>NC_141694.1:220015487-220615487 GCF_964263255.1 Lissotriton vulgaris | reverse complement strand
TGCTCATGTTAAACACAGAGTGCATCTTAAGGCTCACTGCCTATGTTAAACACAGAGCGCATCTAACGGATGTGAAAATGAAAAAGTACCAAAGAAGACAGGCCTAAAAGGACTTAAGTGGGAGGATGAAAGCCCTCCAGCAGTCGATCGGTGAACCGCCGACTCGGCATGAGCATCAAAGAGCAAAACCCCATCAAAGGGTAAATCAATCAGACGTTCCCGGATATTTTCAGGGAAGACACTGTCTCGCAACCAAGCGTGACACCTTAAGGCAACAGAACTCACCATGGCTCGGCCCAAAGAATCCGCAGTATCTAAGACTGAACGGATTGTGAATTCGGCCATGTGGCAGCCATCCCAAATGGAGTGAAGAAGATCAGCGCAAGCACCTTCGGAGGTGGCAGTAAGCAAAGACTCTGCAGAGTCCCACAGGGCAGACGCAGCCCGAGCCAAAACACACACAGTATTTAAAGACCGAAGGGTTGCACTAGTGAATGCAAAGACGTTCCTACCCCAGGATTCAAGCCACCTGGACTTCCGAGTTGGAGGAAGCGTTAGAGGGGGCAGAGAAGGAAAGGCAGTCTGTAACACACCCCTGCACATCAGGGTGTACAAAAACACAGACTGGGTCACATGGAGCTGGGCGTGGCGGTGCAAAACTGAGCGTGCCACTGGATCACCTTAAGCAGGTCAGACCCAGGTACCCAAGAGCGCATCATAGAGGGATGCCTCAAAAGGCAAAAAGGGCTCTACATTGCCGGACCCACGGTGGAGGACCAAGGGGTCCACCGACAAGAGGGTAGAGGGGGTTGCATATTTAAGATGCGGGTGGCCAAAGAGACCACTCTCAAAAAAGCCACGCCAGCCTGTGTAGCACTCCGTGGAGGGGATAACAGCTCATCAGTGGGGGAGGGTTGTAGGCAGACCCTCCCAAGACACAGAGGGTGAGCCCAAAGCCCCACGGAAGGGAGCCCCATGGAAGAATGAGGATCCTGACGGGGCTCCTGGGGAGGCAACAGCCTGCCGGATCTGGGAGATTCTGAGGAGGCTCCACAAAGTCCAAGTGGGGCACTGGCAGCACCAGCTCCGGCGATGCCTGGTGGAAAGGCGGCGCAGAACTTTCTCCAGAGATACCAAAGGGGATGATGGACGTAGCCCCCAGTCAATTGATCTGGGTTTAATCCATCACTATTCTTTAGCTCTCTCCACCACCCCTGTTCAGACATGGCCATATGCAAATCAGTCTGACCCTGTGCCTCATGGAAACAGTCCAGCCCGAACTGCCAAGCCATGTCTTCTCGGGACCGGAAACAAGTATCATGGGACCAGTTTCAGATTAAAAATCCTCATCAGCCTGGCTATCTTGAATCGAGTGGTAAAGTGAGCAAGGAATCCACGTCTGGGCATACCCTGCCAACTTAGTGTGAAAACAGCGATACCAAAGGGGATGATGGACGGAGCGTTTGAGCAAATCACACACTCACCCCCAGTCAACTGATCTGGGTTTAATCCATCAACATTCTTTAGCTCACTCCACCACCCCAGTTCAGACATGGCCATATGCAAATCAGTCTGACCATGTGCCTCATGGAAACAGTCCAGCCCAAACTGCCAAGCCATGTCTTCTCTGGACCGGAAACAAGCATCCTGGAACCGGTTTCAGATTCATAATCCTCATGAGCCCAGCTATCTTGAATTTAGTGGCAAAGTGAGCAAGGGGCCCATGTCTGGGCATACCCTGCCAACTTAGGGTGAAAACAGCGATACCAAAGGGGATGATGGACGGAGCGTTTGGGGAAATCAACACTCACCCCCAGTCAACTGATCTGGGTTAAATCCATCACCATTCTTTAGCTCACTCCACCACCCCAGTTCAGACATGGCCATATGCAAATCAGTCTGACAGTCCAGCCCGAACTGCCAAGCCATGTCTTTTCTGGACCGGAAACAAGCATCCTGGGACCGGTTTCGGATTCATAATCCTCATCAGCCTGGCTATCTTGAATCGAGTGGCAAAGTGAGCAAGGGACTCACGTCTGGGCATACCCTGCCAACTTAGGGTGAAAACAGCGATACTACAGGGGATGATGGACGGAGCCTTTAAGCAAATCAAACACCCACCCGCAGTCAACTGATCTGGGTTTAATCCATCACCATTCTTTAGCTCACTCCACCACCTCAGTTCAGATATAGCCATATGCAAATCAGTCTGACCCTGTGCCTCATGGGAACAGTCCAGCCCGAACTGCCAAGCCATGTCTTCTCTGGACCGGAAAAAAGCATCTTGGGACCGGTTTCGGATTCATAATCCTCATCAGTCAGGCTATCTTGAATCCAGTGGTAGAGTGAGCAAGGGACCCACGTCCCCAGAGGCCTCTATAGAAGAATCCAGAACACGACGTCGAAATGACACGTGTCGGTGCCGATTGTGCCTCGACAGACCCGGACTCGGCAGTCTCCGGCATCGAGTCAGGGCCAAAACTATCACAAGCTCGCCCTCTGAAGAAGAAGAGGTCTCCGGGGCCGGCGAGGCAATCTTCAGGTGCCGCCCCAGCACTGGCTCCACCTCATCCAGAGCAGGCTCTGATTCCAGAGAAAGGAGCGGAGGCAGAGCCAAGCCTCCGGCGGCGGGATGGTGCCAAACCTAGCTCGGGACAGGCGGCCGCCTGCCTGCCTGGAAGGCTGGGGTGTGCTCAAGTCAGGGCTATGAGCATTGGCAACCACCTGCGGCGTTACAGAGCCCCGCGGGGCTATGCAGGGCAGCAGAGGCACCGTGGGACGAAGAGGGGGACCCAGGAGGGCCAAGCCCTAATGACCCAACGTGGAGCTTAGAGGGAGACCCAGCTGGGCGGCCCTCTAACGACACCACATCTCTGACGTTCCTGGGAGGGGGAACAGCCATGACAACACAGGGATTACCCCGCACTGCCATTACAACGCAGGGATTACAACGAAAGTCGTCACAACGACTTTCGCTGGAGGGCGCTGTTGGATAGGGAATAGTTTAATTTTCTATCCAACACCTTCCCTACTGTCAACGTGGGCTGGAGTTGGAATAGAAAATTAAACTATTGCACTATCCAGCGCCTCCAGCGAAAGTCGTTGTAACGACTTTCGTTGTAATCCCGCGTTGTAATGGCATGCGGGGTAAAAGCCAGCGTTGTAATGCCATACAACCCTTAGGAGGCAAGGGCTCAATTGGCACCGGGGGTGAACCCGCCGGAGAGTCCGTCGGAGACCCCAAAAGAAGCGGAGGTTGTGAGGACGCCCCAGGAACGGGAGAGGACCCAAGGGAGGCCTGCAAGGCCGCAGCATAGACCTCCATTTGAGCCCGAGTCGCCCCCACTCCTGGAAAGGGCGGCCAGAGGGGGGACGACCGTCGGAAGCACACGTCCAGACAGTTCAGGCAACCAGAGCTCCTGACGACAGAAGAAGGTGAGGTCGATGACCTAGGAGACAAGCGCCTCAAGTGGAGAACGAAGGCCTAGGACCCCAGAGGGTGATCGACGGCTGAACCGGACAGTAGAGGGACCTGCAGTTCGACGACGAGGCCGGGGATATTCTCAGTTAAGGAATCTGCGGCTATATGTCTCTATCAGATACACAGTACAGTAACAATAGAAGGAGCACAGTATATATGTGGTGGTCTCTAGTGTCTGTCATAATCTTGATTGTGTTTTCCCCATCCTTCTTTACCATTGCCTATTTGTATTTGTATAGGATGTAGTAAAGTTCAGGAAGTTGTGTAGTGTTATATGGATCTCAAGATGATGTCTGGCATATCTTAAAGTCCATAACAAACTAGGTTGAATGCACCACTGTACATTTTGTAGATGAGTTAAAATTCTTAGAGGAAGTTTGATAGGTGCATACCTTATAAATGGGTTTATGCGCATGCGTGTGATTGCAACAAACAAAGTTTGAATCAACAGAAGAACATGTTAGCTGTTATATATACTGAGTTACATCTGCATATGTTTTTATGCTTGAAACTATCCAGCCACACAATCCATAAATTATGCCACCCCACTTAACTCCTACATTTCCAATAACTACCCACTCCATTGAGCTTTCGAAGACCTGGGAACTTAAAGGCGAGGTGGGGGGGGGGGGGGGGGGGGGGGGGGGGGATAAGTAATCCGTATGCTTTAGTGCCAATGCTATCCGAAAGTGATAAATTTCTTTTCTTACAGACACTATTCCTTTGGTTTGTTCATCATCTTTACAAGAGCATCCGCAATATCAAACACATTTGGATGGGGAACTTTTACAAGTTTTAAGAAGTCTAACTACTGAAAATGTATGAAATCGTGCACTTTACCAACCAGGCTTCGGCCCTGGAAATCTAGTCAAGGCAATAATAAAGCTTTGCAAATGCATGTAGAGGCACACCTGAGGAAAGCAGTAGATGTAGCAATGTTTCTAATGCAACGTACAACAGTCTCCTTAGGTGGAATCTTACTCTTTTTTTAAAACATTTTGTATTGAAGTTTCACAACATACAAGAAGACACAGCCGACAAATCTCGCCCATAAAGGGGGCTCATACCCCCTAAGGGTAGCATTACCGCTGATACACATTTGGGAGGGGGATCCCCAGCATGTCAACATAATCACATACCAAGCAATAATCGGCATAATTTACACTCTGTCAAGTTCCTGCTTATCATCCATACTGGTTCTAAACATAAAAGGTGGAATCTTACTCAACGCCTTCTAGAACTATCTGATGCATTATATGATTCACATTGAGATACACTATTCTGAAACATCAGTAACCTTGGAAGCACTGCCACAGATTGCAGAGTTCTCTATCCTTCCTATACTCATCAGACCTGGTACTGTAATACCTGTAGGTTATGCTTCTTGAGTCAGTCATCTGCCTTAGATGAGGGAGGCAGAGACAATAATGATGCCAGGGAAATATGGATTCATATGAGCTTCTGGGGCTACTTTGGGTAACATGCACAGCTTCTCACTCAAAGATACTTTGCCCTTTGAAAAGGTAGTATATACAAGCCTAATGTGGCATGCACTCACTGACCCTACTGCCTGAATTGATCACTACGAGCAAAGCGAAAACGAAGCTTAGATTACAACAAATACTCCAAAGGTGCAACCAACTAAGCCTAAGTCACACACAGCAGTAATATACAATGTAGGGGAAACACGTACATCACCCCCTTCAAAAATGGAGACACCTCAGCAACTTCAATTAGAGAAGGCTCGTCCATCTGCTTTAGAAAAATGAAAAGCACTCACAAATAAAAAATTTTTACAGTTGACACCTGCAATTGTCTTCTGAGCTGAAATTTTCACTGCTATTCCTAGAAAAATGACTGCAGGTGTCAACTGTAAAAAAAAAGCTGAAAGTGCGTCCATAAGGCTCTGCTTAGAGAACCTACAGCACAAAAAGAAATTGCATTTGTTTATGTTTTTTAGAGCTTCAATACACAGCATAGTGACATCCACAAAAGGAAAATACCCCCGAGTCGCTGTATGAGCTGCCCTCACAGGCATCAACATTTTCTTTCATAAATGTTCACGTAGTTATTTCTATCACAATTCAGCTCATTTTAATACCTTCATTGATGTACCATCTGACTCAGTGCCGCTCTAGATGCTCCTCCCTCGAAGAAAGTCATTAAGTTTTCTTACCAGCTGTGGTTCAGGCCTCTCATGCAAAACTATACACGATGTCAACACTTTTTCTTTCCTTGATTTGAGTGATAGCATTGAAATTGTTGAAGTTGTAGGTGTGCATCCCTTCACATGGCGTTCAGCAGCTCCACCCTTGAATCCTGTTTCACAATGCTCTCACAAAGGTCAAAGATTTCCAATTCTTGAAACAACTCTTTAGCTTACATCATTGGCAATTACTATAGTTCTGTTTTATAACCTGACTTCACTAGTGCATGCATAGCCTTTACACCTCTGTTATACAGGGGCTGCTGTGAAGCAGCTGAAAGGCAATGCAGATCAGAAATAGAAGGACCACGTTAAGGTCCTACAGTGCCATGACAAAGAAAGTGGGAGGAACCACATATTATAACCCTATTAGAAACACATAACAACTGGAGACTTAAACAATGAGGGCTGATCCGGCACCCTCAAAAAAGCCGAAAGGTACCCTTTAACTGTGCCCAGAGCAAGGCCTTGTGGGCTAAGGCCAAAGCAAATAAAATATCATATAACTTCGCTTTGAGTGGTCTATCTGCCTCGTACTACACTGAACCAGAAATTTGCCCAACAACAGGCACGTACAGTTTTTGTTGAGGGACACCAGGCTGCCAAGATGATATCAAACACCTCCAGAGGAAGATTGAATGTGGTCAGCTGCCGCTGCATAATATCCAAGCATGAAGGTAGAGAATGCAGAACCCTGGTTGCCTGATCGGGGGAGAAATGCTTAAGCCCAGGAGTTCTGGATACCATAGTCGCAGTGCCCAACCCAGAGCTCCTAGGATGACTTGGGCCTGGTCTGTCCTAATCTTCTTGAGAATGCATGGCAGGAGTGGTATCGGTGGAAAGGCATGCAGGAGTTCCGAGCTCCAATCAAGGCAGAACGAGTATCTGAGCTAGAGACCCCTTGGAATCTCCAACGTGTAGAAGATCTAACTTTCTGGGCACAGGCGAACAGAATGAGCCAAGGTTCTCGTCATTCATGGAAGATGCCTTGCACCACCTCTGGGTGTACCTGCCACTCTTGACCTGTGCCTAAGGCTGAGAAAACTGCATGGTGGTCCAGCCATTTCCAGAGGAACACAGTCTGTGACCCACGACTCCGTCCTGTGTTTTGCAGCACAACATGGCTGAGGTGTAGTACAAGACCATCAGAACCAGTCTCACCATGATGGATCGATGGAAGGCTTACAACATTAAGCAAAGGGCCTTCTGCTTCAGAATGCAGATATGGAGCCAGGACTCCACTGGAGATCAGAGGCCTCTGGTCTCCACCTTTACCAGTTGCCCACCCAATCCAGAAGTGATGCATCGGTCACCACTGTTAGCTCTGGGGTGGGGGAGTGGGGGTGGTCTACCACCGAACTAATCCTGGCCCAGTAACCACCACCGCAGACGTTTAGTAGTCTCCTCTGAAATCTGAATATGGTACAGCAAGCCTCTTTGATGTGAGGTCCACTGAAACTACTTCAGATCCCGCTGCAGAGCATGCATATGCCATCAGCCGTGCTCAAGCAGCAGGATGCAAGTGGCCATCAGTCAAGGCAATTGCAGTGTCGACCTCAACAAAATCCAGGATCAAAGCTGAAAGGTCAGGATCAGAGCCGGAATGTCATAGACTCTCTTTACCAGGTAAAGGATGAAATGGAACCATGTCCAGATTGGCTACAAGGTAGGAAAACGCCTGAGGAGGAATCAGGTATGACTTTGGCACATTAATAGTGAACTCCAAAGATGACAGGAAGTTTGCCATAGTCTGGAAGTGGTTGACGACTGCCTGGAGTGAGCCTGCCTTTAAAAAAAAGCAAAAGAAACTATCTTGCTTTTTTGCAGTGTCATGCAGCGCAAATATAACAAAAAGATATTGGAACGCTTTACATGACCACCAGTTACATTACACATGATCACATTCATTTTCTTTAAATACTTGTATTTTTTGAGGCATGGTGTGATTAAGTGATTTGCCCAAAATGACAGGATGTTGAGCCAAGACTGGAACCTGGCTTCCCAGTTCCAAAGTCAGCAGTTCTAGGGGCCAGTCATCAAGGTAGGACAAATCTGGCCTTTCCAGCCTCTGAAACTGTGCTGCTACCACTGCCATCAGTTTTGTGAATACCTGAAGGGCTCTGGTGAGACCAAAGGGAAGCACAGCAAACTGAAAATGCTTGTTGAATCGCAGGTAGCGCTGATGCGACTTTAGGACGGGTATATGGAAATAGGCATCCTGCAGGACCAACATACCCATCTAGTCTCCAGAGTTGAGGGCAGACAAGGCCTGTGCCAGTGTGAGCATTTTGAATTTCTCCTTCCAGAGGAGGGCGTTGAGGGTGCAGTTTTAAAATAAGATGAAGGTCTTCAAGTTGGCTACAAAGTAAACCAATGATGTGGTAGTCATAATTATTAATTCTTATGACACATTTAATAGCCTACATTACCACAGGTTATTAAAAAAACTGATTGTTGGCCTTCCTGGATGGTAAGGTTTCACCACGTGAAGAATGAGGAGTGTTTTATCTAGAGAGATGAGCATTCTAAAGCAAATTTATTATCTTTTCCAGTGTGTGAACGTTCTGTAGAATAACTTAGTTTTCAGTAGACCAATTTCGAATGGAGGTTCTATAATTCCCAGAACTTTAAGGACGGTCGTTTAGAGGATCTCCCACAGAGATAGGTCCTTGATTAAACCAAATCCTTCCAAGCAAATAAAAATCCTCAAAGGGTGGAATAAAGAGCATACTGAAGAGCGCTACTGGATTACGAATACTGCTCTGAATACTGTGAGGTAAGATGATGTCAGCCAGTGGCCGCATATACACATTAAAGAGTATAGAGTTCAGCGAGGAGCCCTGCGGGACTCAACAGCTGAGTTCCAATTTCTCAGAAGTGGCGACCCCTGAGAAAACTTGAAAGATTCTTTTATCGAGGTAGGATTGAAACCAGGAGATCGCCTCATCTTGGATCCCCAGCCGCCTACGTCTCTCCACTAGAATGGAGAAGTTAACTGTGTCGAAGGCCGAACTTAGATCAAGGAGGATGATGGCAACTGCTCCTCCCTGATCCAGGATCTGCTTAGCGTCCTCGACCACAGCGGGAAGGGCGTTCTTGGTTCCGTGATTGGGACGGAACCCCGTCTGAGTGGCATGCAGAAGGGCATGGGTTTCCAAGAAATTAGAGAGAATGGAGTACACATATTTTCCCCAAATTTTTACAATTGCTTGCAGCAGCGAAATTGGGCGATAGTTGCCCAAATATGCTGGGTCCAGGCTAGGTTTTTTCAGCAGAGCCTTGACCATTGCATGCTTCCAATGGCCTCGACCCAATACTGTAGAAAAGGAAAGATTTATAATTTCCAAGATACTAGGAAGAATCACATTTTCAGCTTTATGTAAAATATATGGAGGGGCTGGCTCTAAAGGGGAGCCTGATTTTATTTGTGAAAAGATTTCTGTCAGCTTTTCCAGATTCATAGCTGGGACTTCTTTAAGCACAAACTCTGGATGGCTTAAGACCACTTCAGTGTCTGCCAGATCACTCAGGCAAGGGAGATGGGGGAATGTGGTATATATTTTTTTTTATTTTCCCCTGAAAGAAATCTGCGAGTGCATTACTCCGTTCTGAGGAAGCCTCAAGGGCTAGATCACTTTTTGGGAGGTCTAGAAGATCCTGTGCCACCAAAACATTTTCTCTAGGAGTATTGGTGGCAGAGGTAAGGATGCCTTCATAATAGGCAGCTTGCACTACTTTTATTTCTTTTTGATACATTTTTATAGCTTCTCTATATTTTGGTTTACATAGGACCTGATAATCTTTCCCCCATTCCCTCTCGAGTCTTTTACATGTTTGCTTAAGTCTTCGCAGTTCGGGGGAATACCATGGAGTCTTTTTGTCTAGGTGATAGAGTTTAATTGGTACAACCGGGTCAAGTGAGGACTTGATCCAGCGAGTAAACTTTGCAGAGGGTTTGTTAAGATTTGACCAAGGCTTGAATCACTGTCTTTTTGGCATCTAGTTGTAGAAGACCGATGGAGGTCTTCAAAAGACTTGAGAACTCCAAAAGACCTGCCTGCAAAGCCGTAACGTGGTGACTGAATGTAAGATTTTGGTCAAAGCACATGCCCAAGTTCTAGACCCTAGGCTTTGCTGCTGGAAAAGAACCAAGTATTGCCGGCCACCAAGATGACTGTAACCCGAGCCTTAATACTCTCTCGGATTGTCAGCCTGTCAGGCTACCTCCTTAGCTACAGGTCGTTCAAAATGCTGCCGCTAGACTAATTTTCAACATCCCTTTGAGATGCAGCGTTAGACAGCAGCTGCAGTCACTCCATTGGCTGCCTGTGGTCGTACGAGTCAAGTTTAAAGCTCTGACCCTGGCCCACTGTGCTCTACATGCCGGCGGCCCTGCCTACTTGCAGAGGCGCTTCCTGTTCTATAACCCCGCCAGATCTTTTCGTTCATCTTCTCAGTCGTTGGTCAACATTCCTCGCTTTTAGCTAACTAGAATGGGTGGCAGCTCACTAGCTGTTAAAGCCGCCACTGCATGGAATTTGCCTCCTTTGGCTCTTCGCAGCATTCAAGACTTGCATCTATTCAAAAAGAAACTGAAGACCCATCTGTTTGCCTAAATCGTTCTCCACTTCTACCCCCCCCCCCCCCCCCTCCAAGGCTCGCTCCGGGACACTCCTTGGAGCAGCTGCATGCGTTATAAGTTCAAATAACATAACATAACCTAACCAAGCTGGAGACCAATTGGCAGGCTGGTTGCCCAGGATCAGGACCTCAGTCTTACCTGCATTTAGCTTCAGGCAGCTGATGTCCATCCACTGGGCAACCTCTGACAAACAGGCCATCAAGGAGGCAGCCCCACTGGCAGAATTTGGAGATAGAGTAATGATCAATTGAGCTTCATCAGCATATGAAAAAATGTTGAAGCTGGGATTCTCAATGACATCAGCCAGGGGGGCGCATATAAAGGTTGAAATAGGGCGGTGCTCAACGTAGCCAGCAGGACCACCTTTAATCAAAAAGGTTTTTGAAAAACTTGATAGGTTGGCACCCTGCAATAAAGATGCCAACCATTTTAAGGCCCTGTGGCCAAACCCACAGCCTTTCCAATAGGCAGCTGTGAGATACCATATTAAAAGCTGCACTCAAGTCTAACTGCATCAGTGCTGCAGTATCTCCTCTGTCCACAAGCTGGCGCAGAGACTCAGATGCGAGAAGCAGAGCAGACTTAGTACTGTACTGTGGGCGAAAGCCTGGCTGAGTTCTGTGCAAAAGGTTTCTTTCCTCAATTAACCCAGAAATCTGCTGATTAATATGCTTTTCTGCCATTTTTTACAGAAAAGGAAGCAGAGAGATTGGCCTATAATTCTCTGGTTTGGAGGGATCCGACAGAGGCTTTTTAAACAGTGCAACCATCGAAGCGTGTTTCCAACTTAGAGGCACCCGGGTCACCATAAAAGAATTGCTCAAGAGATCTTTAAAACACACATTTGCAATGCAACCGGTCTCGCCTTTTGGACCTTATATGTATTTAGCTATGCAGCACATTAGCCTGGGTGCTGAAACATCTACTGTTCTTTAACATGGAGGGAAAGTAAGCACCAAACTGCGTGACACCCCAGGTATGGGAACACATGGAGAGAAATATTGCCTTTCAGCAGGAAATGGTATAGTCCTACGCTCTGTTTTTAATATAAAAGCAGGGCCTTCGGTGGTCATATCACTAAAAATACAAGATTTGAAAAAAATTATATTGTCTACGGGTGCTCGTGGAAGACAATTTCTATGGACTGGAATCTAGAGAATGCTGAATTGATTCTGGCATTTAAGCGACCTCTGCAAGTCGTTTTCTATCAACAAAGTTAATTAGAGGCAGTCATCAGAGGGAAACAACCTTTACAACGCGACTATTACAACGCACTACCATTACAACGCTACTTTTACAACGCAGGATCTATTGCATCGCATGCCTTTACAACGCATGACATTACATAGCAGATGCTATTACAACGCATGCCATTACAACGTAAGTATAGGTAAGTATTTAATTTTATTTTATATTTTATTTAACATTATTTATTTAATTTAATTAATATTTAAAAAAAATAAATATATTAATTTATGTATTTTAATATAATAAATTAAATATATTAATTTAAGTAATTTTTAAAAATAAGTATGAGTATAGGAGTATATGTTTTGGGGTACTGAGGTATATGTTTTGGGGTGTTTGGGTATTTTTAGGGTTCAGGGCTAGGTTTGGGTTTTGGGGTACAGGGGTATTTTTAGGGTTCAGGGTTGGGTTTGGGTTTTGGGGTACAGGGGTATTTTTAGGTTTCAGGGCTGGGTTTGGTTTTTGGGGTACAGGGGTATAAATATATATATTAATTTATGTATTTTAATATAATAAATTAAATATATTAATTTAAGTAATTTTTAAAAATAAGTATGAGTATAGGAGTATATGTTTTGGGGTACTGAGGTATATGTTTTGGGGTGTTTGGGTATTTTTAGGGTTCAGGGCTAGGTTTGGGTTTTGGGGTACAGGGGTATTTTTAAGTTTCAGGGTTGGGTTTGGGGGTACAGGGGTATTTTTAGGTTTCAGGGCTGGGTTTGGTTTTTGGGGTACAGGGGTATTTTTAGGTTTCAGGGTTGGGTTTGGGTTTTGGGGTACAGGGGTATTTTTAGGTTTCAGGGCTGGGTTTGGTTTTTGGGGTACAGGGGTATTTTTAGGTTTCAGGGCTGGGTTTGGTTTTTGGGGTACAGGTGTATTTTTAGGTTTTAGGGCTGGGTTTGGTTTTTGGGGTACAGGGGTATTTTTAGGTTTCAGGGCTGGGTTCGGGTTTTGGGGTACAGGGGTATTTTTAGGTTTTAGGGCTGGGTTTGGTTTTTGGGGTACAGGGGTATTTTTAGGTTTCAGGGCTGGGTTTGGTTTTTGGGGTACAGGGGTATTTTTAGGTTTCAGGGTTGGGTTTGGGTTTTGGGGTACAGGGGTATTTTTAGGGTTCAGGGCTGGGTTTGGGTTTTTGGGGTACAGGGGTATTAGGTTTTAGGGCTGGGTTTGGTTTTTGGGGTACAGGGGTATTTTTAGGTTTCAGGACTGGGTTTGGGTTTTGGGGTACAGGGGTATGTTTAGGTTTTAGGGCTGGGTTTGGTTTTTGGGGTACAGGTGGTACAGGTTTCAGGGCTGGGTTTGGTTTTTGGGGTACAGGGGTATTTTTAGGTTTCAGGGCTGGGTTTGGTTTTTGGGGTACAGGGGTATTTTTAGGTTTCAGGGTTGGGTTTGGGTTTTGGGGTACAGGGGTATTTTTAGGGTTCAGGGCTGGGTTTGGGTTTTGGGGTACAGTGGTATTTTTAGGTTTCAGGGCTGGGTTTGGGTTTTGGGGTACAGGGGTATTTTTAGGGTTTGGTTTTAAAATAAATCTTTTTAATTTAATTTTAAAAATTAATTTTATCAATTTTATTATTTATTAATAATAGTTCTTTATTAATAATAGTTCTTTTAAAAATAAACTTAAAGTAATATATGTACAAAATAATAATTTTTTTTTAATTTATTAAATTAATTAAATTTAAATTAATTACATTTTTTTTTAAATAATATACTTACCTATACTTACGTTGTAATGGCATGCGTTGTAATAGCATCTGCTATGTAATGTCATGCGTTGTAAAGCCATGCGATGTAATGGATCCTGCGTTGTAAAAAAATGCGTTGTAACTGTGTGCATTGTAAAATTTCGCGTTGTAACGTCATACATCCGTTGTCAGAACATTCCCTCAACAGAAAGCAATTCTGGCATTTTACTGTCGTCTGCCAGTCGTTTTCTATCAAGACAGTTACATAGAGGCAGTTGAACAAAAAAAAAGTCCCTAAGCGGAAGCAGACAAGTCCTAGGGCTGATCGCCAGAGCCCACACAGTACATACACATGTAAGTACATACTAAAGTATTTACAAGAGGTCTCGAATGCTCAACCTAACCAGGAAGGAGCTCATCCATTCCAAGTTCCCAATAGAGGCCCGATCAAGAGGAGAGCACTACTTTACTAATACCATGCTGGTTTGTAGATCCAAAAGCACAATCGGATTGAGAGTTGAGGGCTCAAACAAAACTGCAAGAATTGGAGATTTTCTGGCAACCTCCGGAAAGGAGGAATAGATACCTGCTACTTTAGTGTAACTAAAGCTGGCTTCAACCATTCGTTATTACTCCTGCCTACAGAACAATCCAGTCTCTGACATGGAGTCCGTTTGGTCTCTTTGTTCCACGATGCATGAATTCTATGAAGAGCTTGCTCCGCTTAAACAGTTTATATATCTGTAAACTATTTGAAGGCCATTATCTCTCATTCCCGTGATCTCAGATTAGGCATCCACTAGAGTTTACTGTAAGAAAAAGAGACATGATTAGGCGCAAAGCCTATGTACCTTAGCTATAAATTTGCATCTTGCCTTTAGTGTATGAGTGTGCTCCCTTATCTGTTAGGAGGCGGAATCTCTGGCTAGTTGAACTGGTGATTTACAGATTATTAATTTTTGCTGTTGTAATAAACTCTTTTAAACTCCGATTGACATGTATGCAGATTTCTTTGACACAATCATTATGGACAAACTCCCTGCTGATCTAGACGGACAAAATGACAACAATGTACATCACTGCAACTGACCCAACAGCTTCCCTAAATCGATTCCCTAATCAAGTTGCTCCAAGAAAACCATGAATGGTCTTGAAATATGCAGTACTTCAGGAGATCTTCTGTAATTGGGTGGTTTCCTCAGCTAGATCACATGAGGATACCAGAAAAAAAGCGACATGTCTGAACTTCGAGCTAGGAATGAAGGATAAAACTCTTTCTGGTGGGTACTCTGTCTAACCGCAGTTTTCTCACCTTAGAATACCTCGCAGACACCGTACTAGAATTAGAGATTTAACCAGCGCTCACTCACATGACGAGCTGACATGATCGCAACAAGGAAGACAGATTTTAGAGACAGGAGACTCTAAATGGCTTGAAGGGTAAAGAGATAAGGTATGTCAAGATGAAGTTAAAGTGCTACTGGGGCATCCCACACGGTTTTGGAAGAAGAATGTAAAACTTTTAATAAACCTCATCACAATAGCCAATTTAAAGAAGGATGGGTGGTCCATCAAAATGGCCAATGTAGAAGGCTGGCTTAGTATAGGGTGCAAACACTTATTTGGATGAAGCACCTTGCATTAATCCAGGCAACCCTTACAGTGATTTGAGTGGTCTTTGATAACCACAGAAAGCTCTCAAAGTGGTAGCTGTGGAGAGCAGCCTTCCGGATTATTTTGAAGGAGTGTTAAGCAGCATGTTTTATCAGTTTAATCATGTAGTGTAGGTTAAATGAAAAACAACCAAACAGTGTATATACAAAAATACGTCTAGCACATTGGTATATCTTTCACCCGGAGAAAAACACAAACACACAATAATACTTCAATTGCAAATAGGTAAGTAAGCACAAAGTACAGTGGTCTCCAGGGGAGACCAAACCATATACGAAAAAAAGTGGAATGTGAACTGCAACCGAAGTCGGAACTTGGACCAAGAAAGTCAGAGGCGCTACAGACACAAGGAACCACCCAAGGTAAGTACCCAGAAACCCCACGGAGTCTGTGTGCAGAGTGGAAACACAGTTGTGTGTGCAATAGAAATCAACCGGGAAGTCGCGTTGCAGTTTTCAAGAAGAAGGATCCTTCCCATTAAACCCCGAAGAAACTCAGTGGAAGACGGAAGGTTGGAGAGTCACCATGGATACCCCAGGAACCAGAGAAGCTTGATGCATAGGTGTGAATTGACACCGGAATCCGCAGTAGAAAACAATGAAGAACTTCAGGAAAGATGCCGCTGGAGAAGACTGTTCAAGAGACCAGGAGAATCCAAAGGTGGATTATTGAAGTGAAGAACCTGTAAGCAGAGGGGACAGTGTCTATGCCACTTGGAGGTGACCAGGAGGCACGGAGGAGCAATGCCCACCGATGACGGACGGTACAGGAGAGTTGGAATGGAATGGAATGGAATGGAAGGAGTTCTTATATAGCGCAAGCTGTCACCCTACGGGTATCCTGGCCCTTTGACCGAAAAAGAAAGACCATTCAGCAACTGGCTTCAGGCACTCTTAAAAGGAGAAGGATCAGACCCGAGGGAAGAGCCATGTTTTAATGCTCTTCCTGAACTCAGACAAGGAGTCTATTTGTCTAATATTCAGAGGAAGTTTGTTCCAGCGGAGGGCAGCAGTCACACTGAAGGCCCTTCCTCTCATCCTAGATCGTTTGAATCTGGGAGTTACCAACAAGCTGGCATTTGAGGAGCGAAGCTGTCTTTTGGGATGGTACCAGGAACATTTTTCTTGCAGGGGGATGGGGCCCAAGTCATGTACCGCTCTGTGAACCAGGCACAATGCCTTAAATTGGACCCTTTCCTTGATAGGCAGCCAGTGAAGTTCCCTCAGAGCTTGTGTAGATGAGGCGCTGCGCTGCCTGTTTAATGCTATTTTTGCTGCTGCAGACTGGACTCTCTGCAACCCCTGGAAAATATATTATGGAGCTCCCAGATATAGGGAGTTGCAGTAGTCCAGCCTGCTAGGCACCGTGCTTCTCACCACCATTGAACGCAATTCTTCCGGTATTAGTGGGAGCAGATGACGCAGCACACGCAGCACCGAAAAGCACACCCTAGCAGTCTGGTTGGCCTGAGATTCCATTTGGAGATTCTCATCAATCAGGATCCCCAGATTGCCTACTGTGCTAACTGGCGTTAATGGTTCCTCCTCCGGGGTTAGTCTCAACTCAAAAGGAATATAGTTGGACCGCGTAGCAGAGGAGCAGTATACCACCTCAGTTTTGCTACTGTTAAACTGTAGAGAATTTTCTCGGAGCCAGCTGGCGGTGCTACGCATACACTGTTGGAAAGTTTCCATAGATACTGCATGTTTACCTTCCAAGGAGAAGGCCAACTGAGTGTCGTTGGCATAGTTAATTAAATCGACTCCAAATGATTTAATAATAGGAAACAGCGGCTGAAGGTAGAGATTAAAAAGTATGGGGCTACTGGGGTTTTACTAAAAGTAAACGGAGCCATGGACACCATCTGATGTCTCCCGGTTAAATAAGACCGCAGCCACTGCAGGGCCTGCCCTGTCACCCCTATCCTTTCCAGTCTCTTCAACAGGATAGGGTGGCTTACCGTATCAAAATCTGCCAACATATCAAGAAGCACTAGGACAGAGGCATTCCCGTTGTCGGTACGCATGCGCAGATTGTCCAGCATAGTTACCAAGGCCGTTCCAGTCCCATGCCCTGGGCGGAACCCTAATTGGTCCCCGTCCAGGATTTGATTATCCTCCAAAAAGTTGGATAGTATCTTACTTACTGCTTTCTCAATGATTTTGATTGGGTAGGGCAGAAGAGAGATGGGTCTGAAACTGCCCGGTTTCATTGGGTCCAGGGAGGGTTTCTTAATCAGAGGAGTCACCACCGCCTGTTTCCACTTTCCCCGGGACTGTCCCAGTCTCCAGAGATTGGTTGCAAATTTGTCGCAGCCAGGGAAAAGATCCTTGTCCGAATGTTTTCCAAATTTTATGAGGCAATGGGTCTGTAGGGGATCCTGAAGACACGCTGTGAGCCAAATTAGTAAAAGAGATGTCAGTAAAAGTTTGGATTGTCCACGGTCACTGTTTGCCCCTGATTCTTAACCTCCATCTCATGGAGGCTATTGGCTACGTCATTATTACTCGTGGGGCGAAGAGTGCCAACGATTTTGACGATTTATTTCGTCAAAATAGGAGGCAATCTTGTCACACAATCTTTGTGAGGCCACCCCGTTATTACTAAGGCAGGTTGGTGAAGAGAGCTCCTTAACTATCTTGAACAGGGCTTTTGTCCCATTTGACGCCTGGACAATAGAGGTGGCGTAGAAATCTGCTTTGGACCTGGTAATATTTCAGTAGTATTATTTTCAGCTCATTTTTATCTGATGACAGATATTTCTTTATACATTTCCTCTCCGCCTGCTTGCAGGAGAGGCGTGGCTGTTTTAAGCCTTCGTTATACCATGGGGCTGAGACTCTCTTCCTGTTCTTTAATTTCTTTATTGGTACTGCCTGGTCCAGGATGTTAGTTATATAGGTACAGTAGGTATTGTAATTTTCCTCAACTGTATCAGTGGGGTTAAAATAGGTTACACCCGGGGGGACCTCAGGAGTCTTAACTCTCTCAAGTTTGGACCATTCTCTCCCTCTCCGATAGGTAGCTGTAGGGTTAATTTTATCCTCAAGACAGAATTGTTTGATCTTAAAAAGGATTAAATAGTGATCAGTCCAGTTTTGTGGGGCTATATTGAGTACTTCAGTCTCATCTTGATTGGCAAATATAAGATCAAGCATATGGCCTCCCTGATGGGTGGGATGATTTATCAGCAGCTGTAGGTTGAGGTTTGCACAGGTGTGTTTAATATCCCTAAGATGGTTACCCAGTCTCCCATCATCTCTCAGATTGAAATCGCCCACGATTATCATTTTAGAATGAGAGAGCGTTAAGTTTGTGATAGTGTCAAATAAGGTTTGAAAGTGCGTGTTATCTCCTGGGGGTCTGTAGCATATCAGTCCTGTCAATATGCTACCACTGGTTTCTTGCAATGTGAACCCCATGAGCGCTATCCCTTCAATTACAATGGCGATGTCCTTGCCGCTGCAGCTGTGAGGACCAGCCAACGTTGAGGAAGACCAGGAGCTGTGCAAGAACAGTTCCATGTCGGAGATCGAGAACCAGGGGGACGGTGTCCGGGGAGAGCACCAACAAGCCTTGGCAGCTGCAATATACGTGGAAAGCGAAGAAGGCGCAACGTTGGGACCAGCAAGGTCCAAGGGACTTACCACAAGCATGGGAGTCTGAGCAGGCCCTTAGCAGGCAGGGGAGCTTGAAGAGGACTCACAGGCCAAAGGCACATGAATTGCAAGAGGACCTCGAGCAACTCATCAAGAAGGAAGGCCCACGGTGTGGAGGACGCGTGAGAAAGCTGTACTTGGCAGGAAGAAATGCTGGGGCTTCTTGTTGCCCGAAGATCTATTGAGTGCAAAAACAAGCCTTGGCAACTACAAGTCAAATGCACAGGGGTTTGGGCCAGCAATTCAGACGAGGGATACTGGCTACAAAGTTGCAGAGCAGACAGGTCAGGCCTCGGGGGAGTTGCAGAACCACCACCTGTGGTACTTAGCCTTTCGTAGTCCGTGGGACGTCAGGAGCAGAAGACCGGTCATCTTTGTTGCGGTGCTTGCAGATGCAGGGGGGTGACTCCTTCACTCCAAGGGAGATTACTCTGGGTGACCTAGATGCCCACAAGTCTGGAGTAGATGCTGGAAGAAGCACAGACACAGATGAAGAAAACTTGCAGAACAGCGAGACCAGAAGTAGCAGGAGTCCTCCTTGATGCAGTCTCGGTTCCAGCATTGTCCCGTAAAGTCCAAGTGTCCAGACGGTCGAAGAGTGGCGTGGTTTCAGGTTTGAGTCTTGTCTCACGACGAATCTGAAGAGTCACCAACAAAGGACCCTAGGGAAAGGGTTGTCCTTTGCCCAGTTTCGTGCCAGAGCAGGAGCGAAGGGCTGCCAGAACTTGTTCCAACTGATATGCAAGGATGGCACCAAATGTGCCCTTCAAAGCAGTCTAGTGGTGCTGGCAAGCGTCACCACCCTTCACCCAGTTTTGGGTGAAGGACCGTGTCCTGTTGTTGGCACAGGAGGTCATCCCGAAGTGGCAGCATGATTGGAGGACAGATGCTCATGCATTCCAGATACCACACTCTCCTGGCCCAATCTAGAGGATGATTTGAGATCGGTCGTTCTGCCAATCTAGAGGATGATTTGAGATCGTCGTTCTTGATCTCCAGAACTCAAGTAGGAACGGTAGTGGCAGGAAAGAGTTCAGGCGTCCCTTGTCCCATTCCCAGCAAAATGCATCTACTAACAAGGGGTCTTGCAGAAACTCCAACTTGCAATACAGTTGACAGTGCACGTTCTTGACAGTGGTGAAAAGATCTAACCTGTTCTTTACAGCCCTGGTTGAAAACACCAAGGGCCACTCATGAGCTGCTAGATGGTGTCTGCTCATTTCAACCCCATCCTGCTTGTTGCATAGGTGGTTGTGTTGTCTGTGACATCCCAGCAGTAATGCATCTATCACCACTGTGAGCTGTGTGTGGTGGAAGGAGAGAGAGGCCTGCTATAGGACAAATTGTGATCAGTCAGCCACCACTGCAGATCCTGGGCTATAAATGCCTCTCACACATAAGGGGAGCAAAAGGGTATTAAAGAAAACAGGGGAGCCCTCCGCTCAAATAGACCCAATAACAACCCCCTATTTCCTATGAGAAATTCTTCACAAATGATTTAAGCCCCTCCCACGCTACTTCACTATCATAGGATTCGCCAGTGTACTCATCTGGTCCAAAAACCGGGGTGTTCACAATTCAATTCCGAAGCAATAATGTACTAGGTGCTTAGTTATTTCAGCTAAACAAATTATAAGTCCCCTCACGTAAGCTACTGCCACGAGCCATTGGGAGCCAGCAGGATTATCACCCAGACAACATTGTTACCAACTGTAATGCCAATTCGGTTTGTAGTATTCAAGACTACACAGATGATGTACTTGGCAGCATCCTGCCATTCGTGAACCTCACAAAGGATCGGTGTATGTCAGCCCAACTGACAGATTGCATTTATGGAGGACAGTTCCAGAGTGGCAGACAAAAACAATTCCTTGCCAGAGGAATCAGTTCTTTTGGATTATCTATCTGGGAGTAGGATTCATCTTACTGGCCAAAGTCTGTATAATGAGGCTTTCCGGAGTAGGGTGCTCCGTGAGAAAATAGGAGTCACCAGGCTCCCGCCTATTTTATCTGCTAAGAACACCATTTCAACAAGGTAGCCATCAAAGTATCTATGCAGGTACATTAAATGAAAACAAGAGCCCTGATGTTGCTTGTCTAGGCTGTAAAATTTCCACCAAATCATTTGTCTTAGTCTCAATGGACGGAAGCTTTAATTCCAGTACCCCATTCGCCCTTCAAACCACTAGTGCCAATGAGGCCCTTTCTTCTGTTGGTGGCCCAAGTGGACAGTCAATCTATGTTTCAGGTGTATTAAGCCCATTGGCATTTTGTAAAGCAAGGTATAAGTCTTCATCAGTATAATGAGAGAGATGCAAGCCACCCTCCTCACCATCATCAGTATCCTGATGTAGAACCATCAATTTCCTGATGTAGAATCTCTTTTGGCACAGAATCTGAGTCAGAACCATCCAAACAGGATTTAGAGGTTCTAAGCACTTTTGAGGAATGCATCTGAAAGCACTGCAGAGGGAGTACAATGCACTAGAAAAGTAACAAAAGTAATTAATACCATTTCCAATGCATATTCATTATCTTTTAAAGTTTATGCAGCAAAAGCTAAAATATTTGGAAGGGGGTCTCCATAAAAGCCTAAAGACATAATGCCCACTAAACATTTTCTGAGATGCCAATCTTCCAAGAAAGGATCTAGATCAAGTATCTGAGTCAAGGATATATTCAAGCATCTGAATAAAGGATATACTGCTTTGCAAATGTATGCAAAGAGAACAAGTGTCATCTACCAAATATTCTATAAATCTCAAACAAAGCAGTGCAGCAACTCTGCCTTTGTCGAACGAGTTTTATTGCCTCTAAATGTCGACTTTTGGGCTGTCTCTTAGCTAACCATGATACATGTTATCAACCTGTAGACAGTCTGTTTCGAAATAGTTACACAGCCTTGAAGGTATTACCATAAGCAAAACATAAACAGAGGAGAGGTCTGTCCAATCTATACACTTTAGACCTGGTAATGAAATCACTCACCATGAACAGACAAGTCAACGCCATCACCTCCAGCTGTTTCAACACCCTCCGCATCCTTCGAAAGACTTTCAAATGGATTCCCCC
Organism: Lissotriton vulgaris; assembly: GCF_964263255.1. Taxonomy (NCBI): domain Eukaryota; kingdom Metazoa; phylum Chordata; class Amphibia; order Caudata; family Salamandridae; genus Lissotriton; species Lissotriton vulgaris. Next base: position 220,593,820 of record NC_141694.1, on the reverse strand, counting down.
GGAGTCTAGGAAGACAGTCACCCACTCGCCCATCACCAGCAGACTGGACTATGGAAACGCACTCTACGCCGGCATCAACAAGTCCCTTCTGCGCCAACTCCAGACCATACAGAACACCGCAGCCAGACTCGTCCTCGACATCCCCGCTAACAAACACATCAGCCAACACCAGCAGAGACTCCAATGGCTCCCAGTGGAGAAAAGAATCAACTTCAAGATTTTCACCCACACCTACAAATGCCTACACAACAACGGACCCAAATACCTCGACGACAGAATACATTTCCACGTACCCAAAAGAAACCTCTGGTCTGCCAACCTCGCACTGGCTGAAACCCTTCGCATCCACAGAGCCAGAGCAGGCAGAAGATCGTTCTCCCACATTGCAGCCAGAACCTGGAACGAGCTACCAGCAAATATCGGACTCACCTCCAACCTGAATACCTTCAGGAAGACCATCAAGACCTGGCTCTTCGGCTGAACAGATCTGCACGCCCCCTTCCCCCGCAGCGCCTTGAGACCCTCCGGGTGAGTAGTGCGCTTGCAATTCTCTGATGGATTGACTGATTGATGAAAAGGCTAAATGCACTAATTTCATAAATCCTATTTGTGACATCCAACTGAAGAATACTTGTTATTTAAGTTGTTGAGCAATAGTAAAATAGCTGCATGAAGCACTATATAATCCAGTAGTACATATTATTGAGCCACCAATCTACATTTAGCTGGTGAGAGGTGGGAAGAAAGCTGGCTATGAGACTAGCTGATTGAAGTGAAACGTTTTCACTACCTAATTGACAGTTTTACCCTCAAAGTTTTATTGTCTATCAAAATACCTGTGTATTGTAGGTCTGCTAACAAGGGCTGTAACTCGCTGACTGCTCTGGCCCAAGCGACTATGTCCAGGAAAGTTGCTTTGGAGTAAAGAATTTAATGTCATAACTGCACAGGAGCTCTAATGGTGAATCCATTAATTCAAACAATACTATATTGAGATCCCACCATGCTGTAATGCTTTTTAATTTTTCAAAAACGATGAAAACAGCCATCCCATTTTCAAAAACTGCAATCTCTCGTTGAATATCTGGAGTGAAAAATCCAATATTGCTGACATTTGTAAAGCGTTCTTATGTCACTGTATCATCATGTAGTCATACCACATAAAAACACACCCACCTGTAGTAAGTACTTGAAGCTTAACCATCTGACTTTCACCTTGGTATCTAACAAATCGTCTGAACAGTGAGATGTCCAGATGTACCTGTGTCTGTGTGTGTGAGATGGTGTGGACATGTATTTGGGTGTTTTTGTATTACAACATGTGATTCTATGTGTGCTTGTGCGAGCAGATGTTTCTGTATGTGTGCTTATGTCTGTGTGTGTTATGTGTGCATGTTTTTGAGTGCCTTTGTATTAGAGCATTGGATTGTGTGTGTGCTTGTGCGTGTTGTTTCTGTATGCGCCCTCTGTTCGCGTACGAGAGTGTGTGCGCACTTTTGTGTGCTCTTGTACATGTCTGTGCGTGTGATGGTGTGTGTGTGTGTGCATGTATTTGTGTACGTCCTTGGCTATTTTTGTTCTGGAGCATGTGATTGTATGTGTGCTTGTGTTTTTGATAGTTTCTGTATGTTGTGCTTGTGTATGTGTGCGTGTCTGCGTGTATGAGAGTGTGAGCGCATTGAGCCCTTCCATACTCCTTTCGCCTTGTACCCTATGTTCTTTAAATGCTTTTCTGGATACTAATGTAACTTTTAACTGATGTAAATTGCAACATTATTGTTGTTCCTCATGTAAGGCGCTCAGATTCCTTCGGGTCTAGCCAGCGCTATATAATAACTCATTAATTACATTTGTTCCCATTTAGTACTCTTTCTTTCTTTGTCTACCTCCCTAGCTCCTATCCCTTCTTCCCTGAATCTCTCATCTTGCTTGCTAGTCTACCTAGCCCCCTGTTCTTTGTGCCCTTTGACTGAGGACTCCTTCTCCCCTTGTTGGGGAAAGATCCAATATTTATACTCTGGAGTCTCAGCGAACCCGCTGAGAGAGTCCACTGCGCCACGGTTGCAATTCACAGCTGAGGTATGGTATGGCACCCCTTGCCAAAGCACCCCCTCTCCCCTTTTTGGGTTAGGATCCAGTATGTAGGGCTTGGAGTATCAGAGACCCCTCTGAGAGAGTCCACTGCGTAAAGGGAGCCTAATGCAACAGAGATAGGGAAGTGATACCAATTCCCCTGGGAACACAGCTTACTTGACTTTGGGACTTTGGATGTTGCTTTGACTCGTCTACCGGTTTGTGTCCTGGTCGCCCTTCCCCTCCTCTTCCCATGAGGTGTCCTTCACCCTCCCCTCCACTTTCCCGCCTTCATTACCGGTCTACTTCCCCAGCTCCTTCCCCCTCCCTTGAATATTTCCCCCTGCCTGCTTTTCCCCTTACGTATTTGTGCTTATTGTTTAACTCGACCTTACAAGTAACTATGTTGCCATGCTCTAATAACTGTGTAACCTTTGTAACAATGTATACAGCAGGCACTTGGCACACGCGAGGTACAAACAAATTTAAGAGATTTGGTCGATTGAGACAAAACAATGGACACCGGTTGTATGGTGAAGACAATATATTAAACTTTATATACGTCTTCTTTCTTTTGTATGTTTACAGAACGCCAGCCGACACGTGTTTCATCAACAGGGCAGTGCCTGTGACTCATCAGGGCTGAGAGCGGTGCTTGTGTTCTGAGCGGTGGATCCGGTGATACATGGCAATCACGATGAGGAAGTAAAGGGCAAGGGTCATAACGCTGACGGATGGCTTGCACGCACAGTCGGGTACGACTGAGGCGTTGTCTCCTGGAGAAGCGATGTGGCTTCACGTCACGTCTCGTCTCGTCTCGTATTTTGTGTGGTGTTCAGGCATCATATGCCTGACCGCCTCTTTCCCTCTTTACTGGTTCCACTGTCCAATTCTTGTCCTTCCTGTCCATCACTACATACCCTTACTGCACTGTGTGAGCGCCCTATACTGTACAAATCCAAACCCTCAGTAGAACTTCCTTAGTAACGATGTAACCTGTAACTATCATCTGATGCTCATGTAAAGGGCTCTGATACCTCCGGGTCTAGTCAGCGCTATATAAAACCTTTAAAACTCAAAATCCGTAACAGCTAAATCCAACACTTCCACTACAGCCCGCAACCACCCACACCCCCGAACAAGTGATCCTTATCAGACTATCACCTCTCCTGGCAAACATCTAACAATCCTTTCGCTGTCCATAGCTTGGGGACCACTGATAGAACCTCAACTTAGCCAGCACTGGCAGAATATGAGATGCAATTAGAACGCATCCGTAGGTACTGACTCCTCTTCCCACTACAAATAATAGTATAATCTCTTTTTCATGATGGATCCTCTTCGGAGGGCTTATTCCAACCAATTAAGTGCTTTTACAGCATTTGGATCACCAGTGCTAGAAGTTTTTCTCTGTGCTCTGCTCTGGAACCTAGAAATGGATGGAAGCCAAGCTGATGGAACACTCCTGAAGAAGGCACTACACTTTTTCGTCAATCTGCAGTAAGCACAAGTCAGTTTCTCTCACCCCAAGAATAAATATGCCACAGTGACTCTCAATGGCATTAAATACAGGTGAAGATTTGTGAAAGTGGCTTCTTCTGTTTCACTATAATGACTACGATCAGTAGTACTCTGCCTCACTGTCTTCGGTCCACAAAATCAGGCTACCTGCCTTCCTAAACTGGGATTGCCATTCGAAGTTCTGGAATCCAACAAATTTCCGCCTTGTTGGAGTAGTTGCCATTATATGATATTGCTATAGCGAAAGATTTTTGATGTGCCAAAAGCTCTAAAGACTGTGCTGCATGCATTAATGCTATTACCTTCTTCAAGATATAGTCCAATCTTGTCTGTGAATTACTTCCTAGCGGCCAAAGGCGTTTCCAAACCCTGGCTACATGTCAAATTAGAATCCTGACAGCCTGGCATAAAAATGATACCTCATAACAAAGTACTCATTCCTGTTGTGATAGATTCCATAGGGTCTAAACATTGACTATGTATTTTCTCCTGGTGGAATGGAAAGTGTTCCATCACCCTTTTACCTACTTACCAAATCAAGCTTTCATATGTTACCAAACTACTGACAGCATTCCCTGATCCATTGGAAAATGCCTTATTGGCCAAAGCATCTAGACCCTTAATTTCTCTCAAAGAAATGTAAAAGGTGAACTTCATTTTGCTTCCCCTTGAATTGGGTGCATGTACCAGCAAAAAATAGATACCAGATGACTTATCAAATAAAGTGGATCACATAGCATGGGTTTTTACTTTTACAACACATATCAGGCAATGTAGGGCAATCAAGGTGGCATCTACAAAGATTCGTGTTGTGTCTTGTCTTCCTTGGCCCTTCGTCTAGACTGCATAAGTGATGTCAGTGTTGAGAATGTGTGATGCATGAGAAATGATTGGTGTGAGTTCCACATTAGTCAGTTGAGAAATCTCTTTTCAGGATGGGCTCAGTAAGAGTCACCACACTCTTGGTGGGGTGTACCTGGAACTAGGCATGGGCTTATCAGCAGAGTTACTGGTGACCTTTAATTTCATATAGAATGGGAGTTTATAAACTTGTGTGTTACCCACAACTGCGAGGACCACTTCTTCTTAATCGAGTTTCAAAAGCCTCTGCAAGACAAAGAAAGGGAGACTCGTTCTGGGGTCCCTAGTTATGTATATCAGTCACTGTTTAATATATGTGTGCCTCCTAAGCAGTTGGGGGACTGGAGGCCAGATGTGAAAAATACCTTTCATCAAAGCAATGTAGGAGTTATAGTCTTTGATGGAATCCAGGCCTCTCATATTCTACAAGTCTTGTAGAGTTTCAGTCAAATGGTATCACTTCTGCTCTGTCTCCTTCCTTTTCATTATGAATGTGCCATGACATTTCATTATGAATACCCTTGTTACTAATATTACATTGGTCTTCAGAATGAGAAAGGAAATCAATTCTAGCAAGTGGTAAAGGCAGCCATTGGGCCATAGCCAACGGCATTGAATGCACCAAAATATTATCAACCAAAACTCTAAGTCCACTAAGGGAAGATCCAATTGATCCCTCAGAATCACTTATGGCACAATCTCAACACCCAGAACCTGAATTCCAATGCCAGCATTTCTAGCAAACATTCGGAGTTCATCAATTATAAGTCTCCAAGGAACAGAGAGCTCTTTAATATCTTAAGCCCTGGAACAGTCAAGAGAGTAGGATAGAAGAATGGAAGGCAATTGCTCATTCATCTGCGATGTCAGAGAGCTCATCTTCGCAATAAGGGCTTAAAAAGAGCCAATGTAGATGCTGCAGGCAATAAAAATACCACCTCCCCTTTCTAGGCACGCAGTCCAGAGACATCTGCTCAATTTCTCCAGATCAGTTACTATCCTTACTATCTAACACCCAAGGCCAGAAACAGTGCCCTCTACTTTTTGTACTCTATGTAATGCCTATGCATAGAGGCTGTAGTCACTCTGAGATCTTGATCAGTTTCTTTTGCATTTTAAAAGTTGGCCTTTTTGAGGCACCCCGATGTGAATCAATATGCATTTAATGACAGGTACAACTCAGGTTGCAATCTATTTAAAGTTTCCTTTCCCAAGAAGGTCTAGTCTTGGCGGTCGTATCAGTCTAACTAACTATCATTTTTAGCAGTTGTGACTGACTCCCAATAAACAGATACACTAACTTTAGACATTGCTTTCATGAGCTGAAAAGTTTAAACCCTTTTCATTCATGTCAGAAAAAGAAACCTAAATGTTGGCTATTTAGGCACATGGCACCATTACTTCAACCCAAGACATAAGTGGCGGCCTCTGGCACCTTCACAGCATATAATCTTATCACAATTCCACCACACAACTCGGAAGTTTCAAACGTAAAGACACTACTGAGGGCAAAGTTTGTATTAAAACTAAAAGAAGAAATATCTGACGTTGATGAACCCTGGAAGACATGGAGATCAGCGAAGAGCACAACGGTTCAATTCAAAATCAGTTTGAAAGTAAAGTCTGAACCTATACCAGCCATAAATTAAAAACTATGCAGGCTCTGAACCTTATGTTAAGCTGTCAAAGTAGCAGTTTCCCAAGGACAGGAGCATTTTGCATACACAATCTAAACAATGTGAAAACTGGAGTAAACAAAAGGAGTCTGGAAAACTTAAAACTTAAGAATAAACAGCAATCCACAGACTAGATGGAAGAATCTATGGGTGTTGAATTCCTATTTTCTGAGGCTCATGCCATATTGTTTTAAGTCAGCAGACTACAGAACTAGTGTACATCTATTTTGATGATGATGAAAAGTAACTATTGCTGTTCTGGTGTGGAGAATTTTCTATTTTTTTTTTAGGATAGCATGTTTGGTTTTTGGATGGTAGTTAAAAATATAATGATAAATCAGTGTTCAGATTTCGTAAATATGTGTGAAGTTCAATATATAGTATGTGAGAATTGTAAATGTATTAAGTTATTACCCAACGAGAAAAGATTGAGTTTTGTGTCAGTGAACTGGTTAACAAATATAACTAGGATGTGGAATTAATTCTCACACTAGGTCTATTGTATATAGAGTAAAAACCCTTGAAGAGAAAGGAGAGTGAGCATTTCTAAAATATAAATATTTTGGGCAAGCAGCTTTTGAGATAGATGAAGAAGGAAGATATTCTTGTACATTACCTAGGTCTTGACAATCTACAGAAAAATATACATGTTTATAGTCCACTTAATACTCATGAAATGCTAATGTGTTCAATTATGTTATGGTGCTAGTGTCTATCTGCTGCCAACTCAAATACCCAATTACTTGTTTAAGTCCCTCTAAACAATGAGCATTTAATTAATCGAGTCGCAACTTTGTTACCCATGGTGAATGTAACTTGTATAACTTGTTAAAATAAAACCAAACAGGAGATTGCTTTTCTTCTTCCCTTTATTACCAGTATTGCATAGTTACATAAAACAATGAAATAAGTTCCAAGTAAATTACCTCATGCCAAAAGAAATGTGCGTATGCATGATCTGAACACTTTAGCATTTACCAGGTCATCATTACTAATATTACATTTTAATACGAACAAATCATGATAATTTTAAGGCCACACAAGTTACACAGTAACAGCCTGTAACAGCGTATTACAACACATCAGCATCATCATTTATAATCTGTGCTAAAAAATGTTGACAAATGTATGCTTTGACCAAAAAGATGCCAGAAGCTCAAACAGTACCACCGTAATTTCTCATGTTTGCAAGCGGGAACATGCATATACCAGATATTTTTTATTGCAGGATGTTATGTAACCGGTTGTAGTTTTGAAATGTTTTAAAGAAATATCCTTGTGTAGTGGGCCCAGTGGTCACGATACTAAATACTGCATACAAGTGAGTAAACTCATTTTTCCCCATCCTATGTCCCTGAAATAATTGCGAATGTTTGAGTGGTTATTTTAACCAGCATTAACAAACAAAAAAGACCCCTCCTTTATTTGCTGCTCTTAGACTACAGAAAAACACAGTCAACATACTTAATTCTCAATTGCAAAGCTTTAGGCAAAAGCAATGTGATGATTTATGCCTAACAAAAGGTTTGTATCAGCTTAGTGACTAGGTGTGTCCAGATTCAGGTAACTGTCAAATTGCATAGTGATGAAAATAATCTTAAGCAAAAGGATTCAATGCCCTTCAAGAAAATCATACCACCACAAAGAGCATACAAATATATCTATGAATTGTATCTGTGCAAACAGCCTTCACACAAAAGTTCAGTGAATCTACATTCTGGACCCATTTGGGCAACATTTGTTGAAATCACACTGTGATCAGTAGAGATGAAGCAGATGGCTTTAGAGGTGAGCATCCTTCATAGTTTAGAGAAAATACTCACGCCTAGACACAGCTTTCATTAAACAGATTCCTTTGACACAAATGAAAGAGGTTTAATAAACCTCTCTGATCAGTACCAGAGAAAAGGAAGAACACCGTTGGGTTTTTTGTTTGTAGACTGATAAGTAGAGCAATTTTCGCACAAGCCATAATAAAAATGTCCAATCGAATGGCTCCTCCTTTAGACTGGAGCGTCATACTTCAATTGCGTAAACACTTTATTTGAGAGTTTAAACGGCTTATGTATTTTGAGCTATTTACATCTAATAACTTGAAGAAATTAAATTACTAATGCACAGGTGGTAGGTAATTTTGAAAATAATAATATAGATTAAAGATGCTCACTTGAAGTGATTTTGTTGAAGATATTCGGAGGCCATTTTAACAGATTCGGTTGTTTGTAGGGAAAACTTTTCAGGAGATTTCTCTATCGTTTATTTCAAGTTGTCACATTGAACTATGTTTCAGAATCAGACCTATGTTTCCTATGGGAATGTATTCTCTTATCAATACGATGTTGCTATTACATACATATGCTACTTCTCTCACTGTTTGTACAGTAGCCCCTCCATGCACAATATGACATTTCATTTTTGATGGTCGTATGATGTCAAGCACATGATTGAAGACTAGGTCCCAAAAATATTCTGGGAGTTGTGTCAAATTCCTTAGCTTAAAGCCTCAGTCATTTTAACCTAGGCGTGCCAAAAATATGAAGCAATACCGAGAAATAGATTTTCTGGTACACGTATGTTTCCTTAAAAAGATTTCCAGTGCAATAAAAATGAACCAATTATTAAAATGAATTGTGATTCAAATCTTACAATATTTCTAAAATATACCTGGATGAACTTGACTTGGAGTACAATGCACGTTATTATTTTTAGCATATATATACTGGTGGCAGGCACTATGCCTGAGCTATATTGGAGTCTCTACACTTTGAAAATAAATTGCTGCATCTGAAAACAGGAATTGGAGTTGCCGCATTTTCTTCTGTGTGCTGTGGTCCATACTTGGGTAGTCCAGTTGGAAGCTGTGAAGGGCCAGGATTTCTCGAGATATATATATGCAAAAGACTTCTCCCGCAACTTCCACTCCCCACACATCGGCGGCGAAGAAGGAGGCACAGACCCCACAGGACGCAAGCAAGATGTTTCTTTATTCAACTGTTTACACAACGCGTTTCAAGCTGCAAGCCCTTGTACACGTGTGTGTATATATATATATACACACATACACACACTGCTGCTCCGCCAAAAATAAAATAAACTGTACACCTTGAAATTGCATAAGAAACAGGATTTAAATAAAACAAATTAAATGAGTGATTGTTTCAGTCACCAGCCCTGATTTATTGGTTAGTGGTATGCACGTAAGACAATGATTTCTTTTGAAACGTACAGAAAGCTTATTATGTTCTAAAAATATTAGAAATAGGTAATTACCTTTTTGTTCGAGTGCAGTGCTATGCATAAGTAGCAAAAACAAGGACTTTCACTACACCTTAATTTAAAGCTTGTCTTGTAACAGTTTGCTTTTTAGAACCTTCCACTAGCACCTCCTATGTTGGTGGAAGTGTCAGACCACCAACAAAACAATTTAAAAGAGGGACTACTTGTCTACAAAGACAATTTGTTTTTCATATGCATGTAGCACAAGAAATGCAAAGACACATTTTAACACACCAACTGCAGACAAACAAGGGAGAACGTCCCGAGTGTCATTTATTGGAGGGCGTCCACATTTTTAAAAAAAGGCATTGCTAGACATTTGAAATTAAAACGTATGAACCACTGGCAGACACGTTCCTGATTTGAATTATATGGATCCCTGGTTGACGCTTCGAAATAGAAGTTAACTATTTCATTTCTGAAGTCGACAATGACATGGACTGATCAGAAACAGAAGAGCACGGAAGGGAAATTAAACTACCAAAGCTTTAAAGGAGGAAATCAAAAGTCTGCATTTTGTTGGGAGCTTCACTAGTGACAGAGGAATGGCAAAAAGCCAATAATCTCTGGTATATTCCTTCTACTTCAACATTCTAAAGTTTGCCTTTCTAGTACTTCCAATTTATTTTAAAACATCTGTGCAATTACCTAATGTCATTATAGCTCTTGTGTCTTGGTAATGAAGGCCTTTAAAGGCTCTCTTCCCCAATACAACCCTTGCAGCAGACCTTAACACTGCAGCTCTTGGCTACACCTTGGCAGGGGTGAAAGCCTTCAATGACTGATATTTTCCTCAGCAGTTGGCAGTAATGCTATATCACAACAGGGGTACAACAACAGCTTCTTTGAAGAAAGTGATATGTAGACAGTAATTAATTGCTGATATTGGTTTCAAAGTCATACTATTAAGCACTAAATGGATTGATCTTTAAAGTATTACATGTCCTGATGGTGGCTCAAACCTACAATTCAGGGAGAGGATTATTAGCAACTCGTATAGTCTTCAGCTGTGGAATGTAATGGTAGATTAGCACACTACCTGGAAAACTGGCATTGGCTAAGATAATCAGGAGGTATAAATTGAATGTTCGTCCACATTCACAGACCAGGGAAAATCTGAAGCAAAGTAATATGAAGCAGCAAGGGACAGTTAACATGGTACAAATTAGGCTACTAGCTTTAGTGCCCTCTTGCATACCAGCTTTGTGGACAAGATATAATACCTGCTCCCACAAACTCCCTTTTAGGGTCTGAATGCTGTGTTATTTCAACAAGACGAGTCCCCATGGTCACGGGTACCTATGTTTGCAGCAACTCTGCCTGGCTCCTTGGCAGGGGCGGAGATGGACATGGGAGAGTTTGGAAGCCAGTCTTAGAGCAGAGAGATACTCGCACTTAACCAGGGGAGAAGTTGAATGACAGGCTGTCTTGCAGCCGGGGAATTGAAGGCCAGTGAACAAGATGCCAGCTCAGCAAGACACCATTGATATTCAGGTACCACATAAGAAGGTAGAGTCTTCTTAAGTAGAGATGGAACTTCCAGGGTAGTCCAGGGAAGAACATTGGACACACTTCTAACCATTCCACCGATCAGGGAAAAGGAAGGAAAACAAGCGTTTGGTTTAGACCATGAATGCCCTATATAAGGCCCCTTCTCCCTACAGTAAGTAAAAAAGACTCTGGACGTGAAGGGCCCTCCCTGAAAGTAATTTTTACTTCCACAGAGTCAAGTGAGGTTATTCTGCCCCATCCCAGCGGTAGACACAAACGTTCAGAGAGAGAAGAGGCTGAACATAGAGGATGCTTCATGAAGCTCCCCTTTCTATTTTCCCACAGGGCACATGGGGTAACGAGTGAGAAGAGGATTAACAATGCTGATTGACTGCAATATGAAATACTAAATTATGACCTATGCTTAGAAAAGGCTGATCCAGTGGACTGAAGTAATATTCCTTCTAATCCTAAAAGCCTACACATTTCCTACATTAAAATGATAAAGAAAGAAACACATTTGGGTGTCTGTCCTCTTGTACCAGTCAGCCTAGCCACGGTCATTAAGACCTGCTTTACTCATTATGCCTCCTCACCATTGGCTATGGCCCATAATTGTAGGATGAGCAATTAACACTGGTCATTGCCCACCAAGGAAAGGGCTAATTAATACTCTCAGTAGGGGACAATAAGGCAATTAACAGCCTCTTCTGAATTTTAAGACCTAAGTAGCTTGTGCTCCAAATCTTAAAGGCTTTTGGATGCTGGGGAAGGGAAGGATACAATAGGGCAGCAACAATGGGGTTTGTCAGCAGTGTATTTGGGGAAGATCACTTCAAGGAGCAAAAAAGAGGTTGTCGAGGAAGTACAGAATGGTGAGACAAAGTGCAGGTAGGCAATAGAACTCATTATTGCACCTTACCTTAGCCATTGCCAAGAAAATGTGGTGTGGAGACATTAACATGCACTACTGCCCAACTACACAGCTAAAAACAATACAATATTAGCCAATATTCAAAGCACAGCATTGAGCGTTCATGGTCTAAGGAGAACTGAAGAATAAAAAATCTTGAAACCATATAATCTCAATGTGCTCACAGTACATCAGGTAATAGAGAGGTGATAGTGATTGGTGATAGTGCTGACACTTGAGCAGCAGCGACTATTTTGGCCTATAGTTAGAAGACTGCAAATGAAAATGTACTGCCAGTACCCACACACACGACACCACAAATGAAAAAGAAATGTTTTGTATTGTAGTGGAGAAGTGTGGCTCACCGGTTAGAGGAGGCAGACCCAGAAGCAGAGGTCGGCCCGGGACCAGGGTTCAATTCCCGACGCGGCAGGGTTTGGAGCCCAAATGTCCACGGACCTGATAAATCTCGCTTCGGTGCCTACTTGAATCAGGGGTTCACGCTCTGCAACTCTGGGCAATAGCTTGCTCAATCTCCACTACGGCCCCCCGCGGCGGGATGCCTGGCTTTCACCTTGGGGGTGCCCAGCTGGGCTATCCCACAGGGAAAAACCAGGACGGGTTCCCAAAGCAAGCGCCGAGATACCCTTTGTGGTGATACGTGCGCTATATAACAAACTACATTACCATTGAACACAAAAGGTTTTCTAACAAGGAAGTAAGCAACTACAAACGTTGCACTGAAGACTGCCTTTGTTATGTTGGTCCTGCCTATTTTATTTACTGGACTTTCTGGAGTTAAAAATAAATAAAAATTATTAGCAATAAGGGAAAGTGATAAGTTAGATGATGGGTACAGTTTTGCTTTTATGCAATTTGGATACATAGGTCTGCCTTCTGTCTACGCACCAGACTACTCTATGGTGCTGCTTACAGCTACACTGTCTCCTTCTCTAGGCTTGGTATTTTTCCAACCTCTTTTGGTAGCCTGATGTGCAAGAACCAGGTTTTAGGCTGTTGAGAATGCAGCACTTTTATCGAAATAACACAACTTTGATAGTGAGGGCATGTTTGGAGCCCAAACGGATGCTGACCATTTTCACTTCTAAAAATGCAAACATTTTCCCTGGTGATTTTGAAGTAAGCAGTAGATTTGTATGGCTTATTTTCGGTGTTACTCTTTCATCCCACTCAAAAGCATTCCTCCAGAAAAATGCTTTTCATTTTAGTGGCAGGACTCACAGATACAAGGCAGCATCTGCTAGTGGACCTTCCTCTGGGAGGAAATGAATATCTGAGGTTTGTAAGGAAGTGAAAGTGGTCTTCTGGTGGCGTCAGACGTAAGATGTGCCTGTGTTCTAAAAGTATGTGCCAAAATAAAGACTGCTGGTTTCTGTAGATAAGTATGGTCCTTATAGGTGAACATTTGCTACAGAAAAAAACAAATCCACAAGAACAGAAGAGCTACTGAGAAGGTCTATGGCTGTGGAGTCATTTGCTGCTGATGCTAACGTCCCTTAAGTATGTGTTACTTAACATACGTAGAGTTGAAGAGATTGAAATTCCACCTATCTGAGATAGGATCGTTTGAGGAAAACAATATTTTTAGAATTGCACATTCTGAGAAACCTTGAAATTGTGGTTCAAAAACAGGAGCACTATAAAAGGCATACACAGGATGACACCTCACACACTTATGTTGAGGCTTCGAGAAAAGCAGCCGTTTGCTTAGATTATGTGTGGTTTCTATCAAACAAAGTGAAATTGCAATTCACAGGTCATGCCATAGGCTTTACATGGACTTTATTCAATGACCAAAGAGGCAGTTAGTTACTATAAGGGTATCTGCCTGTATTCAAATACACACAAAAATATAGAGTTCAATATTTGTCATGGATTATGGTGCCCAAGAACGGATAGCAATCTGGCTACAAAAACTAGAGATAAATTCAAGCTAAGGGAATTACACATGTGTGGTATAGTGCTTTCAGAGTTGTGCAAAAAACTTTTCTTCACTCATCTTACTTACTCATACTGAGCACCCCCTTGTCTCCTGCCTCCGCCAGCCCCGTGCCTGACTTTAAAATGGCGGCCAAAGAGGACGCCGCCTGACTAGAGCCTCCACCGGAATCACCTCTTTCCACCCCAAGAGGTACTGGAAGATACGGGGCGCACAAGGAGTTACAGGGGCCCGTGCCCCATCGCCAGTGTCTCCAAATCCTGTGATCTTACAACCGGGACTCTTCAGAAAAATAGAAGTAGGACTCCAAAAAAAAAAAAAAAAAAACTAAATAAAGAGAAGGAAGAGAGTAGGAAAGGAAGGGAAAGAAGAGGGGGAATTGAATAATGGGAAAGGCACAGAATGACAACTCTCACTAATCCCTGGATAGCAAATGTTGCATTAAGAAATTAAAGAAATTGTCATTTCTACAACCTACATCTTACATATTAGTAAAGTGTTTACCCATATTGGCTGATAACTAGCTCAGCCTCCCCCCCCCTCATTGGGAAATGAGACCCCCCCCCTCCCTCCTCCACCTAGGCAGAGGCACCTGGCTATCTGCCCTGCCCCGACCACCTCCCGCACGCCGTTGCTCAGAATAGCGGACTAGGAGGACCTACAATTCCCCACATGATTCCAAATCACGTGTCCTACTGAGCCGCCCCTTCGGCCGGTCGCTTGCCCTCCGGGCCATCCTAGCTCCTAGCACCACACCGCTACCTAATCAGGCTCCCCCCTCCACCTCACTCACGATGGCCCGGGACCAGCCCCCACCCCCTCCTCCAGTTCCACTTGCCCACCTTAAACCTCACAACCGGAACTCCTTCACCATCATTTCCCCCCCACTCCTCTCTACTAAGTTGCGACGCACTTTCAAGCAGAAACTCATTCGCAATCATAAAGAAACCCTAATCACTGACATCTACCACTCGGCCTCCAATGGACCAACGAAGATGGACCTAATATTCCACACTGAAAGACCGGAATATTGGGTCTCCACGATTAGATCGCGGATGCTTATCGCCAAAACAACCTCCACTCTCCACAGCTGCATACTAACCGCGATTCTCCCGTTCAGATCAGCTGGTAGAGGCTTCATAACCGTGACCATCTTCACCAATGGCACGGTCCTCATCCAAGCCAATAACGAGAACCTGGAAGCTTTCAACTCCATATTTCCCGCACTTAGGTCATCCCTCCCAACCCCCTCTAACCTCGCCCCAACGCCGCCTCTGACCACGACCACAACTAACAGAGAAGACCTTGATACGCCCTTCCGCGATCCTTATTCAGCCCGACAGGCCCCCCCCCCCACCCAGCCATACCTCACCCCCCACACACAGCCACCCAACATCAGCAGGACACTCAATCCCCTCCCTCTATCCCTTCCTCCAAATACCTCACCTCCCCCAGCCTCAGTCTCCGACAGCCTCCTACGACAATCACCCCCACGCCAACAGTCGGCCTTCAGCCAACGAGCCTCATCCCCGCGAACCTCCCTACAATCCTCAATCCATCCATGCCCAAACCTCCTCCTGTCCTCCTCCCTACCTCCCCTTTGTCTAAACATCTTCCCGGCCCCCCCCCCGAAACCCCCTTCGTCCTCCTCCCTGACCCCTATCGCCCAACCCTCCCTCGCGCACCCTACCACACTTGGCCCCACCCCGGCTGCCCACATCCCCTCCCTTGAGTCCATAACAAAACGGCTCGCAGCCCTGGAAAATCAGGTCGACACTATCACCCTAGGTTTATCAGAAATCCTCTCTAACCTCGGTATAGCCTGTAACCCCCATAAACACTCTCCCCAGACCCCCCTGCACGCCAATACCAACATATCCCAAGGGCCCTTAAAAGCCCTCAGTGCCCAGCCTTTCGATCCCCTCCCCAAGGCCCAGGGTTCCGATTAAAAAAAACCCGTAACAACAAGAGCCCCTTGCACCAGACCCGTGTTCTCCATTTCTTCTCCCACTTCAGCGGGCTCAAAACACCTAACCTCCAGGCCGCTTAGATCAGAAGTTCCCATGTCAGACAGGGAAGCAGCCTTACTAGCCGCCACCTACGACTCCCCCACTGCTGATTCACCTAAATCCAAAATCCAAGTTATCACAGGTCACCGGAAAGTTCTACCCATCGTCAAACCACAGAGATTACCAGTCCTCACCGCTATACCCAGAGAGACTAAAGATAGAACCACCAGCAATCAGGAGAAATTCACCAACTGCCTCCTAATCAATTGCAGATCGGCCTCACTACATGCAACAGACTTAGCTGAAGCCATCCTCACTCATGACATTGACGTTGCGTTCCTCACGGAGACCTGGCTTAATAAGACATCCCCCCCCCTGCCTAGATATGCTGGTTCCACCCGGTTTCTCCCTCATCTCCAAAGACAGGATCAAACAACAACGAGGAGGTGGGGTCGCTATCATCCACAAGGATAGCTGGAGCATCACAGAAACCTCCTCCTTCGAGTACAACTCGTTTGAATGTCTATCCACCGTCATCAAGACAAAAGACAACGACTCTCTACTGTGCCACCTACTCTATCACCCCCCGGGCAGAAACAATGAGTTTGGAGAACAACTATCAAACCTGATTGCTCAAGACGCACTTGGCGATTCCAAAATCCTAATTCTTGGTGATCTGAACCTCCGATGGAATGAGACCCATAACCCTCTAATCAGATCGCTATCTAGCCTCCTTGATGATAACAACCTCACCCAACACTGTACCGAGGAGACTCATTACAAAGGAGCCACACTGGATGCCATCATTGCCCAAAAGAACTCCATCACGGTCAACCACATACTACCCGTTGACTGGTCAGATCACCACATGATCCTATTTCATATCAATCACCCCATCATCTCGCTTAAACCTCTGCAAGACCCCCCCCAAATGGTCAAGAAACCTCTCCCAAGTACCCCAAGATATCCTGGAAGGTCAGCTAAGTTCACTTCTTCCAAATAACACACTGCACCTCTCGACCAATGATCTCGTCGACCACTACAATGCGGGGTTAGTCTCCATACTCGACAATCTAGCTCCTCTAAAGCTCAAAAGAAGCCGAGCCACTCCATCTAGAACCTGGTTCACTGCGGACCTCAACGCAGAAAGATGAAACTTGAGAGCCAAAGAAAGAAAGTGGAGAAACAACCCTACCGCCATTCTCCGCCTCCAACTAAAATCTGCCCGCAGGAAGTACAACAACCATATCAAAAACAAAAAATCCAGCTTCTTCCGTGAGGCACTGGTCAAATCCAAAAACAGACCCAAAGAGCTCTACAACATAATCAGACAACAAACATCCAAACCCCGGCCCTCATCCCTGCAGGCATCCAAAGAACTCTGCGATAACTTTGCCAACTTCTTCAACGATAAGGTCTTAAAAATCGAACTGTCTCTGGACATCAACAACCCGCACCTCCAGAAGAGCAACCCGGCCTTCCCATTGGCAATACCAACCAACTCCTTTCCTTCCCCTTGGCTAAGCTTTCGCCCCGCCCAGGAAACTGAGATAATCTCGCTGATCTCGACCTCCAAACCATCAGCACACGTCTCAGACCCTTTTCCCCCCTCTTTAATCAAAAAAATGAAGCTTACCCTAGCGCCCATCTGGGGAAGAATCATAAACAGCTCCTTACAAAGCGGAGTGGTCCCCGATTGTCTAAAAATGGGGCAAGTCACTCCTCTGCTGAAAAAACCCGGTCTTGACTCAAGTGACTTGAACAATTTTAGACCGATATCCAACCTCCCTTTGCTTTCAAAAACACTTGAACGCTGCGTACTCCTGAAACTGACGCAACATCTGGACCAAATCAACCTCCTGGACCCCCTCCAATCCGGCTTTAGACAAGGCCGTAGCACAGAAACCGTGATGCTGAACATCATAGACGACATTCATGGTTCTCTTGACGCTGACAAATGCTGCCTCCTCATACTCCTTGATCTCTCCGCAGCGTTCGACACGGTGGACCACAAGCTCCTCATCATGACCCTGCAAGAAAGAGCCGGCCTCGGCGATGTAGTTCTCAAGTGGTTCTCCTCCTTCCTACATAACCGTACGCAAATAATAAAAATGAAGAACTTCACCTCCGAAACCCAGCAGGTCATCAAGGGTGTCCCGCAAGGATCAGTGCTCTCTCCTCAGCTCTTTAACATCTACATGGAACCGCTCGCCAAGTTACTCAGGAACGCCAACATCCACTTCCACCTCTACGCGGATGACACGCAGATTTACCTGGAAACCTCTTCTCTTAAAGACATCCACAGACTTAACGATGTCCTAAATGAAGTTCAAGACTGGCTGACAAAGAACCACCTGAAACTCAATCCCGACAAGACAGAAACACTCCTCATCTCAAACAAAGAAGACAACCCTCAAATCACCGAGTGGCTAAAATCGATCGATGCTCTCAAAGGTAACCTCACGCTAGCCGACTCCGTCAAATCCCTGGGCTTCACCCTAGACCCCAAACTAACCCTGACAAACCACATCAAGAACTCGGCGAAAAGCGCATTTCTCAACCTCAGACTTCTGAACAAAATCAAACCTTACATTCCCAACAAGGACCTCAAACTAGCCACGCAATCTCTAGTTCTATCAAGACTGGACTATGGGAACTCAATCCTAACAGGCATCCCCAAATCGCACCTGGCCCCTCTAAAAACAACACTTCATGCGGCAGCGAGAATGATCACAGGCTGCAAAAAATCTGACCACATCTCCCCGGCACTCAAAGAACTCGAATGGCTCCCTGCGGAAATGCGGAGCACCTTCAGAACGGCCTGCCTCACCCACAAGGCCCTCCACACCGGCAAACCGGAATACTTGGCAAACAAGCTCAAAAAAGCAGGCCAAGCCAGAAGCTTGAGAAGCTCCAATTCCCTGCTGCTCATCCTACCAAAAACCAGAAAGAAGAGAACTGCGGACTGCTCGTTCTCAGGAAATGCTCCCAAAATATGGAACGCCATCCCCCCGCACATCAGAACTATACCGTCCTATTCAGAATTAAAGAGCCAACTCAAATCCTTGTGCCTGATCCGTTCCCTTGGTTGCGGGTAACCTGGATCAGCAAGCGTCCCCTGAACCCATGCAGTAACATTGAATCCTGCTACCAAGAAGTCCTGCTGTCCGAACTTTTCCGCATTCCAAATTGTCGCATGATGATCGCTTTATTGGATTTGTGTCATGCTGTTCTCTTTTCATCCCCTCTATTGTAAAGCGCTCTGCTACCTTCGGGTCTTGTTAGCGCTATAGAAAACTTATAAATAAATAAATAAATAAAATACTGCACTTCTGAAGAGCACGAGGGTCTGAATATAACTTCTAGGAGAAGATATATCACTTGCGCCAGGGATTATGACTGCCATTAGAGCTAAACATTTCAAAACAAACCTTCAGTACTTTTGAAGAAATGCAGCTTCAAGGACATCAATGGAAAAGATTGAATTGATATATCTAAGAGCCCTAACAGTAAACATCACTCGCCATAAGGCTACTAACTGGAATTACCTTGCTAAACAAGAAACAGTTACTGAAAAAAGTAAACCTCCTATGTTAAATACTGAACAAGTCCAAAAGAGGCCAAGGGGCGTGGAGCAAGTAGAGGGAGCTTAAGGCACGTAGGAGGGGCTGGAGACAGAAAGGGTAAGATGGTGCCAGAGCAGGAAGGAAAGGATGGGGGGAAAAAAAAGGAGACAGAGGCAGAGGCAGTGCTTAATTTGAGCGGGTGCTTTCCGGTGCTCAGCATAACTTAATTGTCAATACCGGTACTTAAGACCGGCTGCACCATGGTGGCGCTGACTCTCTAATTTACAAATGAGCACAACAACAGAAGCTTATTATGTCAAGATTCATTAAAATGAGTATTACAAGTGCTCAAGCCATTTTTTTTTAGCTTTGAGGGCTTAGAATAGTCAAAATAGTCACACTTTTAGGAGTGTGATGATTAATAGTTGTGTTGGTACTGTCATGGGCAGGGCTGGCCGGAGCAATGGGTGGTGCAAGCTGCAGTGGCCTCCGAGTGAGGTCCCCAGACCCTTTTTTCTCACAAATTAAGCACTGCAGTAAGCAGGAGTTTAGGCCCATGATGAGCATATGGTTACATAAAGCCTTAGCTCCCGAACAAAGAAGAGTTCCCCAGAAAGAACTAAAGATCTAGTCCAAATATGCAGAGGGCCATAGGCCATACCAGGCATTACACAGTCAAAATAGCCATTATATGGCCTATGGAGGAGGAGGATCTAAAGAACAATATAGGATGTAAACTACCAGTGTTGTACATAAAGAGAATCCCTGTTCAACCAGAGAATGATGAATCTCTCCATAGAGTGGGCTATAGAGAGCTCAATCTGGCAAGAATGGTCAGATCAAAGTCAAGGAAGTATTGGGAGAGCCAAAGAAAGATACATATATTATAGTCCCAAGACCACTGGTCAAGCAAAAAAAAAGAATTATGTGAGAGAAACTGTCAGAAATGGAAATGAAACCAGAATTAATAGTTAAGATCAGCAAGAAATTTGACAACAGCAAAAGAAAGGCAGCTACTACTGGAACCATCCTACAAAAAATAAAACATCTATGGTTCATGTGTCGATTTATTGAAAGGGAGCTTAAAGAAGGCTCATGCTCAGGCCATATATTCCCTCCTAGGCTACACATGACAATCAGGCCCCGATTTAGAGTTTGCACACAGGGTATTCTGTCGCAAATGTAAAAGAGCATCCTGTTCCATCAAACTCTTGGTCCACTCTCCCAATTTAGAGACAGGCACAACATAATCGTTCTGTCAACGGAGATCCTGTTGGCTCTGTCAATGGAAAACTTCCTCCAATAGCCCAATGAAGTGGAGGTTGTTAGCGAGAGGGCACTACACCACCCTCACTATTTATAGTGGATGGAGTAATGACCTTTTTTCGAACTCCTCACCACCAGGAAAAACTCCCAGGGAGTGGGGGGTCATTTGTTTATCAGAAACAACCTCTTGCTTTGGGAGTGTTTTTGTGAAAAACAAAAGAAAGTACGACTGGGCCGGCGATTATCTCTAATTAGGATGGACAGTAGGCAGTCCGGGTGGGAAAAGTAATGCCCTTGGCCGGACGGACGGACGGACTGTAGTCCAAAGTCTAAATCGGCCCCTTCACCTTTCTTTGAGAATCCAATAAGAGCTTGAACCTGAGCAACAGACGTGGAACTCTCAACTACGTTGTCTAGAATACTTGTTTTGGGGGAAGATGGCTATTACCCATAGAACTTAGAAAAGAACATTGCATCAGAAAGGAGCACCAGAATTTCACAATGTGCCTCTTGTGGGTGGAAACTAAAATTCAAAGATGCATCACTAACAGCAAATACTACTAAGATATTATACACATAACATATGTGACAAAGAATGGGTTAATTCCGCAATCAATGTCGAAAACTTGACAATGAAAGAAGTCAACAAAGACTTCACATCAGCCAAATAGAGTTCAAATGATTTTTGATAAGCCAACCTGCCTTGATTCTTCACCATCACAGACAAGTTCACCAAGGTTTTGACTCTGAGAATCTTGTCTAGCCACCAGTTAGACACAAGGCGCTAAACAAAAAGAGAATGGAGAGAAGGAAGCAGAAAGAATGAGCCAACATGCTAGCAGTCCACTTAGTTATAAACAACACAAGCAGTAAAGTGCGCTGGTTCAGTCCACCAAGGCTGCCTGAAACTCACTGCACAGAACAGAAAACTTGGCAGCATTCAGAAAAACAAGGTTTCAAGGAGAGCCTTTCCAGCAGAAGACTGAAGTGCAGAATAAAATCCAAAATATTTAAGCAGTCAGACAGAAAGGAAACCTTTACTACAAAACCACGATGGGTTTCTCACATAGGGTGTTACCAAAAGCTTAAACCCTGACTGAAGAGGCACTAGGGATGCAATAAATGAATGTTCTATAGACTTTTAGCAGGAGAATCCACAACTGAATCTCTAGACCGGCAGACCCCTAAAGTCAAAGGGATCACCCAGACTACCTTAATATGGCAATACAAGTGTCTGAGGAGTCAGAATCTTGATAAACAACGCTCAGACCGAGTTTTGTCCATGTATATCTATACAGAGGGGCTCTTCAGATTATGCTTGTTGTGCTTGGACCACTATACGAAGAGGGACAGGGCCAACTGACAATCATACATGGAAGAACTGTTCATACATTCAATTAACGAATATGAAAATCATGTAGATTCAAGATATTTTATGACACTTGTCAAAGCTAAAACACAACACATGTTAAAGACAGAATGCCTTGTTGAACACTCAAAGATTATTTTTCCATAACCCCAGAGTATAAGGTCCGATGAAAGCCTAAGGAGAAGGTCACTAGATGAGCACCCTGCACACAAGGAGGGCTCTAGAGACACCTACCTTTCTGATGCCTGTCTAATTGAAATATATGAACAAGGCAGACTTCATCCAATGGAACAAAAGTGATTAACAAAGAAAGCATAAGGGCTTCTTCAAACTTAGAAATCTTTTGTTATTTCCCCAATACACAAATATTGTTAACAGCATGATTTTAAATATTATCATGGCTAGATATTAAACAATTTCTATTTCTTTCATCCCCAGTTAAGCGCCAGGATTTGGTGAAGAAGGTCAAAAATATATGTATATGGAATTTCTAGTGTGAATCTAGCCAAAAGGCAGAAGAGTGTTTGAAGGATGTCATTTAATGCTCATATATGAGGTGTAACAATCATTTTTGCAAAAACCTCAATTATTGTTGCATTTTACTACACAACCAGAGAATGGGAACTTGTTTTTCCTGTCTGCATTAGGGGCCATGGCTTTTTTTGCTACGCCACTGGTTCAGTTATCAGAGATGGCAAATATTTAATTCTCATCTGCACAGGCTTACCGATGTAACACCATATGTTTCAACAAAGTATACACATGATTATTCAAATCCCATTCTGGTTGGACTCTTAAGTGTACTAAAAAAACTTAGGTAGTGCAGAACAAATAAGTTGTCTTATCGGGGGGGATCAGATAAAGTTAGCTGGCTTGGATTACTTGCAATTATTAATAATAAGCTGTTAAATAGCACTTCATATCACACTTTTGTAAATAATTGGTAAGAAGGGGAGGGAACATGGCGGCTAGAGGGCTAGTGTGCTAGTCGGGAGCTGCTCTTTCACCCACTGCGAAATGGAGTGATTTCCCCACGTTTCTTTCTGGAGTGAAGCCGATACCTTTCTCCGTGTTTTGTTCAGATGAAGTGAGGGCCAAGACCGCGGCTGTGGAAAACTAGCTTGGTCACGCTATTCTGTACCGCGGTCTGCTGAGGTCCGCTGCGGCTGTCGGGGGAGCGGCGACGGCCGCGGTAATCACATCGCGCCTGACTCACCGTGCCTCCGTTCCTCCGATTCTCCGCTTTGCACCTTCCTTGCGGTGTGTCCTGCATAACACTACCAGTCTGTCTCAAGTTCGGGGTTTAGGGGCCAGCAGTACGCCGCATTACACAGCATTTATCCTGTTGCCTTACGGTGGTTCAAGGTGGGTTACTCAGTATCTGACTGTTTAAAGGGAGGGGGCGAATGTGGATTGCCCGGCGGTTCTCAGGGCGGCGATTGCACTCGGCGGTGGCTATCGTAATTTAATTTTAAACTCGCTAATAACTGTAGGTACTGGTGGAGTTTATAATGGCAGATCCCAGGGGCGGGGCCAGGAAGTGCGACACACAATTAATGGTACTGGGCACCAGCTGCTTCCACAATATTTACAACAGGGCAATTTGAAAAAACAGATAAAAAACTGAGTTTGGGGGATGGCATGACTGCCAAAGGCTTAACTCATTTGAGAAAGGGGGACGAGGACGAGCTGGAGAGTGAGAGCGAGCTTAAAAGCTTTTACCTAGAAAAAGGCCTTGGAGAGAAAAAAGAAGAAAATATAGGCAAGGAAGTGACTGGGGGGAGAAGATACAAACTAAGATCGAAAATTTTTCAGGGAAAGGGCGAGGACCCCAAGGCGGAGCCACAAGTAGATCACTGCAGCCTTTTCCAAAGTAAATCTAGAGGCAAAAACGAGGCTGCTAAAGCAGGTAAGAGCATAGTAGTTAAAGAAAAAAAGAAAAAAGCTGCTTACTCAGCAGCCAGAATAACACCCTCACTAAGGTCCTACTTTAAGTTAAACCCAAAGGTTAATCCACTGAATAGTATGGACAGTATGAACAGTACGGGCCCGTCCACCTCCAAAGAGGTTCAGGCTGCGGTACAGATAGAGCCCGCACAACAAAACTTAGAATCTGTTTCCCTACCCCCCACGACAACAGTCTATACTATTCCAATCTCAAATAAATACTCACCGCTGAGGGTAACTAACCCCAACATCAGCGAGGATCTGAAAATATACCAAACTCAGGGGTGACCAATCAGGCTGATGACACTCAACCCAAGGGAGGGGGGGAGACAAAGATTCTGATATAACAGGTTTAAAACTAGTAAAAGACTTACTAAGCCAGCTCTCAGCAGAGATTAAAGAGAGTTTTGTCACCTCAGAAAGCAATCAGAAAAAAATCAAAGATACATGTAGCAGCTTGGAGGAGAATTTAGCAAAACGCACAGAGGACCTAGAAAACAAAATCCAACAGCTCCGGAAAGAAGTTCGAGATCACAGCCAAGAACTAGATAGGCTCAAATTTAATGCTTCAAGAAACCCACTTAATGAGGTCAGAGTGTATGACACTTTTCAATAAGCAGAAATGGGTAAAAAAAGTTATAGCTAGTGGCCAGCAATGTTGCTCTAATGGTGTGGCAATAATCATCAAAAATGACTCTGGAATAGAACTAGGAAGAACACAAGCAGACACAAAAGGATGATGGGTGGTGGCAGAGATAAAAATGCAGGGCGGCATCTATACTCTGGCCAGTTATTACGGGCCTAATGAGGATGAGGTTAGCTTTTTAAACAATCTTAGCTCTGTCCTGATAGATTTTGAGGCCCCACTGATAATAGGTGGAGACTTTAATCTTATAATAAATAATGAATTGGACAGATCCTCCCTGCGCACCCAAATATATCCACCCCGCATAAGAACATGCCTTTTAGCCATGATGGAAAATTTTAATTTGTGCGAAATATGGTGAAAAAAAAGGGAAATGTGAGAGACTATTCCTTCTTTAGTAAAAAGAACGGCCACTACTCCAGGTTAGATTATATTTTTATAGACCGCCTGGAGGTAGAAAGGGTTAAGAAAGTGAAATACTTGCCCATACACCTATCAGATCATGGTGCAATAGAACTGATTATGGAGCTCCCTTTTACCCCACTGTGTAAGAGGTGGACACTAAATAGAAGACTGCTGTTACAAACCAAAATAATGGAAAAGATCCAATCAGATGTGGAAGGCTTCTTTAATCAAAACCAAGAATCTGCTTCTATTCATGTGGCCTGGGACACCTTTAAAGCGTGGCTAAGAGGTATGCTGAAGGGGGCGGCCGCAGGGTGGCTTAAATCAGAGAAAGAGAAGATAACTACAGTGGAGGAGAAGGCGAAGAAATCTGAAGAAAGATTAAAATCTGGACATGCTCACGGGGAATAAAAATAAAAGTTGATGGGTATGTTGGAAGATCAACAACGCGAATACAGGTTAACTCTGGAAAGAATCATGATAGAGAAGTGTGAGGCAAGTATAATAAGTGATTTCGGTCAGGGGAGGAATGCAGTAAATTATTGGCTATAAAGAGTAGAATGGACAGGTCGCAAAACAACATAACTAGGATTAGAATAGATGATGGGGACGAATCCTCTGCTCAGTTTACCGATAATAAGACAGAGATCGAGAGAGAATTTTGTAAATTCTTTCATGAACTGTATAGGGAGGATTTAGTTCCAGATAAAACAGCTGTAGATCTTTGGCTGGGTCAGAAACAGCTTACTAGTTTGGCTTCGGAAGGACTAAACCTACTGAACCAAGATATAACAGGGAGTGAAATCATGGATGCCATGAAGAAAATCAAAAAAGGAAAGGCAGCTGTCCCAGATCTAATTCCAAACGAGATCTATCTACTGCTGTTGGAGGAAATTATCCCAATGTGGTTAAATCTGTGCAATAGATCTGGCAACAGTGGCTAATGCCCCATTAACTATAATAACCTTGGACGCTGCAAAAGCCTTTGACCGTGTTAACTGGCGTTATTTGTTAAGTGTTTTAGAGGCTTTTGAGTTTGACACCACTTTTAGAGATTTGGTGGGGAACATATATAGTGAACCTCACACCCAAAGATGAGTAAATTGGAGCCTTTCTGCCCCAATATCAATAGGGTGGGGCACAAGACAGGGCTGCCCGCTGTCTCCTACACTCTTTGACCTATATATTGAACCATTCGCACAAAGTCTATGATTAAATAATGAAATACAGCCTTTTAAATGAATTTTTTTAAAGGAAACTTGCCCTATACGCGGATGATTTAATTCTCTTCACATCCAATGCTAATCAAGCTATACCATACCTATTAAGGGAAGTTCAGGTCTTCGGCAAGTTGTCAGGATACGAGATAAATAACAGTAAAATGGAGATCATGGCATGGAATTCCGAAGTGCAGGGTTACAGAGTGTCAATGGAGATACGGTATTTGGGAATTACCATAACTCAAGAGCTGTTGGATCTCCCCAAAACAAATATTGCCCGAGTATCTAAAGAAGTTGAAACATTGCTAAAAAGATGGCAGAATTTACCGCTTACACACTATGGCAGGGTAAATTTGATTAAGATGTGTGTTTTAGCAAAGTTCACTTACCTTTTTAATAACATCCCCCTAATCTTTGAAAAAATTTCCCTTAAAAAAATTCAGGGTAAGATCTCTTCTTTTGTTTGGGCCGGGAAGGGGATCAGGCTCTCCTGGAAAAGGTTAAGATGTAAATTGGTACATGGAGGTTTGAGCCTACCCGATATTCAGATTTATTGCTGGGCATATCAACTGCAAAACAACAGAATGCTCCTAAATAAGCCGGATGACCAATTGATGGCTGCATGTTCAAGGCAATGCTGCACAAGATATCAGCCGAGTGATTCATGTATAAATTTGGCGCCCCTAATTTTTCTTAAAAAGTCCGCCTAAAGGTACTACGCGCCGGCTCCAAATTATGGTTTGACTGTCGAAGTATCCTAGGCATTCCCTATCAAAGTGAGTGGGCACCAGTGTGGGACTCCCTAGGCACACCGGAATGTTTGAACGACGTGCTATCTCAACATCTGAAAGAAGCAGTGGTGAAGAGGTTGGGCGACATTGTTACAGGAAACAGCTGCCTCTCATGGGATGCTTGGAGCCATCTAACAAGAAACAGCTTATCTAGATTCAAATATTATCAAATATCCACTTGGTGTGCAAGTCAAAATTGGCAATTTCCCGGGGACTGTACAATGGAAGAGGATTTCCAGGATGTCAACCCTAGGAAGAAGGAAATCGCTCTTTGGTACAAATATCTACTTGAGGCGGCAGACAGAAAATTGGACCCCCCCCAAAAGATCTGGTATGAGTGCTTGCCAGATGAAGAGCTCCAAACATTATGGCAAGTATCTTTGGAAAAATTATATTGTTTAATTAAATCCGCTGCATTAAGAAAGAATCACTTCTTCACTATCAATAGGATTTATTGGTCTCCGCTCAAGATTTCTAAAATAAGGGAGGAGGTGAATCAGGCTGTATACGATGCTACGCTCAAGAGGCGGACGACATCCACACGTTCTTAACCTGTTCAGAGTTGGAGGAGTTTTGGAAGAATGTGGGTAAGACTCTGTCTGAGATACTGGGTAAAGAAATAGAGGGAAGCCTTGTATTAATATTTTTCGGGATCGTACAGTCCTCAGGGAGGGCAGGGGAGGGCGAATTGATTGCTGAACAAAGTACACTGGTGTTTTATCTTATTCTCCTAGCAAGAAGAGAAATATGTAAAAGGTGGTGTCAGGCAGACCCACCATCTTGGAGGGAATGGTGGAACTCAGTTAGATATTTTAAAGAATTAGACTTTAAGGTTAACTGTGTAACAAAAAGAAGCAAGCACGGCTCTTTTTGGAGATTATTAGATTAGGAGGAAGGCGGGTAGGCTGAATAAGAAGTATAAGACCAACAAACAGTCCAATGATTACACCTCTCGGTCAGTTCACGATGTGCATAATGGGTTTGTTCCCATGGAACATCAGCTGAGATCAGACCCTCTAAGTTATAGGCATTTGGGTTGCTGTTATCGAGAGGATGCTTATACAACAGTACAGAGGTTATATGAGGACTAAATAAAAATAAATTAAAAAAACAATAATTGGTAAGAATATAAAATGTATTGGTACTAATTCTAACAATAACTTCTTTGCTTGCCCGTTATGACAATCAGGCACCAAAATATTTCTCAGCTGAAACTCTTAAGGTTGGCACAGCCAAAACCAGACACCTATCCACTATGTGCTTTAATCATTACAGATCTAGACATATGGTGGCTATTTGTTGTTCACGGCTATTGCTATGGCATAAGATGTATAAAAAATCTTGTTTAAACAGAGGGAAATTTACACTGCACAAATGGAAATATTATGTTTCTTTTTTTAGAGTGCCTATGCCAAGGTTTGGCCATTGAAACCTTCACTAGTCAACTGTCTCTATTCCTTGATATGCCAGCATGGTCTTGGTGGAGTATTAGGTGTAATAATAACAACATTAACATTTGCAGAGGACTTGTTTGCTGTACAGTCTAAGTAGAATTTATGGGTCATTTTTAACAAGGATAATAAAGAAATTCAATAGAGGCAATAATAGCAGAAAGAATAAAAATTTATAGAAAATTCTATTCCCCAAAAAATATAATCAAAATGCAAGAATAAGAGCCACCGGGATTTGTGGAGAGAGAAATGTCCAGCTGAAACAGACAGGTTCAGTTTATGCACTTTCCATAAAGCTGCAGATGGAGCTAACAGACATTAAGGGAAAAAGCCACCATCAATTCAGGAATTGACATGCATGCAATCTTTTTGGAAATTCTAATTAGTTTTACTGAGATGTTAGGGGCACGGGCAATCCAATTCGAAAGAACATGTAACTTACCACTGGTAAGAACTGCTCTGATAAATACTCTGTTTTACCACGTTTCACATTGGATAAGGAAATGTTTATTATAGCAATGGGCAATAAGTGGTGCCAGATTAGAATATTCTGGTGATAGTAAGTCACCTCTCCCATAAGTGTCATGTGGCCAAATAACAACTGGATAGTCGTTCTTTGTACTCTCATAGCAAAGCTGTATGCAGAGCACAATCCATCTTAAATTTTTTTTATAGGGAAACTGCCTTATCCATTGTTGCACTGGTGAAAACGATTAACCCCTTGGCAATAAAACTGGTTGAAGGATGAAGAAGTTAAAGGATGGTATGCACAGAATACCTGTAGTACACTTTGAACGTTAACGTGATAACAAAATAAAAATAAAATAATTTAATGTATTAAATCACAAATATGTGTGCAGTAAAAGAACAAGTTACTTACCTTGAGTAACATCTTCTCTGGTAGAGACTCTATCTAGCCTTAGATTCCTTACTTTAGAATTATTCCCAGGTGTCAGGCAGGATCCGGAAATTCACGAGCAGTACCCCAGAGCACCAGTAAGTGGCATTGTTCGGCTCTGTGTCGGTATCTTTGTCCACACTGGAAAGGAAGGGGGGCTTTATTCCTATTTGCATTAGGGCACATGGCTTCTTTGCTATGCCACTGGTTCAGTTATCACAGGCTGGAAAAGATGTGAGAGTTGCCTATATAGGTGCCACCCCAGTGCGCTCACATCTCTTTCTGTTTCCAACCTTTCTGTGTCAGAAGTGTGGAGCCACAAAGGATACTGATGTACTGGTGTGCAACATAAAGGGTCTCAGAAAGGTGACCCTATGCAGAAATCCGTTTGCAGAGCCAGAAGGATGGGAGGGTTGGTATGGAATCTGCAGCTAGATAGAGTATTTACCAGGTAAGGCGCTACCAAAGGAAAGTAACTGGTTCATCTAATAGAGAATTCTATCTACAGACTTCTTACCTCAGAAGAGCAATACCGCCCCCAAGGTGGGTCTTCAAACAGACCAAAAAGTCCAACAGGACCGAACAGGCAAAGTGCCAGTCACGACGGACCTGACTTTCCAGGCAGTAGTGCTTAGTGAATATGTACAGAGATGCCCAAATAGCTGCTCACAGGGACCTTGAGAACTAATGCAGCGATCGCAGCCTTGGCTCCAGTGGAATGAGGAGTGTATATTTTTATGCAGAGATCTATCCACATGAGATGGTCCTTTTCTGCATGGCCTTTCCTTTCTGCTCCCAGATGTAGCCAAGGAAGAGTTGATCATCCACCTGTAACTCTTTAGTACGATCAATGTAGAACATCAACAATATTTTTGGGTCCATGTGGTGGAGTCTTTCCTCTTCTTTAGAAAGGTAAGTGGAGCAAACAAGGTTGGTAGGGTGATATTTTGACTTGCATGAAAAGGTGTCATTACTTTCAAGAGAAAGGAGATACGAGTTCTCAGGACCAGCTTGTCTGGGTAGAAAGTTGTATAGGGAGGGTGCACACATTAAAAATGTCAAGACCAGATTGAGGTCTCCCTAGGCCACAATGGATGGTTTTGGAGGGAGTAGGTGTTGGAGTCCCTTTAGGAAACGAGTCCCAACTGGTGACTGAACAAAGAAGGTTGGTCTGGCAACAGAAAGAAACCTGAAATAGCTTAAAAGTAATCTTTCATATTGTCCAGAGCAGAGTCCTGCTGTGCCAGAGAAAGAATAAACAACACAACCTGGGACAACTGTGCAGAAAGAGGGTGAACATTCTCGGAGGCACACCATGCCACAAATGTGTCCCAATGGCAGACATATGCTGCTTTGGTGGAGGGATGCCTCGCTGCCAGAAAAAACTTACAGACTTCAGGAGGGGAAGTCAAAAGCTGTCAATCGCTGAATCTCCAACCATCAAGACAGAGTGCGCAGAATTGGGTTCAGCACCCTGCCCTGCTTCTGCGACAGAAGACCCCGCCCCGACCGCCATGACCGGCAAGTAACGGCAGTGGGCATGCAGGACAGGGATGTGAAAATAGGGGACCTGCAAGTCCAGTGCTACTATCCATTCTCAATGGTGGAAGGCAGATAGAACCTGAACGAATGTAAGCATCTCAAACTTATTTTTCTTTAGGAGGAAGTTGAGAAGACACAGTTCTGGGATAGGACAGAGGCTTCTTTACTTTTTTGGCACCAGAAAGTTGTAGGAAAAGCAACAACGACCTACTTCTGATGCTGGTACCCTCTCAATGGCTTCTTTAGCCCAAACCGCCAACACTTCCTGACGGAGCAATAAGAGATGGTCCTCTGTCAGCGGGTTGTGAGGAGGTATGCATGGCGGGGTTTCCAGGAAGGGGATGGAGTAACCCCCATGGACGATCTGGAGTATCAACTTGTCCGATGATATGGACTACCAGTGGGGCAGGTGATGGCAAATCCTGCCTGCACTGGGTGCTGTGCTGGTATAAGGGCAAACTAAAGGATCCTGGAGGCTGAGGCTGCCGGGGGTGACAGGCTGGCCTGACCTCTGGCTGGTGGTCCCACGTGATCCCACGTTGGCCTTGGTGGCTGGGCAGGAAAGGACATGGTTGGTAGTCACAGAAGGGGTGATAGGCAGACTAGGGTTGGCGAAGGGCCATAGATAGGCCTAAAGACCTTGCGGTAGCCCGGCTGTCTTTCAAGTGCTCCAGCGCGGAGTTTGCCTTTTCACCAAAAAGGCAAGAACCTTCAAAGGGCATGCCGATGAATGAAGCCAGAAGATACCCTGAAATGCCAGTGGTTCTCAACCAGGCTTAGCATCTAACTGCCATACGATGCAATCAGTCTTATCAAGTCAGTTGTGTCAACAGCAGAGCAACAGGTAGGTCACACGCTGTCCACGGCGATCCGGAACTGCAGAACGACGCTTTGTGCAACTCCACTCTTGCTAATTGGAGCATTCCCCTTGTATCTAGTGGTCTGTACATTTTTTGATTGCTATAAGGTATTATCTATATAATTTTGCGTGTGGGACAGCACGGCACTAGATAAGACTTGCTTTTTTACTGACTCTCTAGCAGTAGTTTGTTAGTGTTTTTCATGGTCTTAACAAATTGCCTTGATCTTTCTCGACTTTATTGGCAAGAAACATGTTGACCACTATCTAGATCTTGAGCTAACGTGGATCATTATACCTACTTTGGCCTAAACTAGCAAAGCGTAGAAGTGAAGCCTCAAATGGTGTTGCAATTGGACGGTCCAGTAAAGTCAAAGAGCAATTTCACTTCTGAGACTTCTTTTGTTTGTCTCTATCAGATTTAAGCTACAATCAGGAATGACAGAACCAAATTGAAATCCTTGGTGGAGCGAAAGATATCTTAGGATAAAATCTGTTTTTGATTCCCTTCGGACAAAGAAGTTAAAAGAAAGAACCACTGCTTTTGGAAAGAACAAACAGCCAAGATTCCATTTACATCCCTCTTTGTGGTTTAATGCCTGAGGCTCTCCTTTGTCAAGGAAAGGGTGAAATTCAAAATATGAAGCAGACTACAACTCAAGGGACCAGGATTGCGATCAAGACATCAAGAAGAAAACGTTTTCCAAGCGAGGACATGTTTAGAAGCAGGACATCTAGCCGCAAGGACTATGCTTATAACCTGATTGGAGAGACACCAACTATCCCATCAAGAGAAGGCTGGAGTGCTAAAGCTGGAATACAACAAAAGCCCTACTAAAAGCCAACGACGAGGATACAGTCATTTTTTTCTCCTCAGCTACAAAGATTCAATCGATATCATAGCCATATGTGGAATTTCAGATACCTCGAAACAAAGGGAGGATGGTGTTTAGGTCACATGGGTAATGAAGGCTGAAATTCAGATATAACAGAAGCCTCCTGAGGAGCAAATATCTAGACTGAAGCCTGTAGCATGTTTTCAAGTAAGGAGAAATAGTTGAAGGCTTCCTTGAATCCAACAACTCCCTCGACCCCTCACAGTCTGGCTTTCGAGCCAAACACAGCACCGAAACCGCCCTCATCGCAGCGACAGATGACACCCGAACGTTACTGGACAACGGAGAAACAGCTGCCCTCATCCTACTTGACCTCTCCGCTGCCTTCGACACAGTCTGTCACAACACCCTCATACAACGCCTCAGCAACGTCAGAATACAAGGAAAAGCCTTGGACTGGATCATCTCGTTCCTCGCCGGGAGAACCCAGAGAGTCCGACTCCCCCCATTCAAATCAGAGGCCACCGAAGTCATCTGTGGAGTCCCACAAGGATCATCACTCAGTCCCACCCTCTTCAATGTTTACATGAGCCCCCTCGCATCCATCGCGCGACAATACAACCTCAACATCATCTCCTACGCTGACGACACCCAGCTGATCCTTTCCCTCACCAAAGACCCTAACACCGCCAAAACCAATCTTCATGAAGGCATGAAAGAAGTAGCCGAATGGATGAAAAACAGCCGCCTAAAACTTAACTCAGACAAAACGGAAGTTCTCATCCTAGGATCTTCACCCTCTGCCTGGGACGACTCATGGTGGCCATCGGCCCTGGGCACGGCACCCATACCCACAGACCACGCACGCAACCTGGGCTTCATCCTTGACTCCTCCCTCTGGATGACCAGACAAGTTAATGCCGTCTCATCCTCTTGCTTCAACGTACTCCGTATGCTCAAAAAAACCTTCCGTTGGATCCCCACCGAAACAAGAAAGACAATCACCCACGCACTGGTCACTAGCCGACTGGACTATGGAAACACCCTCTACGCCGGAACCACAGCCAAATTACAGAAAAAACTCCGACGCATCCAAAATGCATCGGCCAGACTCATATTGGACATCCCTCGCCAAGCTCACATTACCGGCCACCTGAAAGACCTCCACTGGCTTCCCATCAACAAGAGAATAACGTTCCGTCTCCTCACCCACGCTCACAAGGCCCTCTACAAACTAGGACCCGAATGCCTCAACACACGGCTGTCCTTCTACACACCCACCCGCCAACTAAGATCCTCCAGCCAAGCGCTTGCCGCAATTCAGCGCATCCACAGATCCACCACGGGAGGAAGATCTTTCTCCTACCTGGCGGCCAAGACCTGGAACTCTCTCCCCACTCACCTCCGCCTCACTCAGAACCACATTTCCTTCAGAAAGGAACTTAAAACCTGGCTATTCGATAAATAATGCACACCCTCCCTCAAGCGCCTTGAGACCCTATGGGTGAGTAGTGCGCTATACAAATTTCCGAACTTGAACTTGAACTTGCTACACTAACATCTGCAAAGACCAACAACTATCCTTTGTTTCAGTCCCACTAATGGGAACACCTCTCAACCTGTATAAGACTGACTGGGCCAGATAAGTAAATGACCAATTCCAGGATTTTGTGAGTCATCATCCAATTTCAGAGAAACGGGTCCTAACAGCAAAACTGAAAGGAGCCGACACTGCCCCATATTGTTGTTTTAGTGGATTGCTGTGGTGTTATTCTCGAGGACCTGCACCATCAGATCATGAACAAAGAGAAAGATGGATAAGACACTGATTGTCTGTTGTCTAGTCTCCCAGGGTAGTTCCATAACAAAAAAAAAACCTGTCCTGAACCAGTCTTGGCTGTCTGTTGGAAGGAATGTCTTCAATGAAGGTCGCCCTTCAAGACCACAAATGAGTCCTAGGGAAGAAATCAGGCTAAATGTTGGCATTTCTACCCATGGGCTGCTATGATCCCTTACACTCCACTACAATTATCCAATCCTCGTGCTACTTTTAATCACACTATTCAAAGAACAAATTAAAAACTTTGCTGAGGTATATGTAGCTCTACGAAGCATGAACTGTAGAGGTTCTCACTAAAGAAGAGAAAGCTCTGGAGACGTTTGAATAATAGGTTTATTCTTTGCGACCATTTTGAATTTACAAGGAAACTTGTATTTTATCATTCAGTAACTTAAAACTGTTCATAATGACTGTTAAATATAATACTGAACCAAGCCCATAATCATGGATGACAAGCAAAACAATAAATATTGTGATTGATATAACTGGTATTCATCAAGAGGCCAACGTTTTATTGAAGGACTGTTGCTATTTGACTCCTTCGCTGATTTATTTAGATTTTGGGTGTTCCAAAGCAATTTAAACCATAGATTTCAAAATTCTCACTGATGTTAATACCCTTTTAGGCAGAAACACGTCCCTTAGAACATGCCAAGCACATATGAGAGGGAGTATTGCACCAGAAGAATGCATAGCACAAGATACAACTCAAATTGGACTGCACTTTGACTATAAAACAATGTACAGGCATAGATAGACTGGATCACGGAATTGAGATGACCCGTAAAGATTGAATAAAAACATTCAAATAACCTTCAGGATAAGTAGCTGATACAGCTCTGGTAATAAGTACATAAGATTGCATCAGCCAACTTTAGATAATGCTTCCACTTAATAAATGCATTACTTACTATTCATTTGCTTAATGTGAATTCTCTTTCTGTTACTTTATAAGAATTGGAGGTGGTTTCCAGGAAAGGAATGCATGTCATTCATTTAGTTTATTTGGTATGTTTAATAGCACTCATGAAGCCGTTTAAGCTGCTTCCTATGACCCTGCAAGAATGTTCTATCAGGGACTAGAACCGCAAACAAAAGAAATCCACCTAATAAATGTACTTTGATTTGAAACATTCGTACAGATTTAGGATGCATGCCATGCTCTACAACGACTGCTGCCGAAGGGCACAGTTTCACACTTGTATGCACAATAACAGACCCACATTGCTAAGAAATACAAT
This sequence comes from Lissotriton vulgaris, assembly GCF_964263255.1. Lineage (NCBI taxonomy): Eukaryota > Metazoa > Chordata > Amphibia > Caudata > Salamandridae > Lissotriton > Lissotriton vulgaris. The sequence continues at coordinate 220,558,163 of NC_141694.1, read as the reverse complement.
TACTTCATTTAATTGCCCGCTTCCCACTATTATATACTTAAGCTGAATCGATTTAATTCTCTAGTTTGCAACTGCTGGTTTATTCTGGAGAGACCCTGGGCCTGCAGGTAACTATCCAATGTGCCTCTTTTGTGCTTACATATCAAAGATCAGGTTGATTGAAGTGTGACAGCAGCTGAACAAGGAAATTGTCGAAGGAAATATAAAGTGCATTGCCCAGGGGGACTTAAGTATACCTACAGGAACACAAAGTAACCTAACTTTCTCTACTAACAAATATTAATCTAAGTGTTCAGCATTGCTTTGAACAATTATTTGATTGAATATTAATAACTGATGGTTTGATGCTGGGAGCCAATCTCAAAGACGTGCAGTGGTGGTCAGAAGCTAGGTTGCACCCAGTCTGGTAGCTTCTTCAAGGCAAACATGGAAGTCACGCAAGCTCTTGCTGAATTCCAACTCTACACATTCCATTACATGGAGAATTATGTATCACATATGGCATGTGAACATCCTTTATGAACAATTTTACAATGGTAACCCGGTGTAGGTGTTTTCATGATAGGATAATGATCATGTTTAACTTCCTGAAAAAAGAAAATTTCCTAAGCAGATAGCAAGCCAACGTTCTAATGTGTTCAATTTAACAATCTGCGTTACAACACATGCACTTCTGAAAAAAGGCATGCCCTGCTTTTGATAAACACTTCTTTTCTGTTTGTCCTTTAAAGAGAATTCTAAGTAGTGGACCAGGATAGATATCTTCATGCCATTTTCAAACAAAATGTTCGCAACTTGCAGTTATGCTATTATATCTGTGTTGCTATGTATAACATATATATTTTGTAAAACAAAAAAAAAGAGATGCAATGAAAGTAGGATTGCCTAGAAGAACAGTGCCCCGCAAAGGCCTACTCCTACTTTTGCATAAAAGCACCGTGGCCCACAGTTGTGAGCTCCTACCCTTGTAGATACACTGCGCCCCAGAATAGACAACTTCCACCCTGGTGTAGAAGCAGTGTGGCCCACAATGGCACACTCCAACCATTAAGTAAAAGCACTCGGCTCCTCAATGGCTCGCTCCTACTTTCAGTTTTTTGAGGCAGCGCTGTCACAAGGTCATGTGGAAGCTATATTTACCTCTATTTAAAGTTTTCGATCGTCCACACTTAAAAAAATCATGCTCTGCTCTCATTTTATGGTCAGTCTACATACAGGAATACCTTTTGAGAAATTACAAATTTACAGACCTTAAGAGCAAGTACATTCCATCACTATACAGAAACATAATAGTGACAGTAGGCAATAGGAAGTCAAGGACAGCAGTTACACATATACATTTTGATTTCAGCAGAATCGAACCTCTGTAAGAATTAATTGATGATTGTTCAAATAGGCACACCAGAAACATAATATATTGCACAGGATTTACACTGACAAACTAAAAGAAACAACTAACATACATTCAATTTATACATTTTAGAGAGCACAACATTCTAAATGCTTCAAAGTATCTGGAGAATTTTATAATGCCTTGAAGATTAGCAATCGACAATTGATTGACAGATTAATTTAAATATTAATAATTTTTCCAATATTGTTCTCTGTAAAGTATCATTCAGCATACACATTTTTGGTTTGTTTACATTATACATTTCATCGTCAAAGCAAAACATAAATATATATTATTTTGTAACATTATTTTCCCTTTTGTGCCACTGGAATATCCCAGTATATTGTACAGAATGCCACCACAAGGATGTTTTGCGCTTTATATTTCCGAGTAGTTTGTACAATGCAAAATATGCATTTGAAATACATACATAATAGTGTGCTTTTGTTAATCTAAACAAGCTTAATTTCCCAACTCAATCTCTATACCTTTTCTGCTACCTATTTTATTTTTTTAATAGAACGTTGGGCAACAAACGTCTTATTGTGAAGTGAATCTGTTTAAGTCACAGAACTTCCCTGCTACAAAACTTACAGAGCCTGGCCATATTTTAGAGTATAGACACAACTGTTGTACTATCTACTTCAGTTTGTCATAGCCCCTACTCCTGACAAGGCTGCGTGATTGCAGTCCGAATGCAGTGGGGTGGAGGGGTGAAAAGCAATGAATGGCAGCCTACCCGATCCCGCAGAACAGGGTTTAAGAAGACACCACATACACCACCACGGCAACGATGCAAAGATATATATGAATACCAATACCAATAAATAATTAATTTCCATTTTTTGGTTGTTGTACAGTTTTTCAGTTCTATTGCATTACACCAATTCCCAACTAACCACTGTCTATTGAAAGCATTAATAAAAGTATTCTGATAAACTTTCTTTAAGTGTAGAAGGGTAGCTTTAAAGTACCACTGCCATTATAGAACATCCAAATTCTCTACCATGATGGAATGATGAATTCGAAATGCAAATACTTGTTCGATTTCATGAAATTCAGATGGTCAATGGGTGCATGGCTTGTCTCTCTTGCTTGATAACATACAATTTCGACCCTGTTCCCTCGAAATCTTTATCGCTTCTCACACAAAGAAAAGATATGGAAGTTTCATTGGTTGGTCAACAGAAGAGACAGCCTCACGGCGGGGAAAATCTTTGGTTTACATGCTTCAAAAATAGAGCTGGGTGAAACAATCAAGTGGCAGTTACTTTACTAATATCTTTAAAGATTTTGGAAAAAGCCCATGTAGAAATGAATACCCATTATTTTGCTAACTTTTAAAATGAATGAACTAAAATACAAATGAATTTATGAGTACAGCTTCTCAGGTAATAAGAGCAAAACATTGCACTTGTGGCATCCTGTACAAGACGTACATTTAACTAGTCCAACAGAAGCAGCAGCTAGGGGATGTCAGTGGCTTTCTTTTCAACTCAGTGCAATTTTACCCTCAACGTCCCACTGCCCTCAGTGCTGTGGGAAAGAACCACTTGTGACCCAGAATCAATTGTCACCTTTTGCGGGGTTTGGCTGAATGGCAGTAAACAGGTCACTGTGGACAGCAGTGAAATGAAGTCTATTAAAAGAAGTCATACATTGCAATCAATTTAACCCAGCAAACCTTGTGCAATATAGCAAACACAAAGGCACACAGCATTTCCCCATATATACATATATATGTTACAGCCCAGCTAACGTGTGCAAATAGTGGGTCTTTGTGTGCCTGGACACACACCATGTAAGCCATAACTTGATTATTCATGCTAATGATCTCTGGGTTAACCAAAAGAAAAAAACACAAGGAAGGCCTTGGGTGGAAAGCAGAATGGACATCAGTGAAAGCCACACAAAGACCCACTATCCATTCTGGTTTTTTTTTTTTCTAAAGAAAATCCATCTTAATTCAAGATCATATATTAAAAAAATAGCCCCAAGTGTTCTAACATTCAAACGTAGCAAATGGATTGTGCAGAGCATTTTAAACCAGGTCTGTCCACTCTGCTTCCAACGCTATAGTCAAACTTGGATAGTGGGTCTCTGAGGTGCTTTCAAACTGGAAGATATGACTGGGTCCTAAAAAACAAAAACACGAGGATAAAAATGAACATAACTCAAGCGAAGTGGTAAATGTAAAAGTCAAAGACTACGATAGGGACAACAGTATGTTCTGGTATGACAACTTCTAAAACAAATAAAATTGCGTCATATTTTCTAGGAGAAATGCAATTTGAAATGACTAATAGAGGACTTGGCACATAATGCTGAAGGGTTATGCCAAGTGGGAAGACACTGGATGAAATATGCAATGATTCTGCTGTTCATTGCAACTATTCAACTCTATCAAAACTGGACAATTCATTTTTTTTTTTAATTCAGCACTTTGCTACTGTCGTGGGTCTACAAAGAATATGTCAGACATCTTTAAAGCACATCCAATCATGTGGATTTTTATGTGCATTAGAGATAAGACAGTTTCTCCTTAACATAAACGATCTGATCTACACAATTGTTTAGAAAGTCCCTTTGTTAATGTTGCATTCTGTCAACATAAAAACAAGGGGTAGTGACTTTTAGACCTTTATAATAATAAAGGTCTACAAAGCAAATCTCTCCTTCAGTCCCAGTTAATTTACATTTGGGACAGGATACCTCATTCTGTCCTGGAATAAGATGGCTATAAGTGAATTAACCATAGAAATCCATTTTGTATAGCTAAAGAAAACCTTTTTTCCCCCCAAAAGATTCTTGGCGAAATGTACAGGACTCCAAATTGCATAAATATATACTAGTATTCTGCATTCTGAGAAGATACACACTGATCTTACAGTTATACATTGAAAGTATTGTTCCTTTAATTTAATTACGTTTCGAGAAGAGGCCTGAATCTTTGTTAATAGCCTAGTGGAAAGAAGATAAGAAACGATACAGGGGAAGGAAGAGGAAGAAGAGACCAGAGCAAGCGAGAGAACGAGCACCAGCTATAGCTCTTGCCTGGCTGTACACCTTGTTTCAGTCGAGCATAGTAAGATTAACAATGTATAGTAATATTGTTTTTGGAGAGTGGGTGCTTTAGAGGATCTTGGGAGTAATTATGATCTCATGAGGGCTTAGGTGATTCAATAAAATTGCCCAGTTTATCCCATATTCTGTTTTTCCTGCTTTAGTATGCGTTTAGAGAGCCTCCACACATTTAGTAAGAGAAGCAGATATGGAAGAAGGGAAGGCTCCAATAGTGAGAGAAAAAAGGTCCTGGGGCCAGAGCACATTGACGATTTTGAGTAAGTATTGCCTTATCTTTTCCCTAAAAGGTTTCACCTAGTGGTATTCTAGCAGCGTATGCATTTGGCCACCTTTTTCCGAAACTCCGGCAATAATACTTGTCTATTCAACATAATTTGTGTAACATCAATGGTGAACCAGTATATATTGTAGGCCGTCCAGAACCTACATTGCAAAGTTTAGGAGCAATTTCTTTGGCTCTTAGTGCTGAGCATATATTGCTCCAGGGAGTGATGTATTTATTTGGTCTTAAAACATTCTCTCATTTGCTTGCAAATTGGTAGTGTATTAAAAGTACTTTTAGTGACAGTAATAGCTAGACTCTGGAAGCTAAGTGGCTGCTTTATATGATCGTATTTACAATTCTGGATAGAGTGACTTCTTGTGGGAATCAGGTTTTGAACGACATGAAATGTTAAGAACTTTTAAAGTACATTTCATTTGGGTTGCGTCTGGACACAAGGAAGAATGACAAAAGGAGCCTCCTTTGTGCCCCAGTCTTTAACAATCGCAATGCCTTTCGCTGCCCATCCTCTCCAAATCAAGGTTTTTCCCTGAATCCTAATGCGCTGGTTGTGCCAAAGAGTGGAAAAGTTGAATATTTCATTTTCTTTTAGATTTTGTTGTCAAGAGTTCGCACAGCAGGTACTGTTAATAATAAATGTGGTGTGTTCTGTTTTCATCAGTTTCATAGAGATGGCTGAAACAAAACTTAGTGGGTACACTAAAAGATTGTTCAATTGTTGGCCAAGGGGGAGATTTACCTTGAGTGTCTGTGAACCAATAGCAGTTACTATATGGGATAGTCCGCTAGCCTCAATGTTTATAATGCTATTCTTGGTTTCTTTGTATGCAGTGCTTAATTTGCAAAAAATAAGTGCTGGGGCCCTCGTCATGAGGCCACCACCAGTTTGCACCACACACTGCCACTCTAATAACACAACTCCTCACCATCATCATCTTACAAGTGTGACACTTCAGACTGTTCTAGAAAGCCAACGCTTTAAGAATGGCATGGGTGGCAGGTATTAGTTCTTAATTTATTGAATTAACAAACAGTTTTTCTGCTCATATTTAAATTTCACAAACTGCACCAGCATGTGGCAGCTGTCATTAGTGCATGTTCCCGCAATTAAATGCGGGTGACGGCAATTAAGTGTAGGTGTCAAGCACCAGAAAGCACTGGGTCAATTTAAGCACTGTTTGCATGCCAAATAAACTGTTACAAGGTTGTCAATGGTCTTAAAAAATCACTGGGTAGACCAACTGGGGTCCTGCAGATGAGAATGTTTACAAGAGGTGAGATCATCATTTTACTGATTTCAACAGTGCAGTGCCCACCAAGACATACATTTATTTGTGAGGCTAGTTATCTAGATGTTACTTGATATGTTTTAAAGTTTTATTTTCATGAACGAAAAAATAGAAGAACATTTGGAGACCTGGCCAGCAATGCTAAATTAATTACTGCAAAAACAACAGTTGATGGACAGAATGCAGACCAATGTCATACATTCACCCCAGTACAGAGATCTGGGCCTAAATCCATCGTTTTTTTGCTCACCATGCCATTCCAGTTTGAACCCAGCCATATGCAATCAGTCTTGACCCTGTGCCCCATCGGAACAGCCCAGCCCGAACTGCCAAGCCAGCTCCTTCCTGGACTGGAAACAAGCATCCTAGGACAGGTTTCGGGCTTTCAGCCTTCATCAGCCAGGATAGCTTGATTCCAGTGGCATGGAGAGCACGGGACTCACGTTTAAGCATACCTGTCCCACTTGGGGTGACAAATGCAAAAACAACAGTTAATGGACAGAATGCAGACCAATGTCATACATTCACTTCAGTACAGAGATCTGGGCCTAAATTCATAGTTTTTTGCTCACCATGCCATTCCAGTTTGAACACAGCCATATGCAAATCAGTCTTGACCCTGGCTTGGCAGTTCGGCTGGACTATTCCCATGAGGCACAGGGTCAAGACTGATTTGCATATGGCCATGTCTGAACTGGGGTGGCTTGGTGAGCAAAATAACAATGGATTAAACCCAGATCAGTGACTGGGGGTGAATGTTTTGCCATTGTGCAACATTCCGTCCATCATCTTGTGTGTTTTGCTGTTCACCCTATGTGGGAAGGGTATGCCCAGACGTGGGTCCCTTGCTCACTAAGCCACTAGAGTCAAGCTATCCTAGCTGAAGATGGCTGATAGCCATAAACAAGTCCTAGGATGCTTGATTCCGGTCCAGGGAAGACATGGCTTGGCAGTTTGGGCTAGACCGTTCCTGTGAGGCACAGGGTCAAGACTGACTTTCATATGGCTATTTCTGAACTGGGGTGGCTTGGAGAGCATAATAACGATGGATTAAACCCAGATCTGTGACTGGGGGTGAATGTTTTGCCATTGTGCAACATTCCATCCATCATCTTGTGTGTTTTGCTGTTCACTCTATGTGGGAAGGGTATGCCCAGACGTGGGACCCTTGCTCACTAAGCCACTGGAGTCAAGCTATCCTGGCTGAAGATGGCTGATAACCAGAAACCGGTCCTAGGATGCCTGATTCCGGTCCAGGGAAGACATGGCTTGGCAGTTAGGGCTGGACTGTTCCCATGAGGCACAGGGTCAAGACTGATTTGCGTAGGGCCATATCTGAACTGGGGTGGTGTGGTGAGCAAAATAACGATGGATTAAACCCAGATCTGTGACTGGAGTGAAGGTTTTGCCATTATGCAACATTCCGTCCATCATCTTGTGTGTTTTGCTGTTCACCCTATGTGGGAAAGGTATGCCCAGACGTGGGTCCCTTGCTCACTAAGCAACTAGAGTCAAGCTATCCTGGCTGAAGACGGCTGATAGCCAGAAACCGGTCCTAGGATGCTTGATTCCGTCCAGGGAAGACATGGCTTGGCAGTTCGAGCTGGGCTGTTCCCATGAGGCACAGGGTCAAGACTGATTTGCATATGGCCATGTCTGAACTGGGGTGGCTTGGTGATGAACTGGGGTGGCTTGGTGAGCAAAATAACGATGGATTAAACCCAGATCTGTGACTGGGGGTGAATGTTTTGCCATTGTGCAACATTCCGTCCATCATCTTGTGTGTTTTGCAAATGAATTACTCAGGCACTCCAAAACAGAGGTCTGACCCTGTAGCACAAGTTACTACTTGTGTAACAATATATCTGTAAGAGACATTAGTTAGTGATAGATTCCTTACCTTAGAATATCCCCAGGCGACAGACTGGATCCGGATATTGTTGCGTAGCAGTACCCTTGCGCGTCGGTAGACGTCGTCTGCGGCTCCGCGTCCGTCGTCGGCGTGGGCGCCGTGATGACGTTGTCGGAGTACTTAGACGCCGCCTCCGCGTGCTGACGTCAGTTCTTAGACACAGCTTTTCCGCGCCAGAAACGCAGAGCTATGCCAACAACCAACACTGGTGCCATGAAACTAGGGCCCTGAAAGGGGATGGCCTTAACCCTAGATATCGGTTCGCAGAACCGGGAGGATGGGTGGGTCGGTAAGGAATCTATTACTAACTAATGTCTCTTACAGATATATCGTTACACAAGTAGTAACTTGTGCATCTGAAGAGACACGTTAGTGATAGATTCCTTACCTTAGAATAGATACCCCAGCAATACCAACCCCGGTGGTGGGTCTGCGAACCAATAATCACACCAGAAAGTCCTGGAGGACAGAACGGCCAAAGAAGCCATCCCTCCGGACTTGGCTGTCCAGGCAATAGTGTCTTGCAAACGTGTGCAGCGAGGCCCACGTAGCAGCCTGGCAAATGTCCTGCAAGGGCACTCCTCGGCCCAAGGCAGTAGTAGTCGCTGTGGCCCGAGTGGAATGTGCCCTCAGCCCAACAGGGGGTTCCTTCTTAGCCAAGGAGTAACATGCCTGAATACACAAGATGATCCACCGCGAGATGGTCCGCTTGTGCATCGCTTTCCCCTTCTTAGCGCCCACGTAACCAACAAAGAGTTGGTCAGCCACCCGGAACTGGCGTGTGCGATCCAGATAAAACGAGAGCACACGTTTTGGGTCCAGACGGTGGAGCCTCTCTTCCTCTCTCGAGGGATGCGGAGGCGGAAAGAAGGTGGGCAAGGTGATGGGCTGCCCAATGTGGAAGGCTGTGACTACCTTGGGCAGGAAGGAAGGTCTTGTCCGCAACACAACCTTGTCCGGATGGACCGAAAGGAAAGGAGGTTTACAGGATAGAGCCTGGAGCTCACTCACTCTCCTGGCAGAGGTGATGGCTACCAGGATGGCAGTCTTCAAAGTAAGAAGGCGAAGAGGACAGTTTTGAAGTGGCTCAAAGGGAGCGCACATCAGAAAAGTTAGAACCAAGTTCAAGTCCCACTGAGGCATCACAAAGGGCACAGGAGGGAACGTATGCGTGATGCCTTTCAAGAATCGGTTAACAATAGGGGGCTTGAACAAAGAAGGTTGATCAGGGAGCCTCAAAAAGGCTGAAAGAGCAGAGAGGTAGCCCTTGATAGTGCCCAGAGCAGAGCCCTGCTGGGCAAGAGAAAGAAGAAAGAGAAGAACCTCAGAAAGAGGGGCAGAGAGGATCCACAGCCTTTGCTGTGCACCATGTCACAAATCTGTTCCACCTGCAGGCGTATACCGACTTTGTGGAGGGACGCCTGGCTGCCAGAATGATGTTACAGACTTCAGGAGGCAAGTCAAATGGCCTCAACTGTCGCCGCTCAATCTCCAAGCATGGAGGTAGAGACTGGACAGGTTCGGGTGGAGGACCGTGCCCTGCTGCTGCGACAGAAGGTCCTCCTGAAGAGGCAGATGAACTTGGGGATCGACTGACATACTGAGTAGCACAGGATACCAGTACCTTCGTTCCCAGTCCGGAGCCACAAGGATGACTTGTGCCCGGTCGCGCCTGATCTTCTTCAGCACTCTGGGCAGAAGTGGTATAGGCGGAAAGGCGTACAACAGACCGCAACTCCACTTGCGACGAAAAGCGTCTCTGAGCGAGTGCCGCCTTGGAAATTCCAAGCGCAGAACTGATGACATTGCACGTTCTCTTCGGTGGCGAATAGATCTAACCAAGGCTCTCCCCACTGCAGAAAGAGACCTTGCGCCACGTCCGAGTTCAGACGCCATTCGTGATCCATCATGCACCGGCGGCTGAGTTCGTCCGCCCTGGCGTTCAGAGAACCTGCCAGGTGTTGAACCACCAGGGTCACTCCCTGATGTTCCAGCCATTGCCAGAGGCGCAGAGCCTCCTGGCAGAGGGTCCACGACCCCACCCCGCCCTGTTTGTTGCAGTACCACATGGCGGTGGTCTTGTCCGTGAACACCTGCAGTACACACCCCCGGACAGAGGGGAGGAATGCCTTCAGTGCTAGACGAATCGTCCGCAGCTCCAAAAGGTTGATATGGAGCCGGGACTCCGCCGGAGACCAGAGGCCTCTGATCTCCGCCTCTCCCATGTGGCCTCCCCAGCCCTGGAGGGACGCGTCCGTCACAACAACGTGCTCCGGTTGGGGAAGGGAGAGGGATCTGCAGCTGACCCAATCGCGGTCCGTGAGCCACCACTGCAGCTGTCTCGCAGTGCTCTCCGAGATCAGGACATGGTCGGACAGGTTGCCCTGATGCTGGGCCCACTGAAACTTCAGGACCCACTGCAGAGCCCGCATCCGCCACCGGGCGTGATGCACCAGAAGGATGCAGGAAGCCATCAGCCCCAGTAGCCCCAGCATCAACCTGACCGAAACCCGGGATAAAGGCTGGAAGATTGGAATCAGAGCCTGTATATCCCGAACCCGCTGTTCGGGTGGGTAAACCCGAAACTGCGCCGAGTCGAGAACCGCTCCGATGAAAAGGAGCTTCTGAGAGGGACACACGTGTGACTTCGGCACATTGATGGAGAACCCTAGCTGGTGCAGGTGATCCGCCGTAGTCTGGAGGTGGCTGACGACTGTCTGGGGCGAGTCCGCCTTCAACAACCAGTCGTCGAGGTAGGGGAAGACTGAGACCCCTAACCTGCACAGATGAGCTGCGACCACCGCCATCACCTTCGTGAACATCCGTGGGGCGCTGGTAAGGCCGAAGGGGAGCACGGTAAACTGAAAGTGCTCGTGGCCTACCGTGAACCGCAGGTAACGCCGGTGGGCCGGCAGGACGGGGATGTGGAAATACACGTCCTGCAAGTCCAACGCTACCATCCAGTCTCCTGGGTCTAGGGCAGCTAAGACCTGAGCCAGAGTCAGCATTTTGAACTTCTCCTTCCGGAGGAAGCCGTTGACGTTCCTTAGATCCAAGATAGGGCGTAGGCCCCCTTTGCCCTTCTTGGGTACCAGAAAGTAGTGGGAGTAGCAACCACGTCCTACTTCTGGCCCAGGAACGCGCTCGATGGCCCCCTTGGCCAAGAGGGCCGAAACTTCCTCCTGCAGGAGCCGCAAGTGATCCCCCGATACGCGGTGGTGTTGCGGTGGCATGGCTTGAGGAGTCATCTCGAAGGGGAGGGAGTAGCCCCTCCGGACGATCTGTAGCACCCACCTGTCCGAAGTGACAGTGCGCCAGTGAGAGTGGTGATGGCGAACCCTGCCCCCCACTGGCATCACATGGGCCGAAAAGCACAGACTAGGAGGGTTTGGAGGCGGATGCTGCGGGGGAAGGTGTGGACTGACCTCGCCGTTGTCCCCGACGCCTCCACGGCGGTTTCCACGGCCACCGCCGCGCTGGATGTTAGTCTGCGGCGAGTGGCTGGCGGCACGTGTGGGGACACCCCTTCCTTGGCCACGAAAGGAGCGAAAAGCAGCCATTTGCTGGCACGGGGCCGAGAGGCCCAAGGACTTGGCCGTAGCCCTGGAGTCCTTAAAGCGCTCAAGCGTGTGGTCTGCCTTGTCGCCAAAAAGGCGACGGCCATCGAACGGCAAGTCCATCAGAGTGTTCTGGACATCTGCCGAAAAATTGGCGGACCTCAGCCAGGTGTGGCGTCTCACCGCCACCGTCGTTGCCATTACTCTGCCCAGCGAGTCAGTGGTATCCAGCCCACACCGGATAGAATACTTGGCTGCATCTCGGCCTTCCACAAGGGCTTGGCCGAGTTTGGCCCGTACCTCCAATGGACACTCTGGCAGCACTTCCGCCACCATCTCCCACAGAGAGTGGGTGTAGCGGCCCAAGAGGCATGTGGTGTTGGAAGACCGCAGTCCCAAACTGAGGGAGGAAAATATTTTCTCATACCTCTTGGTTTCCCTGTCCGGGGGAGCCGACAGGAATGCGGTCTGGGAATTGGAGGCCTGGATGACCAGACTCTTGGGGTGGGGTGGGTGGACAGGAAACATGGGTCGCCCGGGGCCGGGCGGTGGCGTCTGGCCACGTTCCTATCTACGGGCGAACCCGTAGCGGGCTTGGACCAGATGCCCAAAAGAACGTTGGTCAAGGCCTCATTAAAGGGCAGCAAAGGCTCGGCCGAGCTTGACTGCGTTTTAAGGACCTCAGTGAGGAGATTAGTCTTCACAGCAGCAACCGGGAGCTCAAGGCCCAAGGCCTTGGCAGCCCTCGTCAACACCACACTATAGGTTGCCCCCTCTTCCGAAGCCACGGTAGGAGGAGAGACAAAACCAGTGTCTGGAGAGGTGTCCAGGCCACTGGCCTCCCCAAGGTCTCCTGCCCAGTCCTCCTGAGACTGACACTCCCTGATCAGAGGGTCTTCAGACCCCTCCCAATCCTCCTCATCACCCATCTCCTGATACTCAGGGTTGTCAATCAATGGGGCCGGTTCGTAGAAGTGGAAATCTCCAAATGGCGTCGGATGCGGCGCCGCTCCGACGTCGGAACCGGAGCAAAGGAGGAATCGGGGGCGGCGCCGCCCAAGGACGGCACCGGAGGCGACACCTGACGGACCGACGCTGGGGGGGTCGTAAGGTCCACCGGTGACGATCCAAAGCCCGAGGAAGGTCCAGCGGTGTCCCGCGGCACCGGGCCCGAAGGCGCCGGTGGCGCCGGGGCCGCTTGACCTTGCAGCGCCTGGCTTGAAGGCGTTGGCGGTGTTGGGATCGTAGGGCCCTGCGGCGCCGGGCCCAAAGGCGCTGGCGGTGTCGGGCCGAAGCCCCCGACCCGCTAGGGGCCCCAGACGGGTCCGCTGGGCCCAGAGGCGCCGCGGAGCCCGTCAGAGGAGAAAGGGACCTCATGGCCATGAGGAAGAGCTCAATCTCCTCCGGCGTCGCGTCTCGCCCAGGCACCGGAGGGTGTGGGGCAGAACGTGACGCCGGCGACTCAGAAGGAGCCGTGTGGGCGGTGTCACCCGAACCCCCGGCCGCGTCGCGCGAGCGTCGGGGGGAGTCAGAAGAGCGATGACGCCTCTTCGACTTCTTGTGCTTCTTACCTGACGACGACTTCGACCCGGAGGAGTGGTGCCGACTCCCGGAGCTTTGGTGGCTTCGTCCCCGCGACCTGTCCCTCGACCTCCCATGGGACCGGGACCTCACGCGGCGCGGGGCCGACTGCATGAGTTCGAGTCGCCTGCGGGACCGCTCCCGCCTGGCTTTCGAAGAGAGGGCCCGGCAGTCGGGGCAGGCCTTGTCGTCGTGGTCGACGCCTAGACAGTTTGGCACAGATGGTGAGGACCCGTTACCGACATCGTGCGGTTGAAATCTTCACAGTGCTTGAAATCAGGCATCCCTACGGCACCGATCAGAGTTACAAGTTAGTCAAAAATTGACTGGGTTAAAGAAGAACTGACGTCAGCACGCGGAGGCGGCGTCTAAGTACTCCGACGACATCATCACGGCGCCCACGACGCACACGATGGACGCGGAGCCGCAGACGACGCCTACCGACGCGCAAGGGTACTGCTACGCAAAAGTTTCCGGATCCAGTCTGACGCCTGGGGATATTCTAAGGTAAGGAATCTATCACTAACGTGTCTCTTTCAGATAGTACATCTTAGTAGCAGTTGATTCATGCACACGCTTTGTTTGGGTCTGGCCTCATCGCAGCGCTGATTCACGGACTGTCATCAGGGATTTGAGTGTCTTTGTAGGGATTTTTGCCTGTGGTACCTTCCATTCGGATCAGGGCCCTGCTTTCGCCTCTAAGGCGTATAGGGATACCATGACTTCGATGGGGGTCCAAGTCAGGTTTTCGTCTCCATACCGACCTGAGGGTAATAGTGTTGTGGAACAAATGAACCGTGACTTAAAGCAATCACTGACAGCTCCAGTTACAGGCACTGGCAGAAACTGGCTGGCCCATCTTAATGGCGTGCAGCGTGCTCTTAATAATCTCCCTAGAAGGTCTCTGGGTGGGCGGACGCCATACGAAATGCTCTTTGGTATCAAAATGTATGTCCCAGACCTTGACTGTCTAGACACGGTTGGTTCGGCTGCCTCCTTTGACGTAGATGAACATTGCAATGTTTTACAGACTCTACAAGAGACGAGAGACAGTCTTGCAAAGGAACATTTGCCCTCCACCTCGGATGATGCGTTGCAGATCCCGGTAGTTGGCTGGCTACCCCAAGTTGAAGAACTGGTTCGGGAGAAGATCGATAACAAAAAGGAATTTGGTCCCTCATACCGTGCTCCGGTTCCCGTGCTTGGAGTGAAGGGCACAAGAACAGTCATTTTACCACCACTTCCAGGTCGTAAAGAGAATAGGTATATCTCCATTGACAATGTCAAAATGCACAGAGTGGCCGATTCTTCTTAACATGACACCGGCAGTCTCATGTCCTTCGATAGTGAGAAATTCTGTTTTGGCCACTGCTTCGGATAGTGCACCGGAGGTGGCCCTTGATATGCCTGCAGTTTCAAGTCCTTTATTGTGTGCTTTGACTGGTACTCACCATGATGATACGGACTACACCTACCCCACTGACATATCGATGCCTGATTTGCAAACTCGTTTAGCCACAGAATCCCGATTTTCATTTGACACTGTTTCACATACTTCAAGGAAGACCACAAGGCTGAGAGCCTACGCGACTTTGTTTTAAAAAACATTTTTTGATTCCCCCTTGGACTTACATTGGGCTGGGGCTTTTTGCTCTCTATCTTTTTATGTCAATTGGTTTTGTGTTTTATTTTTTTCGATTTATCAATGGACATTATGTCGAGGAGAGAACATGCATTAGACATCTGAATGGAACATTGGCTCCCCACTCCGCATCACATTCAGCCCACAGATTGAAAAGAGACTTGGCCTTTGTTAACATCACCGCGTGGCCTGTCCAGGATGGAATAGTCTGGGATGCAGTTAAATTTCAAATCCATGGCCCGACTGAAGTTATTAATGTTCCTAATGTGCTTAGAGTTAACATGGGGGATATGGTTCAACAAAACATACGTTCTGATGATTGGGATGTTCAGGCCGTAGAGGCTTTGTTTGCTGATTTGAAGTATTATGCTGCCTTTGATGCTGAAGATTTATATTTAGAATCTGCTAATTATGGTGATTTGTTTTGCTTCCAACATTTTGGCAATCACTTCCTGCATAAAACTAATTCTAGGAGAGGTACTGTGAATTATACCCAATGGGAACATTGCCCAGCTCCTTTAAGAGGCAGCTCAAACACATTTTTGAAAAAGTACACTTATTTTACTGACTTTAATCAGTCCAATCCCGCTTCACTTTATTTTAAAATAACAGATAAATCCATGTCCAAGGTTAGACTTACCGATACTAAGTTATTGTATTCGAAGTCCTTTCTAGACAAGCTAGCTGTTGGTGGCTACGAGTTGTGGACAGAAAATATTGACCTTAAATCAGATTGGGGTTCTAAAAGTTGGCAGGTATGAGGCACTGAGGCTTTGCACCGTGCATGTCTCATCCCAAATCATATGTTGTTTTTTGAATTCTACCATCTCGCAGACAACATGCTTTGGATTGGCTACTTCTAAAAAAACTTAAATGCTCCTTCCTTCCCTGATTTGGTAGAATATTCGGGTTGGGAAAATTCAACTAAATTTTCAATTAGAGAGTTGAAGACCCTTTTGCTAAATTCATCCTTTAACATATCCAGTTTGGATCCCAAGGGTTGGTTGATGTGGCACAGAAGTGCAGATTTGTGCCAACATCGTTTTTTGGGCCTGGCTGAGGGTTTTACACAGGTCAGAGTAGATCCCCGTTTTGAGAGTGACCATTCTGTAACCACTTATTCAGTAGGAAAATTGTGTCAGAATTGGCTCAAACACTCTACACTGGCGTCAGAAAAATTGCATTTGTCTAAACTGACTGACGAGGTTGACTTGAATGACTTAATAAAGGGCCCAGCTAAAGGTAGATCTAAAAGATGGATCTATGCCGTTTATAATGAACTCTGGAAAACATCACAGATTGAAGCGGCTACCCGCCTTAGGGCTATTGAACAAGCTAATTTGGAAAAAGTGCTTGCAGTTCTGATTAATAGCATTAACACCCTTTCCTCCCGCATTTACACATTGGATAATATTGTGTCATCTGTTGTTGAAATTGTACAGGATAAGGTCTCTGTTTTGTACCATGGTCAAAATCAATTGTGTTCTATTATGCAATTTGCATGGACAATGCAGACACTGAAAAACGGAAAAGTGCCTTGGAATTACATTAATGTCACATCTCTATTTGACTGAAAAACAACGTTTGCTTTCAATGAGAGATGCTTCATTTTTTCATGTTACACATTGAACGCTTGGAGTCTTTGCCCTTTTCAGTGGCAGAGGCCACTGCTGCTACGTGGCTTATCCACAGGTTAATAACTTTACCATTTGCGCTTTTCCAGTTTACAAATTGCATGAAATATTTTACCATTGGTAGATACGAGCCACTTGGTAGCTCCTATTAACATGAAGCCTGGTCGCTCCCTTTCACTTACAGATGCCTTAGGGACGGAAAGGAGGTTTATCTGAAAGGGGAGGAGTGTACGGAAACACCAGATCACGCATTAATGTGTAGACACATACAATTGCATGGATCTTGCAATCAGGAACGCCCTAATTTAGCATGTGTTTTGAAAGGTACACCTGTGCCCGCTATTGTCCTGACTTTTACTTTATTAGCAAACAGGAGTTATTTACTTTTAAATAATGAAGATCGCTGTGGGTTATTGAAAGGCATAGCTTATGTTGTAACAGTCAGTGAGCGTGTGGTTTGCTGTAAAAATGTGTTGTATCCACCCACGCATGGGAACCTGGATGTTTCCATCTGGCCAAGAATTCCGACCTTGACGTCAGAGTTCAATAAGATGAGCAGAATAAGAGCCTTATTGTCACAAAAAGAAGTTGCCCTGACATCTGCTCGCGAAACATTTGTCCTTCACGTAGCTAAAACCCTCACAGAAGTGCATGCTTTATTAAATACTGACCTTCCTTTACATTTCGGTGAGCTGATTCATACAATCTTTAACGCGTCCTCCACTTCGGGGCTGGCTCATTTTTTTAAAGTAGTGAGCAGTGGTCTAGTGACTTCTTTCCAAAAGATATTTGGAGTCATTCCTGCTTTCTTCCAT
This sequence comes from Lissotriton vulgaris, assembly GCF_964263255.1. Classification (NCBI taxonomy): domain Eukaryota; kingdom Metazoa; phylum Chordata; class Amphibia; order Caudata; family Salamandridae; genus Lissotriton; species Lissotriton vulgaris. Next base: position 220,540,973 of record NC_141694.1, on the reverse strand, counting down.
TCGATATTCTCCAGCCTATTTGGTGGATTTCCCGTTTTACTGGCGCTGGCTGCTGGCTTTTTGTTGCTATTTTGTTTAAATCAAAATGGATGGCCGTTCTGTGTTCGCAGACGAGCTGGAGCAGTTAGCACTGTTTTGCAACAGGATGCTTGAATACTATGGTGCGCTGCCCCTTGCCACTTTAAGTTCAAATATGGATTATCGTTTCGCTTTTCCTACTTCGCCTGTGTCCAGCCTGTGTTTCATTGCCTGAGCTGTGATTTCGAGTGGGCCCTGGATTTGTGTGTCTCCTGAAGTGGATTTTAATCATCTCATGAGTCCCTTAGTTACTCATGAATTGCTTTGTTCTGACGGAGGGATTATGGCCTTTGCAGCGATGCATGGAATTCTGGGTCGTTGGCAAACAGCTTCATTGAAAACCCACCGAGTTGTCCTCTGATGGTACTAGAGGCTTCGGTAATTGAAGAGGATGTAGGTTCTTTCTCACTATTGAATTGGATCGCTGAGTTATTTTCGGATGATAACAGTGACTTCCTTTTGGAAGCGGTTGCTGCTTATTTCGCATACTCAGTTTTAGGCTGACTCCTATTGAGGCCTTTGATGTCATAATTTTTTCTTTCGCTCATAGTTTTTTCAGAATTATGATGGACATTTTTTTTATATCCGACCTATTGGCTTTACTGATAGTGGACATTACAATGTCATGCTGGTGAGATTTTGGATTTTTGGGCGGACTAAATTATTTTTCCTCACCTACTCGATTTCGAACTGAACATTTTATTGAACTCTGCTTTCAACATCGAGCCCCTTATCTTATCTTATCTTATCTTATATGATACGTGCTCGGATCAAGGGAGGGTGTCATATAGATATATATAGCCTGTATGCTGTGTTGAGTTAGCATGAGCTTTTTAGGAGTTTAAATGCCATTTTACCTTTCTGCTGCTTTTGCACACGACACATAGCTGTTGCTTTAGCTTTGAGCCTAGTAGGGGAGGTGCTGTCCATATGGCATTTATAGACCACTCCGGTGGCTTACATACTGGTGGACTTCAATTTGCACATTTCAACATCTATCTGGAACAAACACCCACACTTCACTCTTTTATTGACATCTCTGCTAAAATCAGTTTAAAAAAGCGTCTGCATAGCCTCCTCTAAAAGACTGTCCTTCTGTGCTTTTGTTTTGGGGTTTGGTGATGGAAAAGAGGCGCAGTAAAACTCATGAAAGTGTGATATATCTTTTTCGCACTATATTTCACTTTGTTCGAGACTGACCAGGCTAAGCAGTCCAAAGTCTGTCATATAGATATATATAGCCTGTATGCTGTGTTAAGTTAGCATGAGCTTTTTAGGAGTTTAAACGCCATTTTACCTTTCTGCTGCTTTTGCACACGGCACATAGCTGTTGCTTTAGCTTTGAGCCTAGTAGAATGTTTTTGATTCATGCTAGAATAATATGTTGTTACTCTCATATCAGTCTTGTTTGGCGAGCTGTGTCTGTACAGTGAGTGCAGAAACCTTCAAGGATATCTCAACACAGTGGTTATTGTGAGCACTGATCTTTGCACGTTCCTAGACATAACATACATGCAGCTGCAGCCAAGTTCTGGCTTTAGGCACGTTTTATATTGCTTTGCACAAGAGCATACAAACACACTTGATGGTGCTTCGCAAACAGAGAGCTGGTGGCTGATGATGTGATCTCTTACCATTAGGATCTTGAAGTATGGGGCCGCTCTGCTAAAACCCAAAGAGACCTTCTTAGATATAATATAATATACTAGCTAGGGAGGGTGAGAATTAGGTTTTGTTAAATACCTATTCATGCTGTCACCGTTTGTGTTCTATGGACTAGTGACTATGCTGATTACTTTGTTTCTTATAATATGTTTGCTTTCGATTAGCTAAGATACTGCGTTTGAGAACACTGCATTAGTGAATAAACATTTCAAATATGCACGTGTCCTCTTTTACTCCTTGTTCTGGATTGAAATGATTGTATAACGAAAGAGTGTTCATGTGTTCCACGTTACCTGAGGTGTACTAAGTCCATGTTCTGGTTTGTCTAAGCATTGGGAGTTTATGATGACCAATGAGACACCGATTGCTAGTCTGGTAGGGGATTTTTGGGTACTAAGGTGAGTTTTGGCACACTCGAATTCACTGAGGTTCTAAGCCTCTATGCACAGTTCTGTCTGAGCACGGAATCCCTGCGACTAGGTAATCCTTTTCACTATAAAAGACATCTATCAACTCCATTCCACAAGCATCAAATGGTATGTAGAGCGATTTAAAGCAGTTGTTTTCAGAGATGCTGAGGCTGTTTACTCTACTCACTCTCCATGCAATGCTTTCTGTATTGAGGGGGCTTTCCAAAAAGTGGACTTACGTCTCTTCAGGATTACAGTTATCAAATTATAATGCTTGGGAGTGTCAGAAAGCCTCTCAAGATTTTGTCACTGGTCTCTCTCTTAATTCTTTTGTACTGTGTGGGTTCTCTACAATTTCTGTCAATCCAGCAACATTCATAAATTTCGAAAGTGTGCATTACACCACCGAAGAAGCCATCCAACTAGCAAGTCAATAAATATAAGACCACACTAAATGCTATGTCTCCATGACTTCAGTCATGCTAGCACCTGATGCAATGATTCAGCCACTACTTTCTTGAAACAGCTGCCATAAAGCAGATTGATATCTCACCAAGTTACTGCCGACAAGTACACACCTCAAACTAGAGACACAGGTGATAAGGATGTAAAAAGACTGGATCCTTCCCTGGGGCTGTTTGCAATCAGCTAACGATATTTCAAATAAAATACACCTCTCACCATTAGCCCAGCAGGGATATCACACCCCTAACCCCAAGCCACAAACACAGATGAGCAGCCTCTACTGTCAAAATGCAATAGTAGACATCGAAACTAGTCTTCTTCCATCCCACAAGTTCCTAAAGTTCTGAGCTAAAGGGAAAATATATGCACTTGGATCTTTAAGAAAATATTTGTGACTATCAGGCACATCTCTAATGCTACATTAAAATGAGTGTTCTTTTAAATCAGATTTAACAGACTAGTTTTCCAAAAATACCTACAACTCTTGGAATAATCTCCATTACTACTGAACTCATGATATTCTGGTAATTGTGAGATGCATATATTGGAGGATATGTAACTGGTTTTAAAATTTCCTCTCACCCCGATAACTAAATGGTATTTGCCACATCAACCTTCTGAGTCATAGAAGTAGTTTTAAGCCAAACAATAAAGATGGACTGCTCAACACAACAATTTAAGCGTTTTAAATGTCAGAAAACATTGTTTGGCACCACCTCATTAAACATACTATCTCAGGAGGTGGCAGATGACTTGCATCCTGCACGTGCTGCAGCGTCAGACCTCTTTATTTGGCACTGTCATAATTCTCTTTATCTTGTTCAAGCTGGAGCTGCCTAGCCCCTGCAAAACCACACACCCCAATCACCAATGTCAAGGTAATCTGGGGAGGCATATATATCATTCCAATAAACAGGGCAATTTTTAGGTCGAGCCTTGATAGCGCATGTGCGGTCTCTCGATCTGTTGTATATAATACTGGGCTGACAGAACGCCCATTGCCTTTTTATTCGTTAATGTGAATGTCCCTTCAAAAGGCTTGGCTGCAATTGGTCACTATCCCTTCTTCGTCGCTCCTTTGTTTCCTCCCAGCAGAAGCGCCTAACTTCGGCTATCCTCTTGTTTTTTACTTGATCCTTCGTTTTCAGGGACTTTTTTATTGTTCCTTTGTAGTGTTAGCAGTAAATGTTTTGAAGGGAACACGCACCCAGGGCATAAACTTAAGAGGGGGCCATCAGGCCCAAGAGCTCACTTGGCAGAGTGCGAAATGCAGCATCCTGATCACACATTCACAAGCTCATTACGTGCTCCAGGATTGCGTGATAAACCTGTATGTATTTACATTCAGGTGGAATCCAGGAGCAATTAATGAGCTTGTAAATCGTTTGTGAATGGGGGGCTGCATTCCACACTCTGTAACGTGAGCCCTTTGGCCTCTCAGCAACGTTTCCCAGACACAGAGGCATGCATGAGTTCCAATGTAAACACAAACTTGCCTCTGCAATGCAATTGGTCTAGCAAATACGCGAGTTTGAGCTTTTGGCATTGTAAATGACAATGCCTTTAATTTATGTTTTGGTTTTTAAAGCATAAATAAAAGCCACTGTCATTTACAATGGCAATAGCTTACACTCTAGCAAATGCTAGACCTATTGCATTCCAAATACTTGTTTAATCTGTTTTTAGCATGAGTGACAAACATTGCGGGCATGGATGGCATTGACCAACACCACCCAAAAAGTTCCTCTAAAGATCCTCTAACTGCAGATTCCTCCCCCTGTGAATACCCCAAGGCACCAGACTGGATTCAGAGGATATTTTATGCAAATACCTTGTATTCCGATAGGAAGTGTGATGCTGCTCAGAGTCAACTCCGTTTCGTCCCAGAAGCGATGCTGAAGCCGTAGATAATAGCCACCCCTGCACACTAACGTCAATTTCTTTTGGACTGTCAATTCCTCAGCACGAGGAGGTCATAGGAAGGTTCAGCGAGGAATCTGTGGTGAGACGGAGTATCCATCCAGAAAGAGCATTATCAGATGAAAGTAACTTGTTCTTCTGAGGATACTTCTAACCGCAGATTACCCACCTTGTGAATAGATATCAAAGTAGTACCTCCCAAGGTGGATGGTCTGTGGAGTGGGCTCAGACCAAAAACTTCTGTAGGGCAAAATGGGCAAAGTGTCTCTCCTGAAAGACCTGACTATCAAAGCATTAGTACTTCGTGACGGTGTGAGCTGACGCCCACGTTGCAGCTTGGCTAATGTCCAAGACAGGTAACGCAGTAGTTGCAGCCTTGGGTCTGCCAGAATATGCCCTTACGTCTTCTGTGAGCTTGGCCTTAGACAGTGCATAGCAGGCTTTGATGCAGAGGTTTGAAATGAGAAGCACACTGAACCACAAACTTCTTCCAGCAGAGATCATATTTGTAGCATGAATAATTTTTGTGGATTGATGTCTGGCCACCGAGATGAAATCTACTATCTCTGGAGGGAGGTGGAATGCAGTCAGCTATCGCCACTCAATCTTCACGAACGGAGGTGCAATTTGCGCAGGCCTGGTTGGCAAATTCTCCTCCACTGCTTTGACAGCAGATCATCCCAAAGATGCAACCTGATTAGGTGAAGGGTGCTCATCTCCATGAGTTGAACACAGTACTTGCTCAATCTGGAGTCACTAGGATGACTTGTGCCTGGTTGTTCCGGATTCTCAGAACTCTGGCCAGAGAGGCAGGGACGAGAAGGCATACAGCAGCCAGAACTACATTCTAGGATGAAGATATTTCAGAGGGAGAATCACCTTGGAGAATTCCAAGGTGCAAAAGCCTGAATACACACATTTTCGGCTGTGGCAAAAAGATCAAGCCTGGTTTCTCCCCACTGCTGATAGATGCCCAGTGCCACCTTGAGCAGTAACTGTCATTCGTGATCCTCTAGGAAATGCTGGTTGAGCTAGTCTGCCCTCGCTTTCAAAGTTCCTGCAAGGTGGTTCACGACCAGTGAGATAACCGGACGATTCAGGACCCTACACTGCCTTGCTTGTTGTAGTACCCTATGGCGGTGGTTTCGTCTGTTGGAACCCAAGTTAGCCTTTCCTTAAGGGACTAAAGTAAGGCCTTCAGTGCCAATTTGATTGCCCGCACCTCCAAAAGATCGTTTTGGAGATGGATCCCGCCTGAGGCCAGAGTTCTGTGATTTCCACGTCTCCCGGATGACTTTTACTGTCCGGCAATGATGCACCTGTGATAACTGTCAAGTCTGGGTGGGGAAGGGAGAGGGGTCTGCCACCAGTCAACATGCAGATAAGCAGCCACCACTACAGATCATTTGCAGACTGAAATCCAGGACCAAACCTGAAATATCAAGATCATAGCCTGAATGTCTGGACTCATTGAGGCAGTAGAAAAGCAGTCCAGTGGTCTCCATATAAAGGTGGTTATATTCATACATTTGGTCATCATCTCGATTATCATCTAGCCATGTTGGCTATGTTCAAAGTGTGTGATAATGAGGATTTTAAGTGAATGCCTGTTGTGAGGCAATGGCACAATTCGGTCTGAATCTTTAAAAAAGCTGTATCTAGAGTTCAGAATCACTAAACCCAATATTTTCTTCCTCCGTCTTCTGGGCCAGCATCACCGTGGGCAGGACCAGCGAGGATTGTGATGCTGGAGTCAGGATATGCAGCTGCATGGAATCGGACCCCTCTGTGGGGTCAAGATGAACAGATGGCATTGGGAATGATCTGCCAGCAGCAGCAGAACAACTGGAGGACTTCTCAAACCCAAGGGGCCGGAAGGCACACCAGAGTCAACCAGAAGGCCACAAGGGTGCCAAAAGGAAAATGCTACGTACCCAGTATGCATGTGTTCTTGGCATATAAAGCTGTCAATTCATATGCGTTAGCATAGATCGCCATCAGGTGTAGGGCCCGGATGTTTGCACTTTGTTTTTCTTTGAAGAAGTATTTGCAGTCACGAGGTAGGTGACGACTCCTTTCGGTGATAGTGCGCATAGGCATAGGCTCCATCCTTAGATTGTTTTGCAGTAAGGGTAATGATGGAGTTAGTAAGAGTAGACATAGATGTCCATGTATAGTGTACCCCAGTAAGATAATACTGCAACAGATAAAGTTACCTAGGGAGGCGGGTGGGTGCATATGAATCTACTGTGTTATATGCCAAGAACAGATGCATACTGGGTAAGTAGCATTTTCCGTTCGAGGCATATGAGCTGTGTAGATCATATGTGTTAACATAGCCTATACAGCAGTTATTTTCTCAGCGGTGGCTAACCTGTATCTGTTGCAGTGGTTTGAAATAGTGTTCTTAAAACTGCCTGGCCCACACAAGCTTGTTGATTTGCTAACACTTCTACACAATAATGCTTTGTGAATGCGTGTGGTGTAGACCATGTTGCAGCCTTGCAGATGTCATCTAAGAGTATGTTCCCCAAGAATGCCATAGAAGCCCCTAGATTGCGGATAGAGTGCACCCTAGGGGAACTGTTAAGGTGCGTTTAGCTTTAAGGTAGCATATTTGGGTGCATTTAACTAGCCACTGTGCAATACCTTGTTTTGACATAGGATTGCCCTTAAGAGGTGGTGAAAAGGCAACAGAGAGTGGTTTGGTTTTCCTAAAAGATTTAGTTCTTTCAATGTAATAAAGTAAGGCTCTTTTAACATCTAATGTGTGGAGAGCACGTTCTGCCACTGAGTCTGGTTGGGAAAAAAACACGGGTAATTCCAAAGACTGATTGAGATGAAAGGCAGAAATGACTATGGGTAAAAATTTGGGGAAAGTTCTAAGAACCACCTTATTTTGGTGAATTTGTACAAATGGTTCTTGTATGGTTAATGCCTGGAGCTCACCAATCTTCTTTTTAGAATTAAGATGGCTATGAAAAAGGCTACCTTCCACGTTCGAAATTGTAGTTCACATTTGTGCAGTGGTTCAAATGGTGGGCCCATGAGTCTTCTAAGGACTATATTAAGATTCCACAAAGAAGAAGGTGGAAGTCTAGGAGGAATGATTTTTTTGAGTCCTTCCATAAAGGCTTTGATAGCCGATACACGAAACAACAACATGTGTTGTCTGTTTTGTAGGTAAGTCGCTATTGCAGCAAGATGCAGTCTTATTGATGTATATGTTAAGTTAGCCCACTGTAGGTGTAACAGATAGCAAATGATGTTTTGAATTGAAGCATCAAGCGGATTGATTTGATTGTTATTACAATAAATTACAAATTGTTTCCATTTTGCTGCGTAGCATGCTCTTGTGGTAGGGCGCCTAGCATCTCTACTGATGTTCATGCAGTCTGGCCGGAGATTAAGGTAGCCAACCTCTATGATTTCAGGTGCCAGATAGCAAGGTTGAGTTGACTGGGATCTGGATGCCTTATCTCTCTATGGTTCTGAGTTAGAAGTTTGGGGGAGAGGTGTTGTTTTTGATGAGCAACTACTGATAGTTCAAACAGGGTTGTGAACTATGGTTGTCGAGCCCATGTGGGAGCAACTAGGATCATTGTGAGGGAATGTTGTTTGAGCTTCTGAACCACTAATGGAATTAGCGGGAGACGTGGAAAAGTGTAAGCAAATATCCCTGACCAATTGATCCATAGCGCATTGCCTTTGGACAATGGGTGTGGATACCTGGACACGAAGTTTGGGCCTTTTGCGCTGAGGTGTCTGGCGAACAGATCTATCTCTGGGTAGCCCCACATTTAGAAAAATGGGAGAAGAACTTGAGGGTGTAATTCTGTTGTCTTAGACGACTGAGTAGATCTCCAATTTGGTTGTTTACTCCTGGGAGATGTTCTGCAAGGAGATATATTTTTTGAGGTATGGCCCATCTCCATATGCTTTGAGCTAGGTGTGAAAGCTGTAGAGAGTGTCCCCCTCCTGATTTGTATGTAGCACATTGCTGTCATGGCGTCTGTACGAACTAGGACAGCTTGCTTATTAGATGTATCTGAAAAGCTTTCAATGCTAGAAAGATTGCTAGCAGCTCCAGATTGTTAATGTGGAGTTGTTTTTGTTGTAGAGTCCACATGCCCTGAATGGTATGATTTTGAAGATGAGCTCCCCAACCAGTGAGCAATGGGGCTGCTGTGAGCATTATCTGTGGAACTGGGTCGATGACGGGCCGCCCTTTGGAAAGGTTCTGTGTATTCCACCACTGCAGAGAGCGATGAGTGCGGCCGTCCACCAACACCAGATCGGTTAACTTACCTTGAGCCTGGTTCCACTGACGTGCTAAGCATTCCTGTAGGGGACGCATTTGGAGTCTTGCGTGAGGAACGATTAGAATGCAAGACACCATCATTCCGATCAACCGCATAAACACTCGGGCTGGTAGTGAGTGAAGCGGTTGAAATTGTGATATTAGGCATGCATGCATGTTGCGTATTCTGACTGGTTTGGGGTACGCTAGAGTTTTGCAAGTCTCTATTGTGGATCCTGAGTACGATTGCGTGTTGGAGGGTTAAAGATGAGACTTGGTTAGGTTGACAGTGAATTTGAAGTTGTGAAGCAGCTGAACTGCCTTGTGAGTGTGGTGTATGCATCTGTAGTGCAACTTGGCTTTTATTAGCCAGTCATCCAAGTAAGGGAAGACATGAATGTGTTGTCTTCTTAAATGAGCTGCGACGACTGCTAGACACTTGGTGAAGGGCTCTAGGTGCTGTAGTTAACCTGAATGGGAGGAGTTTGAATTGGTAATATTGTCCATCAACCACAAACCCAAGATATTTCCTGTGAGCTGGGTAAATGGGAATATTAAAGTAGGCGTCCTTTAAATCTAGAGTGGAAAGAAAGCTGCCTTGCTGAAGCAATGGGAGCACCTGTTGAAGGGTGATCATGTGAAAGTGGTCTGATTGAATGTAGAGGTTTAGCTGTCTGAGTTCCCGTATGGGCCTGAGGGAGCCGTCCTTTTTTGGAATTAAAAAGTATACGAAGTACACTTCCGTCACTTAATGACGTAATGGGATTGGTTCTATTGCATGTTTGTCTAACAGAGAGAGGACCTCTTGTTTTAAAAGGGTGAGATGCTCTGGTGACATTGCACGCTCCCTTGGAAGGATTGTTGGTGGAGTGCTGGTAAGTTCCAGGCAATAACCATTTTGGATAATTTATATTACAGACTTGTCTGAGGTGATTGAATTCCAGACAGGTACGAACTGCGAGAGACGTCCCCCGAAAGGGGTGGAATGATCGGGGGAGTAGAGGAAAGCCATTGATTATTGGCAGGGGAAGTGCGGGTGGAGTTACCCCTGCTTTTTCCCTTGTTATTATTTCTGCTGTAACCTCCTCGAAAATAGCCTCTGGAGGAGTTAGATTGGTTGTTTCCTTTGTAAGAGGAGGAGGGATTTTCTGACAACAGTGTTTTTGAGTCACCCCTGTAAAAGAAGCCACAAAAGGAACTCCTGCTAGAAGGTAATTGTAGGGCTCCCATGGATTTTGCTGTTTCGGTCTCTTTCTTCATCTTATCTAATGAAGTATCTACTGTTGGACCGAAAAGATGTTCTCTATCAAAGGGTTGATTAAGTATGGAGGATTGTTCCTCTTGCTTGAATCCAGAGATTCGAAGCCAAGCGTGCCTCCGTAACAGTATGCTAGTGTTGATAGCATGAGAAACTGTTTCCCCTGCATCTAGGGCGCATTTTATGGAAGTGTTGGTGATGAGCTTTCCTTCCTGAATGAGGTTGTTCGCTTTAGTTTGATATACTTCTAGCAAATACTGCATGAGTTTTTCCAACTCATCGTAGTGTGCACTTTTGCAGCGTGCTAACAGAGCCTGAACGTTGGCAATACACCAATAATTAGCGGCCTGTGAGGCTACCCTTTTGCCAGAGGCATCAATAAGTTTAGACTCCTTGTCAGGAGGTGGGGTGTCGCCTGCAGTTTGAGAGTTAGCTCTCTTGCGGGCATTGATACCACAAGAGTCTAAAGGTAACTGAACTTTTATATATATGGAGTCTTTAGGAGCACACTTGTATTTCTTATCCACCCTAGGTGTCAGTATCCTTGCTCTAACTGGGTCTTTGAATACCTTGTCGGTATGTTTTAACATACCCTTCAACATGGGTAAAGTGTTAGTAGACCTTTGTGAGTGTGTGAATGTCTCTATAAGGAAATCCTCTTCTAGAGGGTCTGAATGTAGCTCCACCCCGTTATATTAGGCAGCCCTGTTGATAAGTTGTGCAAAGCCAATGTTGTCATCAGGAGGGGAAGGTCTGGAGGGAAACAGGTCAGGGTCATTAGGTTGATCTGGATCCTTATTAGAATCATCCCAGGGATCAGTGTCCTGTGGTATGTCCAGATCTTGTGGGGAGGATGATTGTCATCCCCAAAATCATCATACTGTGAGTCAGGTGACATAGGAGGTGGTGAATTTGATGGTGAAATGTGTATAGGTGGAGGAGAGGAAGGTATAGAAGGGGGAGAAGGGTTAGTACCCATATCTGCTTATTGCCTTATAGGTATAGGGGAATCTCCTGAAGTGTCTAACTTCCGTTTTTCAGGAAGAGTAGCCAGAAGGTGCTCAATTTTTGGATCAATACTGATTCTTTTTTGTTTCGGATCCAAAGGTGTGTCTTTGGTAGGAGGTTCTTTGGAAGGAGTATTTTTCTCTTTAGGAGTGGTTTTCTGCGTCGAAAATTTGGGCGCAATGTCTTTGGGTGCAGAGTGTTTGGAATCCGAATGCTTATTTTTAGCTGCTTTAGGCTGTGGAGTCTTCGGAGTGATATGTTTCGGCTCCAAACTTTTCGGTGCAGAGGATGTCGGCTCCAAGTTTTTGGGTGTAGAGCGTTTTGGCTCCGAGGCTTTAGACTTGGACGAGGTCATCTCAGAGCCCTTTGTTTTGGAGGTTTTCGGTGTTGAAGGTTTCTTTGGTGCCAATGACGTGGGAACTGACACGTTTCTCCTTATGTTTCGTGCCGAAGGTGTTAGTTCGGCATCGAACTGTGGCTGGCTCGGGCGGAAGGCTTGTGTTTGTGTTTCATAGCCGGGCTGGAGGGCGGGGCATCTGAAACTTTTTCTCGATAGCCACTGAAGCCCGAGGGCGAGGGGGAAACTGGAGTCTTATCTTTTTGTTGAGTGGGTACATGGGGATCTGTACTTATGGTACGTTGACCTGGGGTGACGTTCAGGTCTTCCTCCATGCCGGAGTCTGCTTTGGACACAGACCCAGTTCTTCTTCTTCTTCTGCGGCAGGACTGTTTTCTTCTTCTTCGCCGAAGATGTCCGGTACGGAGCCGCTGCATCTCTAGGCGTCGAGCCCGACGGTCACGGATATTCTTCTTTGATCGGAATGATCGACACGCTTCGCAGGATTTTTCTTCGTGTTGCATGGATAAGCTTGCTAGGCCCTCCAGCAGGGGCCGTTGGGCCCGGAGGCGCCACGGAACCCGGCTGAGGAGGGAGGGACCTCATGGCCATGAGGTACCGCCTGATCTCCTCAGGCCTCGCGCCATGCCCAGGGACCCGAAGGTGTGGGGCAGGTGGCTACGTCCGCGACTCCGTCGGAGCCGCGTGGGTGGTGTCATCCGAACCCCCGGTCGCATCGCGCGAGCGTCGGGGTGGGTCAGAGGAACGATGATGTCTCTCCGACCTCTCATGCCTCGTTCCTGAGGACTTGGATCCTAACGACCGATGTCCATTCCCAGAGCTGCGAGGGCTCCGACCCCGCGACTGGTCCCTTAACCCCCTGTGGGACTGGGACCTGGAGCGGCGTGGGGCCAACTGCCGGAGTTCCAGTCGCTTGCGGGACTGCTCCCGCCTAGCTTTAGACATCAGGGCCCGGCAGTCGGAGCAGGGGCGGTCGTCTTGGTCGAGGCCTAAACACTTGAGGCACTGGCGATGGGGGTCGGTAACCAACATCAGTCGGTCGCACTTGAACAGGGTTTAAACCCGGGCATCCCTACCGGCACCATTGGAGTCGAAGACTCGAGTAGAGAAATGATCAAAAAGATCAAAAAGTTTAGTCAAAAAAGACTAAGGGGTAGAGCTTCTCCGGATCTGCGCTAGCTGGCGCGGAAAAAAGAAGAACTGACGTCAGCGTGCATGGGCAGCGTCTAAGTACTCCGACGACGTCATTCCGGCGCTAACGACGCGGACGACGGACGCGGAGCCGCGGACGACGCCTGCTGAAGCGCAGGGGTATTGCTACGCAAAATTTTCCGGATCCAGTCTGACGTCTGGGGATATTCTAAGGTAAGGAATCTATCACTAACGTGTCTCTTTCAGATACAGGTTGCAGACCTCGTGCAAGTCGGTGCATGGAAACTTAGCACAACACCTGGGACATAGCTTGAACATAGTCCCTTCCATGGACTGCTGGGGTGGTCGGCACAGGTAGGCCCAACGGGCCTCTTCAAAGTTCACAATCGAAGGTTTTTACAGTAGAGATAATACCGTTGAGGGTAAAGGATTGTGCGTCGAAGGGGTTCGAAAACGATACTGAACTGGAACGCAGCAAAACACATCCGAACCCGATGGTGGAAAAAAACTATCTAAGTATGGAGTCGATGCCCATGCGCACTAGCACTGAAAGGAGGAGTCGCCTACCTTGTGACTACAAAGACTTCAGGAGAGTGTCTCAATTCAACTTCTTATTTCTTTGACTTACCTTAAGAGCTGAAGTGGGAAGATGACCGGTGGTGGGAACAACCTTGAGAGTAGAAACAGGACTGTGCTCTCAGCTTTAAATGGTAATGTTTTTCTTTTTTATTTGCTCTTCTGGTGATGTTTCCTCGATCCAGAGTTTGGTCCCAAACTCTTCAATGCATGCATGATCCCTCTTGACAAAGTTTCTCGTCCACACCATCTCCTACACAGACGATACAGCTCATACTCTCCATCTTGGACAAGTCCCCGAACACAAAAAAAAAGTTCACTGTTTGCATGGCTGAGGTCGATGAATGCAACTATCTCAAGAGAAACACAGACAAGACAGACGCAACAACACCCCACCATAAGACTCTAACTTGTGGCTGGCTGTACTCGGATTCACGTACACACCAAGTACCTACGCCATGTACCTCAGAATAATCGACAGCATACTGGATATGACTGCACAAGTCTATGCTGTCACAGCATCCTGCTTCTGCACTGCAGCCACAATGAAGATGCTGAGAGAGGTCTTCAAATGGCTCCCAAGCAACATTAGAAAAACTGTCAATCCCGCCTATTCGCCATCAAGTTGGACTAAGGGAACACCCTCTACCTTAGGATCCCCAAGCTCAGTAGAAGACTACAAACCATTCAGAAATTGGCAGCCAGACACACCCGTACCCTCCCACTCAGAACTCACATCACACCACATTTCAGGAAGCTCCACTGCCTCCCGATACGTAAACGTGTTATTTTCAAACTACTCGCACACAATTGCAAGACAACTTATGCCCCACCTTTCTGAACAGTCACAACTCTTTCTACCAAGCATACAGATACCTCCACTCCGCAGAACTTCCACTTGCACACATCCCACACATATACATAACCAGATCAGGAGAAGGGGTATTTTATTTCATAGCTCCTAGAGCGCAGAACGGCTTCCGACTCCACATCAGAGCCTTCTCTTCTCGATTTCCGCAAGAAGCTGAAGACCTGGCTTTTCAATTAATCAACCTATCGGAGGCATGGCTAGACACATACATCTGCTCAGCACTAGGATACCCTGAACGTGTTCAGATTGTCTTCATATTCATCCTGGATAGTCTTTGTAAGACTTGAAGTCATGATAGGATCAGAGGGTGGTGGACTTATCTAGAGCCGCCAGGACTCAGTCTGGGAAGGGCACGGATTCGGAGGCCCCGGGAACGGGCTCAGAGACAGGACAATCGGAATTTGGTGGAGCCCGGGGCCCCATTGTGACGCCGCAGACCTCGGGAGAGATACTAGAGGCGTGTTGAACTGGTTTGGTGGAATGGACTCGTTGGTTGGACACCGGGGCGATGGACCCGCAGCAGTGGAAAGACATTGATTGAGGTTTTGGGGATCTGTGATGTGGGGATTGTGGGGTGGAGCGCGCGGGGCTGATTTGTTGGAGGTTTTATAGCATTGAGCCGCGCCTTACTGGCCCTTAAGGTCATCGCAGTGGGGACTGCGAATATTACCACCTTTCCTTGAAGGGTGATCGGGAGTGTTGGTTTGGATGGGGGTACTTCCAGTTGCGGGGGGGCCTGTCCTGGGGGGGTGGGAGTTGCGAGCAGTTGGGGTTGCTCAAGGGGTTGTAGTTGTTGGAGGGGTTTGGCTTCCTGTTTGGAGAGGGTGGGGGGGAGGGCCCGTGGTCGCGGGACTTAAGCGAACACTGTTCTTTGTTGTATGGTCCGGTTGTGTAGGGGGGAATGGCTAGTACTGGAGCGTTGAAATGTGTGACCTGGAATGTGCGGGGCATGCAGTCCATGACGCGCAGACATAAGGTTCAGGCGTACCTCAAGCGTAGGGGGGTTCACATAGCGTTCCTGCAGGAGACGCACCTAAATAAGCAGGAAGGGGCGGCTCTACAAAGGCGCTGGAGGGGGCAGTTATTCTACACGACATTTTCAGCATTTGCGAGGGGGACATTGATTTGGGTACGGGCGGGGGTCCCCTTCCAAGTCTCGAAGTCATCGATAGACCCAGAGGGCAGTTATGTGGCGGTGGAAGGAAGGCTGAGGGGCAGGATGATATCGCTCTGCAATGTGTATGCTCCTAATGTAGACCTGCCCGCTTTCTTGTCTAACGTCTCGGGCAAATTGGCGGGTTACTTGGCGGGGCCGGTCCTCCTGGGGGGGGACTTCAACTCGGTTGAGGATGTGCTACTAGATAGGTCCCATCCCCCGCTACGCGCGTCCCCAGTACATAGGATCGCCAAGCGTAGATTGGAATGGCAGGAGAGCTGGGCCCTCACGGATGCATGGAGGGCGTTGCACCCCACCACTAGGGATTACTCCTTTCACTCGCACCTGCATGATTTACATGTGAGGCTGGATGCGTTTCTTTGTTCGGAATGTGTGCTCCCTGCGGTGGGAGGGGCGGAATACTTGGCAAGGACGATATCGGACCACAACCCCTTGTTGATGTCTCTGGAATGGATGGTGACTGTTAACTGCGTGCCAACATGGCGCCTGCAACCTGACACCCTGGACGACTTGTTGTTCAGGGAGGCCCTGAGTGACCGTATCGAGAGGTATTTTGAGGAGAACAGTGGTTCGGCTTCCACGAGGGCGGTTGAATGGGATGCTTTCAAGGTGGTGGTGCGGGGACACTGTATTGGGCACACGGCAGGGGCACGGAAGACTTTGTTGGATGACTTAGACAAGGCTGAGACACGGCTGAGGGATCTTGAGAAGAGGCGCCCGAATCACCCAGAATTGCAGGAGGGGCTTAGCGGGGCGCGGGAGGGGCTGGCGGTAGAGCTAGAGCGGCTGCGTAGCTTCGACCACAAGGCGTACGTGACGAGGGCGCATGCGGAAGGTGATAAGGCGGGGGCGATGTTGGCTTGGCTTGCTAACCCTATCCGGGGGGGAGGGCCGATCATGAGGATACAGGAGCCAGGGGAGGAGCCTTGCCACACCCAACCCGGGATCCTGAACAAGTTCCGAGCTTATTATGAGGGGCTCTATCTGAGTGGTGATACGGGAGGGACGGAGGAGCTTGAGGAGTTCTTGGACGGGCTAGAGTTGCCGCGAGTGGAGGACTCGGAGGCAGAAGAGTTAGGGCGGCCAATCTCCCTCGGAGAAATAGGTTGCGCTGTGAAACAGATGGCTAGAAACAAGACCCCGGGCCTTGACGGTCTACCGATCGAATTTTATGGCAAATACCTAGAGCATCTTGCTCCACAGCTGCGCGAGGTATACAATGAGGCGCAGGAGAAGGGCCGACTCCCGGGCTCTATGTGCGAGGCCCTTATGATCCCACTCTTGAAGCCGGGCAGAGAGGGTGCGGCGCTGTCCTCGTACCGTCCGTTATCTATGTTGACGATGGATTACAAAATCCTCAGTAAAATTCTGGCCAACAGATTGCTGGTGCACATGACGAGCCTGGTTCATGGTGACCAGTGCGGTTTCATACCGACACGCAACACCACTCATAACATCCGCAGACTCACGAGACTGATGGGTGTGGACTGGCCAGACACCGTCTCCCCATTTGTCCTGTCCATCGACATTGAGAAGGCATTTGACAGCCTCGAATGGGGATACCTGTACGAGGTGATGCGCCGCTTCGGGTTGGGAGACGGATATATACAGTGGACCAAGGTCCTCTATACTGAGGCGGTGGCGAGGGTCCGGGTAGGTGCGCTGATCTCGAGACAATACCCGATCAGGCGTGGCACTAGACAGGGTTGTTCCCTATCCCCGCTACTGTTTGCGTTAGCAATGGAACCCTTCGCTGCGGTAGCCAGACTGGGCCGCCACTACGCAGGTTTGCCTTTTAGGGGGAGGCCGCACCTCATCTCCCTTTACGCGGATGACTTGTTGATGTTTTTGGCAAATGCCGGCGCCGAACTTCAGGGGGCGCGGAGGCTACTGGAGCAGTTCGGTAGGTTATCGGGCCTGAGGGTCAACTGGCCTAAATCCTGTCTGTTCCCCCTGAGGCCGGGAGAGCCGTGCCCACTCACTGCTCAGGAACTCCGGTGGGAGCCGCGCTGCCTACATTATCTAGGGGTTTATGTCTACCACACCCCGTCCGACCTGCTGGATGGCAACGTAACTCGCTGTATTAACGCCCTGCGTGGATTTATGGACTTCTGGGCGACTCTACCGCTCTCTCTGGCTGGTAGAATTTCCCTGCTTAAAATGATAGCCCTGCCCAGGCTTTTGTACTATTTTAGGACACTGCCGGTATGGATCCCGAGTTCGGTTTTCAAACGCCTGAGGTCACTGATTATAGCGTTCCTGTGGGGCACGGGTAGGAGACGCATAGCGCTCGACACGCTGCTACGCCCCAAAGATGAGGGAGGTATGGCAGTGCCGGACTTCGAAGGATATTACCTCGCTGCCCAGCTGCAGACTTTTACTCAGGAGGTGGCAAGAGTTTATAGAGGTCCCGAGGACGCGAGAGTCGAAGGCACCCCGCGACACGTTCTGGCTTATATCACGCTGCACCAGAAACTCCGAGTGGGAGACCTGACGGTCGAGGAGCAGACTTTCCGTCTATGTTGGGACCGGGCCCGTAAGCGGGCGGGTGTCCGCCTTATGTACGCCCCCGAAATACCGTTGGGAATGGTCACTGCCCTCCCACATGGAGGTGACTGGTCACGCTTGCTTGGGTGGGAGGAGGCGGGAGTACACGTGCTGGGTGACCTCTACGAAGATGGGGTGTTGCTGCCGTTTCGGGACCTGCAAGAGAGATTTGACCTACCGAGGGGTGACTATCTGCTGCACGCGGCAGTCACAGGCGCCATGCGAGCCCACTGGGGAGAAGGGCTGCAGGAACCAGGTACCTCAATGGCCTGCCAGTACGCCATGATGGCGGCGGGAACCTTTAAGGCCGTCACATGCCTGTACTCGCGGATGCAGCGGGAGGCCTTGCAACCTCTGGCAGCCCTGAAGGCCAAGTGGGAGCTGGACCTCCAGGTGGAGATACCAGACACGACCTGGGGCCAACTGCTGAGGAGGGCGCGGAAGAGCTCGAGGAATGCCAGGTTCCAATTAATCCACTTCTATGTTATCCACAGGGCATACCTTACGCCCGGGAAAATCCAACAGTACTTTGGGGCGACCGACGCTGCTTGCCCCAGGTGTAATACAGCGGGGGCGGATTTCTGTCATATGCTGTGGGATTGCCCCTCTTTAGGCGACTACTAGCAGGAAGTTGGACGGGCCCTTAACGGGGCGACGGACAGGGATATCCAATACACTAAGGCAGTTGGCATCCTTCACTGGTTCCCACACACACCTAGAAATACGATGTCAAGTAAATTTATAGATTTAGGGCTTATCCTGGCCAAGCGGGAGATCACACGAAATTGGAAGTCCAGAGTGGGGCCCACGTATAAAAGATGGTATGGGGAGTGTCTGAGATGGGCCGCGTGTGATAGTACCCTACGATACCAGATGGCCTGGAGGTCGAATGATGAGAAAGCACTGGAAAGGGCGACTGCATGGGAGGTGATGGTGCAGGCGCTCAGGGATGTGGACGATGAGGGGCAGGAAGGCGAGAGCGAACTAGCCGGAGCAGACCCTAACACTATACAGGAGAACACACCTTAGCGATTGTTTGCTTCCTCCTGTAACACACCAGGCACTGATACATGGTTACTCAAGCGCAGCGCGACCACGGGGGAGGGTGGGTAGGAAGCTGGTTTGGAGGGATGTTGGGGTACCGAAAATTGGGGAGGGGGAGGGGCGTAAATCACAAAAGCATTCCAGGGTTATGTGCACATTGAAGCGGTCAGACAATGTAAGAAGTATGAGACCAAGACGGAGATGAAGCTGCCCACATCGCAAGCGGGGAGAGCTCCCCGGACGGAAAAAGACTGTATTCAACTGAACTGGTCCATGTCATACTCATTTTGCTGAATATCTTGTCTGTACTTTTATATTGGTGATGCAATAAAAATGATGTTAAAAAAAAATAAAAAAAAAAAAAAAATGATAGGATCAGAGATATAGCTGGTGAGGGTCAGTCCAAGACATTTGTTGCTGACAGTACTTAAAAGGTTTAAAACTTGTTGTTTGAGGGGTTGACATTTCCTTTGTATAATGAAGAAATTTGAATTAAATGGCTTAAAAGTGAGGGAACAAGCTCCAGATCTGCATCAGAAGGTGCAGAAAGAAAGGAACAGGGTGGGCATTATATGGCATTCTCTGGATACAGTTTGGCGCCTGTGGGTATTGGGAAGGTGAGCAATCTGAGATGACAGGGCAAGTATCCATCAGAAAGCACATTTTTTTATTTTTTGTTGCACAATTCATACCTTGAGCACCAGACAGCTTTGTTAAGGAGCCATGGAGCACCTTCGAGAAAGAGATCAGTTGTTTTAAAATATTCCTGGTACCGATACAAACATCTTGAATAGGTATCTAATGGCTGGAAGAGATTACCTTCTCATACTTTAATAAGTGATTACATGCAATAAAAAATGTATGCAATTCCAGTTTAAAAACATAATAATCTTAAACAAATAATTACACAAGTAATTCTTTAGAACTATCTATATAATAGAGCCAGTCTTGGCTCTACTGCCCGAACTGGATGATATTATTTATTAATATCCATTCCAAGGTATGGTGAGATATGAGGAATCCTATCACAGCCATGTTTAATTCTATCCCTGCTCATGACTGAATGGAAAGAAATTCTAAATACAGTGGCTACGTTCTGGATCAAACCTATAAAATTGGATTCAACAACTGCAGAAAGAACGCTGTAGGAAAGCTAGTCTGTAGGGATACCGTCATGTTTTGAAGCATACTTTGTCTCCTCGTGGTTAATCACACTAATAAGAGGCCATCTTCCTTCTCCTCAACAGCAAATATCTCATTGTACTCTTGCCAACTTCCCAAACATGTAGCAATACCTCAAATCTATTGCATATCATTACTGTACTTTATTAGTGTAAGGAGTTGCAAGGCAATTGGCAATGCTGGTTCATTCTGTAAATGTGTCCGAATATGGTTTCTATCAAGGATTGATGAATGGCATACTCCCTACATTGCATGGAGGTTTTGCTCATCCTTGTGCAGGGTCGGTTGGCTGGTGGCAGAAAAACAAGGCATCTGCTACAATGATAGGACTAAAGTTGAGAATTATGACTGAGCAGACATTGGCTAGAAGTTATGAGGACCGCCAATATTGACAGTGATTGAAGAAGAGGATGATGAAACTGCCTATCTGATCTGAGGCAAGTAAACAGTAGAGAGTTTGATGATCAACTGCACAACAATAGACTATGAGGGCTCACTCAAAGTGGCATAGACTCGTATTTTATCCAGGACCATGAGGATTATAATGACAATGATGGAGCTGAAGGCGGTTGTTTATATAAAAGATCTTAACAGCTTCCGTGCAGCGCGAATTCCCCGCCCATGCTGACTCCGCCTTGCGCGGGCGGAGTCATGACGGAACGGTTCCGTCATCAGCACAGCTCAACCGACGCTAATGACGGAACCGTTCCGTCATCAGCATCGAAGGGGTTAAGAGTGCTCAGACCTACATGCCTCCATGTCTGACCCACTGCCTGGCACCAGGGTATGAGGCTCTGATTTGCCAAAACCTTAGAATCAGTCCTCCATGAGTGCTTTTTGAGGGAGCATTGTGAAATAGAAAAGACGTTCCTTTCTAAGTGTCAAATCATGAGATTAAAAAAAACTCAAATACCTCTTGCCCGGTCATGCCATTTTTTTGGCGGGCGGGGGGGTTGCACAGACTTAACAGTTGGCACAGATAAGAGGCTTAAAGCATTATATGCTGTCATCTTGGGATTCCCTCACAAAATTGTTTTAGCCAGTATCATCGGCATTCCACAAACAAGGATTAACAAGGCCAAATGTTCTAAGCTATTAGATGTACCAATGTTAGATGATAGTGACATGCAAATGCATAAGTCAAGTGGCAGACACACCAATATTGTAATGGGCTCTCTAATAAAGAAAACTCATTCTAACATGGTGCCTGTGTACATGCATATGTTGTGATGGATGTGCATGCATGTGTAGTGACTTATTCATACACATCATGAGGGGTCCCAAGATGGCGGCATCCCCTTCCTGAGCGGAGGACGGAGTACCGACGCTGCCTTCCTGAGACCGAAGGTGCGGTCGAACAGGCACTGCCAACAGGGACCTGTTTCAAAAGGGACCTGAAACTCCATCCCCCTAACAAATACTTCCCTGAACAACGTCAACCAACCTAGAACTCAATATCCGAGTTGACTCCAATTCAAGGATTGTTGGTGAACGGACTATGCTAATCACCTTGTTTTTCTTTTTATTCTCTCCCCCTACGTTGCACAGTTATTTATTGTTCATGCTATATTCTTTATCCGTGGTTTGCTTACTTACTGCCAGCCTTCTATGTAATGTTAGGCCCTTCTGTTTGCCACAGTGTGTATGTGAAGCGCTCTGATACCTACGGGTCTAACTAGCGCTATATAAAACTTTAAAATAAATAAATAGATAAATATCCGGAATGGGGCTTGGCTCCCTTTAGGCCAGTGGATTTTCACCATTGAGATGGCGGATCGCGCAACGAGCTGTTTGATAACTTTTTGACCCACAAGATGATTTGGGAGAGGGACCCACCGAGTAACCCTGCACACAGGTGGAAGCGCGTGGATGGCATGGCGGAGAGTGGGGGGCACCTTAATAAAACCTCCACGCTGCAGCGAAATGCCGGGGAAACCCAAATTGCCTGCTCTGGATACTGCCTGACCCCAACATGCCTCCCGCAGAGCCTTAACACTTAAGCACCGGCACACCAGATAGAGTACACCTCTAAAGATTTTAGAGGAAGTGTGATCCGGAAATGGTGGGAAACAGGAGGCAATAGACCAATATGTGGCCAAAATATTCATTGCGTAGCCTACGCAGGGAAGTGCCTGACCACCAGAAGGCGGCTTGGGCCAGTCTTGATTACCGCCACGTGGGACTCCTGAGGCTCCGAGGCACTCACAAACTGAACTATTGGGGCACTCTATCTGATCCCTCCTTACGAAGGCGCACTATTCTGGAGGCATTTCGAGGCCGTGGTGCCCACTGTAAGATCAGGCCAGGATGACGCCTGACTTTAAGATGGTGCCCGCCAGTTGACTTTGTTCTGCCCGCAGTTTTCTCTGGTTCTCTGGCGGCTGCCTCTCCTGTACATCGAGCTTCCTGCTGATTGCGCCTTGATAATTACCGAAACAGTAACCCCATCCACACCTGGGTTTTTGATTGGACTGTGGTCCCTCATCTCTCCAACTCCCTCGTTAGATTTCAACATAGTCAGGTAAAACCTGATAATTACCCTGACAGCGGAGTCCAAGCATATGGCCGATGCCCGGTGGAGCTGCTTAGGCAGCTATAGAAGAGATCGGCCCTATGTTCACCCCCTTGGCCCAGCCAGACATTGAGCACAGTCTCTTGCTGTCTCCCTGTTATGTATCCTTCCTCCCCCTCCCTCCTACGAATTATCGTAACATTGCTTTTTTATCCTATGTTTGATTATGCTCTTGTAACAGATGTAACTTGTAACTCCTTGATCCTCATGTAAAGTGCTCTGATACCTCCGGGTCTAGCCAGTGCCAAATAAAACTTTTCAAATAAATACAAAAATAAAATGAGGCATGGTGTCCATTTTTTATTTACTGTACAAACATGGCCGACTGGCATGTTCAACACTTGGTAAGGTGACTTCAAGACTATTTCCAAAGCTACCAAAGGTGTACTAATCTAATTTTTTAGAGGAGATTCTTAAATAGCAGCATTTTCAAATTCTAGGGGAGTGTGTATCCCTACTTGGAAGTGTATTTGGATAATCCTTCATTAAAACTATTCATGGTCACCCACGTATGTTGGCATGCGATTGCTAAGATTATTTGATTCACTCAGAAAACCATGAGTGGAAGCCTTGCTAAAGGCCCATATGCTAAAAGTTCCTCCATATTACTTCATCGATTTGAATTTTTTGACTAGGAAGTATAATCCTACGATGTATAAGGAAATCTTTGTAAGGTCTTTCTCTTGATATGCAAATGTTTTTCGATTGAAATAATAATCCTCAATCTTGGCATGTTAGGCTTGCTTTGTCTTGTTTATTCTCAAATACAGACGTACTGGAGAAGTTCCCAATACGTTTTTATAATTTCTCTGAATGATCTTTCATTTAATGAATGTTATGAATACACAGCAAACGTCTTTAAATTTAATAAGTCTGCGAAATACTAAATGTTAGCATAGGGTAATCAAGACAAAGAGGCCCTGCAGACATTTTTATGTTAATCAGTAAGGGACAGGTTGAAAAAAAAATTGCTTAAAATGTTTTGAGAATTATATATAAATTGCTCAGTAAGCCTGAGAAACTGTCACAATCTGAAAGTCAGTTCCTGGTGGTGTAAATTTCTCATTTTCCCAGTGCAAGATTTAATCCATTTGTTGTAAAGGAAATATTTTAGAAGTTGTTATATCACTAAATTATGGCACACATTTTGGTGCCAGTAAACTGAGCATAACTGAGCGGTCGCAAATGTTTTTACCTACCTTTAAGGTTGTATTTGTAATCAACAAGACGGTGTTGTGGACAAGAACTGATTTTAACTGATTGTTGCAGAGTTTTGCATTAATATAGGATTGATCATGGTAGTCTCATATCCTGAGGTACAGGATCAACACATATAAAACAAAAGGGCCAGTCTGATTATTTGCAAAAGATAGATTTACATGAAAAAGCTCAAACAGGATTAATACCGATTAAACAAAATATGTGTCTGTCTGTAGTGGCACTGCCACTTTGATTTTACTTTACATACAACTACTTGATAGCAGGCCACCCTGGAGATTTTTATTTCAATACTGCACAATCAGATGTCCATATGCATCAGTTGGTTACTGAAAGCATTTAATACAGGAAATGTCATAACGGCACCACATCCAACTTTAAAGGGTTAACCACAAACCATAATCTGACAGAGAGCACCGCCACCCTTTGAATGTTTAGTGAGCCCGAAGACTGACAAATCCTTAGTGGTTCAGGTGTACAACTTGGATAGGAGGCGCCAAGAAAGAATTTCATTACAAGACCGGAGGCTACCATTATGCATTCATCTTTTAATGCCAACTCATCCACTTTAAAGTATTACATCACAATAAAGATTCTTCTAGAACATAATACAGCTAGGTTATAATAGGCACGAACACAGTACAATCGGTCTCTTTTAAATGGCTCCACACAGATAAGTATCTCCCTTATCTTTGGCTTGCTTGCTTGCTTTAACTGTAACTGTCTATGACTTGGCTCATTTCTAGATCTGTCTTTGACCATGTTCATATTGACAACTGTATACAGCTTACATCTACATAGCTCATATTTACAACTGTCAATGACTATTGAATGCTTGCTTAAAAACTTCTGTTTGTGGCTTTTTCTTGAATCAGGTTTCTGGTCGCCTTATGCCCGACCATAACCCTATCTCCTCTGCCCCCTGGTAATATCACCTATATATTTCAGCCCTCAAGTGTTCCCTTCTGAGAGCACTGCATGCGATGAGCAAATGCGGACCGTGGTTACCAAGGCTTCCAAACTGCTGACCTTGGAAACCGCTGGTGCTAGACACGGCGTTCAGCCCGCTGCGTACCTTTAGACAAAGCGTGACCTCCTCAACATTTCTTTTCAAGTGTTGTTCTTCCTCCTACTCCTCAATGGTGCGGTTTCCTTATGTCCTCCTGTCGAATCCACATCTCCACTGACGCACAACTTCATAGGAGCACGTCAGGACAAATTAGAAGAATGAAGCGGGCAACAGCACACTAGCCTCCGTCACTGACACAGCTGTTTGCTTGACCAACACTGTCAGTTGCTGCATGACGTGGGAACATCACTCCGGCCGTAATTTAAGATGGCGTTTTTTTCTGCATCTTAAATTTATACATATTTTACAGGGAAAGTAACCCTTATTATAAAAACTGGTAGATATATTTTAATAGAAAATAAGGAAAATACCACCTATTAATGAATACTGCACTTATACTGAATTTATTTACAAGAAGACTACCCATTATCTTTTTTTAAACCCCAAAAATGTCTGATCAGGACAAACAGAATCCCCCCTTGCCCCCCCCCCCCCTGAAATGTAGAGGGGGACTTGATAAAAAGATTAATCCACCAGGAAATGCGCAACTGTGTGCGTGAGACCCTACATCAGGTTATGAGCATAAAAAGACCCATTCTTTCGGATGAGGAGCAAGCAAGTAAGCAAGGGGCCAAGAGGTTAAAAAAGAGCTAACATGTGTAGGGTCCTTCTTCCTATAGCATTATGGGAGGTCCTAGCACCTCAAAACGTTCTGGAGGTCTAAGCACCTCAAAGTTACAGGTCGGTCTAAGCACCTCAAGAAACACCGCAGGTATAAGCATCTTGAATATGTTGGGTGCCCTAAGCGGCACAGACTTGAAAAGTGCACAAAACGGCACAGTTATCCGCACTGGCCAGAGAAAGGCACCAGAAAATGCCCTGGAAGAAAGCGAATCTCAAAATGAAGGGTTGCTGGACGAATACGTATTCCATCAGGACCAAAGGGACCTGGATGTTGACGAACTCCTTACCAAAGAGGATGCTCTCTCCACATCTAAGGGGCTAATACTGGACCCTCTAGGTCAGGAGATGTTCTCCCCTAATAACATTAAACACCCAGAAGTGCCGAATAAAAGCCCCAGGATTATTTGGAGAAATTTATTAGGAAATGGTTAAGAAACCCACTTGAAAAAAGACATATAACTTCCTTCGAGCTGAATGCTCTAAGCCTGTCATACATGATAAAGTCAGTTTAATCCCTAACCTTGACACTGAACTAATAACATTCTTGTTTAAATGGCCAGATACCCTAGAATGGGCATGGAGAGGTCTCTTAAGGCATTCCAAGACCATCTCCTTGACATACTGGGCCATAAGCCAGGATTATCGACTTAGCTTAAGAATACCACCTCAACCAACCACCGTGGATGTCACTCTTCTTAGGGCTTGGAGCCAGGAGTCCCTAATCCTGCTAGGTAATGCTAACACCAGCATTAACGTTAAACGGCGTAGGGTTATTTTAATCAAGAAAAACCCCAAGTTGGGCGACCTAGCCGTTCAAGAACCATTTGAAAACCCCAAAGGTCTCCTATTCTGGGATGGCACAATTAAATCCATAGGTAACTACGCGGGCACTTTTACTGCATTAGATGAGGCCCAATCTAACATGAGGAGGGTCTTCAACCAGAGTGTTTTTAGATGGGCCAGAAGAAGGGGCCTTTCTGCTGGCCAAGCTTCATACAGGCCCAACTTCACACCAAAAGGCTGCTGTAGGAGTTTCCAACAAGGTGCACAAGGTGGCAGAGGTTCTCGTTCAAGAGGCCTCCAGGAACGTAGACAGAAAGCAAGCAGCTTTAACAGTGAATACCAACTTTCAACCTTCCTGCTCTTCCCAGCGAAAAGTAGGCAGGCGCCTCAGGCACTTTTTACAAACCTGGCAATTAATTACTGGGGCTCATTGGGTCTTGAAACTGTCCAAGTGTTCAAAATAGAGTTCCTACAAATACTGCATCAGTCTCATTCCAAGAGAGAGTTAAGTCTATCCCAAGACCAACAGAGGGCAGTAATCCTCTATATTAAAGAAAGGTGCCATAATAGAAGTCCTACTAGATCAGAAGGCTTTTGAAAGCACACTCTTCCTGGTGGAAAAGAAAGACTAAGTTTGGAGGCAGTAATACATCTCAGAGACCTGAACAGGCTTCTAATATACAGACACTTCAAGATGGAAAGTATCCATCTCTTAAGAGATATCTTATTGGAAGGAGATTGGCTAGTAAAACTGGACCCCAATTACACCTATTTCACTATTTGAATGGCCTAAGAGGGCCAATGTTACCTTTAATTTTTCTGGCAAAACCACTCATTCCAATTTCAGGAACTTCCCTTTGTTCTGGTGTCGGCACCCTGGTGCTTTACGAAGGTGATGAGAGCGGTCATGTCTTTCCTCAGAGGGAGGGGAATACGCCTCATTATTTATCTGGACAACATTTTGATAATGTCCCAATGTCAAATCGAAATTATCAAAGACTTGGACACAGTGATATCTCTCCTAGAGAGCTTGTGCTTTATTATAAATAAGGAAATGTCTATTCTAACACTCTTGAAACCCTAGAATTTCTGGGCTTCACTATAGACACAATTAAGTCTATTCTTCTACCACAGAAGAAAGTTACCAAAATTCGCAAAGAAATGAGCTTTGTATTGAAACAACATCACCTAACCCTGAAATAACTTGCCAGACTATTAGGCCTCCTGTCCTCTTCCATCCAGGCCATATTTCCAGGCTTCCTCCATTACTGTGCTCTCCAGAGATTACATGCAAGATATCTTCAGCAGGTTTGTGGTATGGGGACAAATCTCCCTGAATCAGGAGGAGAGATCAGAACTAAGTAGGTGGTTGGACAACGTGAATGCCTGGAACAGACATGCAATCTTTGGATCATCGCCGCATTACATTCTTGAGTTCAATGCGAGCCGCCTTGGATGGGGCGCTCATCTGGGAAACAAAAATACCGGGGGACTATGGTCCCAAACAGAGAGGTTGCACCATATAAACTTTCTGGAGGTAACCTCAGCCCCTTTATGCTCTGATGAGTTTCAAGCATTCCTTACAGGGCAGATCAGTACTGCTGAAAATTGACAATGTTTCGGCAGTAGCATATATAAACTGTCTAGGTGGCAAGAAATCCAAGGATCTATCGGACCCGACCAAGAATCTTTTGGTATTCTGTCTGGAACACAAGATCACCCTCAAAACAGAATACTTGCATGGGGAAGTCAATGTTTTAGCCGACTGGAATTAAAGGTTTCTGAGAGACTACAGCAACTGGAAGCTGTTTCAATCAGTTTTCAGAAAACAATACCTCCTATGGGGTCCACTGAGAGTGGATTTGTTTGCTAGCAGACTCACCTTCCAACTGAAAAGATATTTCAGCTGAAAGACAGACCCTGATGCTATAGCAGTGAACACTTTCCTGCAACCCTGCAAAGGAACTCAGTCTTAAGCATTTTCCCACTTTGCAATGATCTAGAGAGTTCTTCAGAAAGTCAGACCGGAGGTAAGCTCCCTGGTCTTAATAACTCCCTTTTGGCAGTCTAACGCTTGGCTTCCAATGATCTTGGAACTTGCCCATGACATACCCTTTATAATTCCCGCAGAAGAAGGACTCTTAAAATACATAAATGGAGAGGAACACCCTCTGATCTTGACAGGGACTTAGAACCTTCTTGCCTGGAGGATATCAGACCTAAAGAGATGCAAGTGGAATGGGAACTGATGGTCTGGCCTGTTGGTGGCATCGGTCAGGTGAAATATTTAGTTTTTACTTCAGTTGAGGGAATAACAGAAAACCAACTAAAATGGATTAACTCACATACCACCAACACTAGCTTCTCCTCTAGGTCCCTGATGAGTAATCAAATATCGTCTACACGTCTGAACAGCAGTATGCAGCCCTTGTAAAACCTCAGGCCACTGGGGATCTGTTTCTTCCTGAGCCAGGATATGCACCGGCCCACATGCAAGGCCACTGCCCACAGCTTAAGCGGGGGTGGAACTGACACAGCTATTTACAAGCCTCTTCTGTCTGCTAACAAAATCTCTTAAAAACAGAAATTAGGGAAAAACCCCAACATTAGTCATGGATGCCGTGGCAATCAGAGTAAAGAAGGCCCAGAATGTGAAATGATGAAAAAGAAAGATGAAAAGAGAGAGAGAGAGAAAGGGCTGGAAATAACAGTGAAAGGAAAAAAAAAGAAGGTAGAAACTGCGACAAGAAGGAAGGGTTGAAAGGATGAATTGATGGATGCAAGGGTAAAACCACTGATGGATGAAGTGGTAAAAAACATCTGCATGGTTAAGTGAAAGGAAGAATGGCTGGACTGATGAAAGGCTGGAAAAATAGGTGGATGGATGAATGGAAGTCTGGATGAAAGGGTGAAAGGACGAATGGGCCAGTTGATGAAAGGAGGCTGAAAGGATGGATGGATGAATAGGAATGAACGTATGGATGGGAAAACTATTGAATGAATTGCAGAAATAGATGGGATAGTGGTCAAAAGTCGCTCCATCTGACACAGGAATTTACTGTCTGCCAGCCTCTCAATAGCTATATCTGGACTGATATCCCACTTCCTGGTTTGCCATATCTCTACACTTGCCTAAAAGGAAGTTTATTTTAAGAAGCCCAGCATTGTCTGTTCCATTTTTCATGTGTCTAGTCAAGTTCTGTAATTCTCTTTGTATAAAAGGCAGCTTTGTCCTAATATCATTAACCTCTTCGCCGCTAATGACAAGGGTAACTCGTCATGGAGTTTCCATTGATTTCAATGGAAATTACATTGAAGTGCCAGCAGAAGCATAGCATCCAAGTGGTTAAGTATACCATGCTGATTGGAGAGGGCTACTCCCCTTATGTAGATACAGCCTCAAGGGACACCATCACTGTATTTAATTCAAAATAGTCCAGAATCTGCATTGGTCAGCGCCTCAGATTGGAACCTCCAGGTAGGTAGATTGCATTCAGTGGATGGGAGATGCAAAGTGAGCACACTAGCCGTACGATTTGAAAGTCTGCGCGCTAATAGCCTAGGCGTGACAGTCATGTTGTGCAGAGAAGAATGCGTACTCTCAACACACCGTGTGGCAGGCCCCATATATTGGCAGTGAGGTAAGAGATTCCACCCACCACAGGAACGGGGAGCAGAACTAGCACCGAACGCAAATTCTTCAATCTCCCAGCCAATATAGCCACAGGTACAGTTATGAATGATCTCGCATGACGCTACTCGTTCCATCATTCAGGGGACAAGGCTCCCTGCCTCTCTACAATGCAGCAATCTTCAAGATCAAGAGGCTGATGCTACACGAGCCTCAATCAGAAAAACTACCTTATTCATGGCCCATCCAGTGTGAAGAAAATCAAATCGAGTGTGCAGTAAAAAACACAAGGGGTTGAATGCTAGGCCCATTGCTAAGAGTACTTTGGTGGCACAACCCAAATGCATGTGCTTTTACACATTAAAGTGCACTGCAGTGCTCTCTTTTGATACTGGGAATCTGTGATGGGAGACTGATGGGTAATTTTTCAGAGGACGATTAGGAATCCAAATCTGTAATTCCCAGATTAAGATGGGCCTTCAGTTTAATGATGAAACGAGAATTTCGCATGAACATGGCCATCATGCGAAGTTTAGGCATTTTTAGGTTTTCTCATTCTTAACTATGCTAAAAACATTTTAAGCAGTAAATCAATTAACTCTAGATTATTATTTATACAAGTAATGTCCAGAGCAAATTACCCGATTACCCTGCAAGGATCTTTTTGAAGTGCTATAGATTCACATGCTTAACATACTCATGCCATCTAGTGTTGGGCTCGGACGAACATTTAGTAAGTTGTTTTTCTTCGAGAAAATGTCTTGAGTCACGAGATGTGCTGACTCTTGCTCTTTGTGTACTCTATGTTCGATTGTTTTCTGCACAGCAGGTAAAAAGTGTTTGTAGTGTGAACAAAGAGTATGGTGACACATGGCAATGAGGAGTAAGTAAAGTGATTATGAGATGATCTGCACCCCAGCCCATGAGAGAGATTTCTGTTATACTGGTCACATGCTGATCAAGGTCTGCTAAAGACCTGTCTTGCATCGGACTAGCGGTAGATCAACTCATCAAAGAGCAGTGAGGTGAGCCCTGGCCTGAACCACCACTAGGTTAGATACTGACCCTGGGCCTGTGACCAATGAATAGCCCAACACTCGTTCAAGGGGGACTACCTTCAAACTTGCATGGAGAATGATTGCAAAGCTAGATGCCATCACTCCCAAAAGACTCATGACTGTGCGATCAGTGATCTGACATTTGGGCTGAAAAAGAGGCAGCAGGTGCTGAAAAGCTAAGACCTTTTATAAGGGTATGCAATGCCTGGGACGTTATTTTAGATGGTAGGGCTGTATCTGATGGGGTTGCAGATGCCACTTAGTGGCACTTATAGTAAAGCCCAATGTGTGAAGCAAGGACATTGCCATTGGTGAGACACTGAGGTCAGCTGCTGCTTTTGTGCAGTCAGTCGTTGGGGCAGGAGAGACATGGATTCCCTCCGGGCGGAGATGCACCACCACAGCCAGACATTTTGTGAATATCTTTGGGGTCATAGGGACCCTGAGGGTGAGTACTTTGAACTGGTAGTGTTGTCCACTTACCGGTGGGCAGAATGGATGGGACTATGGAAGGAGGTGTTGTTAAGATAAGAGCGCCTGCATGAAATCCCCTTGTTGAAGAAGGGGAAAGACCTCCTGCAGGGTTGCCATTCAGAAATGTTCCGAATACGATGTAGCGGTTGAGGGTCCTGAAGTCGAGGGCAGGCCTAACTGAACTGTTGTTCCTGGGAATGAGGAAGAATAACAAATATAACCCTGCCCTTGCTATTGCGGGCATGGCATCTACGGCCCTTTATTCAGAAGTGTACATACCTCTTCTTTCGAGAAGAGAGAGATGCTCGTTGGGAGGGGTGGAAAGCAGTTTGAAGCAGTAACTGTGTTGTATAATGGCTAGTACCCAAGTAATAAAAAAGTATCCTACAGATCTTCTTTATTTTGCCCTAGTTTAAAACTACCATCCTGTCATTTAGAAGAGCTCATAAGCGTATTCTTTATGAACCCTCACACACCCTATTGGTGTCATGCTTCATCATTGGGTCAGACCCCAGTACCTAAAAACCAGGGCGGTCTCAATCAAATCCAAAGGAGCACTTTGGATATTGTTACTAAATCTAACTGGGATTGTAACATATTAAATATACCTAGTCTGCAGCCCAGTTTCCCTTTAATTGGGAGCCACTGGTATGAGTAAAACTACTAGTCAGCTATTTTTTTTAGGGATGGGTTACTACCCCTGTACTCTACTGCTGGTCATAGCAGTAGGGTTGCAGGAGTAGTAACCCTCCCCTGGGACATGGCTGAGACCGCCCTGGTGTTTAGGCAACGGGGAAAACAACCTTGTTAATATCTTGCCTGTGAGGGGGGTGAATGAAGAGACGCTGTTGCACAGCATCCAGATATTGCTGTGATTTCCGCAAGATTGGGCCATTGATGTCCTCCTTCATAATGTTGTTGGAGGTTTGAGTCATTATTTTAATTCTTAGGACCTTAGTGACACTTCTCAGCCGACTGAGGCTTCAGACTCAAGGAAGGCTTTGCTAACGATTATGGTTGGGTCTCCATTGAAGGATTTGGAGCAGATGCAGCTTTAAGTGCTGTAGAGCGCTTTAGAGCAGAGGAAGACTTCACCACTGACGCCTGCTTGTGGGGGTCAACAGCCTTGGTAGAAGGCCTAGTAGCTTATGAAGGCTTTTGTCAATGCTGAACGGAGCCCAATCAGGGAGGTGGCCTGTGGGTGAATTTGCCTCGACTGCGATGCTCGGAACTAGATACCAAACTCATGCAGGAGTAGTGCTCTGACTCAGCGTGAAGTGTAACTGTTTTGGGATTTCCAGAGTTGCTGGTATACGGATGACCCTTGGCATGGTTTTGACCCGAAGCGCAGTCCATAGTGCTGGATAGACATTGTCTAGCTGGTAATATTCGGATTCACCCTGTGAAAGCAGCTCTGGGCTCTGCACCTGTTGCTGGGCTGGGCAGGCTGCCTTCTGTTGTTGGGCACTGCAGGGATCTTCCTCTGAAGATGTCCAGGGTGATGGACAGGCTCCAAGTTGCATCCATGAAACTAGAGAGCTTTTAGTTGAAAACAGAGCTGGTAATAGAGCATGAAGGAGCCCAATGCCAGAAGTACACCTAGACAGCAATGGGGTCTCACAGGCAGGTGGAGAACACAGGGAAAACTGAGCCCACTAGGTGCATATCTGAACCCAATGGAGGAAAAATAACAATCAAACATGGGAGTCAGTTTCCACGAGCAATGTAGACTACGAGGCAGACTTACAACACATCTTGTAACTCTAGAAGCTTCTCAGAAGATAAACAATTTGCAAATGTTTGAGCCTTACACTAGATGGCAGGGGTATGCTAAGCATGCGTCTCTACAGTCACACACATATATATTTATTCAAATTGATGGTAAATAAAATATTGTTACTTACATTGCTGGCTTGGATCAGAGTCTGTTGTCATCGTCACATAGTTCGATGGGAAAAGTCCCATTACTCCATTTATCTCTCCTTGCCACCAATCAGGATCATCCTTATTGATTACATTAATAAGTTGCCCTTTGGTAAAATTTAGCTCATCCTCATTATTGGCCACGTAATCATACATTGCAATAACTTGACACACTGGTAAGGAAAAAAAGATGATTGAGATAGATGAGTAGAGAGCTTGTAATGAACCTCTTTACATCTATAAAAAGAATTTAGCTCACCTTCAACATTGGTCAATTTAATCACACATTGCAAGACTTGGTAGCTGTTGGGAGACAGATGGAGGACACATGTTTGGATAAATAAGGAGACCACATACCTCTTGATTTCTATAATGCAAACTGTGCTCCCATAAACACAGTTTGGATAGCACACTCTTATTTGGCACTCATGACAATTAAGAGTTTCATATAAAAAAAAGCCTAATGTATTTTCTACACACACGTTACAATGTAAAGCTTAAACAGGCTACTGGCATAAACCCACATAACTACATAAAATATATGATAGAGAAGAAAGTCGTAATGAGACTTACAGGCATAATGAACAATTATTGTCTACCATTTTATTTGTGGTGGATTCATTACAATTTCCCAGGTGTCAGGTGGCACTCTGAACTATATTTAAATATCACTCAGTAGGTGCCACACTCAAAACAGTTATACATACAACAATCGTAACCCAATGTGCCACCAAAGAAACATGTGCAAACTTGATATAAAAAGATAAAGTGGATTACTGTGGACTACTTTTGCAACATCCAATACAGTATTGGCCATTGATTTAGGCCACTTGACATTAAATTGTGCAAATCAGTAGTGAAATGTCAGCCACAACCTCTTTACTTATCAAAGTAGTGCTCATTTTATTTACAAGTAAAATCAGCTACAGAAATTACGTTTTTGTACTCCTACATGCTCAAGTGAAAAAAACAGATGAAAAGAGTAGACTCGCAAATTATTAGATGGAAGGATTGGCCATTGCTGAGAAATTAATTCCCCTTTAAGAATGATATGTATCAAGGGATAGGGTCCAAGAGTCTAACTGTGCTGAAGTCGACCGTGTTTAGACCTTATTAAGGGATTAAAAGTTCACTATCAGAACAGGGCAATGGAAAACAATGGTATTAGTACTACCACAGGGCTGGGCATAAGACAAATTGAATTAGGAAAACATCTAACTTACTTCGGGCCAATGGGTCCCAGCTGAATTGATTAAGAAGCAGGTGGGGGTGAATTAGTACCTGGTCACATCAGTAAAGGGGTCTATGGTGAATTAAGTGAGTTACATTACTTATAGGGTGGATGAATGTATTTCAACCTGTGTAATAGGTTTCAGTAGATACAAAGTTTAAGGATTACAAATAAACCCTACAAAACAGGAAAGCAGGGCATCTGGAAAACTTGCAGTACAAAACGATCAGCAGAGCTGTTATAAATGTTGAGAGCACAATCAGCGTGCTAATCCAGTGCAATGGTTTAAAAATGGTAGCCGACTTTAAAAAGTCAGGAGGCCTGGTGTGCTTCACAGCATTGCCAAAGGAAAGGAGGTAGGGAATGGACGGTGTGAGATAGGGGAAGAGTCGTCATAAGTGTTTTGGGCATGAAGGAAGAATTAAGTGCATTAATCAATAAAAACAAAAATAGGGTTGTAGGAAAGGTGACCTTTCTGCAGAGTCATCCTGAATTTTTGTGCTTAGCCCTATTTATGCATGGTGTGGAACTCTGAGCACTTTACCCCTACTAAGAATATAGATGAAGTGCCTGTCTTACCCCTTTCAACATGATGAAAATGGCATACCCCTGATTGGAAAATTTAACCTACTTAAAAAGTTCTCAACATATAGTACAAATGGTACTAGGGCCAGTAAGTTAAACGTCACTATTGCGTTGCAGCACCAACTGTGCCACTCACTGCAGTGACAATGTAAACAGGACTACAGGACTACCATCTGTGGCCTCGCTATGCTGTTTTTAAACTGCAGATCCGACCTGCTAAAATAACCTCTTTTGATAGGCCTAAACCTTCCTTTTAAATATTAATAGGTAACCCATAAGTAGGCCTTACTGCCCATAAGCACAAGTTACTTACCTTCGGTAACAATATATCTGTAAGAAACTGTAGTTAGTATTAGATTCCTTTCCTTAGAATATCCCCAGGAGTCAGACTGGATATGGAAACTTTTGCGTAGCAGTACCCTTGTGCGTCGGTAGGCGTCGTCTGCGGCTCCACGCCCGTCGTCGGCGCCGGGATGACGTCTCCAGGGGACTTAGACGCCTGCCTCGCGCGCTGACGTCAGTTCTTATACACAGCTTTTCCGCGCCAGAAACGCAGAGCCATGATAAAAACCAACACTGGTGCCACGAAACTAGGGCCCTGAAAGGGGATGACCTTAGCCCTAGCTATCGGTTCGCAGAACGGGGAGGATGGGTGGGGCGTTAAGGAATCTAATACTAATTACTGTTTCTTACAGAAATATCGTTACCGAAGATAAGATACCCCAGCAATACCAACCCCAGTGGTGAGTCTGCGAGCCAATGATAAAAACAACAGAAAGTCCTGGAGAACGGAACGGCCAAAGAAGCCATCTCTCAGGACTTGGCTGTCCAGGCAGTAGTGTCTTGTGAACGTGTGCAACGAGGCCCACGTAGCTGCCTGACAGATATCCTGCAAGGGGACTCCCCGACCAAGGGCAGTAGTAGCCGCCGTGGCCCGAGTGGAATGGGCCCTCAGCCCAACTGGAGGCTCCTTTTTAGCCAAAGAATAGCACGCCTTGATGCACAAGACGACCCAACGAGAGATGGATCGTTTGTGCACCGCCCGACCTTTCTTAGCGCCCACATACCCAACAAAAATTGGTCATCAACCCGGAACTGGCGTGTGCGATCTAGATAGAATAAGAGCGGTGGAGTCTCTTCCTCATTCGAGGGAGGCGGAAAGAAGGTGGGCAAGGTGATGGACTGCCCGATGTGGAAGGCTGTGACTACCTTGGGCAGAAAAGAGGGTCGCGTTCGCAACACAACTTTGTTCGGATAGACAGAAAGGAAAGGAGGTTCAGAGGAAAGAGCCTGGAGCTCACTCACTCTCCTGGCAGAGGTGATGGCAACCAGGAATGCAGTCTTGAGAGTAAGGAGACAAAGAGGACAGTTATGAAGTGGCTCGAAAGGAGCGCACATCAGATAAGTCAGAACAAGGTTCAAATCCCACTGAGGCATCACGAAAGGAACAGGAGGAAACATATAAGTGATGCCCTTCAAAAACCTATTTACAACTGGGGACTTGAACAAAGAGGGCTGATCAGGGAGCCTTAAGAAGGCGGAAATGGCAGAGAGTTAGCCCTTTAGAGTGCCCAGAGCAGAGCCCAGCTGGGCAAGAGAAAGAAGAAAGAGCAGGACTTCTGAAAGAGGGGCAGAAAGGGGATCCACAGCATTGCTGTGCACCATGCCACACATTTTTTCCACCTGCAGGCGTATACAGATTTTGTGGAGGGACGCCTGGCTGCCAGAATCACATTACAGACTCAGGAGGCAAGTCAAATGGCCTCAACTGCCACCGCTCAATCTCCACACATATAAGTGGAGACTGGACAGGTTCGGGTGGAGGACCGTCCCATGCTGCTGCAACAGAAGGTCCTCCCGAAGAGGCAGACGAATCGGGGGATCAACAGACATGCTGAGTAGCTTGGGATACCAGTATCTTCGTGCCCAGTCTGGAGCCACAAGGATGACTTGGGCCGGGTCGCGCCTGATCTTCTTCAGCACTCTGGGCAGAGGTGGTATAGGCGGAAAGGCGTACAACAGACCGCAGCTCCACTCGCGACGAAAAGCGTGCCGCCTTGGAAACTCCAACGTGCAGAACTGATGACATTGCGCGTTCTCTTCTGTGGCGAATAGATCTAACCAAGGCTCTGCCCACTGCTGAAAGAGGCTTGCACCACGTCCGAGTTCAGACGCCATTCGTGATCCATCATGCACCGACGGCTAAGTTCGTCCGCCCTGGCGTTCAGGGAACCTGCCAGGTGTTGAACCACCAGGGTCACGCCCTGATGTTCCAGCCACTGCCAGAGGCGCAGAGCCTCCTCGCATAGGGTGCACGACCCCACCCCGCCCTGTTTGTTACAGTACCACATGGCGGTGGTGTTGTCCGTGAACACCTGCACTACACTCCCCCGGACAGAGGGGAGGAATGCTTTCAGTGCAAGCTGGATCGCCCGCAGCTCCAGAAGGTTGATGTGGAGCCGGGACTCCACAGGAGACCAGAGGCCTCACATCTCCGCCTCTCCCATGTGGCACCCCCAGCCCTGGAGGGACGCGTCCGCCACAACTATGTGCTCCGGTTGGGGTAGGGAGAGGGATCCGCCGCTGACCCAATCACGGTCCGTGAGCCACCACTGCAACTGTCTTGCAGTGCCCTCCGAGATCAAGACATGGTCGGACAAGTTGCCCTGATGTTGGGCCCACTGAAACTTCAGGTCCCACTGCAGAGCCCACATCCGCTACCTGGAGTGATGCACTAGAAGGATGCAGGAGGCCATCAGCCCCAGAAGCCGCAGCGTCAACCTGATCGAGACTCGGGACAACAACTGAAAGATCGGAATCAGAGCCTGAATATCCCGAACCCGCTGTTCGGGAGGATAAACCCGAAACTGTGCAAAGTCTAGAACCGCTCCGATGAAGAGGAGCTTCTGAGAGGGACACAGGTGCGACTTTGGCACATTGATGGAGAATCCCAGCAGGTGCAGGAGGCCGGTCATAGTCTGGAGGTGGCTGACGACTGTTTGGGGCGAGCCTGCCTTCAACAACCAGTCGTCGAGGTAGGGGAAGACTGAAATCCCTAACCTGCGCAGATGAGCTGCGACCATCGCCATCACTTTCGTGAACACCCGTGGGGCACTGGTAAGGCCGAAGGGGAGCACGGTAAACTGAAAGTGCTCATGGCCTACCATGAACCGCAGGTAGCGCTGATGGGCCGGCAGTCCGGGGATGTGAAAATAAGCGTCCTGCTAGTCCAACTCTACCACCCAGTTTCGCGGGTCCAGGGCAGCTAAGACCTGAGCCAGTGTCAGCATCTTGAACTTCTCCTTCTGGAGGAAGCCGTTGACTTTCCGCAGGTCCAAGATAGGGCGTAGGCCCTCTTTGCCCTTCTTGGGAACCAGAAAGTAGTGGGAATAACAACCACACCCTACTTCTGGCCCAGGAGCGCGTTTGATGGCCCCCTTGGCCAAGAGGGCCGTAACTTCCTCTCGCAGAAGATTAAAGTGATCCCCCGACACACGGTGGTAATGCGGTGGCATGGCAGGAGGGGTTGCCTCGAAGGGGAAGGAGTAGACCCTTCGGACGATTTGCAGCACCCACCTGTCCGAAGTGATGGTGCGCCAGTGAAGGAGGTGATGGCTAACCCTGCCCCCCACTGGCGTCACGTGGGCTTGAAAGCTCGGACTAGGAGGGCTTTGAGGCGGATGCTGCGTGGTGGATGTGGACTGGCCTCGCCGTTGTCCCCGGGCACCGCCACGGCGGTTATCACGTCCGCCACCGCGTTGGATGTTAGTCTGCGGCGCATGGCTGGCAGGACGTGTGGGGGCGCCCCTTTCTTGGCCACGAAAGGAGCGAAAGGCAGCAGGTTGCTGGCGCGGGGCCTACAGGCCCAAGGACTTGGCCGTAGCCCTGGAGTCCTTAAAGCGCTCAAGCGCACTGTCTGCCTTGTCGCCAAAGAGGCGACAGCCATCAAACGGCATGTCCATAAGGGTGTTTTGGACATCAGCCTAAAAGTTGGCGGACCTCAGCCAGGCGTGGCGACGAATCGTGGTTGCCATCGCTCTGCCTAGCGAGTCCGTTGTATCCAGCCCACATCGGATGGAATACCGTGCCGCATCTCGACCCTCCGCAAGGGCTTGGGCGAATTTAGTCCGGGCCTCCTCCGGACATTGTGGCAGCACGTCCGCGACCGTATCCCACAGAGAGTGGGTATAACGGCCTAAGAGGCACGCGGTGTTAACTGACCGCAACCCCAAACTCAGTGAGGAGAACATCTTCTTACCATACTGTTCGTTCCTCTTGGATTCCTGGTCAGGGGGAGCCGTCGGGAATGCAGTCTGGGAATTCGAGGCCTGTATGACCAGGCTCTCGGGGGTGGGGTGGGTGGACAGGAAGCAAGGGTCACCCGGAACCGGGCGGTGGCGTCTGGCCACGTTCCTATCTACAGGGGGACCTGTAGCGGGCCTGGACCAAGTGCTCAGAAGAACGTCAGTCAAGGCCTCATTAAACGGCAACAGAGGCTCCGAAGAGCTTGTTTGCTGTTTAAGGACCTCAGTGAGGCGGTTAGTTCTCACGGCCGCGACGGGGAGCTCAAGAGCCAAGGCCTTGGCCGCCCGCGTCAACACCACATAGGCAGCCCCTTCCTCTGTAGCCACGGTAGGAGGGGAGACAAAACCAGTGTCTGGCGAAGTGTCCAGACCACTGGCATCCCCTAGCTCCCTTGCTTAGTCCTGATAAGACTGGCACTCACGAGCCAGAGGGTCCTCAGACCCCTCCCAATCCGCCTCGCCACTCACCTCCTGATACTCAGGGTCAAATGATGGGGCTGGGTCATAGAAATAAAAGTCTCCCATCGGCGTCGAGCGGCGCCGCTCCGGCACCACATCCGGATCGAGGGGAGGAATGGGGACAACGTCGTCCTGGGACGGCGCCGGGGGGGACACCCTGGGGGCCAGCGCCGGCGAGGTCATAAGGTCGACCGGCGACGACCCGGAACCGGATCCAGCGGGGCCCTGCGGCGTTGGGTCCGAAGTCGCTGACGGCGCCGGTGCTGAAGCACCCGACGGTGCCGGGGCCGAAGCACCCAGCCCGCTTGGGCTCCCAGTCGGGCCGCTTGGTCCGAAGGCACCGCGGAACCTGACGGAGGAGTGAGCGACCTCATGGCCGTGAGGAAGTCATCGACCTCCTCCGGCGTCGCGTTCTGCCCAGGGACCGGTGGGTATGGAGCAGGCTGCAAAGCCTGCGGCTCCAGCGGAGCCATGTGGGCGGTGTCGCCCGAACCCCCGGCCGCATCGCGCGAGCGTCGGGGGGAGTCAGAAGAGCGATGATGCCTTTTCGACTTCTTGTGCCGGTTACCTGAGGACTTGGAGCCCGAGGAGTGGTGTCGACTCCCAGAGCTCTGATGAATCCGGCCCCTTACCTCCTTCCGGCCCGGGACCTCGAACGGTGCGGGCCCGACTGCCGAAGCTCGAGGCGCTTGTCATTTCCCGGCGCATTGGGAGTTCTCTGCCTCTCGAACCGGGCGCCCCCGCCCGTGTTAAATTTGTCTGTGGAGCGGGAGAGTGAGGGAGCGAGGGCGCACGTCTGCTGGACGCAGAGTCCTTTTTTGCTCGCATTGAGTGGCTCGCATCGCGCATGCGCGGCAGCCATTTTGGGGGCATTTCACTACGTAGCTGCGTTTTCCCTACAAGCAAGTAAGCGGGGCTTAAGCTCGGAGCACATTTTCTTCAGTGCCTGCTCCCGATGACGTCCCACATGGTCAGGTGTGTTGGGGCTGCATAATTAGCATAGGCTCTGCCTAGAGTGGATCGGCAAGCCCTCTCTCCACACTTTCACGAATATTTTCTACACTATCTGGCTTGCCTAGGGTTGCTCCACTCCCCCTGATTTTGGGTTTATCTATTATTTTACAACCTGATTGTGGGATTTTGTCCCCCATTGTGGAATATTATGCTCCTCAAGTTATACATACCCTCAAAAAGTCTGAATTCTACTATGAGGAGGAGTATGGTGATGATGATCCTTCGGGTTCTATGGAGCAGGACC
This sequence comes from Lissotriton vulgaris, assembly GCF_964263255.1. Classification (NCBI taxonomy): domain Eukaryota; kingdom Metazoa; phylum Chordata; class Amphibia; order Caudata; family Salamandridae; genus Lissotriton; species Lissotriton vulgaris. The sequence goes on along the minus strand of NC_141694.1, from coordinate 220,499,713 downwards.
TTGTTGAAGCCCTTGACGCTGGAGTACAACACTTCGTAAATAGAGCACTGGTCAGGGCTATTGAGCCAATCAAACGTCATCTTTGTTCCTATGCTCAACAGCAGGACTGGCTTCCCACCCCAGGTCCTCGTCCGAGGCCAGTGGGAAAAGAGTCGCAAACTCTCACACAGCAGATTTTGCCAAAGTAGCCGAGTCCATGGCTTCAGATCATGCCTATGGGAACCCCAAGAGTGAGGCGACTATCACGGAGATTCCACAGGAGGACTCCTCGAATACATCCTCAGACCAGTCAGCGGACCAGAAGGAGGCTCCTCTCCCCTTTAAGAAGGCTAGGAAGGAACGTCATGTGTAGACATCCTCCCAATCCAAACTCCTGACTTTTGACCCTACTAAAATTGTGCACCCTAACTCCATGGCCTGGCACCCACCGCAAGAAGAGGAGTCGTGAGGTCAACTGACGTCGACCGGGATCCAGGCCTGGTTCCCTCGGGGCCCTGGGTGTCAGGACCGAAGTCGATGACGGCGCCGGAGCCGAAGCACCAAACACCACCGGGGCAGAAGCCGCAAGCCCGCCAGGGTCCTCTAGTCGGGTCCGTGGGGCCCAAAGGCGCACCAACAGGCCTCGACGGAGGAAAGTGAGTCCTCATGGCCACGAGGAAATCACGTATCTCCTCCGGCGTCGCATGCAGCCCAGGGGCCGGAGGGTATGGGGTTGGATGTGATGCCCGCAGCTCCGGCAGAGCCGCAAAGGCTGTGTCGCCCGAACCCTCAGCCGCGTTGCGCGAGCGGAGTCGGAAGAGCGATGTCGCCTCTTCAACTTCTGTTTAGAGTGCCTCGACTTACCGGAGGAGGACTTGGAGCCCGACAAGTGGTGATGGCTCGACGAGCGGCGACGACTGCAGCTCCGCGACCGGTCCCTCGAGTTCCTCCTCGACTGGGACCTTGAGCGGCGCCGAGACGACTGCCGGATCTCGAGAAGCTTACGGGACCACTCCCGCATAGCTTTCGAGGTCAAGGCCCGGCAGTCGGAGCACGACTTGTAGTCGTGGACGGCCCCGAGGCAGTAGAGACACCGACGGTGGGGGTCGTCACCTACATCAGGCGGTAACAGGCGTCGCACGGCTTGAAGCCAGGCATCCCTACGGCACCAGGAGTCGAAGTCGACCCAAAAAAAGATCCAAACAGATCAAAAAAGTTAGTCAAAAAATGACTAGAAGTACTGCTCTTCCCGGATCTTGCTGGTGCAGAAAAAAGAACTGACGTCAGCGCGTGAGGGCGGCGTCTAAGTACTCCGACGACATCATCCCGGCGATCACGACGCCAAACACGGAGCTGCGGACGACGCCTACCAACGCGCAGGGGTACTGCTGACGAAAACTTTCCGGATCCAGTCTGACGCCTGGGGATATTCTAAGGTAAGGAATCTAACACTAACCTGTTTCTTTCAGATAAGCCTAGAACTCCAAATTCTTTTCTCTTTCAGACTGGCTGCATATACATTCTCTTGGAAATCTGGGATCTATGATGTGCTCTGAATAATCATTCGTCCTGATGATGACCCTGGAACTGTCCAGGATGGGTCGAAATGCCTTCAACACTATATGACCCCAAGATTTCACAGAAATTAAGATGGCTATTTAAGAGCTGATCCGACTTGTGTCAATCTATTAGACTTACACATGCTCTGTTGAAGAATTACTAATTTTTTTTTGACAGCCCTTTGTTGTCTATTGCTTTGTTTCTGATCACGTTTTTGGGCTTTTTTCATTTGTTGTCCTGGTCAATTGCACAGTGTTATGACCTCAGTCACAGAGTACTATTATATTATGCAGACCGTTTGTATATACTTTACGATTGTGATTTTAAATTGTCTTAATAAAAATATGTGTAACAAACACCGTCTCCTTGAAAATCTCATTGGAAATTTTCCAGAATTGATAGTACTCAACAATATCTCCTAACAATTTCTTTAACCCCTTCCATGCGGCCGCGATTCCCCTGGTGTGCTGTAAACAACACGAACAGGGGCGGGCCGTGACGAACCCCAGCCGTCAACAGCACACGAGCACCGTAGTGCATGACGGCTGGGGTTCGTCATCAGCATGGAAGGGGTTAAACTCATGTTCTATTTTCAATGATACCTGGTAGGACGTTTGTTGTGCATATAATATGATATGCCCTGTCCTTCTTAGGTATACAGGTAGTTACTCAAATATTGTCAGATTGGATCCAGAAGTGGTTGGACAACCACTATTGGGTATCATTCTGCACTGCACAGACATCGATAAATTTAGTGACATCCTACATGTAGAATAGGACCTTTTCAAACCCAAAATATCCAATGGGTTAAGTAAAAAACAAAAAATTGTTACCTATTTGGAATACACAAACTGTTGTGTCTGCAAGCTTTTCGTATATGAATGACGAAGTTGTAAGTGACAGGCCTTGAGGTGAGTTACCATGGACTTGTGTGTTGCAATTAAAGTACTCGTGTGTAAATTAATCAGCGTGTGAATTAGTTGGTTATGTCGAATGCAGGTCTCTAATACATTGTTTCCCAAACTGAGGGTCGTGACCCACTGGTGTGTTGGAAACAGATTCTTGGTGGGTCGGAAAAGTTTAATGCAATAAATAAAGATGCATTTTAATTCTGTATTTATCTTGTCACATTTGGTGTGCTTCAAAGACAGAGGTCAAAAGTCTGGCTAAGTCTTATGCTGCTTATTTTTGTTAATATAAGGACAAGTTACTTACATTCATTAACGCCTTATCTGGTAGAGACATGATCTAACCGCAGATTACTTACTTGTGAATTTCTAGGTGTCAAGTTGGATCCAGAAGTTTTTGCTTAGCAGTACCCCGGCACCCTGGTAGATGGAGTCAGTTTAATCTGCCTGACTTCGTATGGCATTGAGTTCATCGCCGGGACGTCCGCATGGTCTTATAGATACCACATCAGCGAGCTGACGTCAGTACTTTTTCTGACTTTTGATGCCAGTAGAGCAGACCCAGGAAGTAGGCTGACAGTGGTGTGTTAAAACAACTAGGGCCTTGAAGGGGGCCAGCCCTGACCAGAATAATTGATCCGCAGTGCGGGGAGGATGGGTGGGTTGGTAAGTAATCTGCAGCTAGATCATGTCTATACCAAAGAAGGCGTTACCAAAGGTAAGTAACTTGCCTATCTGATAGAGACACCTAGCTGCAGATTCCTTACTTGTAAACAGATGCCAGAGCAATACCATCCCCAGAGGAGGGACTGTGGAAACGTTATAAACGAGAAAGTCGTGTAGGACAGAACTGTCAAAGAGACCCTCCCGACAGTCCTGATTGTCCAAGCAATTATGCTTGGCAAACGTGTGCCAGGATGACCATGTGAGAGTATTCTGCTTAATTCAGAAACTCTGTCCATCACCACCCCCTGTTGTTTAATTATTTTGTCCACCATAAGCGTGGAAGGGTATACTCAGACGTGAGTCCTTTGCTCATTGCACCATCAGGATTCAAGCAAGCCGGGCCGAGGACGGCTGAAATGCCAGAAACCGGTCCCCGGGAGCTTGTTTCCTTCCCAGTGAAAGAATTGGCTTGGTAGTTTGGTTTGCCCTGTTCCCATGATGCACTGGGCCAGGGACAGACTAATTTGCATATAGCCAGGTTCTGAGCTGGGATGGTGCAGTGAGCTAAAAAACGGTGTTGGATTAAGCCCTGATCTCTTGACTGGGTGAGAGTATTCTGCTTAAATCAGAAACTCTGTCCATCACCACCCCCTGTTGTTTAATTAGGATGACCATGTAGCCACCGGCCAGATGTCAAGAACCGGAACACCAAGCTGGAGAGCCGTAATGGCTGCCATAGGTCTGGTAGAATGAGCTCTGAGGCCTTAAGAAGCTGTTTCTTTGCCAAAGTATAACAAATCTTAATGCAGAGGCTAACCCATTGTGATATGGTCCAATTCTAGTCAGCACGTCCCTTCGGTTCTCCAACGTACCCCACAAAGAGTTGGTTGTCCACCGGGAACCCTTTATTGCGGCCAAGGTCGAACGATGATGCTATTTTTGAGAACGGTGATGGTTTAAACCCAGATCTATTGACTGGGTGTGAGTGTTTGATTGGTTCAGATGCTCCGTCCATCACCACCCCCTTTTGTACTGCTTTTTGGGTCCCAGCAGTAGAGCTATTCCTCTTCTTTAGAACGATGCGTAGTATAGAAGGTGGGCAAGGTGACAGATTGCCCTATATTGAATTGTGTCACTTTAAACAAAAAAGAAGACGAGTGCAGAGCACTCCCTTGTCTGGAAAGACAGTCAGCTAGGAGCTTGCAGCTCGCTCACTCTCATGGCAGAGGATTTTGCCACTAAAAAAGCTCTCCTGATGGTAAGCAGCCGGTGGGGGCAATTTTGCAGTGTCTCAACTGATGCACACATTAGATAAGTGTGGACCAAGTTAAGGTCCCACTGGGGCATGATAAAAGGAAAAGGGGGATCAAATGAGTGAGCCCCTTCAGAAATATATGTACAATAAGGGACTTGAATAGTGACGGTTGGCATGGCAACCTTAGCACCGTAGAAAAGCAGAAAGGGCAGAAAGGTAGCCCTTCAGAGCGCCCAGAGCAGAGCCCTGCTGGGCAAGAGGCAGGATAAAAAGGAGAATATCAGAAAGCAAGGCAGCAAGGAGTCAATACACCGTTCTCTACAATATTTACAAAATATTTGTCATCTGCAGGCATAAATCAACTTAGTGGAGGGACGGCTAGCTACAAGAATAATATCAAAAACTTCAGGAGGAAGACCAAAAGGTATCAGAGGAAACTGGCATAGTGTAAAATTCTTGGGAGCTGAAAAATTATACCAAGAATCATCTACATAGTGTATAAAAATGCACTCTGGTCCTGCCCACAGAGATCAAATTAGCCTGAAGGAAGGGGGTTGGACAGGCAAGTACGTAGGATTGGGCCAAGAAAACTGTCCTCATTTGAATTGCACATAATAAGCAAAAGTGCAACCATCTGCTAGAATAGGTGGTTTGATGAAAAGGACTTTGAAAACCTCACCAGAATGCTCCCTCTATCTACACCTCAAATATTTTAAACCTCCAAAAACATACAACAATTAACAGAATACGTTCATCTGGTAACATTCCCCCTTGTTTTAAGAGAGGATGTCCTGACTTTTAGAACTCCCAGTGGAGGGGAGATACTGGAGGCAAAAGGTGTTCAAATATCAAGAAAGTTCCTTAGCTAGAGAACTATATGGACCATAGCAGCCTACAACTATTGATACCGTTCACACTTGTGTGAACATTTGCACATTTTGCTCTGAGGCCTTACTTGCACTTGTCTGTCAGACACAAGGCTGATTAACTCACTCTTGTTGACACAGTGCATTGCCATGCAGTTTTCCAATCTGACCTGCACATTCTTACTTTCCCAATGGGGATTTAAAATAGAATGGAAGTACATTTAATTACTCTGATTGCCAACAGATTAATGGGTAGTTGTCTCTCACTGATAGACCACAAGAAGCTCAAGTGAAGATGGTTTCCCTATAACAACTAGTAGCTGAGGAAGAGCAAGGTGGAATGTTCCTGAGAGAAAAAAATCAAGCACAAGCTACTTAGCCATGTAGACACAGATTCCTTATCTTAGAATCCCCAGGCACCAGAGTGGCCCAGGGATTTTTTCAGCAATACCTCTGCGCATCGGTAGAGGGCATCGAGCGGCTCTGCAGTAACGTCATCTCCAATATGTGACGTCAACAGAGTCCATCTAATCCTTCCCACAACAAAGTGGCAGTTTCTTTTGTGACCATGTCCGCGCCAACAACGCAGATCCACTTTGAGAAACAGTTTCGGGAAACAGTGCCCCCGAAAGGGAAAAATAGTGTATCAACAAGCACAGATTGAAAGATTTGCAGTAGAAAGCACATCAGGGATCTCAGTTCACAGAATGGGGAGGATGGGTGGGTCAATAAGGAATCTGCGGCTAGATCCTTTCTCTACCAGATAAGGCGTTACGGAAGGTAAGTAGCTTGTCCATCTGATAAAAACAATTAGCCGCAGATTCCTTATCTTAGAATCAGATACCCAATCAATACCATCCGTATAGGAGGGTCAGGACCAGACCTCATCAAAGAACCCCAAATAGAAATAAGTGGTCCAAAAGATGGGTAGGGACCAGACTATCCGAAAGATGACAGGTGAAGCAAGATGCACACTGAAGGAATCATCTGCAGGAAGGACTATGGGAAGCCTGCAGAGAGTAGAAAGCTACAGGGCCATGAGAAGCAAAGTATAGAATCAGTAAAGAGGCAGTCCCAAAAAAGGATGCAAACTACAATGAAGGAATGCAAAAGGACCAGGGACAATAGACCATAGAGTCCAGGCTCAGAACCAATGGAAGGAACAAACACAGTGTGCTCAGCCGCAGCGAACACATACAACAAATAAAGAGCAACCACCGTTGGTCAAGGAAACTATCCTCGGAAACAGATTTTAAAAAAGGGACCTCCAATGATAAAAAAAAGTGTATAGCCAGCTTTTAAAACGCCTCTAAGGTGCACAAAATAAGGTCCCCGAAAACAGAGATGAAGGCTACAGTGCATTTGCACAATGTAACAGACCACCCAATACAGAGTAAGCATTCAGGTAGAAAAATCAAGAGGCAGAATGAAGCAGTAAGAACAGACTCCTACGAGGCCGCAAAGCAAGATGTGTTCCAGGTGGCTGGAAATTAAACATGTCATTGACAGCATAATTGAGAAGAAAATTACTTGCAGAAAGCAGGAACACCACAACGGGTGTAAACCTGGAAGGGAGAGAGTACTCTGCCCACCCTATGAAGGTGGGCGAGAGTCAATAAAAGGAGAAACAAACTATCCCTGACAACATTGGTACAACAAATAATTAAGACTCAACACGACCATGACTATCTCTAAACCAGCATAAGGCTAAGTCAGAGTGTGTGACAAAAAGGGAAGCGCCATCAAAAGGCATGTCAAGTAAAGTATTTTGTACGGCCTTCAAAAATCTGGAAGGACGTGTAGGAAGGTACATCCTGACTATGGTTGCCCCCAACTTTTTGCCCTGTGTTTTAGCTGGTTTTGGACATAGTCGACCTGGGACCGTGCCAATCAGGACCCCAGGCCTACTGCTCTCTCTTTAAAATGGATTCCATGTACCCTAGGTACATTTCCAGTTGGTACTGGGCCACCCTATCAGACCCTGTAGCTCAGGGCATGGGTGTACCCAGGGCTGCCAGGGGCTGCAGCATGTATTATGCCACCCCTGGCTGGCCTCCTAAATTTGACACAACTGGCTGCATGACAGCTGGGGCAAAGTCGTGTAATCACCCTTTGCTATAGATATAGTATACCTATATCTAACCCTAAAATGGACACACAGATTCCTATCAGTCACTCCTATGGCAGGCCTTAACAGTCCTGAAGGCAGAGTGCTTGGAATCGTGTGAGATGGTGCTCTGGCATGAGCTGAGCCTGTCTGCAGCTTGCGGAACCAAGTCCTAATAGCTGTTCCATGATATCGCATACCATATACTCTTAAGTGCATTATAATCCTCGCGGTTAAATGCTATCTTTGGTATTGCTTTATCAAAACATGTCGAGTAAGGTGTCATACGAATTGGAATACTAACCCCTCGCCAATTCTGGCGACGGGGTTAGCATTCCACCCTTCTAGAGGGACACGACATGTATGTAACTGTGAACCCCGGTTAAAGTTAAACGAAGCCTCAGCTCCACAAAATGTATGCTGCCACCACAGACACGAGTCTGACCCCCTGCAGCTGGGAGTCCTTCCAGCGAGGGGAGCCTGGACAAAGGGTTTCCTGTCAGGGGCGGTGCTAGCACCGTCCCAGACATGGTTTTGTGTATCCTGGGTAGGCAGGGCTTTTCAGGAAGGTGACTGCTGAGTGGCACCCCGGTGCTCACTACGCATAGGCCGGTCAGAACCAGTTCCAGGGGCACACCAGCCCCTGGCCTGGGGAAAGTCCGGCATGGCAGAGGGGTGTAACCACCCCCCTCCTAGTCCCACCCATAGGCAGGACCTAGTCACCGGGTCAGCCCCCTTTTTTAGTATAAAGATGGGAGCGGGCCCCCTGTTCAAATTAGATCATCTTTGGAATCAAGACACGACTTTCTGCGAAAGGACTTCACGATTTCTTCCTCAAGATTCTCCCTTGTGGCTAAGGAGTAGTCACCCTGCATCCGCAGGCACCATCCTAAAGAACACTGCGGTCTGCTGCAAGTCCTTCATCACGAATCCGACGACCCAGCTCGACGAGACCCGGCTTCCCTGGCACCTCTGACCTCTACTCACCTCTACAGCAAAGCTGAGAACCGTGAGTGCGACGAGACCTCGAGGGACCGACGATCGCCAAGACTGCACGACTTCTTTGTAACAAGCCCACCGAGTCTTCCACTGGTGAGTGCTTTGGGGTCCGAGAAGCCCCAACCCTGCGCAGCTCCAGCACCCAAGATCAGCCTCCCTGCATCTCCACGATCGGCGTGGGGCCCTTCTGCTGTTTGCTGTGCACCGCGTTGTTTGGCTACTAGCCGGCTGGCTTGTGGCCTTCTGAACGACGCCCGACGACAACACTGCTGCTGGTCTGGTTGCTCCAGACTGGCCCTTGCTTCCTTCTTGAAGAGAGGCACCCCGGACCCTTCTGGTCCACTCCAGACGCCATTTTAGGTCCACCGCGTGGGCTTGAATTTGCCAAGGCTTTGTTGCCCAATCCTGGGTCCAGCGACGCCGACAGCTTCTATCTTCGTGGGACAGCTCGATCCTCCTTCCTGGTCGCCGACAACGCCTCCTGGTCCGTGAGATCTCCGAGCCCAGCGTCACCCACACGCCTTGTCGAGGTGGCTACCATCCGGTGCCCTCCTGGTACCCACTGACTACTGGCTAGTAGTCTCGAACTTGGTCCCCTCTGCTTTCAGGTGTCATCTTCCATCGATCCAGGCTTGGATCCACCGAACTTTCTTCACTGGTCGCCTGCCAGCAACTTCTTTCTTCCAGGCTCCTGGTCCGTCAACGAGGATTCCCGACGTCTTTTGAGTCCTATGCAGCTGCAGCCCCTGGGCTAGGTAACTTCGGCATTTCGGTGCCCCAGCATAGCCTCACTATCCAAGGGTCAGAATCTACTTTCGTTTTCTCCCTACCAGGTCGGGTTCGCCCGAGAACACTAACTTTGCAAATTCTAGCTACCATAGACTTTGTCCCGCATCTCGCGTGAGAGTGCACACACTGCACCCGAGTCCCCTGGGTCTCCTAGAAGTAATCTAACGATTCTATAGTCAAGTCCTAGCGATTCCAAAGGCTATTAGTACTGTACTTACCTGCTAGTAATTTCGCATTCCACTTTTCAAGTATATGGTTTTCCGTGCCCCTCGGGCATTTGTATATACTGTGCTAACTTAAGTATTTTTGTAAGAGTTTTGGTTTGTGCTAAGTACCCTGTCCTCATAAAGAGTACAGGGCTGTTGTGATCTTTAATAAATAACTGTTTATTTTCATAACACTTGTGTGGTGTCCTTTCACTTGGTGTTCAAGGGGTATATGTGGTATAACAGCTGGCTTAACACGCCCTCTCGAGTCTTTAGCCTTAGACTGCTCGTATCCACGCTACTAGGATAGCTGGTCTATAAGGTTGACTTACAACCAATCATCAATAAGGGTTGCTGGACTGATACATAGTGTTCACTAGAATAGTGAGCACTGCATATCAGGCCACCTTCTCACATTGGTGGCAGCGGTGGGATTTGAGCTTGCTGTTGTTTTACCACACGTATCCTAAGAATATCTTGTTGAAAGATCACATAAGTACTGTTAGTACATATAACTAAGCTTAGAATACTCTGAGTTCTACTGAACCAGCTGTTGCGGCTCCTCAAGGCTTAGCACACCTTGGCTGCAACTCTTAGCAAGGGATCAGTAGGTAAACACATAGTGTAGGTAGGTGCATCACTTACACCACACTAGAATCAGCATGTCAGACAAAGGAGGAAACTCTGAGTATCCCCTTGTGTCAGTGGACCCTCCACAGGTCCTTACTTCAAAATATGCTGCTCTTAGCTTCCATGAGATGAGACAAGTGTGTACTCTCAGGAAACTAAAACAGGGGTCTAACCCCACCACTTCCTTTCTGATTGGTCTCTTAGAGGCTTATGATGCCAGTAGGGCTGGTAACCCAGACCCTTCTAATCCAGAAGGAAGTTTGCCCTCCTTACAGGGACCCTTTGATAGCCAGGAACATCCCCTCCAGGAAGCAGATGATGCTGAGGATGAGGATGAGGACCAGTTGTCAGGGGATGAGGCAGATAAGGGACAGGTAGAAGTCAGCAGACTAACCAGGTCCAACTTAAGCAGACATGAGATTGGTACTAGGGGACTCCTGGGCCCACTCTCCGGTCAGCTTAACATTGGGAATGGACGAGTTAGGTATCTATCAAGAGGCTCTAACAGATCCCTTCGAACCAATGGCTCTCTCAACTCTTCTCACAGAGGGATGTCTTCCCCTAAGAGGAGAGTGTATGAAGCTGAAGAAAGGGCAATCAAACTGAGGATTGAAAGGGAAGAACTTGCCCTGGCCAAAGAGAGACTTGCCCTTGCTAGAGAGCAAGAATTATGTGGGCTACAGCCCACTGGTGGCAGCAATAAACCTAGCAATAGGGAAAGGAGTTTTGATACAAAGCACCTGAATAAGATAGTGCCCCCCTTTAAAGAAGGGGATGACATCCACAAATGGATTACTGCTTTGGAGAGAGCCTGCACTGTGCAAGGTGTTCCCCAAAGTCAGTGGGAAGCTATCTTGTGGCTCTCCTTTGATGGTAAAGGTAGAGATAAGCTCCTCACCACAAGGGTGGAGGATGCTAACAATTACAAAATCTTGAAGAATACACTGGTTGATGGGTTTGGTTTAACCACTGAACAATACAGGATGCTGTTCAGAGACACCCAGAAAACTCAGTCTCAAGATTGGACTGACTTTGTTGATTGTGCCACTAAGGCTTTTGAAGGCTGGCTACTGGGTAGTAAGGTTACTGATTTTAAAGGATTGTATAATCTAATTATGAGGGAGCAAATCTTAAATAATTGTCAGAACCAGCTATTACATCAGCACCTGGTAGACTCTGAGTTGACCTCTCCACAGGAATTGGGTAAGAGGGCAGACAAATGGGTCAGAACCAGGGTTAGGCCTAAAAACCAGGGTGGTGACCAGAAAAAGGAATCAACCAAGCCTCAAGAGAAGGGTGGGGATAAATCCACAGAGAAGACTTCCCAAGGGCCCCAAAACTCCAACAAGGGTGGTGGGTCCCAGAACACTCCTTCAGAACAGAAGAAACCTTATTGCCATACCTGTAAACAGGTGGGCCATTACAAAAGTAATGCCAGTTGCCCTAAAAATGGTAATAAGGGAAATATACCCCCAGGTAATACTCCTAAACCTCCTGTTACCACTAGTGGTAATCCCCCAGGTGGTGGGAGTGCCCCCAAGAATGTGGTGGGCATTACTTTGGGCAATCAGGAGGACTATGGCCTAACCAGGTTCCCTGACCACACTCTTGTCTGTGAGACTGGCATGGGGTTTGCCAACTTCACTACTGGACCCCACATTTTGGGAAAGTATAGACAAGAAGTTTTACTGAATGGTCAAAGAGTTGAGGCATTCAGAGACACAGGGGCCAGCCTCACCATGGTGAGTGACCATCTGGTCCCCTCTGCTCAACTGACCCCTGGTTTTCCTTATCAGGTGACAGACATTCATGGAGTGAAGAGAAGGCATCCCATGGCAGTAGTCAAGCTCAGCTGGGGTAATGTCACAGGGCCCATGAGAGTGGCAGTGACAGATAACCTACCTGTAGATTGCTTACTGGGGAATGACCTGGAACTCTCAGCATGGGCTGAGGTGGAGCAAGAAACTCACTCCAGAATGATAGGCCTATCCAGACAGGTTAGTGGGGCAGTAATAGCTACAGCCCCAGTCCAAGCACCATTCCTCCCTGAAAAGGTTGGAAGGGCAGTGGTAGCCACTGCCCAGGCTCAGACAGACTTTCTAGAACAGGATAGGAAGGCTGTGACAGTCACAGCCCAAACACAGACTGAGTGCCCTCCTGAAAAGGTTGGCAAGGTTGAAATGGTCTCAGCCTCTACTCAGACAGATAGTGAGGTTGTGAAGCCTGAAACAATGGATCACTCCACTCAAACAGAGAGCATTGAGGAGGAAGAAGAGTCTTCCCCCTCCCAGACACTAGGTGAGAGCCAGCCTCCTCAGGGAACTGACTCTACCCCTGTTGAAGGAACTGCCCCAGAGGTAGTCAGGCCTAGCCTGGCAGAGCCCCTGATGGCAGTGGACCCTTCCCAGGTGGGACCCAGTCTGGAGCAGGTAACCTGCACCTCTCTACCCTGCCTCAGTCAGCCCAGGGCTGAAGAGACCAGGGAGGCCAGTGGTGGACCCAAAAGGGCCCCCTGTCCAAAAGAACCCCTTAATCAGCAGATTAGGATCACTGAAGCTGGTAAACCTAGCCAAGTGAAAATAGAACAGACTCCTGAGGGATCCCCCTTAAAAGTAGTTAGGGAACTCCCACAGCTGGACACTGTTGGGCACAGCCAAACATGGGGCCTAAAAACCCCAGAACTGACCTGTCCCTCCAGTAAGCCAAACAGAGGGACTCAGCCTCCAGCTTTAGGTAGCCAGAGGCTGACCCTGAGAGCTCAGTGCATCTCAGCTAAAGAAAGAAAGGCACACATGATGAATGGTGATTGGAGGAAGTTGAGCCCAAAGGTAGAGGAGCCTCACTTCAGTACTCCATCCCAGCATCAGCCTTCTTCTTTCCCAAGACACACCAGAGACAGAGATTCCCTATGGTGGAGACCCTCAGATACCCTTAGGGTGAGGGGTTGCCTAGTGGACCATGACACAGGGGGAAACCAAGCCAGAGCTGGTCCTTCCTTATATGGCCACTTAGGTAATAGAGGCTTACCTGGACAAGGATAGCCTTATCTCCTTTCGTTTGGGGTGGGGGGTTGTGTAGGAAGGTACATCCTGACTATGGTTGCCCCCAACTTTTTTCCCTGTGTTTTAGCTGGTCTTGGACATAGTCGACCTGGGACCCTGCCAATCAGGACCCCAGGCCTACTGCTCTCTCTTTAAAATGGATTCCATGTACCCTAGGTACATTTCCAGTTGGTACTGGGCCACCCTATCAGACCCTGTAGCTCAGGGCATGGGTGTACCCAGGGCTGCCAGGGGCTGCAGCATGTATTATGCCACCCCTGGCTGGCCTCCTAAATTTGACACAACTGGCTGCATGACAGCTGGGGCAAAGTCGTGTAATCACCCTTTGCTATAGATATAGTATACCCATATCTAACCCTAAAATGGACACACAGATTCCTATCAGTCACTCCTATGGCAGGCCTTAACAGTCCTGAAGGCAGAGTGCTTGGAATTGTGTGAGATGGTGCTCTGGCATGAGCTGAGCCTGTCTGCAGCTTGCGGAACCAAGTCCTAATAGCTGTTCCATGATATCGCATACCATATACTCTTAAGTGCATTATAATCCTTGCGGTTAAATGCTATCTTTGGTATTGCTTTATCAAAACATGTCGAGTAAGGTGTCATACGGATTGGAATACTAACCCCTCGCCAATTCTGGCGACGGGGTTAGCATTCCACCCTTCTAGAGGGACACGACATGTATGTAACTGTGAACCCCGGTTAAAGTTAAACGAAGCATCAGCTCCACAAAATGGATGCTGCCACCACAGACACGAGTCTGACCCCCTGCAGCTGGGAGTCCTTCCAGCGAGGGGAGCCTGGACAAAGGGTTTCCTGTCAGGGGCGGTGCTAGCACCGTCCCAGACATGGTTTTGTGTATCCTGGGTAGGCAGGGCTTTTCAGGAAGGTGACTGCTGAGTGGCACCCCGGTGCTCACTACGCATAGGCCGGTCAGAACCAGTTCCAGGGGCACACCAGCCCCTGGCCTGGGGAAAGTCCGGCATGGCAGAGGGGTGTAACCACCCCCCTCCTAGTCCCACCCATAGGCAGGACCTAGTCACCGGGTCAGCCCCCTTTTTTAGTATAAAGATGGGAGCGGGCCCCCTGTTCAAATTAGATCATCTTTGGAATCAAGACACGACTTTCTGCGAAAGGACTTCACGATTTCTTCCTCAAGATTCTCCCTTGTGGCTAAGGAGTAGTCACCCTGCATCCGCAGGCACCATCCTAAAGAACACTGCGGTCTGCTGCAAGTCCTTCATCACGAATCCGACGACCCAGCTCGACGAGACCCGGCTTCCCTGGCACCTCTGACCTCTACTCACCTCTACAGCAAAGCTGAGAACCGTGAGTGCAACGAGACCTCGAGGGACCGACGATCGCCAAGACTGCACGACTTCTTTGTAACAAGCCCACCGAGTCTTCCACTGGTGAGTGCTTTGGGGTCCGAGAAGCCCCAACCCTGCGCAGCTTCAGCACCCAAGATCAGCCTCCCTGCATCTCCACGATCGGCGTGGGGCCCTTCTGCTGTTTGCTGTGCACCGCGTTGTTTGGCTACTAGCCGGCTGGCTTGTGGCCTTCTGAACGACGCCCGATGACAACACTGCTGCTGGTCTGGTTGCTCCAGACTGGCCCTTGCTTCCTTCTTGAAGAGAGGCACCCTGGACCCTCCTGGTCCACTCCAGACGCCATTTTAGGTCCACCGCGTGGGCTTGAATTTGCCAAGGCTTTGTTGCCCAATCCTGGGTCCAGCGACGCCGACAGCTTCTATCTTCGTGGGACAGCTCGATCCTCCTTCCTGGTCGCCGACAACGCCTCCTGGTCCGTGAGATCTCCGAGCCCAGCGTCACCCACACGCCTTGTCGAGGTGGCTACCATCCGGTGCCCTCCTGGTACCCACTGACTACTGGCTAGTAGTCTCGAACTTGGTCCCCTCTGCTTTCAGGTGTCATCTTCCATCGATCCAGGCTTGGATCCACCGAACTTTCTTCACTGGTCGCCTGCCAGCAACTTCTTTCTTCCAGGCTCCTGGTCCGTCAACGAGGATTCCCGACGTCTTTTGAGTCCTATGCAGCTGCAGCCCCTGGGCTAGGTAACTTCGGCATTTCGGTGCCCCAGCATAGCCTCACTATCCAAGGGTCAGAATCTACTTTCGTTTTCTCCCTACCAGGTCGGGTTCGCCCGAGAACACTAACTTTGCAAATTCTAGCTACCATAGACTTTGTCCCGCATCTCGCGTGAGAGTGCACACACTGCACCCGAGTCCCCTGGGTCTCCTAGAAGTAATCTAACGATTCTATAGTCAAGTCCTAGCGATTCCAAAGGCTATTAGTACTGTACTTACCTGCTAGTAATTTCGCATTCCACTTTTCAAGTATATGGTTTTCCGTGCCCCTCGGGCATTTGTATATACTGTGCTAACTTAAGTATTTTTGTAAGAGTTTTGGTTTGTGCTAAGTACCCTGTCCTCATAAAGAGTACAGGGCTGTTGTGATCTTTAATAAATAACTGTTTATTTTCATAACACTTGTGTGGTGTCCTTTCACTTGGTGTTCAAGGGGTATATGTGGTATAACAGCTGGCTTAACACGCCCTCTCGAGTCTTTAGCCTTAGACTGCTCGTATCCACGCTACTAGGATAGCTGGTCTATAAGGTTGACTTACAACCAATCATCAATAAGGGTTGCTGGACTGATACATAGTGTTCACTAGAATAGTGAGCACTGCATATCAGGCCACCTTCTCACAGGACGCAACAATGCATGCTGACGTTAAGCTATGGAAGAGGCCATACCCTGAACAAAAGAATTGTGGTATCTATACCACAGCTGATGCTAAGAGTGGCTGCTTGCTGCCCATCACGTACCGGGGGAACAATAGCTTTCCTGACTTCATCCGGAAGGGAGGGAAAGAGGCGTTTCACTGAGTATCACAAGGCATGGCAGAAACGGGCGAGGACACAAGAAGTGGTCACAAAGCTCAGGACAGCGATAGAAGAAGAGAAAATGTACCTACCACAAGTGTCAAATTTCCTAGCATCTGTCTGCGGGGGGACAAGAGGGAGAAAATCAATATTTTGGGTGGCCAAACAGCCTGAACTACAAAGCTCCTAGTAGAGGGATGTCCAAGAAGACAGGGGGGCTTCTACGGGGCCAGAAAATGCTTGTGAGAAATAGAGCGATCCTCAAGGGGCCATCTTTTCAGGTTTAGCCCAAACACACAGTAGGATATCAAAAAGACAGTCACTATAAGGAAGAACAGGCTCAGCTTTAAGACTGGTCAGGATGTAGACCGCCAATTAAAGGGTCTGCTGACGAAGGAAGTTGTAAATCCAGTACAACCAAAACTCGATTGAGCATGTCCGCCAGAGCGGAACTCACCTGCGTAGCCAAACCAGGAGGAGACTGGAGGCTGGAGAAGATTCCAAGACATTGATGTCACCCAAGTCAAGTAACCAGTTAGACTGAATCAGGGGGTGGAGCCATCTCCAAAATGAGAGGGGGGGAAACACCACACCACCTGTTGTACTTCTACAAATATGGTCCTCAGAAGGAAAAACCAGAGGAAGGGATTCTGAGACAGTCTGCTCCGTCAGCGCTGCATTCAACGCCATAACCAAAGCCAGTCAACGTCGAGAAGGTGATGCCTCGATTTTGTAAGGAGTATCAATCGGCATCAACTCCACCAGTATGGGGGCCAGCAGACAGGAGTCAGATGGCGACATCGGAGTCGACAGACCAGAAGAAAGTCGAAGGTGAGAGCCTTGACAGGCTCTGCACCGGCGTCGCTAAGATTTCAGGCACAGGAGGCCTCCCCGAAGCGGGGGAAAACCTGCCAGCGGGGTCACTGGCACAACCTCATGTACTTCCGTAGGGCCCAAGGGCGCTTCAGAGGGAGGTGAGATCCAAGAATAGAATGAAGGGTTTGAGAATATTGTCTCATCTAGGTCAATGGCGCCCGGGCCACACGACAGGTGGGGGAACCTGGGGGGGACTCATGTCCCGACACTTCAACAGAAGAGTGGGGACCAGTGGCAGGCGACGAAGGGGGAGTGGGGTGGGGGGGGGGGGGGTAGGGAGCCACTGCGACTTCGACTGCCGACACCAAGACTTACCGCCTGACATAGAAGGAGAATGATGCCCGCGGAAACAGCTCCTCTGTAGGCACAGTCGGTCCATGGAGAGTGTATGGGAATTAGGACAATGAGAAGACTTCATGCGACGTACCCTGTATGCTTTCGGTCTAAACTGGCGACAGGAGTCCCACTCTTCAAAGTCATGGTGCTCACCCAGGCACCCCATGCAAACCGAGTGAGGGTCCGTGACAGACATCTGTCATACACAGGACTCACAGGGCTTAAAACCCGAGGACATTGAAGAAGAGAGAAAAAAGAGAACACTGCTTCGTCGATAAAAAAAAGTCAAGTAGACCAAAAAACAGCAGAAGAAACTGCAGTGTGGATCCACGTTGCTAGCGCAGAAAAGACGGTACTGACATCAATGCATCAGGGAAGGGTTTATTAGACTCAGTTGACATCCGATTTGGGAGACTACATCTCTGCGAAGTCAATCAACGCCTTCTGCCAGCAAGCAGATGTACTGGCAAAAAAAATTCCGGATCCAGTCTGGTGCCTAGGGAGGATTCTAAGATAAGGTATCTGCAGCTATTTGTCTCTATCAGATTGGACTGTTGATTTGGAAACTTGCATCTTGTGTGTTTTGCCAAATGAACTTGCTGGAATCAGGTGGTTATCCCCCGTTTGATAAATTCCAGGACATCAGTAAGGAAACTGAATGCCAAAAGAGTGGAAATATTTCTCCGACATGACCAAAATAGGGCAACCAGACAATGAACACAGAAAACTATCTCTCCCTCTCTACTCTACTAATTGTTTATAACTTTAGACAGTCTACCTACTGCCTTTTTTCAGTATAATGTCCTTACAACCCTCCCAATTAGGGTCACTTGTGTTCATCATCCGTGGGACAAGAATGCATGCTTTGTGTGTGATGTGTGATGATACGAACAAAGACTGGCAGGCAGACTGTTCTTACAATAGAAAATGTGGGATCAAAAGTACACAGATCAGGATGGTTCGGGGGCGGGGGGCGTTGCTCAGTCCTTGCCTTGTGATGGGCCAATGATGAGGATGATATAGTTGTATGAAATGAGCCGTTGGATCATCAAAGAGACATTGCAAAGTGATGATTTCCACTTCAATGCTACATCTGTGGTCTCATTTGCTTGCACATAGCAACATTGTGTTTGTGTGCCCTGCCTTAAAACACTACTAGGAGTAATTATTTTTCCAGGTGTAGAGTGTGGACTTTTTTAGTACTACGTGAAGAACCGTTGTCCTTTGCTTAATCCTATGCTCAAAATGTTGTTGCTTGTTATGAATGTTTATTCATTTAAATGCCAGCTCTCTTATGTGTCAAAGCCTTGTTTTTGTGTGCTTAGGCGCGCTCCCTTATAAAGCTCCTTATTAAGTAGCCTTTCGAGGGGGTATTGGCATTAAAATACATGTTACCTCCCAACTCGTGGAATAACAACACTGAAACGCCTTTCATCAATGGCTGTTGAGCATTTTGGAAACTCTTTTGAGCTATAATTGATGGCCATCTTGAGTGAAATTTATTACAATGCCTCCCAGCCAACGGCTCTTTGGTGCAGGTGCATCTTTTTGCTCCTTCTACTGTCATAGTTGACAATCTTTCTTAACGTGCTATCACTGCTGCAAGGTGTTTTGCTTCACTACAGTCAGCCAGTTGGCCTCGTTCTTCGGTTGCCTGTTCTAGCTTGCTTGTACATAACATTACAGGTGATCATCACTGTTTTTGCACAGATATGGTTGGTAATCATTTTCAGAGCAATATTGGGTGTAATATGGGTTCCACAGACTCTGAAAGGGCATCTCAGAGAATGGACAGGACACTCAATAGCTGTTTGTGAGGCAAACGTTCTTTTGTTTAGTAGAGCAGGAGCGCCACTAAATTGAAAGGACTCATGCCTTGCCAATACTGTACTTCAAATTCTACATTTGCAGGAGGGGGGGTTAAGGAGGGGGGGGAGTGCTTATTGTGCACTGGTGAATCTCCTGCCAGGAGTCATCTGCATCTTATCAATCTACGACCACAACATTTCAGTTAGCATAGGCAAGAAAGTATTTGTACCCAGAACCTAAAGGCTAAGAAGCCTAGACATATATGTGGGCCTGCAAAGACCAAGGCTACTCTCTATAACAAGCACCTTACCTTCAGTAACACCCTTTCAGGTAGATCAGATACTCTAGCTAACAGCAGATTCCCCTCCTTTAGAATATCCTTAGATACCAGACTGGATCTGGAAGATTTATCAGCACAGCACCCGAGTGCTGATAGGTGGCATTGTGCGACTTTGTGTGGACTCTGCTCATCTCCAGAAGTGACGACTGGAGCAGTATATAGGCATTACCCATTTGTGCTGATGTCAAAATACCTGTCTTTTTGTTACTTCATACAGTGATCTAGAGCGAACTCCTTTTTTTCTTAGGAGGTGAGGAGTGGTTTACCTCAAAACATTCTCCAATATGGAAGGGAAATGTCACCTTCTAAAACCGCCTAAAACCACAGCCTTTAAGTCTTGCAGGGATTGTCACAAACAAATGCTTGTGACGGATCTCACAAGAAACGCCTATGGTGTGTAGCTTCAGGAAAGAACTTTAAGTTGTTTAGGGAGTGTGCCCTTATGAATCTGAAGATAATCTGGGACTGCAAAACCAAGCTGTAAGTCACCAATCAGTGCAGGAAATAAGGTAAAGGTCGCTCCCTTACAACGTGAAGGACTCAGTCCAATGCCCATTCTCGTTGCCAGTCCCGCAAGTAATCATCTTTGAACTAAAATCTTTTGGTGAGTCTAAGTTGTAGAAGAAGCCCAAGAAGTCTAAGTGGACCTTGTCTAGGCTTTTCCACTCTCCTTTGAAGAAGTCACAGAGACGTCAAGGTTTCCAGAGGTCTTTTCTCTGTCCCCTTCAGAGGAGCTGATTTCTCAACTGATTCTAGTGCGTAACGACTTTCCAGCACTTATTCATTAGCTAACAATTAACTAGCATTACAAATGTTCTAAATTATCCTTTGTTACCTTGATCAGTGCAATCAGATAGAGGGAATTTACTTTACTTAAAATTCATGATTAACTGCAGTACAGGCTTTATCTTGGGGCAAACACATCTTGAGTGGGAGTTTCGAAAATAAACAGTGACATTTGTAAAAACTATAAACAAACACAAGCTTCCTCTTACCTGGAGAAAAACTGGGAGTATTTTTATCAGTGCTGGGGCCCAATATGTTCACATGGTTAGCAGGAAACCATCCTTTCTGTCTCTTTTTCCCCCGCGCCTACAAAAAGTGCACAAGCAGGTGAGTAGGAATTTGGGAAATCAAATTCAGAACAGTCACAGGCAACTTACAAGAATAAATCCACACTTGCATAGACCTTCTTAGCAAGATTCAAAAAATTACCATATTAGTATATTAAATTGATCTACTATATATAGTTATCGGCCATGAAATTATGAGCATTCGTAAAAAAGAAAAATCAAAGACGCAAAAGTTTTATGATGGGGTTCAGGCTACGCTGCGGTATTCTTTATTATGCAAGTCATGCTTTTCATTGTCAAAGGTTATTCTGCTCATCGGTCACAGTATCCTAGAAACAGGAAGCCGCAGTTGCACTAGTTACCCTTATGCAATGATGTAAATACGTTCCTGTATTAGAAACAAGTCCTGTGCACACGCTTACATAGTAATCGGTCCTGATGTCAGGACTCAACAATTAGAAACAAAGTTCAGATGGATGAAATGAAGGTCAAACACCAGGTTTTCGCATGTAGAGAAGATTTATAAGTCAATCTGCATCAGTACATATGATAATAGCTAACCGACACACGTTTAGTCACACCTTGAAGGAGATGTGACTCATCAGGGCTTGGAAGGACATGGGAGAAAAAAACAAAGCACAAATAAAAATAAAGAGGGGCAACCTAAACTTCAAAATGGCTGGGTGACTCTGTGGAAATGGGAGATCATCTAAGTGAATGTGGAGACCCTATGGTGCGTAAAGACACAAGTGTAAGACAAAAAAAAAGCTAGAAACCAAGACATTGTGTGAGGTGTAACGGTTGTGTATTAAAACATAGGCTTCATCATTTTTCTGTATCGATATATCGTCGTCCATTCTAAGAGAAGACAAAAATTCTCAAGTATACCAGAGTGCGTGACAAGAGTGAAGTGCATCTATGGCTGTGAGGTACAGTAGGTGACGATCGTATATGAAGTAAGTAATAAAACATTGCAAAATCCATAACACATAAAATGGTATTGGGGCGGGAAGTATTTAAAGTATAACATAGCATGTCAAAAAACTACACCACGGACGTTCAAGGGAGAGATGAAAAACAGGAGGAAGTATAAGGCAGAGCACACAGTGGGGTCTAGCAGGTGATAACATTTTCTATGCAAAATGAAAACATCTTTACTGTTGTCGAAAAAAGGATATAACGATTAGCGTGAGGCAGAATATAATCAAGGAAAAACAGTCTGTACGACATTAATAATGGTATAGCTGAATGCACTGGAGTGTCGTAACTAATACATTCAATGGAGAAAAAGCTGGTCTGTGACATGCTAGCTATCTTGCAAATTGAGTAGCGGTAATCTGAAGGTAAGTTTAGAATAATAACAGGACAAAACACTAAGAAACTGTACAAAGTGAGTATCACCAGAAAGCAGATTAATGTTAAAACATGTGTATCCCTGCACGTAATACTTGCTACAGCAGGACGATTCGAAAATGGGAAAAGAGTGTTACAATCATATGTTCAACAAGTTGTAATAAGGCTGGAAGAGGCGCCGAATGAAGACAGTAGAAAGTACCATGGGAGTGGCGAGGGAGACTAGAAAAGAGGAAAAAACGGAAAAAGAGGAAAAGTATGAGGAGATAAGAAAAAAGAAGAAAAAACAGACCCAAAAATAGACACTAATTGTGTTTTTGGCCATGTTAGTAGAGTTGGCAAATTCCTCAATTTGAGATTTCTAACGAATTTGAATAGCTCAATTTTGGACTTGCACAGATCCCCTCGCTCGTGTGGATTGAAGCAAAGGACTGTGATTATGAGAAAAAGCTGCAACAAACACTGGAAAACATTACTCAACGATGACGCACTCAAAGATCATATCCAAACTAAACCTCAGTTCACATTCAGAAGAGCTAGAACTTTGAGGAATAGACTCAGTCCCACAGTTCCACCTGTCGCCATCACTCCGTCCTGGCTCAACACTTACTCCATTGGTTTCCACAAGTGTGGATGCTGTGGAGCATGCAAATGGTCACGTAAAGGAACTAAAGAATTTACAGACTGGTAGAACCGCAAGTTTCAAATCACTAGAAATATCAATTGTAACACCAGATATGTCGTCTACATAATTGAATGCACCTGTAAGAAATGCTATGTGGGCAGCACAATCAGAGCTTTGAAAGAAAGTATCATGGAACACGTGAGGGCTATGCACAATGGGGATGCCAGATACCCCATGTCCTCACACATTTAACAACTGTGCTACACAGGGACCTAACAAGAGCCTTAGCTATAATGGTATTGATGTCATGGAACCCGGTGCCAGAGGAGGGAACCGGTAACTCAAGCTAAGAAGACTAGAAGCCACCTGGATAATGCGCCTCCAAGAAGATAAACACAGGCTCAACATGGATCATGAGCTGCAATACTTCCTTGGGTCTTGAACACTCACGGATTGTGCAGTTTGTATTCTTTGTAATTCCTGATAACTATTTGTTCGCAAAAGATACACTTAGGATGTTATATACACACACAATAATGTCAACTTGTAGTGATCACATACTTGAATTTACCACACTGCCAATTCTACCTTTTGACCGTATTATTGTCCCCTTTTTACTTGCAGATAATGAATAGTACTTATGATGTTTTTACTTTCACAATAATGTCCACTTATAGTGTTCACACACTTTGTTCTATCATACTGTAATTCTAATCTTTTCACCGTTTCATTGTCCTTTTACTGTCCAGAAATAATTATTTGTAAACACATCTAATATTCTTCTTTCTGCTACTCCCACAGTCAGTCTCACAGCCATTTGCTCTCTAACTTTCTCCACTTTGAATTCATTCTGTATAAGAACTGTGGCTCAGGGGTTAGAGGCGGCAGACCCGGAAGCTGAGATCGGTCCTGGACCAGGGTTCAATTCCCCGCCTCGGCGGGTCTTGGGCTAAAAATTCCACGGACTCGATAATTCTCGCTCCGGTGCCTTCTCGACTCACGGGTTCACACTCTGCGACTCTGGGCAATAGCTTGCTTAATCTCCACAACGGCCCCTCGCGGCGGGATGCCTGACTTTCACCTTGTGGATACCCGCTGGGGCTATCACACAGGGGAATATCAGGACGGGTTCCCTAAGCAAGCGCCGGGACACCCACTGCGGGTAGCTGTGCGCTATATAAGCTCAACCACATTTACATTTACATTTAACTCGCCTGCACTCTTTTCTCGTCTGACCTCCTGTCTTTCGACCCCCCTCTCTTTACTCTAAATTATTCTGGCACAAGTTTGCGCTCATGTGTTTTCACATGACTCCCTGTATTTCTATCCTTTACTCTCACCCTTAATATCTGTCCCTTACTATAGACCTCATTGAGCCTATACTTGCCAGTTTCCCTTGTGTAAAGTCGCCATCCTGACAGCACAGAGCGTTTCTATTTTCTGCACACTCTTTTCCCTTTATTTTGTCTATTTCACTCTATATTTCTGCATACAATGCCATATGCATCCTCATCATATTGCAACATACCGTCACTCATACTTTAAGAAACCCCACTTCCGGTGGTTTCAATTTCTAACCCAATTCAGGGTCAGCTCTCTAGAGCCGGTCACGGTACTGGGAGAAGGCCCCGCCCACCACGCCACAAATCACTCTGGTGATGGTATTTCTTTCATTGCACGAATAACAGCCATGGTTCCTCTACATGGAATCAGAACGCTCTACAACCCGCAGTGGCCCGTGCGCTTCTCTTCTTTTATTCAAGGTAAGAATAGCTCTGTCCCCTCGTACCAGGATACCACCAGTCACTTAAAGTGCACACTCTCATGCTGCTCTTATTTCCGCTTTTCAGGTCCCGGCTTTGAATCTGGGACGCACCCGTCCGGATTCCTCGCTCATGCTACATCGAGTAGGGCATTAACTTCGATTTATCCCCATTGGTTCACATGCGGCCGGCTGTGACGTTTGAACCGCCACCATGGTAAGCTTGACTTTCACTCTCGCCTTGAGACCGTTACTTCCATTATCCCTTCACCATCTTTTACTTAGACCGCTCTTTTTTAACATTTCAGCCACAGACTAGATTATCACAGAATTAACAGGTATTTAGCAAACCTACTACGCCCATTATTTTGGGTCTGTTTTTTCTTCTTTTTTCTTATCTCCTCATACTTGACCTCTTTCCCTTTTTTACTCTTTTCTAGTCTCCCTCACCACTCCCATGGAACTTTGTACTGTCTTCATTTGTGCGCCTCTTCCGGCCTTATTACAACTTGTTGAACATATGATTGTAACACTCTTTTCCCATTTTCGAATCATCCTGCTGTAGCAAGTATTACATGCAGGGATACACATGTTTTAACATTAATCTGCTTTCTGGTGATACTCGCCTTGTACAGTTTCTTAGTGTTTTGTCTTGTTATCATTCTAAACTTACCTTTGGATTACCGCTACTCAATTTGCAAGATAGCTAGCATGTCACAGACCAGCTTTTTCTCCATCGAATGTATTAGTTACGACACTCTAGTGCACTCCGCTATACCATTATTAATGTCTTACAGACTGTTTTTCCTTGATTATATTCTGCCTCACGCTAATCGTTAAATCCTATTTTGGACAACAGCAACGCGGTTTTCATTTTGCATCGAAAATGTTATCACCTGCTAGACTCCACTGTGTGCTCTGCCTTATACTTCCTCCTGTTTTTCATCTCTCCCTTGAACGTCCGTGGTGTAGTTTTTTGACATGCTATGTTATACTTTAAATACTTCCCGCCGCAATACCATTTTATGTGTTATGGATTTTGCAATGTTTTATTACTTACTTCAAATACGATCGTCATCTACAGTACATCACAGCCTTAGATGCACTTCACTCTTGTCACGCACTCTGGTATACTTAGGAATTTTTGTCTTCTCTTAGAATGGACGACGATATATACAGACAAATGATGAAGCTTATGTTTTAATACACAACCGTTACACCTCACACAATGTCTTGGTTTCTAGGGTCTTTTTTGTCTTACGCTTGTGTCTTTACGCATCATAGGGTCTCCAAATTCACTTAGGTGATCTCCCATTTCCACAGAGTCACCCAGCCATTTTGCTGAAAGTTTAGTTTGCCCCTCTTTATTTTTATTTGTGCTTTGTTTTTTCCCCCATGTCCTTCCAAGCCCTGATGAGTCACATCTCCTTCACGGTGTGACGAAACACATGTCGGCTGGCTATTATCAATTGTACTGATCCAGATTGACTTATAAATCTTCTCTACATGCGAAAACCTGGTGTTTGACCGTCATTTCATCCATATGAACTTTGTTTCTAATTGTTGAGTCCTGACCTCAGGACCGATTACTATATAAGCATGTGCAGAGGACTTGTTTCTCTTCTGTTTGGTGTAGGTCTCCCTACACCAGTACAGGGGTTGTTTGCGGTCTGGGTTTGTTTTCCTCAGACCTGTATGCACCGCATGACTGCTACACCTAAAGACATACTCAGTGATCATACAGCCTTGAGCGCCAAATCTTCCTGTCCTTTCAATCCAAACCCATTCTCTCTGTTCACACCTTCCTGTATTAGGCAAAGTTAATATATGTTTGGAAACAAAGCCATTGAAATTAAATGAAATGAAATAAGGTATTTATAGAGCGCACGGTGGCCAAACGGCTCTACTGAACAGAACAGACAGGGCCGAGGAAGTTAGCAGGGGTAGGCCTGGGCAAACAAGAATGTTTTGAGCGCTTTACGGAAGTGTGAAAAGATAGGAATAGAACGCATGGAGAGAGGGAGAGAGTTCCAGAACCGGGGGGCAAGAACAGAGAATCTGGTTCCACCAGTGCGGGATTTACGAAAGCGGGGAACAGTGAGGAGGGCAGAGGTAGATGAGCGAAGGGTGCGGGCAGAGGTGTGGGTGGAGATCAGAGAATTGATGAACGCCGGAGCAGAGCGATCGACAGCCCGAAAGACTAGACACCCTAGTTTAAACAGGGATCTCTGTAGAACGGGGAGCAAGTGGAGAGATTTGAGGACGGGAGTGATATGGTAAGTTTTGGGAAAATGAAAAATAAGTCGGGCAGCCTGATTTTGGATTGCTTGGAGACGACGGGTTTCGTAGGCAGGGATACCCACGAACAAGCTGTTTCCATAATCAAGGCGGGAAGTGATGAGGGCCGAAATTATGATTTTGAGGGAATCAAGGGAAAAAAACGGGAAATTTTGCGGATCAGACAGAGGCCGTGCATTGACAGGTCATGGCTGACCTTAATGCCCAGCGTTTTGACGGAAGGAACAGGGGTAGGAGGGGGACCAAAAATAGGGGGCCAGAAAGCAGAGGACCAGGGGCTGGATGAGCCACCCGTCAAGACAAGCTCAGTCTTGTCTGGATTGAGCTTGAGGTGATTGGCGCTCATCCATCCAGAAATAAAAACCAGAGTGGAGCGAAAAAAAGATAAGGAGTGAGAAGAGGAAGAAAGATCAAAGACGAGCTGGAGGTCATCTGCGTCGTTGTACACAGAGACCACCAGATCGAGAAGAGAAACAATAAGAGGGCGAATATAAAGATTGAAAAGAAGAGGGGAAAGAGAGGAACCTTGGGAAACCCCACAGGACACCGGGAGGGGGGAGGCAGAGAAACCAGAGAGGTGAACAGCTTGTGAGCGTCCTGAGAGAAAGGACGTGATCCAGGAGAGAGAGGAGCCTCGGATGCCCGCTGCGCTGACACGGTCAAGAAGGATGGTGTGATCGACCGTGTCAAACGCAGCGGATACATCCAGGAGAACCAAAGCTTGAGCGGAGTTGGTGTCAGCCTTGGCCTTCAACTCATCGAGAACCGCAAGCACCACTGACTCGGTCGAGTGGCCCGAGCGGAAGCCTGCTTGGTGGGAAGAAAGGAGATGGTTCTGCTCAATATAAGAGGAAAGACAGGAAGTGACATAGCTTTCGAGGATTTTGGCAAGATAGGGAAGAAGAGAAATAGGTCTGAAATTAGAAGGGAGGGAAGAATCAAGACCAGGTTTTTTGAGGATGGGAAAAACAATTGCAGATTTAAATGAGGAGGGGACCAAGCCAGTTGAAAGGGAAGCATTAAGAAAGGAAAGAGGAGTAGTGGGGCAGGAGGTAAAGAGAGTTCTCAGCACGCGGGCAGGGGCACAATCGGCAGGGGAGCCAGACTTGATTTTGGTAAGTAAAGCCAGAAAGGAGTCCAAGGAAATAGGTGGAAAGGAAGCAAAGGAAGAGTTAGACACAGGAAGGGCAGGATGAGGGAGAGGGAAGGGAGTGGTAGGAATGTTGGATTTAATTTTAGCGATCTTCTCAATAAAGAAGTCGTTTAAAGAAGAACAGAGGGCCTGGGAAGGGATGAGCTTGGGGCAGACACGATCGGAAGTGGCCAGATTAGTGACCAAGGAAAAGATCTCTTTAGATTTATTAGCGGATAATGCTACCTGCTCAGAGAAATACTTGGTCTTGGACACATGGATAGCTTTCTTATAATCATTAAGAAGACGTTTATATTTGGCCTTAAGATCGGGGCAATAACTGCGGCGCCAAAGACGCTCAGAGCGTCTAAGTTCCAGTTTAAGGACCTTGAGTTCAGAGTTGAACCATCTATGGGCCTCGTGAGGGCGAATAGACTTGACTATTTTAAGAGGGGCAACTAGATCACAACCAGAAGATAACCAATTGCTGACTGCGACAGCCTGAAGATCGAGAGGAAGGCCGTTGAGGTCAGGAAGAGAGGATGCCAAGGAGAGGGAAAGGGAAGGGAGGTTCACAGGGTTCCAGCTGCGTGCAAAGATGTTCTTGGGGCGAGAGGATTTGTGAAGGGAACCGAGATTAATAGTGAAGAAAATAAGAGAGTGGTCAGACCAGGTACAAGGAAGGATGCTAGGGGGAGAGACAATGTCCTAAGATGACCAGACTTGGTCCAATGTGTGACCAAGGTTATGGGTGGGAGCAGAAACGTGAGACAGAAGGTTAAGACACAAGAGGGTGGCCGTGAAGTCCTTGGACGCCAGGTCCTCCCTGGGATCACCAGGCCAGTAATTGAAGTCTCCCAGCAGGAGAACCGAGGAGTTGTTAACTACTAGGGTAGCAAGGAGTTCCTGCAGGGAGGCCACAAACAAAGGCATATTCAGGGGGGGCGGTACACAAGGACAACTGTCAGAGGGGCGGGAAGATTAGTGGAACGGGCAACCAAAAAATCCACTCCAGCTATGGAAGATTGAGGGAGAAGCTGGAATTGGAGACTGGCCCGAACAATCATGGCAACGCCGCCTCCGATCCTGCCGTCAGGGCGATCAGCCCGGAGGGCGTAGTAGGAATCGGGGAGGATGGCCAGGATGTCAGGGAGAGAAGCCTCCGAGAACCAAGTTTCTGTTAAAAACAGAAAGTCATGGGAATCGGAGGTAAGGAGGTTAAATAATTGCAGTTGATGCTTGCCTGCCGAGCGAGTGTTAAGGAGGCAGGCAGAGCTACTCTGGCCACCTTCATGATTCTGATACATCACAAGGACTGTCAAGCAAGGAAGAACTATCAGCCATGTCCACACACATTTTTCTCCTTCCACTTACTCTCCTAATGTAATATAATTGTTATTCTTAAAAAATGTGAGCTCTTATCAATTACTGCATATGCCCTCTTTTAGCTGCCACAGTGGGGCTGGTTGTGAATAAGGGATTTCCAAAGCAGAGAACCACAGTAAATTCTGTACTGGTAACTGTTTCCATCTGCAATAGCTGTATGGCTCAGGGTTTATGCAAACAAACAAGAGGCCAGATATGCAGTGAGCTGTAACTATAATCCAACAAGTTTTCTGGAGTAGCAGCTCAGGCACTTCATTATGTCATAAAGTGTACATTGGAGGCCATATAAACAATTTAGAAGACCTCCTTGCTCATACGGCAGCTAGAGATCTAATGAGGCAATCTCTGAAATCATCTTCCCATAAAATAGGCAGCCTACCAATTTACACTCTGATACCTGAAGAACATCACCTCAATTACAAATGTAATCTCTGGAAAACATTGAGCAGGGTCTGCAGCATGATCGTTTTGGTAACAGCTACCACCCGATTATCAAAAGTAGCAGTTTGAGCAAAACTTTAATGCATTTCAACAAGGACTCCAACATTCCTATTAATGTTGAAATGTCTTTGGTCCTTCCCCTTATGCCAAGAAGCTCTTGGTAGAAAAATATTACATATGTCTAAATTCCCCCTACAATGAAACACAAAACTTGATCATAAATATATATGTACCCACACACACATATATATATATATATATATATATATACACACACACACACATATAGACATGCATGTATATAGACACACGTATACATACACACACACACACACACATATATATATATATATACATACACACATATACATATATACATGCATACATATACATTCTCCAAGATGTATTTGCAAGCTGTTAAACCAATTCATTCTCAATGTTAGTATACAATGACATTACATCCATCATGATTAGTTTGAATGTATTCTGCCATGGAATTTCTTGTAGGTGTCCTAATAAGTCACTTGTATCTCTGAGGAAGGAGTTAAGATCTTGAACATAGGACATGAGTAAGAAGTCAATGTAGTTTGCAATAAGTTCCAATAATGTACCCTTAGCTGATATTATCGGTCTCCCTGGTGGTTTAGTTGGGAGCTTGTGAATTTTTAGTAGATAGTAAATCGTTGCTGTTACCGGGTGGCTAGTTGTTGAATATCTCTGTTCATCATCGCCCAATAAGTTCATCTATTTCCAAAAGTTTAATTTTTCATGTAGTTCTTTTTTGTATTGTGACTTTGGCTATTCTTTTAGTTTTTCATAATAATCACTATTCTTTAATTGGGAGTACGCTTTCCTCATGTACTTTCCACCTTTGTCCGCTATTTTGATCTCTAGTAACTCGTCTTTTTGTAATTCTTAAAGAGACTTTTTCTCTTGAAATGTCAGGTTGTTGACATATTTTTCCTTTGTTAATTCGTAGCGATCTTGTATTACTCCTTCATGGCAGACATCAATCTTGTTCCCAGATGGTAACTGTCGGTAGTAATGTGATCTTGTTCTTTTACCACTTATTCCTGTCCCTATTTGTGGGCACTGGCTGTTAAACTGGAAAATTTCCCGATTTCGCCCTTCGTTTTCCAAGTCAATTAGTGACTGTAAACGCTCTGTCATCTACTGTCAGACCAATTGCTGGTTTTTCCACTTTTTTTTATGTTCTTTCATTTTTCAATTTTTAGCAAATATTTTGGCTAATTTTATTTTCCTGATGTATTTATATAAATCTATCCATGTCTGTTCAAGGTCCATACAGCTTACAGTACAAAAGTTGAGTCCCATATTCAACAGTGAAATCTCAGAGGCTTTCATTTGTCTTTTGGATAGATTAAGAACATTCATCTATGGATGGGCTCAAAGCATCAGACTTAAGAGTTATATTACAGAGCTGAGCATTGTTCTCGTGCACACCACTGGATACACGGCCCACAGAGTCTTCAGCACTTGCAAATTGAGGGGGTGGCTGCAGATGTTTACATTCTTAAGTAGACACTGTTTCAGGCCCCATCTAGGAGACCTAGCACATTGGACTCCATTAACTGTATGGTTCACGCGTGGCATGACTTATTAATCAGACAGGCAGGCGCACTCATGTATTCACCTTTGATGCCTTTATACTGGTGTCACTGACTCAAAGTTAGCAGGGAAAAGCAAGTTATTCTAGAACTAAAGAAATGGAACATCACCAAGCTGGGAGATCTATTTCTGAAAGGAGTGTTCCGGAGGTGGGCTGATGTCTAGACTGAAGGACGTGACTCATTGACTATCACTCAATATCACTTCTACAGGGTCAGACTTGAGTTGCATGAATTGCTTGGGGATGATATCCAGGACCCCCCCGGCAACTGCCACCCAATTCTTTCCTACTACGCTCCTCCTCCCCTGCAAAGACAGTGACTACCATTTATTACATGATGCAGGAGACTAAGAATAGAATGGCAAGGCAACCTAGGCTTTATTATAGATGACAGCAAGTGGCGGTAGTGCTGCGAAATGACCAAACATCTTGCTAAATGGAAGGCACCGCATCATTAATTTTAAATTTCTCAACAGGGTAAATTACACACCAGAGAGACTGTGTCGATATAGTCTGCGATACACAGTCAGAAATCTACAATGAGTTGTTGCCTCCCTGGAATCGACCTAAGCGTTTTTGGGGGCTATATCAGAAATAGCTTGTGGGAAAAGAAACTAGGGAGCCAGAAGGAAGTGATGATAATTAGAATTGCTGAACATCGAACTAGTTTGCTTTTTGTTTGGGATTGTCATATTTTGGGAGGAGATTGGGAGAGCCCTTGAGAATTCACTAATATGTATCTAGGATGTGCATAATGCACTTGTCTACCGTTGTATGCTTATATTGTAATATTTGTCTAGTTGTGATCTTAATTAGGCATCAAGTGCCCGCTGTGGGTCGTTACTGCATCCAGCCAATGTGGACACTTATCCCAAAGTGTTGATGTAATACTGTAAAAGGTTTCAATAAAACAATTTTAAAAAAAGGGATAGTACTTCCCACCACTAGTTGATTTTCTTCTATAACAATTTTTCCCAAAGTTTAAGTTTACTTATAGTATCTGTTGTTCTGTTTGTATTGTCTTTTTTGGTCCCGTGTGCGAAATGGAGCTTGTTTGCTCAAAAATTGTAGCCTTAATGGCATTTCGTTTTGCTTCTCTGATATCCATCATTTACATTCGATTGTTTAAAGTTAAGATATTGTTCCATTTTGGTCTTTATAAGGTGTACCACCCGTTTCAAATCACTGCTTAGATGTCTATTTCCTGTTTGAAATATGCAGCTGCCTGCTTGGTTGCTCATTTGTAGTTCTGGATTTGAGCAGTAAATCATGAATCCAACCGTCTACTGCAATTGAGCGCTTTCGATTGATTTTTGACCACCCCCCACTTACCTACTGAGGAGTTTTGTGATGTTCATGATCCTCCGGTTGTCAATTATCATGTTCCTGCTGTTCGGTAACCACTGGGGGAGGTGGCTGTCGTCCTCCATGTTGCCGGCGGTCGCCTTCTCCAGCAATTCACGTCTACTTTCCAGGCGTGATTTCCCTGGGTGTGTCGGCGCTCTATAGCGGGCAGTACGGTGCCCGTTAAGGGCAGAGCATCTCCATTAATATACAGCTTTACGATCGTAAAGAATTGGGTTGCACTCACGGGTGGTTTGTAATTCCTTTTAATGTTATTTTTTTAATCTATTTCAAAACCAAATAATGACGATGTCCCAGTGCGTTTCGGTCTCGCAGAGACCTTTTTCACGAGAATGTGATCATCATATCGGGAGCACGCTAAGTACGTCATATTTTTGGCTCATTTCCTTTGATCATCTGTATGGCATTCTGGGTAATGTAGTGTATTTGTACATAGTGGTGCAAGTTTTAAAGAACATCTAGTGAATAATAGTAAACTTAGTATTAGCTATATTTTCATGTAACCTACATGCAGTAAGATTATTGTTAATGACAGCAATAGAGTATAATCATAATAATAGTGAATTTCTGTTCTTTCCAAACTGCTCAACTCATATATTAAATACTTAATGTATATATTATACTTACTGGGCATTTCCAATTTCAAAGGGCACAGTCTCAGAATACCCTCCAGTGGGTTTAGTCACATATTTTTGGAAGAACAACTTGTAATTAAATCTCATCATTTCGGTTATCAAATACAACCATTATTCTTGTGTTTAATTTCATTATCAGGTGATTTAAATCGGGATTCCAGACTCATGTTTTACATTGGCCCTTCCATCATTCAAAGAGGTCATATATCTTGTGCGAACCAATTCTTGATGTTCATACAGCTGGATCATATTATAACAAACAAACACACACACACACACGCACCCCTCCCCCCAGTCCCCCCCAACCACCCACCTCCCTCTCTCTCTCTCTCTCTCCCTCTCCTAAGGCAATTGTGCTGTTCTCTATTTGCTAAGTACTGGCTCAGTAGCTATTACTTTTTGCATTTGGAATATCCATAGATTCGAACTAAAGAAAATTGTGCATGAAAACATGCGATGAGGATAAATACAAAGCACTGTACCTGTCATTCACACTGTTTTCATTTGTTATTCTGTAAATAATGGCATACATCTCATGCAAAAAATGTCCTCGATATTTCCCCAGGTGTTTTTTTGTTTTACCTCAGAGCTTACACAATGCCTAGAATGCGGTTGAGTCACTCTTTATTTATAGATCACTGACAGATTACCCTGAAATTGCCAAGGAACAGGTTTTGTGTTATAAAGAACAAAGCATAAGACACTGTAATGAATACCTAAAAATGAAGATACATATGAGACGCAAAACTCACTGTCTCAAACGTGAAATCCACAATCTTCACCATTATTAGATATATCTACCAGATAAGGCTTTAATGAAGGTAAATAACTTGTCCATCTGATGGAGGCTTCTAGTTGCAGATTTCTTACCTTTGAGTAGATACCAAAGCCATGCCATCCGCGGTGGTGGGCCAGCAGACAAATTTAAACTAGGAAGTCCTGCAGGACCGAACAGGTGAAATGTCCATCTGTGAGGATCTGACTGTCCAGCAGCAATGCTTGCTAAATGTGTTTAGGAAGAACACATTGCTGCGTGGCAGATGTCCAGGACTAGGACTCCACATGCTCATGCAGTGGTCGCAGCTTTAGGTCTGGTGGAATGAGCCCTTACACCTTAAGGAGGCTGCTTCGTTGCCCTTGCGTAGCAGATCTTCATGCAGAGAAATACCCATCAAGATGTGGTCCATTTCTGCACCATTCGACCTTTCTTCACACCAACATACCCCACGAAGAGTTGGTCCTCCACCCGGAAGGAGTAGTTTCTGTCCTGTAACTCCAGTTCTGTAGTAGGGGTATCTCTGTTATAGTCATAATCTAGTGACTAGTCCCGCCCATGTGCGTGGACCCCGGAGCAATCAAAAATAATCTCTTAAAGTGTCGAAAAATGCAGAACTGCACAGACACTTAAGAGAGAATTTAAAGACAGATAATGCAGCCTATAAACAGGCTACACTGTCCAGTACTTCAACTAGAAAATCCACCAAAAATCCACAAACAGCAAAGCCTGTCCAGATTTCCCTTGCCTTAGCAGCAAAAACCCTCTGGAATGATAGAGAGGAAGACATGGACAGACAAGCCCCATAGACTGCCATTATGTGGCTCAAAACAGGATACTGTGCCTTTAAGAGAACTTTCCAGAACTTCACAGTATCCCAGAATGCACTGCAGGTCCCTTTTACTTTCAGTTCTTTTTTCCGGCTCCTGCAAGCAGGACCCTGGAGCATTGAGCTCTCCCTTTTTAAGGGTTTTTGGTGATTTTTCACTAGTTTTCTCATAGTTAAGTACTTTAGTGCCTTTCTCTTTGGTTCTTGCACTCTGTTTTTTGTCGAATATGCCTGCATTATTCGATAAATGCCCGGAGTGCTCCAGGAAGAAGGCCAAATCGGATCCCCATGAGGTGTGTATCCTCTGCCTTCCTTCTTCACATGTCCCAGAGGATTGTGTGATCTGTCAAGGCTTCTCTGGCAGGACCCTGAAGGACAGGAAGAAGATCAGACTTCAGGGCCTCGAGGAAAGAAGATTGAAGGCACAAGGTGGGTCTGGAGGGGCTTCTTCCGCCCATGCTGAGGCCTCTGGGGGGTGCCCAGGGGCAGGAAGGCCAGCAAACGTCACCATTCTCCACCTGGGTCGATTGCGCCCACTACGGCGTCGAGAGGAATGACTACGGTCTGTTCCCCATCGTCGGAGTCTAAACGACGTCGACGCTCGGCGTCGAGGGATGTTACTGTAGTATCCCTTTTAGATGACATCACATTGCTTTACTAGAATTGTTATGCCTCATATCTGTATCTACGTTCCTTATGTGGGAGTTGCTCAGATCCTCTGGCATCTCTTCACTTGTGGTTGTTTAAGCTGTTACCTCCTGGAAATAAACTCTTTCTTCAACCTGCTTCAAGAGAGTGTCTCATCAATCTACCACATAAATTGGCGACGACCGGGATCTTGAAGAACCAACTCTTTGAAGCAAGTATTTTTTTTTTTTTTTAAAAGAAGAAGAAACATTTGAGGAACAGCGTTCACACGTCTCAAAGGTATTTCTTTTACCACTATTTCATGTGTAAATGATCGCACCAGCGGCAGTAATTAACCTCGTGCCTTGATTGCACCTGCGGCAGTGTTTGTTATCGGATTTTATTGACTTTACACGTTTTTGTCATTTCGGACATTGAGGGTGTTTCCTCTCACTTAATTTTATGGATTTGACATACCGAAGTCGCCTTACAAATTTTACGCGATTCGTGTTCAACTGTTTTGTTTAAACGCATCAAATTCATGTTAATCAGCTCTCCTAATACAAAAGACTTTAATCTTTCATACCTGCATTTTTCAAACGTGGTTAGTGGTTCCTCGATCCCGAGCGAGCTTCAGAACTCTTGTTGTTGCTTGAGCTGCCCGCGCGTCAACGCTCTCTATGACGTTTGATGAAAGCGTCCTAGCGTTGCTAAGGCGTGACGTTTGATAGCGTCCTAGCGTTGCTAAGGTCAAAGAATCACACGCTTTGACGTGACGCGCGGCCATTTTCCTGACGCATTGTTGTTTATTTTGGCCGATAAACGCTACACTATTAATTTTGACCTTGCACAATTTATTTTACCAGTATTTCTCCACATAACGAACATCCGAATTCGACGGACTTCAGCAAACAGCTCCTGATTGTCAACTTCTTCAGTATTTCTTTCATGGAAACGAAGTCGACAACGGTGACTACATTTATTTTATTAATTCTTTATTTTCCTCTTTCACAGAAACGAGATTGACCACAGTGACTACATTTTTTTTGTTAATTTATTATTTTCTTAAATTGTACAATTTCTCTTATTGAATTGTGTATTGTATTTACCTGAAATGTCAAACAACATTATTTCTCCTTTACACTTTTTATCTGTTGCTGGGGATCCCAAAGTAGAATGGGATCTATGGTATCCCACATTTTTAGCATATGTGGATGTAATGAAGGAAGATGGTTGCTTTCCTAAAAGGAAGTTGGCACTGTTAAAAAATTGTCTTGGAGGTGCTGGCTGGCCTTAAAGAATTAGAAAATGTACCTCCTATTGAGGGTGCAGGTGATTTTAATATTTTTGAGGTGGTAATAAAACAATTAGCTTCTAGGTTTGGAAGAAAAATTAATACTGTTATGGAGAGATTTAAGTTTTATTCTGGGGCACAGAAAGACGATGAGTCTATTGAAAACTAGGTAGCTGCATTACGAACTTTAGCAGGTTCTTGTGCCTTTGAAACAATCAATTTTGAACAGGTATTAAGAGACCAAATAATGATGAAGACCAAAAGCAAAAAGATCCAAGAACGTCTATGGATGGGAACCGAGTCTTCTCTTAATGCTGTATTGAACATTGCCAAAGGCATTGAACAATCTGAACTCTTTGTAAGTGAGATTAGAGGTCAGGATGTTAAGAATAAAGTAATAATTCCTGAGGTTGCCTTAGTTAAGGAAGCCCATAATCAAAAGAAGTTCCCTTTTACTCAAAATAAAAAAAGAGTATTTCAAAAGAGACAACAAATTTCCTGGCAAGAAGAACCAAGTAATTTGTTATAGGTGTGGAGCCAACGATCATGTTGGCAATTACAGAGGTTGTCCAGCATGGAATAAAATTTGCATAAAATGTAAAAAATCTGGACATTTTAGCAAAATGTGTAGATCCCTACAAAAAGTAAATTTGTTAACTGATTCAGAGTATGAAAATTCAGAAGAAATCCAGGAAATTAACACGTTATTATGTGTTGGTGACACCAAATGTAAAGGTTTTCCCAAGGACATAATATTGATAAATGGGGTAGAAATGTCTATGCTCATAGATTCTTGTGCTTGGTACAGTATCATTGGTAGTGACATTTTTAACAAGCACTGGAAGTCTTCTAGTTTACTTCCATCTGATGTTCGTCCTGGTGGATATACTGGCCAGAAAATTGACTTGTTGGGTTTTATGTGGGCTGACATTAAATTTAAACATAAGAATATCAAAGGTAAAATTTATGTTGCATCTAAAGGAGCTTCTATCCTAAGTTAGCCACATCAACATGAGTTAGGAATCAAACTAGATCCCAATGCTTCTCCACCAGTTTACCTAGTACCTTCTGTTGATGATGAATTCACTCTCAAGATTAAGAGCAAATTTCCAGATATTTTTTCTGACACTTTAGGCGAATTTGCAAATTTTAAACACAAAATTATTTTAAAGGAAAGTGCTACGCCTGTCCGACATAGAGTTAGAAATGTACCTCTAGCCTACTGAGACAAATTGAAAAATATTTTGTTAGACTTGGTGTCTCGGGGTATTATTGAACCAACTGAATCCTCTCCCTGGGTTTCTCCAGTAGTTTTATCAATTAAAAGCAATGGCGAACTTCGTCTATGTGTCGACCTCCGCAGTTTGAACAGTGAAATTTGGATCGATAGACATCCATTACCCAACATTCATGAACTAATCTCCACTCTTTCTGGTGCTTGTGTTTTTTCAACCTTGGATTTAGCTAGCGCTTATCACCAGGTCCTACTCCACGAAGATTCTAAATTCCTTACTACTTTCATAACGCCAGAGGGTATGTTCCAATTCCGTCGTATGCCATTTGGTTTGGCCAGTGCGGCGTCAGTATTCCAAAGGCTTATGAAAGATGTTTTGGAAGGTTGTAATAACGCCATAGCGTTCCAAGACGATATTTTAATTTATAGGAAAAATTTTGAGGACCACAATAGTAATTTAGATAAAGTGGTAAGCGGTGTTCAGGGAAAAGGGTTGACCTTGAAATTTTCAAAGTGCAAATTTAGACAAAGTACTGTAGAATACTTGGGACATGAAATTTCTGCTCAAGGCATTAAACCCAAGCATAATCACATTCAAAGCATTACTAAAGCTCCTGCCCCTAGCAATAAGGAACAGTTGGTATCATTTTTAGGTCTTACGGAATTTTATAGGAAATTCGTACAAGATTATTCATCTAAGGTTCATTCTTTAAGACTGTTGTTAAAAAAAGATGCAAAATTTATTTGGAATAATGAACAACAAATTGCCATTGAATCACTTAAAGAAGAAATTGTCAACGCCCCTTTTTTTAGACCTTTTGATTTGGGTAGAGAATGCATTGTGTGCGTGGACGCAAGTAATGTTGGTCTTGGTTCTGTGCTCATGCAAAAGAATATGGGTGAGGAGTATGTTGTTTCTTATGCTTCTCGTACGCTTCGTGGTGCTGAATTCAATTACTCCACTATTGAGACGGAACTTTTAGCTTGTACGTGGGCAGTTGAACATTTCAGGCAGTTTCTTTGGGGCACAAGATTCCGTTTGCGAACTGACCATAAACCTTTAATAAACATGTTAGCTGCTGGAGGTGGTCGTACTTTGACAGCACGTTTGGCACGTTTAGCAGCCAAATTACAAGAATTTCAATGCACAGTGGAATATGTGCCTGGTCGTTTAAATTTTCATGCAGATTGCATGTCTAGATTGCCATGTGTATCTTCGGAGATATTAGATGAGTCTCCTAGTGATAGTGACATGGTGTTAACCATTAATGACATCAATGATCCGAAGTGTAATACTACATCCAGTGTTATTTCTGAAACTGTTTGGAGGGATGCCATGTGTAAGGATGTTTCTTTGTCCAATGTAGTGGATTTTTTAAAACACGGTTGGCCTGAAGAAAGGAAACTTTCTGGTGATGTTTTGTCTTTCAGTAAAATAAGAGAAGAACCCATGTTTGATCAGGGTTTTATAACCAGAGGAGATAAGATAGTCCCTCCAAGTGATTTGCGAGAAAAGATCATTTGTATGGCACATGAGGGACATATGGGTATGTCCAATACAAAAAGGAGAATCCGGGAGTTTTACTGGTGGCCCGGTATTGATAGAATGGTAGATAAGTGGGTCAGTTCATGTTCTCCCTGTGCCAGCAGTGATAAGTCAGTTAAACCTCTGGCTGCCAAAACGGAGATTTCTCCTGTTGAATATACTATGTGCCCTTGGAAGAAACTTGGTATCGATATTGTTGGCCTTCTTGATTTAATGGATAATAAATCTGTTTTCATTCTAGTTTTGATCGATTACTTCTCAAAATGGCCAGAAATAAAGGTGGTTGACAGAATTGGTTCTTCTCAAGTTGTTGATTTTCTTGATGAAATATTTTGCAGAGAAGGAATCCCAGCTGAATTGGCATCGGATAATGGTCCACAATTCATCAGTAGTGAATTGTCTTCTTTTCTTGTTAGGTGTGGTGTTGTACACAAAAGGGTGTCTAATTACAATCCACAGGCCAATGGTCAAACGGAGCGCTTCAATAGAGTCATCAAGGAATCTATTCAACTAGCTGTTAAAAGCAAATTGGATTGGAGGAAAACTCTTCGTGCATCTTTGCTATTGTACCGTACTTCGCCTAATTCTGTTACAGGTGTTTCTCCATTTGAATTGTTAAATGGTAGAAAAACTGGTTCTACATTGTTGCCTTGGTGGTTGAAGTTAAAAGTTCCTAATGAGCCTGGTGTGGATCCATCCAAGGTTAGAGGCAAGGTTTTGAAATACCAAGAAAAGATGAAGCGTTCTTCTATTTCTGCTGGTTCTAGACCAGGGATTAGGATTGGTGATCTGGTGCGTGTGAAATTTGGTAAGTCTTCCGGTTCTAGGTGGAACAAGTGGTCTGATCCTTGTAAAGTTACAGATGTTTTCCGTAAAGCTGTCAGAGTTGAGGGTGGTAAAGTGTGGAACTTTCGTAGAGTTTCTTTGTGTAGAACTCCCAACTTGAAAATGTGTTCTCTGCCCTTTTCTTCTGAGTCTGATGATAATCCTTACCCTGCTCTATTAGACACTTTCTGTGGAGATTCGGGAAATCTTTTAAAGAATAATGATAATGCTTTGCTTTCTGATGCTTTAGTTTCCCCAGAACAAGTGTCCTTTGAAACTAGGGCTTTATGTGACACTCCTATTCAACAATGTGTTTCTCATACTAATGCTCCCAATCATGTTGTTGATAAGTCTAATGCACAATTTACTGATGTTCCCCTAAGGAAAAGTTCTCGTGTCAAATTTACCTCTGTTAAGTTACGTGATTTTGTTCATTAGTTTTTTTTTTTCTTTTTGTGTTTTTTTTTTTTTTTAAAAGGGGGAAGGTGTGTAGTATCCCTTTTAGATGACATCACATTGCTTTACTAGAATTGTTATGCTTCATATCTGTGTTCTACATTCCTTATGTGGGAGTTGCTCAGATCCTCTGGCATCTCTTCACTTGTGGTTGTTTAAGCTGTTACCTCCTGGAAATAAACTCTTTCTTCAACCTGCTTCAAGAGAGTGTCTCATCAATCTACCACAGTTACAAGACCATCGAAGTCCTCGGTGACTGTTTCATCGTCGTCCTCGTCGAGGTCGGCATCGAGCGATCGACGGGGCCAGGCGTCGGCGTTCGACATCGCCGTTGGCGAAGAGGAGACGTTCGTCGTCGAGGAGGTCCTCGTCGTCAAGGTCGCCGTTGAGGCAGGGAAGATCGCCGTCGAGGCACAGAAGATCGCCGTCGAGGCGCAGAAGGTCGCCGTCGAGGCGCAGAAGGTCGCCGTCGAGGCGAAGGCGTTCGTCGCCGAAGAAGAGACGCTCGACGTCAAGGGGCCGGCACTCGCCGTCTGGTCGCCGTTCTTCGACGTCGAAGAGAGGTGGAAGGAGGCCTGACGCCGTGGGAAGTTCGCCAACGTCCCAGGCTGGTAGAGAGGGAGGTTCGCCGGGCTCGGTGTATCACGAGGTGTATACCCCGTCGGGGAAGTTGACTCCATCTCCTCCATTGCCGAGGGGTCCCCCTCCGAGGAATCCTACTCCTCCTCTGTTGCCTCCACCGCAACCTGGGTCAGGGTTGCCAGTGAAGCCGCCTCTGGTTCCACCGAGGTCGACCTCGTTGCCTATTCTTCCGACACCTCCCAAGGGTACGCCTAAACCGAAGGCCCTGTCCAAGCCCAAGTCACCCGCTCCGGTGGATCCGGTTGATCGTCCTCGGCCGAGGAGGTCATGGTCACGCTCCGGACGGAGAGGAAGATCAAGGAGTCGTCATAGATCCTCCACCAGATCAAGGTGTCGTCATAGGAGGAAGGGTCTAGGTCCCGCACGGACTCTTCCAGGACCAGTTCCTACTCGGCGACCTTATCGGTCTCCCCTGAGACCAGGGTTTCTCCAGTGGATGACATTGCCACTTTCCAGGAGGTTCTCCTGAGGGGGGCTGCGAAGTTGGGTATCGCTGTGACGGCTCCTACACCTTCGACGTCAGTGATATTTGAGACGCTTCACAAGAAGCATGTGTCTCGCCCTCTTCTACCACTAGTACCTGGATTGAAAGAACCTGCAGAGGAGCTGTTCCTCACACCGGCGGTGGTGAAGGCCGCTCCCTACCGACTTCTAAAGAAGTACAGGCCCCGGATTCGGACCCTGAATTTCTGAGAGTAGATCCGGTACCGGATTCGGTGATAGTGACGGCGGCCAGGAAATTACACTCTACCTCCTCTTCATCCACCGTGCCGCCAGATAAAGAAAGTTGCAGTGCATTCTGGGATACTGTGAAGTTCTGGAAAGTTCTCTTAAAGGCACAGTATCCTGTTTTGAGCCACATAATGGCAGCCTATGGGGCTTGTCTGTCCATGTCTTCCTCTCTATCATTCCAGAGGGTTTTTGCTGCTAAGGCAAGGGAAATCTGGACAGGCTTTGCTGTTTGTGGATTTTTGGTGGAATTTCTAGTTGAAGTACTGGATAGTGTAGCCTGTTTATAGGCTGCATTACCTGTCTTTAAATTTTCTCTTAAGTGTCTGTGCAGTTCTGCATTTTTTCGACACTTTCGACACTTTAAGAGATTATTTTTGATTGCTCCGGGGTCCACGCACATGGGCGGGACTATTCACTAGATTATGACTATACACAGAGATCCCCTACTACAGAACTGTCTTATGCAGTAAAGGTAGAACGACAACGCTATATTTGGCTCCAGAAAGGTGGAGTCGCTCCTCTTCCTTAGATGGATGTGGAGGAGGGTAGAAAGGTGGGCAAGGTGACAGATGGTCCCACATGGAATGGTGTCACCACTTTTGGCAGGAAAGTAGCCCTAGTGCGAAGCACCAGTTCGTCCGGATGAACTGAGAAGAATGGAGGCTTGGAAGATAACGCCTGCAGCTCACTCACCCTCCGTGCCGATGGAATTGCCACAAGAAAGGCTGTTTTGATATTGAGCAGCCTGAGGGGACAACCGTGAAGAGGCTCGAAAGGAGTACACATCAAGAATGTGAGAACCAAATTAGGGTACCACGAAGGCATAAAAAAAGAAGCAATCGGGAAGATATGTACAAGGCCCTTCAAAAATCCATTTACAATAGGGGACTTAAAGAGGGTTGGTCAGGCAGATGCAATAAAGCAGACAGAGCAGATAGATAACCCTTCAGAGTGCCCAAAGCAGAGCCCTGTAAGGGTAAGAATAAAAAGCTAAATTTCAGAAAGGGAGGCAGAAGGTGGGTCAATGGACTTTTCTGTACAATATGATACAAATCGCTTCCAACGACTGAGGTATACCATGTCGGTGAAGGGACGGATGCCTAGCTTCCAGACCAACATTGCAGACAGCGGGACATTGCCAGGTTCAGGGTAAAGTACCATCCTCTGTTGCTGCAACAGAAGATCCTCCGGAAGGGGCAGCCTGATGGGAGGCTCAACACTGATGTTCAGAAGTTTGGGATACCAGACTCCCTGTACCTAGTATGGAGCCATAAGATTGACTTGGGCCCGGTCATTCCTGATCTTCTTGAGAACTCTGGGCAGGAGTGATGGGGCAGGGAAGCGTACAGGAGGCCTTCACTGTAGACAAAAAGC
Source organism: Lissotriton vulgaris (assembly GCF_964263255.1). NCBI lineage: Eukaryota > Metazoa > Chordata > Amphibia > Caudata > Salamandridae > Lissotriton > Lissotriton vulgaris. The sequence goes on along the minus strand of NC_141694.1, from coordinate 220,456,386 downwards.
GTCTTCGAACAAAAGCCACCCGAGGAAACTCCAGCGCGCGGAACTGCTCACACTGCACAATCTTGGCAGAGGTGAACAGATCTAACCAAGGGTGTCCCCACTGCTGAAAGAGCCCTTGCTCCACCTATGATTCATGATCCGCTAGGCATCAATACCTGCGTTTGTCCGCTTTGGCGTTCTGAGAACCTGCCAGTTGCTGAACCACTAGCCTCGTCCAGAGATGCAGGGCCTCTTGACAGAGGGTCCACAACCCCATCCTGTTTGTTGCAGTACAACATGGTGGTGGTGTTGTCCATGAATACATGCAATAGCTTTCCTTTGATGGAGGGTAGAAAGGCTTTCAAGGCCAGTTGGATCACATTGAGCTCCAGCATCTTCATGTGAAGTCTGGATTCTGCCAGAGACCAGAGTCCTCTCACCTCCACCTCTCCGAGGTGGTCGCCCTATGCCAGGAGTGATGCATCTGTCACTACTGTGGGATCTGGTTGGGGAAGGGAGAGGGGTCTTTCTTTGACCAAATCACAGTTCTTTAGCCACCACTGCAGGTCCTTTGGAGCTCCCTCCGAGATCTAGAACATGTCGGGGAGATTCCCCTGATGCTGCACCTACTGGAACTTCAGGTCCCACTGCAGAGACCGCATGTGCGATCTGGCATGCATCACCAGCAGGATGCAGGAGGCCTTAAGGCCCAGCAGCCTAACAGCCAGTCTCACCGAAACACAGGATAGAGTCTGAAACATCAGTATCACAGCCTGATTATCCAGGACTGGCTACTGTGAGGATAAGCATGAACTACACTGTGTCCACAACAGCTCAGATGAAAGGTAGCGTATGAGAGAGTAAGGTTTGACTTCAGTATATTGTTAGTGAACCCCAGCAAATGTAGGAGGTTCGCCGTATCCTGTAGGTGGGAGATGACAGCCTAGGGCCAGCCCACCTTCAGCAGTCAGTCATCAAGAAAATCTGTGCAGAGGAGCTGCAACCACCGCCATCACCTTGGTGAACACTCGAGGGGTGGTGAACTGAAAATGCTGGTCGCCTACCGTAAATTGCATGTAGCGCCAATGGGCAGGCAGAACGGGGATGTAAAATAGGCATCCTGCCAGTTCAAAGCTACCACCCAGTCTCCTGGGTCCAGGGCAGATAAGACCTGAGCCAATGTGAGCATCTTGAACTTCTCCTTTTTTAAGAAGTGGTTGAGAGTTCTGAGATCTAGAATAAGGCGAAGACCCTTCTTAGGGTCCTGAAATTAGCGGGAATAGCATCCACAGCCTACTTTTGGCACCGCAACTCTCTCTATGGCTCCCTGGCCCAAGAGAGCCATGACCTCCAGGCGAAGTAGGGACAAATGATCCTCCACCAGCCGAAGGTTAAGATGGAGGCATGAGGTAGTCTTGAAAGGGAGGGAGTAGCCCCTTCAGACATCTGCCATGGAGGGGATGGTAGATCCTGCACCAACTGGACGCCCATATTCTAAAAGGGCAAGATTAGGAAGGTCTGGAGGCTGCAGGTGCCAGAGAGTGGTAGCTGGACCAGACGGTTGGCTACCCTACCCACAAGGCCGGAAAGAACCATGCCCTCATCCACGCAGAGGCTGGGAAGCTTGTGCAGCTCAGTGGCTGGGATAGGGTTGGCGCGGTTGAAAGCCCCTTCCGTGACCATGTGAGGAGCAAAAGGCAGACTGTGAGCGTGGGGCAACCGAGAGGCCCAAGGACTTGGCTGTAGCCCATGAGTCCTTAAAGCACTGTATGCCTTGTCTCCGAAGAAGGAAAGGGGGTGGTGATGAACAGAGTGTCTGAATTAAGCAGACCACTCTTACCCAGTCCAAAGATCAGGGCTTGATCCATCACCGTTATTTATCTCACTGCATCATCCCAGCTCAGAACCTGGCTATATGCAAATCAGTCTGTCCCTGGCCCAGTGCATCATGGGAACAGGGCAGACTAAACTACCAAGCCAATTCTTCACCAGAAAGGAGACAAGCTACCGGGGACCGGTTTCTGGCATTTCAGCCGTCTTCGGCCCGGCTTGCTTGAATCCTGATGATGCAGTGAGAAAGGGACTCATGTCTGAGTATACCCTGCCACACCTATAGTGGCCAAAAACGATTCAGAAAAGGGGGTGGTGATGAACAGAGTGTCTGAATTAAGCAGACCACTCTTACCCAGTCCAAAGATCAGGGCTTGATCCATCACCGTTATTTATCTCACTGCATCATCCCAGCTCAGAACCTGGCTATATGCAAATCAGTCTGTCCCTGGCCCAGTGCATCATGGGAACAGGGCAGACTAAACTACCAAGCCAATTCTTCACCAGAAAGGAGACAAGCTATCGGGGACCGGTTTCTGGCATTTCAGCCTTCTTCGGCCCGGCTTGCTTGAATCCTGATGATGCAGTGAGAAAGGGACTCATGTCTGAGTATACCCGGGGCGTGGCTTGGACGCCGATCGGGATGGCGGCGTGAGCTCGCAGCTCCGCGCAGAATCCCGCTAATTCTCCTGCTTTTTGCACCCTGGGCGACCCGAGGTCGACGCTCCTGCCCTCTGAAGTGTGAGGGGACCGCTGGGCACAGACGGACAGTTGCTGGGGGACTGCTGGCCCCGAGGAGACCGAGTTGGGCGACGGCCGAGGTGTTGCCGAGAGTGAGAAGAACATGGCGGCGATGAGGTCAGGCAGCCCCGGACATCAACTTTGAGCCGAGTTGTCGCCGACTGGCGAGAGGCCCTGCAGCCGATAGATCGAGGCATTTGGGACAGAGGCATCAGCTCCAGAGGTCAGGGGACAGTGATTCGCCCCGCCCGGACTTTGGGGATCCTCGCTGGCCGCCATCTCTATCTCCTTACTTCCCCCCTCAGGCTTCCGAGGGGGTCGGCTGAACAGTGCTCGCCACGCTGGCCGTTGGCCCTGAGGGCATCAGCGGTGGCACTTGATCCTGCTCAGTATCAGAGAGTGGCGCCGAATTACGAGTCCAGAAGTTGGACGAGCTTTCTGGCCTGTGACGCAGTACCCTGAAATGGCGGCGGCCGGAGGGCTGGTGGCCGAGGAGCGCGCTGAGGGGGACCTGGCGGCATCGTCTCAGATGGGCGAGACTTCCCCGCCGGAGTTGGGCCAGGAGCAGCGGCTGAACCGACGTCTAGACGCCATACTCGAGGCGATCACCTCGACCAAGGAGGCGCTGCACCAGGACATCGCACAAGTGGCCACGGGCCTGGGGCTATAGCGAGCGGACCACGCGAAGCTGGCGGATAGGGTCAAGGACCATGATCAGCTGTTATTGGACCTGAAACCGTCGGTGGTGACCGCGGAACACAAGATCACAGACATACTGGCCCGGTTGGACTCTCTGGAACGACGGGCGGAGGATGCCGAAGGCCGCAATAGACGAAACAACGTGCGGGTCGTAGGCCTGCCGGAACGAATTGAGGGGGAGGATGCGGTGGCCTACATGGAGAACTGGTTCCGCACAGTGGTGGCACCGGAGGGGCTTACTCCTTTCTTTACTCTGGAGCGAGCCCACAGGGTGCCGGGCTCGCCCACCAGGGCTTGGCCGCCCCCCCCGACCGATGGTGGTGCGGCTCCTCCACTATAAGGACCGGGACCTCCTCATCCAGAGGGCTAGGATGTTGGGCCCATATGAGGTGGAAAACAGCAAGGTCACGATCTTCCCGGACTACACTCAGGCGGTCCAGAAGAACAGGGCATCGTTCCTAGCGGTGAAGAAGGAGCTACGGGAGGAGGGCATCCAATACTCCTTGCTCTTCCCGGCCAAGCTGCGGGTCATACTGGATGAGACTACGCACTTTTTCCAGACTCCGGACGAAGTATGGCAGTGGCTGGAGTCGTATAGAGCGGGGACGGACAGGTCGCATAAAAGTAGGCGAGATCAGCCTAAGCAACCCCGGATCAGACAATCGCAGCGCATCCGGTCCCGCAACAGGCGCCAGCGGGAGAAGCGGGAGGCTCAAATGGCTGCGGAAAAGAGAGACGCGCTCGCAGCAACGGCGGCCATCACGGGGTCGCAACAGAACAATGATCTGGTGGACACGGACTCGGGCGGGGAAGGCAGCAGGACAGGAGAGGACCTCTCGGAAGCGGAAAGCTCGAAGGGGCCGGTGGTGACCCCCCAGACCTCTGATGGAATATTTTGCGGTTGAGACTGTGTTGGTAGGGCGGTATCCTGTTGGCGATGAGTGGGTTGCCGGGAGGGGGGCTGAGTGCGCAGAGTGGGATGAGGGCGCGGGGTGTGGGCTCCGCTAGCTGGGGTCGGCGATAACTCACCCCCCTTGGGCCCTTAAGGCCTTCTGTGGTGGAGACCACAGGGTAGGAGAATGGGTAGTTGGTTCGAGGTTTGGATGGGGGCTGACATTGGGGTCGTAGGCTCTGTCCTGGGGAGTGGGGTTTGGGGTGTTTTTCTGTTCAGGGTGTGTTCTGGGGGGGGGGCAACTGCTTTGGGGGGGGATGTGAACTTTTGTTATTTGGCTCGGACTGATCGATGTTGGCATGGGGGCATTACCTAACTTGAAATGCATGACGTGGAATGTCCGGGGGCTGCGGACTATGGTTAAACTCCACAAAGTACACGCATACCTGGTGCGAAGGAAGATCCAGATTGCTATGCTGCAAGAAACCCATCTAACCAAAATAGAGTGCGCTGCGTTGCAAAAAAGATGGCGGGGCCAGGTGTTCGGCACCACTTACTCAGCATATGCCAGGGGGGTACTGATTTGGGTGAGGGCGGGGATACCGTTCCAGGTGCTGAATCAAGTAGTGGACCCTGATGGTAGGTTCGTAGCAGTGGAGGGGAGGCTGTATGGAAGGGATGTGGTTCTCTGGTGTGTGTATGCGCCAAATACTGATCAGGCTCGATATTTTGACGGCCTCTCTGGGTCCTTAGCCTCTTTCCTGGCGGGCCCGATAGTGTTAGGGGGGGACTTCAACTCGATTACGGATGTGGCTCTAGATAGGTCCCACCCTCCCCTTGTAGACTCCCCGGTGCGCAAGTTGGCCATGCACAGGAAGGACTGGCAGGACAGATGGGGGTTGCTGGATGTTTGGCGGGAGCAGCACAGAGACACCAGGGATTATTCCTTTTATTCTGCTCTCCACGCACTACATGTGAGGATAGATTCAGTGCTCTGTAGTGGATCCCTAGCCCCGTTGATCTCCCATACGGAGTACCTGGCTAGAACCATCTCGGATCATAACCCCCTACTGGTACACATCCAGTGGCAGCGGGAGCGCTCAGCGATACCAACATGGCGGCTCCGGCCAGATACGCTGGAGGACTCAGTATTCAGTGACGCTGTCCAGCAAGGCATCGATCGTTACTTTGGCGAGAACGAGGGTACGGCCACGAGTAGGTCCACTGAATGGGATGCAATGAAAGTGGTGGTGAGAGGGGTGTGTCTGGGTAGGTTTTCAAATGCTCGTACGACTGTGTTGAATGCACTCGTGAAAGCTGAAGAGACTTTGAGAGATTTGGAGCGCCGCAGGCCGGCCAGGCCGGACTTACAGACCCAGTTATTGGAAGCGAAGGAAGTGGTCGCCACCGAGACGGAACGGTTGAGGTGTTACGACTACAGGCAATACGTCATCAGAGCGCATGCAGAACGGGACAAGGTGGGCACGCTCTTGGCCAGACTTGCTAACCCGGAACTTAGGGGCTGCCCGATCCTTAGCATTAGCAACGCACGGGGGGAGATGGTGTATTCCCAGGCAGCGGTGTTGGAGTGCTTTCGGGTGTATTATCGGGAATTGTATCAGAGTCAGTTGGGAGTGGAGGTCCAGGAAATAGCGGAATACCTAGGGGCGAGGCAGCTTCCGGTTCTAGACGAGGAGGACGCGAAGGAGTTGGGCGGCCCGATCACGCTCACTGAAATACGGGCGGCCATTAAACGTATGGCTCGTAATAAAACGCCCGGGGTGGACGGGTTACCAATAGAATTTTATCAGCAGTATGTCGACAGCCTGGCCCCCAGGCTACTGGTGGTGTACACAGAAGCTTATGAGACGGGGGGTTTGCCGGGGTCCATGCGTGAGGCCTTGATTGTGGCGCTCCTAAAACCTGGCAGGGAGGCAACAGATGTGAGGTCCTATCGCCCGCTGTCCATGTTGACGGTGGACTACAAGATCCTGAGCCGAATTCTAGCCTCCAGACTGGCCCCACACATGACGGGCCTGGTGCACAGAGATCAGGCTGGGTTTATCCTCACGAGGAGCACGGCGCTGAATATTCGCCGCCTGGTGGGAATAATGGACGCCATCTTGGATGGGGACGGGACCCAAGCGGTCCTGTCCGTGGACATTGAGAAGGCCTTTGATAGTTTGGAATGGACTTTCCTGGATGGAGTGCTGGAGAGGTTTGGCGTAGGTGAGGGGTTCCGCCGGTGGACGAGGGTCTTGTATGCCTCGGCGACGGCGCGGGTGCGTTTGGGTGGCCTGGTGTCTGCGGCATACCCGGTGGGTAGGGGCACGAGACAGGGGTGCTCCCTTTCCCCCCTATTGTTTGCTCTGGCGATGGAGCCTTTGGCGGTCCATGCGAGGTCGGGTGACAAATACGCGGGAATAGCCAGCGGCGGGCAGCAGCATCACATATCGCTGTATGCGGACGACCTACTCCTGTACCTCGACGATACGGAGCGGGCCCTGGAAGGAGCGATGGACCTGTTGTCGGAGTTTGGCCGGATGTCGGGCCTTAAGGTCAACTGGGCGAAGACCTGTATGTTTCCGCTGAGAGCGGAGTCGCCCAACCCTGCTCGCGACCTGGGGGTGGTCTGGGAGCCATCTTGCTTCACTTATCTGGGAGTCCGTATTTACCACGCGACGCGGACCTATTAGAGGGCAACATTGGCCGGTGCGTTCGGGCACTGAGGGGCAGCATATCCTTCTGGTCAACCCTCCCGCTGACAGTTCTGGGTAGGATTGCTCTTTTGAAGATGGTAGCGCTCCCCCGCTTCCTGTACTACTTCCGGACGTTGCCGGTCTGGATTCCTCAGGGGATCTTTAGGGACCTGAGGACGATGATTATTGGTTTCCTATGGGGACATGGCCGCCGTAGAGTGGCCCTGAGCACGCTGCTTCGCCCCAAGATTGAGGGGGGTATGGCTGTACCAGACTTTGAACTATATTATTTGGCGGCGCAACTGCAGGTCCTCACGCAACATGTGGCCAGGGTGTTTAGGGGTCCGGAGGAGGACCGAGAGCTGGGGATACAACGCCATGTGCTGTCCTATATCGTCATGCAGCAGAGACTTGAGCTGCGGGGCCTCACTATGGAGGAACGGACACTCAGGCTGTGCTGGCAGAGGAGCCTTAGGAGAGCGAAGGCGACGCGGCCTTATGCGCCGGAAATTCCGATCGGCATGCTGACGGCCCTGCCGCACGGGGGTGATTGGTCCCCATTGCTGGATTGGGAGGAGGCGGGCCTACAGGTGGTAGGTGACCTGTACATTGATGGGGCTCTGGTACCCTTTGAAGTGCTTCGGGAACAGTTCGGGCTGCCTGACGGGGGGTTCCTCCTGCATGCGGCGGTGGTGGCAGCTATACAGAAGCACTGGAAAGGAGGGCTCATGGAACCGACCACGACTATGGCGTGCCAGTATGTGGTGATGGCGGCGGGCACATTCAAGGCTGTGACGTGCCTCCATAACAGGATGCTGAACGAGGGACTGGAACCGCTCCAGGGGCTCAAGGCTAAATGGGAGGAGAGTGTGGGCAGGCCCATCCCAGACACGGCGTGGGGACACATTTTACGGCGCACGTGGAAAGGCACGAGAAATGCGCGCTTCCAACAAGTGCATTTCTATGTGCTCCATAGGGCCTACCTGACCCCCGAAAAAATACGGCGGTACTTCCAGGTACAAGACGCTCGGTGCCCGCGGTGTTCGTCTCCAGGGGCGGACATGGATCATTTGTTCTGGGGTTGCCCGCATTTGGAGGCCTATTGGGCGGAGGTGGGGGACCTCCTAAACGATGTAACCGACAGCGAGGTGGATTTCGATATGGCGGCGTGTTTGCTGCTCTGGTTCCCGCACACCAAACACACCAAGGTGACGAGCAAATTTATTGATCTGGGTCTGATACTGGCGCAAAGAGAAATATCATGGCATTGGAAGTCCAAGGGCGGGCCGTCAATACGGAGGTGGAAGAATGAGTTGCTGCGGTGGTCTGAATGCGAGAGTGTGCTCCGAATGAAGCAGGCTGTCAAGCTTGGTAATGAGAAGGTCTTGGATGCAGCGCGTGCGTGGGAGTTGGTGGTGCAGGCTTTGCGTGACTCTTTGGTGGAGGATGAGGACTGAGGGACTGGGGCCAGTGGACACCGCGGGGCATACGAACACAGAGTTGTCATTGACACTGTAGTGGGATCCATCCAACACATCAGGACGAAGCACACACCATTAGCAGTTGCCGGGGTGGGGACACCGAGGGGTTGTTCAGTGGGAGTTTGGGGTGGGTCGGAAGCCAAGACACTGGTTGTCTGCGATGGCGACTTCGAGTTAAGTAGGGCCGGTAGGGCACAGCGCGGAGAAAGAGATGGCTGGGGGGAGCGGCCTGGCATGATAGGCTCTACAGCGCTTGGGGTGGGTCCGGAAGCGGATAGTAGTATTGATTACGCAAGTGGAATGGCTGACTGAGGCGTTGTTGAGGGTGGGGGGGTAAAATGCAGATACGTAAAACGATCTTTCGACCATGGTCCCTAAGGGACGCTCACCGTGATGTTTTCCTACTAAGTGGAGTTCTATGCCGCCCGGCCTCCGGGATGCGGTCTGAATGGCTGTGTATGATGTACGTTTTACTGTTGATTGGGGGGGACATCGCGAGTGGACTGGTTGACTTATTGTATTCTGTGGTTTCTAACTCTGCAATAAAAACAAATTTAAAAAAAAAAATGTCTGAGTATACCCTGCCACACCTACAGTGGCCAAAAACGATTCAGAAAAGGGGGTGGTGATGAACAGAGTGTCTGAATTAAGCAGACCACTCTTACCCAGTCCAAAGATCAGGGCTTGATCCATCACCGTTATTTATCTCACTGCATCATCCCAGCTCAGAACCTGGCTATATGCAAATCAGTCTGTCCCTGGCCCAGTGCATCATGGGAACAGGGCAGACTAAACTACCAAGCCAATTCTTCACCAGAAAGGAGACAAGCTACCGGGGACCGGTTTCTGGCATTTCAGCCGTCTTCGGCCCGGCTTGCTTGAATCCTGATGATGCAGTGAGAAAGGGACTCATGTCTGAGTATACCCTGCCACACCTATAGTGGACTGGGTAAGAGTGGTCTGCTTAATTCAGACACTCTGTTCATCACCAACCCATTTTCTGAATCATTTTTGTCCACCATAAGCGTGGAAGGGTATACTCAGATGTGAGTCCCTAGCTCATTGCACCATCAGGATTCAAGCAAGCCGGGCCGAAGACGGCTGAAATGCCAGAAACCGGTCCCCGGTAGCTTGTTTCCTTCCCAGTATAAGAATTGGCTTGGTAGTTTGGTCTGCCCTGTTCCCATGATGCACTGGGCCAGGGTCAGACTAATTTGCATATATCCAAGTTCTGAGCTGGGATAGTGCAGTGAGCTAAAAAACGGTGATGGATCAAGCCCTGATCTTTGGACTGGGTAAGAGTGGTCTGCTTAATTAAGACACTCTGTTCATCACCACCCCATTTTCTGAATCATTTTTGTCCACCATAAGCGTGGAAGGGTATACTCAGATGTGAGTCCCTAGCTCATTGCACCATCAGGATTCAAGCAAGCCGGGCCAAAGACGGCTGAAATGCCAGAAACCGGTCCCCGGTAGCTTGTTTCCTTCCCAGTATAAGAATTGGCTTGGTAGTTTGGTCTGCCCTGTTCCCATGATGCACCGGGCCAGGGTCAGACTAATTTGCATATAGCCAAGTTCTGAGCTGGGATGGTGCAGTGAGCTAAAAAACGGTGATGGATCAAGCCCTGATCTTTGGACTGGGTAAGAGTGGTCTGCTTAATTCAGACACTCTGTTCATCACCACCCCATTTTCTGAATCATTTTTGTCCACCATAAGCGTGGAAGGGTATACTCAGATGTGAGTCCCTAGCTCATTGCACCATCAGGATTCAAGCAAGCCGGGCCGAAGACGGCTGAAATGCCAGAAACCGGTCCCCGGTAGCTTGTTTCCTTCCCAGTATAAGAATTGGCTTGGTAGTTTGGTCTGCCCTGTTCCCATGATGCACTGGGCCAAGGTCAGACTAATTTGCATATAGCCAAGTTCTGAACTGGGATAGTGCAGTGAGCTAAAAAACGGTGATGGATCAAGCCCTGATCTTTGGACTGGGTAAGAGTGGTCTGCTTAATTCAGACACTCTGTTCATCACCACCCCATTTTCTGAATCATTTTTGTCCACCATAAGCGTGGAAGGGTATACTCAGATGTGAGTCCCTAGCTCATTGCACCATCAGGATTCAAGCAAGCCGGGCCAAAGACGGCTGAAATGCCAGAAACCGGTCCCCGGTAGCTTGTTTCCTTCCCAGTATAAGAATTGGCTTGGTAGTTTGGTCTGCCCTGTTCCCATGATGCACCGGGCCAGGGTCAGACTAATTTGCATATAGCCAAGTTCTGAGCTGGGATGGTGCAGTGAGCTAAAAAACGGTGATGGATCAAGCCCTGATCTTTGGACTGGGTAAGAGTGGTCTGCTTAATTCAGACACTCTGTTCATCACCACCCCATTTTCTGAATCATTTTTGTCCACCATAAGCGTGGAAGGGTATACTCAGATGTGAGTCCCTAGCTCATTGCACCATCAGGATTCAAGCAAGCCGGGCCGAAGACGGCTGAAATGCCAGAAACCGGTCCCCGGTAGCTTGTTTCCTTCCCAGTATAAGAATTGGCTTGGTAGTTTGGTCTGCCCTGTTCCCATGATGCACTGGGCCAAGGTCAGACTAATTTGCATATAGCCAAGTTCTGAACTGGGATGGTGCAGTGAGCTAAAAAACGGTGATGGATCAAGCCCTGATCTTTGGACTGGGTAAGAGTGGTCTGCTTAATTCAGACACTCTGTTCATCACCACCCCATTTTCTGAATCATTTTTGTCCACCATAAGCGTGGAAGGGTATACTCAGATGTGAGTCCCTAGCTCATTGCACCATCAGGATTCAAGCAAGCCGGGCCGAAGACGGCTGAAATGCCAGAAACCGGTCCCCGGTAGCTTGTTTCCTTCCCAGTATAAGAATTGGCTTGGTAGTTTGGTCTGCCCTGTTCCCATGATGCACTGGGCCAGGGTCAGACTAATTTGCATATAGCCAAGTTCTGAGCTGGGATGGTGCAGTGAGCTAAAAAACGGTGATGGATCAAGCCCTGATCTTTGGACTGGGTAAGAGTGGTCTGCTTAATTCAGACACTCTGTTCATCACCACCCCATTTTCTGAATCATTTTTGTCCACCATAAGCGTGGAAGGGTATACTCAGATGTGAGTCCCTAGCTCATTGCACCATCAGGATTCAAGCAAGCCGGGCCGAAGACGGCTGAAATGCCAGAAACTGGTCCCCGGTAGCTTGTTTCCTTCCCAGTATAAGAATTGGCTTGGTAGTTTGGTCTGCCCTGTTCCCATGACGCACTGGGCCAGGGTCAGAGTAATTTGCATATAGCCAAGTTCTGAGCTGGGATGGTGCAGTGAGCTAAAACACGGTGATGGATCAAGCCCTGATCTTTGGACTGGGTAAGAGTGGTCTGCTTAATTCAGACAATCTGTTCATCCCCACCCCATTTTCTGAAACATTTTTGTCCACCATAAGCGTGGAAGGATATACTCAGATGTGAGTCCCTAGCTCATTGCACCATCAGGATTCAAGCAAGCCGGGCCGAAGACGGCTGAAATGCCAGAAACCGGTCCCCGGTAGCTTGTTTCCTTCCCAGTATAAGAATTGGCTTGGTAGTTTGGTCTGCCCTGTTCCTATGATGCACTGGGCCAGGGTCAGACTAATTTGCATATAGCCAAGTTCTGAGCTGGGATGGTGCAGTGAGCTAAAAAACGGTGATGGATCAAGCCCTGATCTTTGGACTGGGTAAGAGTGGTCTGCTTAATTCAGACACTCTGTTCATCACCACCCCGTTTTCTGAATCATTTTTGTCCACCATAAGCGTGGAAGGGTATACTCAGATGTGAGTCCCTAGCTCATTGCACCATCAGGATTCAAGCAAGCCGGGCCGAAGACGGCTGAAATGCCAGAAACCGGTCCCCCGTAGCTTGTTTCCTTCCCAGTATAAGAATTGGCTTGGTAGTTTGGTCTGCCCTGTTCCCATGATGCACTGGGCCAGGGTCAGACTAATTTGCATATAGCCAAGTTCTGAGCTGGGATGGTGCAGTGAGCTAAAAAAAGGTGATGGATCAAGCCCTGATCTTTGGACTGGGTAAGAGTGGTCTGCTTAATTCAGACACTCTGTTCATCACCACCCCATTTTCTGAATCATTTTTGTCCACCATAAGCGTGGAAGGGTATACTCAGATGTGATTCCCTAGCTCATTGCAACATCGGGATTCAAGCAAGCCGGGCCGAAGACGGCTGAAATGCCAGAAACCGGTCCCCGGTAGCTTGTTTCCTTCCCAGTATAAGAATTGGCTTGGTAGTTTGGTCTGCCCTGTTCCCATGATGCACTGGGCCAGGGTCAGACTAATTTGCATATAGCCAAGTTCTGAGCTGGGATGGTGCAGTGAGCTAAAAAACGGTGATGGATCAAGTCCTGATCTTTGGACTGGGTAAGAGTGGTCTGCTTAATTCAGACACTCTGTTCATCACCACCCCATTTTCTGAATCATTTTTGTCCACCATAAGCGTGGAAGGGTATACTCAGATGTGAGTCCCTAGCTCATTGCACCATCAGGATTCAAGCAAGCCAGGCCGAAGACGGCTGAAATGCCAGAAACCAGTCCCCGGTAGCTTGTTTCCTTCCCAGTATAAGAATTGGCTTGGTAGTTTGGTCTGCCCTGTTCCCATGATGCACTGGGCCAGGGTCAGACTAATTTGCATATAGCCAAGTTCTGAGCTGGGATGGTGCAGTGAGCTAAAAAAAGGTGATGGATCAAGCCCTGATCTTTGGACTGGGTAAGAGTGGTCTGCTTAATTCAGACACTCTGTTCATCACCACCCCATTTTCTGAATCATTTTTGTCCACCATAAGCGTGGAAGGGTATACTCAGATGTGAGTCCCTAGCTCATTGCACCATCAGGATTCAAGCAAGCCGGGCCGAAGACGGCTGAAATGCCAGAAACCGGTCCCCGGTAGCTTGTTTCCTTCCCAGTATAAGAATTGGCTTGGTAGTTTGGTCTGCCCTGTTCCCATGATGCACTGGGCCAGGGTCAGACTAATTTGCATATAGCCAAGTTCTGAGCTGGGATGGTGCAGTGAGCTAAAAAAAGGTGATGGATCAAGCCCTGATCTTTGGACTGGGTAAGAGTGGTCTGCTTAATTCAGACACTCTGTTCATCACCACCCCATTTTCTGAATCATTTTTGTCCACCATAAGCGTGGAAGGGTATACTCAGATGTGATTCCCTAGCTCATTGCAACATCGGGATTCAAGCAAGCCGGGCCGAAGACGGCTGAAATGCCAGAAACCGGTCCCCGGTAGCTTGTTTCCTTCCCAGTATAAGAATTGGCTTGGTAGTTTGGTCTGCCCTGTTCCCATGATGCACTGGGCCAGGGTCAGACTAATTTGCATATAGCCAAGTTCTGAGCTGGGATGGTGCAGTGAGCTAAAAAACGGTGATGGATCAAGTCCTGATCTTTGGACTGGGTAAGAGTGGTCTGCTTAATTCAGACACTCTGTTCATCACCACCCCATTTTCTGAATCATTTTTGTCCACCATAAGCGTGGAAGGGTATACTCAGATGTGAGTCCCTAGCTCATTGCACCATCAGGATTCAAGCAAGCCAGGCCGAAGACGGCTGAAATGCCAGAAACCAGTCCCCGGTAGCTTGTTTCCTTCCCAGTATAAGAATTGGCTTGGTAGTTTGGTCTGCCCTGTTCCCATGATGCACTGGGCCAGGGTCAGACTAATTTGCATATAGCCAAGTTCTGAGCTGGGATGGTGCAGTGAGCTAAAAAACGGTGATGGATCAAGCCCTGATCTTTGGACTGGGTAAGAGTGGTCTGCTTAATTCAGACACTCTGTTCATCACCACCCCATTTTCTGAATCATTTTTGTCCACCATAAGCGTGGAAGGGTATACTCAGATGTGAGTCCCTAGCTCATTGCACCATCAGGATTCAAGCAAGCCAGGCCGAAGACGGCTGAAATGCCAGAAACCAGTCCCCGGTAGCTTGTTTCCTTCCCAGTATAAGAATTGGCTTGGTAGTTTGGTCTGCCCTGTTCCCATGATGCACTGGGCCAGGGTCAGACTAATTTGCATATAGCCAAGTTCTGAGCTGGGATGGTGCAGTGAGCTAAAAAACGGTGATGGATCAAGCCCTGATCTTTGGAATGGGTAAGAGTGGTCTGCTTAATTCAGACACTCTGTTCATCACCACCCCATTTTCTGAATCATTTTTGTCCACCATAAGCGTGGAAGGGTACACTCAGATGTGAGTCCCTAGCTCATTGCACCATCAGGATTCAAGCAAGCCGGGCCGAAGACGGCTGAAATGCCAGAAACCGGTCCCCGGTAGCTTGTTTCCTTCCCAGTATAAGAATTGGCTTGGTAGTTTGGTCTGCCCTGTTCCCATGATGCACTGGGCCAGGGTCAGACTAATTTGCATATAGCCAAGTTCTGAGCTGGGATGGTGCAGTGAGCTAAAAAACGGTGATGGATCAAGCCCTGATCTTTGGACTGGGTAAGAGTGGTCTGCTTAATTCAGACACTCTGTTCATCACCACCCCATTTTCTGAATCATTTTTGTCCACCATAAGCGTGGAAGGGTATACTCAGATGTGAGTCCCTAGCTCATTGCACCATCAGGATTCAAGCAAGCCGGGCCGAAGACGGCTGAAATGCCAGAAACCGGTCCCTGGTAGCTTGTTTCCTTCCCAGTATAAGAATTGGCTTGGTAGTTTGGTCTGCCCTGTTCCCATGATGCACTGGGCCAGGGTCAGACTAATTTGCATATAGCCAAGTTCTGAGCTGGGATGGTGCAGTGAGCTAAAAAACGGTGATGGATCAAGCCCTGATCTTTGGACTGGGTAAGAGTGGTCTGCTTAATTCAGACACTCTGTTCATCACCACCCCATTTTCTGAATCATTTTTGTCCACCATAAGCGTGGAAGGGTACACTCAGATGTGAGTCCCTAGCTCATTGCACCATCAGGATTCAAGCAAGCCGGGCCGAAGACGGCTGAAATGCCAGAAACCGGTCCCTGGTAGCTTGTTTCCTTCCCAGTATAAGAATTGGCTTGGTAGTTTGGTCTGCCCTGTTCCCATGATGCACTGGGCCAGGGTCAGACTAATTTGCATATAGCCAAGTTCTGAGCTGGGATGGTGCAGTGAGCTAAAAAACGGTGATGGATCAAGCCCTGATCTTTAGACTGGGTAAGAGTGGTCTGCTTAATTCAGACACTCTGTTCATCACCACCCCATTTTCTGAATCATTTTTGTCCACCATAAGCGTGGAAGGGTATACTCAGATGTGGGTCCCTAGCTCATTGCACCATCAGGATTCAAGCAAGCCGGGCCAAAGACGGCTGAAATGCCAGAAACCGGTCCCCGGTAGCTTGTTTCCTTCCCAGTATAAGAATTGGCTTGGTAGTTTGGTCTGCCCTGTTCCCATGATGCACTGGGCCAGGGTCAGACTAATTTGCATATAGCCAAGTTCTGAGCTGGGATGGTGCAGTGAGCTAAAAAACGGTGATGGATCAAGCCCTGATCTTTGGACTGGGTAAGAGTGGTCTGCTTAATTCAGACACTCTGTTCATCACCACCCCATTTTCTGAATCATTGTCTCCGAAGAGACTGGTACCATCAAAGGGCATGTCCATGAGGGAAGCCTGGACATCCCCAGAAGAAAGCCAGGTGTTCTCAGCCAGGTATGGCCTCTGAGGTCCAGTATTGACAAAATCGTTCTGCCCAGTGAGCCAGTCGTGTCCAAGCCACAGCGTATAATAAACTTCGCTGCGTCTCTCCCATCTGTAACTGCTTGGGAGAGTATGACTGGGGGCCTCCTTCGGGACATGTGGCAGCACTTGTGCACCTGTTTCCCATAGCGTTTGGGAATAGTGGCCCAATAATCATGCAATGCTGGCGGAAGAAAACATTTTCCCTCCCAAACTGTCCAGCCTCTTGGATTTTCTGACCAGGGGAGCAGCACAGAACGGCCATGGGAAGGGGAGCCTTGGACCACCAACCTCTAAAGGGGCAGCAGAGGTCAATCGGCCTATTCACAGGAGCCCCTGTGTTGGGTTTGGACCAGGTCCACAAAAGATGAGAGCCTTGTTGAATGGGTGGAGCGGTTCAGAGGAGGAGATTCTTGGTTGCAGCACCTCCATCAAGATGTTGGTCTTGACTGCCACTGAGAATAACTAAAGGTCAAGGATCTCAGCCAGGTGGGGATTGCCTTCATCCCATGCTTGGCAGCTGTAGGTTTGTCTGTTGGGGAAAGAATCAGCTGGGTGTCATTGGCGTAGGAGACTATGTTGAGTCTGCATCTTCGGACGTTGGCTGCAGGCGGGGCAATATAGATGTTGAAGAGGTTGGGGCTCTGGGAGGAGCACTGAGGCCAGATGCCTCAAGCTTAACTAAGACACGAATGAAGTCCTCATCCCTGGCTCAACACCATGTGTCTTGGATGACTCCAGGTGGCCCACAGCGCTCTGAACCCATCCCCCACACCCACGGACTATGCATGAAAGCTCAGCATCATCCTAGACTCCTCGCTCCACAAATTGGGCAGATGGAGAGAGCTGCCAGTCAGAATTGTCTTAGATGCACTTCTTCAGCTGGGGCTTCTTCCATAGCGTGTGTGAATGCCTTGTGATCCATCATTAATGGAGGGGTAATACGGGGATGGCGAGTGATGCAGTGGATAGAGAGTTTATCCCAAGATAGTCCTAATGGGTGGTATGGAAAACATTGGGGTCCCAGAAGCACCCAAGCACTGGAAGACATGGGCTATCTTGTGGCAAAAAGAAACATAGCTCACCACTGGCAGGATGCCCCTGCCCCCCCCAGTTACTGAATGGACTAATGAAATGAACC
Source organism: Lissotriton vulgaris (assembly GCF_964263255.1). Lineage (NCBI taxonomy): Eukaryota > Metazoa > Chordata > Amphibia > Caudata > Salamandridae > Lissotriton > Lissotriton vulgaris. The sequence goes on along the minus strand of NC_141694.1, from coordinate 220,439,226 downwards.
ACTGCGCTGTACTTGAGTCTACAAGTCCTTAAGTCTACATAAGGAATACTTAAAAATTTGGTCTCCCTGGAGACGGACTACAGCAACCTTGGGAAATGCTGTATTATATAGGGTGTGATGAAAATGTGGTTCTATACTGTATAATTGTTTCCATAATGTATATTGAAGGGCTTGCATGGCAAGACTTCCTCAAGACAATGGCAATGGATGTGAATGTATGTTTAGCTTAAACAGAAAACTAAACTTAAAGAGTTCATTAAAAAAAGCTATACACATATTATTCTCCACTTAACTGTAGAGTATTTTCCAGAGTTACTGTAAAATAATGTGTCAACAATGTTGCTTACTGTCAACGTGCAACAGACAAGGGGATGGTCAGAAATAGCCTAAGCTTCACTTTACTAATAAGCAAATCCTATTGGTTGCCTTACACCGTTCAGATAACAATGCAGTCCATTTAATCTAATGTAGGGAGAAAATTGTCTTTAATTAGGTGAAAGTCAGTTATAAACATAAACAGAATGAATAAAAATAGTTGAGTAACTCAGATTCACAATATCATGAACATGAGGTGCTTAGCCCTGAAGTTCTCTAACATGCCTGACTAAACAAACAAACAAACTATGCACCTGAAAGGTTTGCGTATCAATCGGACTAGAGCAAAGTAGATCCAAAGAGATTGGCCGTGTTCTTGCAGGCCTTACTGGCCGGCAGACAGACTTTGTAAGTGTCCACTTGGAAGCTTGACGTAAAAAAGGTCTCAGGTAACAAACAAGTTCTTCTTCTGTGGCACAACCTAATAACAGAAATATAGACACCTACTCCTTTACAACCCTCTGGGGAAGGACTGCCAGTTAGTGGCCAGAAAATTCATAACTTCTCTCTGAAGAGAACCCAAGTGAGGCAGAGAAATGACTACTTTGCTGAGAAACAGTTCAAGGTGAGCAGTGTTAAGAGTCAGATGCAGCAATCTTCCTCTCGCTCCTTCCATCATGAGGTAGTCTTTCCCTGGAAAAACCCATAAACACAGACTGAGAATGTGGAGACTGACCGGGTTCTACAATAAACAACACTACCTCAGACGAAAATGCTTCTTTCGTGTTTTGTGCAATGAAGAGGTTCGGATGGCCCAGCCAATATATGAGAAAAATTTGAAAATTGGCATATCCACTCCATGTGTGGAAAAGTTGACGATGGAAAAAGTAATATAAAATGTTTATAAAATTGGATTTCAATGGAATACATGGATTAATTTGACGGGATTGGATTACAGCCTAAATGGCGACTTGAGCTGTGCGTTTGGTTGGGGCGAAGATTCGCCCCAGTTTGATCATGTGTTTACCTAGGTGCCGGTTGGGCATGGCATCAAACCAAACTGCACGCACTCTGATTAAACATGGTGAATCATGGACTATAAGAAGAATGGTGTGCATCCCCACCCTCGAGACTGCCCAAGAACCAGATATACAAGGACACAAACCTCTTGAAAGGACCGTTACAAAAGAACAAGTTACTTACCTTCGGTAACGCTTTTTCTGGTGAATTACAGTGTCTGCCTGTGGATTCCTGACCTTATGAATATCCCCTGCGCCAGAATTCAGCGGAAATGTTTCGTAGCTCTCTGCGCCGAGGAGATCGTCACAGCGTCATGACTCTGCACGCGGCTCCGCATGACCTCACCGGAGCCATAAGAAGACCACGTCGGCATGATGACGTCAGTTCTACCCATTTTTTCGGTACTACAGAGGCAAAAAGGGCGAACCGACCATAGAGACAATGCATACATAGTATATAGAATTCACACCAATACACACAGTGTATAATGAAATAAGCAAGCTTGCATTTCAAACAAGACAACAATAAACCAATAGAGGTAATAATGTCTAGAGTACACAAAAATACATCGAACAGCTAATACATCAGCTTTGAACCCCTTGGGCGCAGCCGCGATTCTGCGTCTGTGCGGCACATTCCGATCGCGGGAGCGGTCATGATGGCCGGGAGCCGTCATCAGCACATGAGCACTGTGTGCCATGGCGGCTCCCGGCCGTCATCAGCATGGAAGGGGTTATGGTATAAAAGGGTGTACAATGGGGAGGTGGGTGGGTCTGTGAGGAATCGACAGTCAGATACTGTATGCACCAGAAAAAGCGTTACCAAAGGTAAGTAACTTGTTCTTCTGATGGATACATCTGCCTGTGGATTCCTCCCCTTATGAATAGAATCCCACAGCAGTACCTCATCAGGAGGAGGGTGTCCACCCTTCTATACCAAAAAGTCCTGCAAAACAGAACGCGCAAAACGGCCATCCCTCCTCAAATTAGAATCTCAGCAGTAATGCTTCCCGAAAGTGTGGAGGGAGGCCCAAGTTGCAGCTTTACATATGTCTAAAACAGGGGCACCTCTAGACAATGCAGAAGTAGAGGATTTAGCCCTGGTGGAATGAGCTCTAATGCCTACAGGAGGCTCCTTACCAGCCAGGGAGTAGCATTTCGTGATGCACAAGATGATCCACCTGCATAAAGTGCGCTTGTGCACCGCCTTGCCCTTCATACGACCCGCATATCCAACAAAGAGCTGGTCATCTTCGCGAAAGTCCTTTGTTCTGTCCAAATAGAAGCTAATCACCCTCTTTGTATCCAAACGAAGTCTCTCCTTCTCTTTGGATGGGTGAGAGGGAGGATAGAAAGTAGGAAGGGTAATGGACTGACCTAGGTGGAAGGGAGTTACCACCTTAGGTAGAAAAGCAGCCCTGGTCCTGAGTACCATCCTTTCAGCATGTATGGTCATAAAAGGAGGCCTTGAACTCAAAGCCGGGAGCTCACTCACCCTCCTGCCCGAAGTGATAGCTACCAGGTAGACGGTTTTAAATGTCAAAACCCTCAACGGACAACTATGCATAGGTTTGAAAGTAGAACCCATTAAAAAAGTTAATACTAGATTCAAATCCCACTGGGGCATAATAAACGGAGTGGAAGGAAATATGTTTGTCAGCCCCTTAATGAATCTTAAGACTATAGGAGACTTAAATAAAGAAGGCTGATCAGGCAAACACAAAAATGCAGACAAGGCCAACAAATATCCTTTAACAGTGGCCACAGCACAACCTTGCTGGGCCAAATGAAGAGAAAAACAAAGAACATCAGAAAGATGAGCCTTCAAGGGATCAATAGATTTCCCTCTGCACCACTTAACAAATTTAGACCACCTGTAAGAATAGACAGACTTGTAGTGCTGCATGGCCGATAGTATAACGTCCACCACGTCAGGCGGGAGAGAAAAATAATTCAAGTTGCCCCGTTCAATCTCCAGGCATGAAGGTGCAGGCTCTGGAGGTGGGGGTGTAGAACTTGCCCCTCCATCTGAGAGAGGAGGTCTGCCCTGAGAGGGAGACTGAGCAGAGGGTGCAACGAGAGGTGAAGTAGATCTGTGTACCACACCCTTCTTGGCCAATCTGGGGCGATCAATATAACTTGGACCCGGTCTTGATGAATCTTCCTCAGAACCTGAGGATTCAAGGGTATGGGAGGAAACGCGTAAAGGAGTTGCGAGCTCCAACTCAACTGAAAAGCGTCCCCCAACGCTCCCTGCCTCGGAAAATTGAGACTGCAAAATAAAAGGCAGTGAGCGTTCTCAAGAGTGGCAAACAGGTCCACCCGAGGAGTTCCCCACGTCTGGAAGATGTGCCGAACTACCTCTGGATGAAGCCTCCACTCGTGGTCGGCGGAGAACTGCTGACTGAGACTGTCCGCACGCATGTTCAGTACCCCGGCCAGATGACTTGCCATCATCCAAATCCGATGATCCTGAGCCCAGGACCAAAGTCACAATGCCTCTCTGCAGAGACGGTACGACCCAACTCCTCCCTGTTTGTTGGCATACCACATCGCGGCAGTGTTGTCCGTCAGGACTTGAACCGACTGACCGCGAAGGGAAGGAAGAAAGGCCTTGAGCGCCACACGTATTGAATATGCTACTTACCAGTATGCATCTGTTCTTGGCATGTAGGGCTGTTGACATTCATATCTGTGCATAGATCGCCGCCTAGTGTTGGGTCCGGAGGATTGCACATTGTTGTCCTGGAAGAGTCTTCGAAGTATCACGAGATAGGTGGCTCCTCCCCTGGACTACAGTGCGCATGGGCATCCTCTCCATCCTTAGATTGTTTTTCGCCATTGTGGCAGAGATGGAGTGTAATACAGTGAGTGATGTCCATGCTAGATAGTAATTCTGAATGCTACAGCTGCTACAGGCGCCGGGGAGGAGGGTGGGTGATATGAATGTCAGCAGCCCTACATGCCAAGAACAGATGCATACTGGTAAGTAGCACATTCGGTTCGAGGCATGAGGGCTGCTGAATTCATATCTGTGCATAGATTACATAGCAGTCCCTCCTGTTAGCGGCGGCTGCCCGTGCCAGCTGCAGCAGTCTGAAAAAGAGTTTTGAGAACAGCCTGTCCTACAGCTGCCTGCTGTTTAGAATGCACATCTACGCAGTAGTGTTTCGTAAATGTATGTGTGGTGGACCAAGTGGCTGCCTTACATATCTCTTCTAAAGGAATATTCCCCAGGAAAGCCAAGGACGCTCCTAACTTAAGTGTGGAGTGTGCTCGTGGTGGAATGGTTAGTGTGCGTTTAGCCTTAGCAAAGCAAATCTGAATACATTTAACGATCCACCGGGCTATCCCTGCTTTGGAAATGGGGTTGCCTTTGTATTGTGGAGAAAAGGCAACGAAAAGCTGTTTTGTTTTTCTGAAATCCTTTGTTCTGTCTATATAGTACATTAGAGCCCTTTTGAAATCTAACATGTGGAGGGATCTCTGCGACATTTTCCATATTGGGAAAGAAAACTGGCAGTTCTATGGTCTGGTTTATGTGGAACTGCGAAATCACTTTAGGCATAAATGTAGGGTTGGTGCGTAATACCACCCTATTTGCGTGGACCTGGATGAATGGCTCTTGAATGGTTAGTGCCTGGAGTTTTGCAGCGTGAATCTTTCTGGATTCACTATGCTGTGCATTATTCCGCAATCTGGTGGTTGGGTCCGGATTCGTAGTCTTTTTTCTCTTTTTATTTATTTTTTTGTAGCCCAGGTGGGCGTCGACGTCCCACCATTTGGTGCACCTTCGTGACGTCGACTCGCTTCCTGCGGAAGCTCCCACCCTTGGGCGCCATCTTCGGATTCTTTTTTCCGCCGTTGGGTCTGGATCGTCGCATGAAGCTCCGGAGAAGTTTCAGGAGAAAAGAAGGAAATACACCAAGTTTTTGAGGGAAAAGGACCAAGGAAAGTCGGAGAAGAAGACCTCCTAGAGCCAGAACGAAGAAAGAGGAGAAAACCTTGTGATATTCGACGGCCAAGGAGAAAGCGCGCGCAGGGGGGCCCCCTGAGCGAGCACATGGACAACACTCCATTCAAGTTCTGCCGTAATTGCCACCACAAGTACGCGCAGAAGGACCAGCATCTGGTCTGCAACCTCTGCCTGCCGATCGACCACTCCAGCGAGGATTGCAACGCCTGTTCAATCTTCACGCCGAAGACTTTGAGAGTTCAAGAGAGACAGAGGGTGGCCCACCACACGATGCAAGGGAAAGGGATCACGCCGACTCTCTACCAGCTGGGTGCCTCCTCCGACGAAGAGGAGAACATCGCCGAGGGACCAGATGACTTCACGGTCGCAGAGACCGATGTGAGACCTTCAAAAAAAGTAGGAGAGTCTACGACCCCGAAAACCCAGACAGGGCCTAGAAAGCCTGAGGGAGAACCCCGAAAAACAGAGGCTAAGTCCTCGAAAGGAGCGCCGGCGACGAAAGTTTCGACGTCCGAAGCTGCATCCTCTGAAAGGCCCAGCGGATCCTTCGAAAAGCACTCCCAGATGGCAAAGACCAGCGAAAAGCAAAGGTCGTCGAAGCAGACCCTCGAGAAGGGACCCTCGAGCGAGAAGACGCTCAGAATGGCCTCGACGTCGAAGGTACCGTCGAAAAGACCAGCCGAAAAGCTCGACGCCAAGCAAGCGGCAGAGATGGAGAAAAAGAGAAGAAGGCTCGAGGCCGAAATGGAGAGTATGCTCCAGAGGAAGAGAGACTTCGACGAGAAAATGAAGAACTACTCGATTCCCTCGAAGACCGCTGCGGCCGCCGAAGAGGTAGAGGTGCAGGAGGATTTCGAGGCAGAGGAGCCGCCGAAAACTCCAAACCCCACAGATGAGGGAGAAGAGGAGGACTTCTACCGCTCGGAAGGAGATTACCTCCGCGAGAGCTACTACTCAGAATCCTCGGCGTCGCTAGAGGAAGAATGGCAGGATCTCGAAGCCGATAACCCCGAGGAACCTGTGGAGACATACCCTTCGAGGCCTTCGCCGCCAGACGACATGCAAATGCTACTTACCAGTATGCATCTGTTCTTGGCATGTAGGGCTGCTGACATTCATATCTGTGCATAGTCCGCCACCTAGTGTTGGGTCCGGATGATTGCACATTGTTGTCCTGGAAGAGTCTTCGAAGTATCACGAGATAGGTGGCTCCTCCCCTGGACTACGGTGCGCATGGGCATCGCCTCCATCCCCAGATTGTTTTTAGCCATTGGCAGAGATGGAGTGAAGAAAGTGAGTGATGACCATGCTATGAGCATATGTGTGTATATGAATAAATACTGCAGCTGCTACAGGCGCCGGGGAGGAGGGTGGGCGATATGAATGTCAGCAGCCCTACATGCCAAGAACAGATGCATACTGGTAAGTAGCATTTGCAGTTCGAGGCATGTGGGCTGCTGAATTCATATCTGTGCATAGAATACATAGCAGTCCCTCCATTAACGGCGGTCGCCCGTGCCAGCTGCAGCAGTCTGAAAAAGCGTTTTTAGAACAGCCTGACCAACAGCTGCCTGCTGTTTGGAATGCACGTCTACACAGTAGTGCTTAGTGAAAGTATGTGTGGTAGACCATGTGGCTGCTCTACAGATGTCTTCTAAGGGAATGTTACCTAGGAAGGCCATAGAGGCCCCCAACTTCCTAGTGGAGTGGGCCCTTGGTGGGATAGTGAGAGTGCGCTTAGCTTTAGCGTAACAAATCTGAATGCACTTTACTATCCATCTAGCAATCCCCGCTTTGGAGATTGCATTTCCCTTGTGTTGTGTGGCAAAAGCAACAAAGAGTTGTTTGGTTTTGCGGAAATCTTTTGTCCTGTCCACATAGTACATCAAGGCCCTTTTCACATCAAGAGTGTGGAGCATACGCTCCGCCAGCGTCTCTGGGTTTTGGAAAAACACCGGCAATTCAATTGTTTGGTTCATGTGGAACTGTGAGACCACTTTGGGTAAGAATTTAGGGTTAGTGCGGAGCACCACCCTGTTAGTAAGAACCACATTGAGGTTCCATTCTGGAGCTGGTGGAGTCCTTGGTGGAATGACCCTTTTGAGTCCTTCCAGAAAAGCTTTGATAGCAGGGACCTTAAAGAGTGACAGGTGCTGCCTATTCTGGAGGTATGCTGCCATAGCAGACAGGTGAATGCGGATGGAAGAGTACGCTAGATTACATCGATACAGGTGAAAGAGGTAACATATGATGTTTTGAATGGAAGCATCTAGCGGGTCAATGCTGTGGTCCACACAGTAGATGACAAACCTCTTCCATTTGGCCGCATAACAAGCTCTAGTAGTGGGCTTCCTTGCCTCCCGAATGATGTCCATGCAATCGGGAGGAAGATTGAGGTAGCCAAACTCTAGGACTTCAGGAGCCAGATCGCCAGGTTGAGCTGTTGCGGATCTGGGTGCTGAATGTCGCCATGGCTCTGCGTCAGAAGGCTGGGAGTGAGATGAAGCCTTTGATGCGGTACCACGGAGAGTTCCAGAAACGTGGTGTACCATGGTTGGCGAGCCCACGTTGGAGCAACCAGGATGAGCGTCATCGAGTGTTGCCTGAGCTTGCGTGCCACCAGCGGTATCAGAGGTGCTGGGGGAAAAGCGTACGCAAATCTGCCTGACCAGTTCATCCACATCGCATTGCCCTGTGATTGGGGGTGTGGGAACCTGGCGGCGAAGCTTTGGCATTTTGCGTTCTCCTTTGTGGCGAACAGGTCTATCTCTGGATGACCCCACTTTTGGAAGTACGGTTGGAGTACTGATGGATGTATCTCCCACTCGTGCATCTGATGGCTGTGTCTGCTGAGCAGATCTGCCATTTGATTGTCCTTGCCCGGGAGATGCTCTGCCATGAGGAAGATGTTCCTCTGAATGGACCACTTCCACATGCTCTGAGCCAGATGAGACAGCTGTGGAGAGTGTGTACCTCCCTGCTTCTGGATGTAGTACATGGCCGTCATGTTGTCCGTCCGGATCAACACGACCTTGTTGCACAGATGTACTTTGAACGCCTTTAAGGCCATGAAGATTGCCATCAGTTCCAACACATTGATGTGCATCTTCCTTTGCTGAAGTGTCCATAGTCCCTGCACAGTGTAGTGGAGTACATGCGCTCCCCATCCCTGGAGAGAGGCGTCCGTCGTCAGGATGATCTGTGGGACAGGCTCTTGGAATGGTCGGCCCTTGCAAAGGTTTTGTGGATTCCACCAATGCAGAGAGTTGTACGCCCGACCGCTCACCAACACTAGGCCTGTCAGTTGCCCATGAGCCTGAGTCCACTGACGTGCAAGGCACTCCTGAAGCGGACGCATATGTAGTCTCGCGTGCGGGACAATGGAGATGCAGGAGGCCATCATGCCTATCAACTGCATGAACACCCTCGCTGGAAGCGAGTGTTGGGGTCTGAATCGTAGGATCAGCGCCTGGATACTGGCGATTCTCACTGAATTCGGCTGCGCAGTGGCTGCCAGAGTGTCGATCGTCGCGCCCAGATACTGTCGCACGTGGGCGGGCTGGAGATGGGACTTCGGGTAGTTCAGAGAGAATCCCAGATCGTGCAGGAGGTGAATGGTGCGTGACACGTGGTCTACGCACTGCTGTTCCGTCTTTGCCTGAATAAGCCAGTCGTCTAGGTATGGAAAGACATGGACGTGCTGGCGACGGAGATGCGCCGCCACAGTCGCTAGGCACTTTGTAAATACTCTCGGTGCCGTGGTGACCCCGAACGGCAGGACTCTGAACTGGTAATGCTGGTCTAAGATCTTGAATCTGAGATACTTTCTGTGGGAAGGATGCAGGGGAATATGAAAATAGGCATCCTTCAGATCCAGCGTTGCTAGGAAGTCCCCCTGTTGAAGCAGGGGAAGCACCTGCTGCAATGTGAGCATATGGAAGTGCTCCGAGTTGATGTACCAGTTCAGGGGCCTGAGGTCCAGGATCGGCCTGAGTGATCCGTCCTTTTTGGGGATCAGAAAATACAGGGAGTAAACCCCTGTTCCCCGTTCTTGCAATGGAACGAGCTCTATTGCCCCTTTTTGCAGCATGACCAGAACTTCTTGCTGCAACAAGGTCAAGTGCTCGTCGGACATAGCACGGCTTCTTGGCGGTATGTCCGGTGGAATGGACGTAAGTTCTAGACAGTACCCGTACTGGATAAGAGACCTCACCCACCTGTCCGTGGTGATGGACCTCCACGCCGGCAGGAACTGCTGGAGTCTCCCCCCGAGAGGTGTCGTGTGATCGGGGGGGAGTGACAAGGCGTCACTGCTTGTTGGTGGTGGTGGACCTGGATGCATTGTTTCCACGTCCCCTGCCTTTGATATTATTGCCTCTGTAGCCACCCCTGCCCTTGTTGTTGTTATACGAGGACTGGGTGTTACCCTTGTAGTATTGTGTGGACTGGGATGCCTGTCCCCTCGAGGTGCCTCTTGAATTGGAGCGGCGAAAGGAACTACCCCGAAACTGCTGACTTTGTAAAGCCCCCATAGATTTGGCAGTTTCGGTATCTTTTTTCATCTTTTCTAGGGAGGCATCCACCTCAGGGCCGAACAGATGGTCAGGATTCACTGTTTGACCCAATATTGTGGTTTGTATGTCGGGTTTGAACCCCGAAATTCGAAGCCAGGCATGACGTCTAAGTAACACACTTGTATTGATAGCCCTGGAGGCAGTGTCTGCCACATCTAGGGCACATTTGATGGATGCATTTGTAATGAGTTTACCCTCCTGAATGAGCATCTCCCCCGCCTCCTTATATTGGTCAGGCAAGTGTTGCAGGATGGCCTCTAATGTGTCATAATGGGCCCTATCATAACGTGCAAGCAGGGCTTGAGTGTTAGAGATCCTCCAGATGTTCGCTGCCTGTGCAGCAATGCGTTTGCCTGATGCCTCAAAGATCTTGGACTCTTTGTCCGGGGGAGGAGCGTCACCAGTAGTCTGCGAATTCGCCCTCTTTCGAGCGTTGGAAACCACCAGGGAGTCCAATGGCAAATGTCCCTTAATATACGTGGGATCCGTGGGCGCCGCTTTATATTTCCTGTCGATGCGAGGATTGACCACCCGCGCCCGGGTGGGCTCTTTGAATACCTCCTGTGCATGCTTCAGCACCCCTTAAGCATTGGTAGTGTCTTGACTTGTTTTTCGGCTACCGAGAAGGTGTCTACTAAGAAGTCCGCATCCACGGGGTCTGAGTGCAGTTCGACGTCATGGTTCGCTGCAGCTCTCTCTATTAATGCATTGAAGGCCGCCGAGTCCTCTGTCGGGGACGTCTTTGCGGCGAAAAGTTGAGTGTCCTGCCCCGACTGCGGGTCGTCTGCGTCGCCTCCTGCCGTCCAGGGCACATGCTCCTCTTCCGGATCAGAGTACGCAGGATAGGTGTACTCGGCCTCTTCCTCGTCCACATCAGGCACGGGGGAATGGGCCGGCGAGTGTTCCAGGGCTTGTGGAGACAGAGGTTCCATCAGAGCCGAAGAGTCCGCAGAGTACCTCTTGTTCTTGAGTGGAATCCTAAAAGGTTCCAAGGCCGGCTCCGACGTAATCTTTCGTTTGAGGAGCGACAATTTTCCGGTGTTGGCGTCGATGATCACCTCACGACGTTCCTCCACCGCAAGCGGCTGGAGCCGAAGCTTCGACACCACCAAGGCAGCCTTCGGCGTCAATACTTCCTGAGAGTGTCCGCCCTGCTTAGGCGCGAAGGCCTTCGGCGCCGACTTGGGAGGAAGGGTAAAACGAATGAGCGTTTGTTCCCTGGCAGGCTTCGGCGTGGGCCTAGGCACTACAGTGTCCTGGCTGGGAACCACAGTGGACTGTTGGATCCGCCTTAAGGATTCTCCCACCTTCCTTGTAAGGGATGCCGAGGGCTGAACCGTCTCGAGCGATTCTTCGTCTCCGAGAGCCCGATCGCCGGTAGGCCTCTTCTTCGGTGCCGACGCCCCATGGCCTGGCGCACCGTCGGCGTGACGCTTCTTCGAAGCCGTCTTCGGGTCCGCGACCCCTTTCGGTGCCGACGCAGCCGCGTCGGAGGCCTTCACCTTCGGCGCCGACCCAGAGGGCTTCGGGTCGGCCATTTTGGCGTGGCTCTTCTGGTCGGCCATTTTGGCGTGGCTCTTCAAGTCGGCCATTTTGGGTTTCGTGGAAGTTGACGCCTCCAGAACCTTCTTCACCAACGCCACTTTCGGTTTCGGTTTCGCATCCGAGGGTGCGAGACCAGTTGGCTTCACTTTCGGTTTCTTCTTAGAAATGTCCGTGACCGGGCCCGGAGGCGGGGACGTAGGACTGATAGTTAGATCTTGGGTAAGGCCCGAAGGCGATCCCTCGACCTGGGCCGTATGATGGGGAGTAACCCCGGAGTCTGGTTGGGGATGCTCTTCCTCCGAGCTATCACCCATCGTGGCACAAGCCAGTTCGTCGTCCCCTACCTCGTCGGAGGCTTCGTCGTAGGCCTCCTCATCCGCGTCGTAGGTCTCTTCCTCGGACGCGGGGCCAGGGTCCGACCCTTGTACGTCGTCTTCTCCCTCGACAGATTCCTGGAAGATGTCATCAGGTGGGGGTGCCGAAGCCGACAATTGAGCCTGGAGCCGATTAGCCCGGCGAATCTTTAAAGTCTTCTTACTTCTAAATTTCGAACACGCCATGCAGGTGTCTTCACGGTGATCCGGTGACAAGCATGTATTGCACACGGGGTGCACGTCGAGGTGCGAATATTTAGAATGACACAGCGGACACTTCTTGAATGGAGTCCGCTCCATAGCAAAGGGTGTAGTGTAGGCCCGTCCGCGTCGAAAGCACGTGGAAGGGCAGTAAGAGATAGGAGCTGAGAGTCAGTAAGAAACCCGAACGCAACTATACCGACGCCCAGCCTAAAGACCTTTTGGTCTCGAGTAAAAGTAGAACAACTATCGGTTCCGACAGAGGGAACCGAAACACATCCGAACCCAATGGCGGAAAAAAACAATCTGGGGATGGAGGCGATGCCCATGCGCACTGTAGTCCAGGGGAGGAGCCACCTATCTCGTGATACTTCGAAGACTCTTCCAGGACAACAATGTGCAATCATCCGGACCCAACACTAGGTGGCGGACTATGCACAGATATGAATTCAGCAGCCCACATGCCTCGAACTCGGGGCTTACTATGAGGTCGTCAAGAAGGCTGCAACAGTCTACAATGTGAAGTTGGAGGAGGAACAGACAAAGGCAGACTTCCTGCTAGAAACTTTGCTCCCCTCACAGACGAAAAGCAGTTTCCTGCCCATGCTGAAGAGCGTCACGGCCCAAGGGACTGAAGCCTTCAAGGAACCGGCTACACGCAGGTCAGTGACCCCGAGGACGGAGTGGAAATACAAGTTCTCCTCCGAGGACCCCCTTATATCCAGGGCACCGTGGCAGCTGATTCTATAATCGTAGCAACGGCCAGGAGAAGGGCCAACGTGCCAACCACATCTGGGCCACCACCTGATAAGGAAAGCAGGAGGATGGACCTCACTGGAAGAAAAATAGAAAGAAATGCTGCTATGCATTGGAGGATGGCGAACTCCAATGCACTCCTGAATAGACACCAATATCAGCACTGGGATGAGATGAGCCAGTTGCTGAAACACATGCCTGAGGAGTACAGGCAGAGGGCAGCCCACCTCGTGGAGGGGGGAAAGGACATAGCGAACGCATGCCTGAAGACAGCCCTAGATGGGGCAGAAACATCAAGCAGGCTGATGGCCATAGGTATCACTGAGAGAAGGCAGGCCTGTCTCAGAATATCAGGCTTCAAGGCAGAAGTGCAGAACAACATCCTGAACACCCCCTTCAACGGGGAGACGCTGTTCGGAGCATCAGTGGATGACAAACTGGCTCAGCTGAAGAAAGACAATGAGACAGCCAAATCGATGGGAGCCCTACAATTCAGGGGGATGCGGAGAGGCACCCCCACAAGGAGACCAAATGGTAGAGGTGGATACCAGCAATCACATTCGCAACAGTCGCACCACCATGGTCAACAGAGTGACAACCAATGGCACCAGGGTCAACAGAGGCAGAATTGGAACTCCAAGAATAGGGGCCAGTCCTTTCGAGGGAGAGGAAACGGACGGGGCCAGAGACGGAGAAGTGGTGATCAACCCCCCCAAAAGTGACTCCATGAGGAAGGAGGCGCTCACCCACCCAAAGCCTCCGGGGGGAGAGCACCAACAGCTAAGGAGAGGCTCACACGGACACGACTCAAGAGAACACACAACACCAGTAGGGGGAAGGTTGAGATTTTTTCTACACGAGTGGAGAAAAATAACCACAGACAAGTGGATACTAAACATTATACAGCACGGATACTGCATAGAGTTGGAAAGATATCCACCAAGCAGAAAGCCAAAGAGAAGGGGTCACAAGGGCAAAGAACTGCAGTTGCTCCAGGAGGAAGCTCAAGAACTGCTCCTCAAAGAGGCCATAGAACCAGTCCCGCACAGAGAACGGAACAAGGGGGTGTACTCAAACTACTTCCTAGTACCAAAGGTGGACGAAAGCCTAAGACCCATCCTGGACTTACGGTTCCTGAACACCTACGTAAAAACTCAAAAGTTCAAGATGACTTCCCTGCAAGAGGTCATCCCACAAATAAGGGCCGGGGACTACTTGTCCACCATAGTCCTAAAAGACGCATACCTGCACATCCCCATGAACAGGAAACACAAACACATGTTAAGATTCAAGGTGAACGAAGACCACTACCAGTTCACAGCCCTGGCTTTCGGACTCAAGTCAGCACCAAGGGTCTTTACCAAATGCCTCGCGGCGGTGGCCGCACACCTACGAAGGGAGGGTATACATGTGTACCCCTACCTGGACGACTGGCTCGTGAAAGCAAGCTCTTACACGAGGTGCAAAGTTCACGCAGAACAAGTCACAAGAACGCTCACGAACCTGGGCTTCTCCATCCACTGGAGAAAGTGCTCCATGGACCCAGAACAAGTGAAAATCTTCCTGGGGGCCCTGATCAACACGGTCGAATGCAGAGTAACACCCAGCGAGAAGAGAACACTCAGCCTGCTGAGGGAGAAACGTCACTACCAGAGGGGGCAAGTTCTGACAGTGAGGACGGTGAGCAAGATCTTGGGGATGATGGCGTCATGCATCCACCTGGTCCCCAATGTTCGTCTAAAGATGAGACCACTACAGGAGTGGCTGCAACAGCAATGGTCACAAGCAGAAGGGAGTTGGGAAGATCTAGTGGTTGTTACGCACAATGTGCAGGAGGAGATGAAATGGTGGACGAAGGAGAATATAACGATGGGGAAACCTCTAACGCCACCGGACCCAACTGTGACCATCACCACAGATGCATCCCAGAAAGGATGGGGTGCACACATGAACAGGCTCAGAGTGAGGGGTCTGTGGAGCCCAGGAGATGCAGTCAAGCACATCAACTACCTGGAACTGAAAACAGTGTTGCTGGCCCTCAAGGCCTTCCAAAAACACCTTTACAACAAAAGGGTGATGATACAGACAGACAACACCACAACAATGTTTTACATCAACAAGCAAGGGGGGACTCAGTCATTCCCCCTGTCGAGCTTGGCTCAAGAAATATGGAATGGGCGATCCCACTCAGGATAGACCTGCTTGCCATACACCTGCCAGGGAAGGACAATGTGGAGGCGGATTGGCTCAGCAGGCAAGCGTCGGTGTCCCACGATTGGGAGCTGAACAGCCAAGAGACAGAGAAACTGTTCAAGAGGTGGGGCACACCAACAATAGACCTGTTTGCAACACGCCAGAATGCAAAATGCCAACACTTTGCATCGAGGGAACAGGAACCGATGTCCCATGGGAATGCCCTATGGATAAGCTGGTCAAAGAAATTTGCCTATGCTTTTCCACCGACGCCACTGATCCCCAGAGTCCTGAACAAGTGCAGGTCGAGCAACATGACTCTCATCCTGGTGGCTCCCCAATGGGCGAGGCAGACATGGTACTCTCAGATTATGGAGATGTCGCAGGGCAAAGCACACAAGTTCCCAAAAAGAAGAGACCTTCTCTCCATGGAAGGGGGACAAGTTCTACACCCAGAACCAGAAAGCCTCAGCCTGTCAGCGTGGCTCCTGAGGACTTAGAGTTCGCACATCTAAAACTACCAGAGAGCACACTTCGGGTGCTGAGAGAAGCAAGGAGACCCAGCACGCAGAAGTGCTATGGGGAAAAATGGAAGAGGTTCACGCAGTGGTGCCATAGGAAGAACCTGCAGAGAAAACGGACGAGAGAGTCTACAGTACTTAGATACCTCACGCACCTGATCAAAGCTAAACTAAGCTCGTCCTCGCTGAGGGTTCACCTGGCAGCGATTGTGGCATACACAAGAGGAGAAACAGGGAGAAGTTTCTTCACTTCCACAGTAGTTAAAAGGTTCTTGGAAGGAGCGAAGAGAATAGAGTCACCCAAGAGAATGCCGCCGCCGGCATGGAACTTAAACGTGGTACTGACAGAACTCATGAAGCCACCATTTGAATCCATCCATAAAGCATCACTACAAATGCTGACAATGAAGACAGCCTTTCTAGTAGCAATAACATCGCTACGCAGAGTAAGCGAGCTACAAGCTTTGACGCTGCAAGAACCGTACATACAAATACACAGTGACAGGGTCGTGATGAGGACAGACCTGCATTTCATGCCCAAGGTGGTGTCTACATTCCACATGAACCAGAGTATCCAGATACCTAGCTTCTTCCAGAAGCCCACGTCAAGCGCGGAGAGGGCGCTCCACACTCTGGACGCAAGGCGGGCATTTATGCACTATTTAGAAAAGACGAAAGCACACAGGAAGACGAAACAATTCTTTGTGTCCTTCGCAAGGAGTTTCCTGGGTACACCAGTGACTAAGAACACCATAGCAAGATGGATTGCCAAGACAATACAACTCTGCCACAAGCAAGCTGGAGAGGAGCTCACTGAGGGGCCACGAGCCCACTCAACCAGAAAGAAAGGGGCAACGATCGCCTTCCTGGCAAACACGCCCATCCAAGACATATGCCTGGCGGCAACATGGGCTTCAGTGCATACTTTCACTAAACACTATTGCGTAGATGTGCAGATGAACAAGGAAGCACAAGTGGGCCAAAGAGTGCTTCAACATATCTTTAACATGCTTCCTGAAGGAGAGGTGGTCCTGGGTTAGCCGAAGGTGGATGGGGAGGGAGTTCCATGTCTTGGCTGCCAGGTAGGAGAAGGATCTACCTCCGACAGTGGATTTCCGAAAACGTGGGACGGAGGAGAGGGCGAGGCTGGCGGATCGGAGCTGGCGGGTGGGTTTGTAGAAAGTGAGGCGGCTGTTGAGGTACTTCGGGCCCGTGTCGTGGAGAGCCTTGTGTGCGTGGGTGAGGAGTCTGAACGTGATCCTCTTGTTGACGGGGAGCCACTGCAAGTTAATCAGGTGGGGAGAGATGTGGCTGCGGTGAGGGATGTCCAGGATGAGTCATGCTGAGGCGTTCTGAATGTGCTGGAGTCTTTTCTGGAGTTTGGCTGTGGTTCCAGCGTAGAGGGTGTTCCCGTAGTCCAGACGGCTAGTGACGAGGGCCTGGGTGACCGTCTTCCTGGTTTCGGTGGGGATCCATAGGAAGATCTTTCGAAGCATGCGCAGGGTGTTGAAGCAGGATGACGTGACGGCATTCACTTATTTGGTCATCGTGAGGGAGGAGTCCAGGATGAAGCCCAGGTTGCATGCGTAATCCGTTGGTTTGGGTGCGATGCCCAGGGCAGGGGCCACCAGGAGTTGACTCAGGCAGAGGGAGATGGTCCTAGGATGAGGACTTCCGTCTTGTCTGAGTTCAGTTTCAGGCGGCTGATCTTCATCCATTCTGCGACGTCTTTCATTCCTTCCTGGAGGTTGGCTTTGGCGGTGGCGGGGTCGTAGGTGAGGGAGAGGATCAGCTGGGTGTCGTCAGCGTAGGAGATGATGTTGAGGTTCTGTTGGCGAGCAATGGCTGCGAGAGGGCTCATGTAGACGTTGAAGAGGGTGGGGCTGAGTGAGGATTTTTGCGGTACGCCGCAGATGACTACGGTGGCTGCGGAACAGGGGGAGGCGGACTCTCTGGGTTCTTCCGGCTAGGAACGAGATGATCAAATTCCGGTGTTGCTGAGGCACTGAGGCGCTGTATCAGGGTGCGGTGGCATACAGTGTCGAAGGCTGCTGAGAGGTCCAGGAGGATGAGGGCAGCAGTTTCCCCGTTGTCGAGCAGGAACCTGATGTCGTCGGTGGCTGCGATGAGGGCGGTCTCGTGCTGTGGTTTGCTCGGAATCCGGACTGTGAGGGGTCGAGTGATCCGTTGGTCTGGTGGAAGGCGAAGAGTTTTCTGTTGACGGTCTTCTCGATGACTTTGGCTGGAAAGGGGACGAGCGCGATGGCACGGACGTTCTTGAGGTCCATGGGGTCCGCGGTGGGTTTCTTCAGGAGGGCGTTCAGATCGGCGTGTTTCCAGCTCTCCAGGAAGGTAGCGGAGGCGAATGAGCTGTTGATGATGATTCGGAGATGGGGTGCGATGATGGAGTCGGCTTTGTTGAAGATGTGGTGTGGGCATGGGTCGGTAGGGGAGCCGGAGTGGATGGTGTTCATCAGGCGGGTAGTGTCTTCGGTGCTGACAGGGGTCCAGGTGCAGAGGGTGGTGGTGGGGGGTGCTGGTTCGGTGGTTGGGTGCGTGGTCAGTGCGCTGTTGTGTATTTCTTTGATCTTGCGGTGGAAGAACGAGACGAAAGAGTCGCAGAGGTCTTGCGAGGGTGTGATGTGGTTGTTGCAGGTGCTGGGGTTGGAGAGCTCTTTAACGATGCTGAAGAGTTCCTTGCTGTTGTGGGTGTTGTTGTCCAGTCGTTCTTTGAATGCTGTCTTCTTGGTGGTGCGGAGCAGCTGGTGGTGTTTGCGGGTGGCATTCTTGAGGCTGTCATGTGTTCTGCTGTTTGGTCGTGGCGCCAGGCTTTCTCGAGGGTGCAGCAGGTAGTTTTTGAGGTCGTCGGCGCAGTCAGTGAGCCACTGTGTGAGGTTGCGGGCTGCTTCGTCGGGGTCCGTGGTGTTGGTGGGCGGGTTCTGGCTGAGGGTGGTGGCGAGCTGGTCGGCGGTGATCTTGCTCCAGCTTCTGCGGGGAACCTGTTGCGGGTGGTGGTGGGTCGTGGTTCTCCTGAAGTTGAAGTGGACGCAGCTGTGGTCTGTCCAGTGTAGTCCGGTGGAGTGGCTGAAGGAGATGTGCTTGCTGGAGGAGAAGACGGGGTCAAGCGTTTGGCCAGCGTAGTGTGTGGGGGTGTTCACCAGTTGCTTGAGTCCGAGGTTGGCGAGGTTGTCCAGCAGGGCGGCGCTGTTGCAGTCCTTGTTGTTCTCCAGGTGGAAGTTGAGGTCCCCTAGGAGGATGTAGTCTGTGGAGGTGAGGGCGTGCGGACTGACGAAGTCTGCGATGGCTTCGCTGAATTGTGTGCGTGATACCGGGGGTCTGTGGATGAGAGTGCCTCTGAGGGTGGTCTTGGGGTCGGTGTGTATCTGGAAGTGAAGGTTCTCGGCGGTGGTGATGGTGTCATCGGAGCTGGTCGTGATGCGGATGGTGTTTCTGTGGACAATGGCGATGCCTCCTCCGGTTTGGTTGACGCGGTCCCTCCGGGTGATCTTGTAGCCCTCCGGGATGGCTATGGCGATGTCGGGGGCTGAGGAGGCGTTCATCCAGTTTTCTGTGAGGAAGGCGACGTCTGGTGATGTTGTGTCGAGGAGGTTTCAGAGTTTGACGGCGTGCCTATGGACGGAGCGGGTGTGAGCAGGATGCACTTGAGGTGGTTGTTGCTGGTTCTCGGCTTGGCGAGTGCGGTGCAGGTTCGGGGGCAGGTGAATTTGCAGGCTTGGCAGGTGAAGGGTCCGTGGGTGCGTTTCGGGGTGGCTCGGTAGCAGGCGTGGTTTCGGCCGGCGTTGAGTCCGTGGAGGGTGGCGGCGTCGTAAGTCCGCCGGGTGGGCTGGTGTCGTTGAGGACCAGGGGTCCTGGCTCTGGGCGCGGTCAGGCGTAGAAGGGCTTGTCTTTGGCACGCCTTCGGCGCACAATCGGCGCGCCCGCTGCGCATGAGCGCTGCGCGTACGCGTGGGCTCCATATGAGGCGAAGTGGGAGGGAGTAGCAGCTGGGAGGCGGGAGCAGGGCGGCCAATGGGGTTACAGAAAGAAAAAGGGGGCGGGCCGCGAGGGAGCAGCGGCGGGGAGCAGAGAGCGGGGGGGGGGGGGCACACCAGGGGTACAATACCAACGAAGGCACAAAATCTATTTAACAGAAATACAGATAAGTACAATCACAAAATACACAAAATGAGGGCAAAGCGGAGAGAGAAGAAACGAGCAGCAGCGAGGGGCACCGAGGCCAGGGACGAGCGTGTGGTGCCGTGGCAGAGACGCGCTACAGCTGGCGAGCCGTGCGGCGTCGGGGGGTGTCCTGGGGTCAGGTTTTAGCATTGCCTTAAACTATCACAATAACAAGCTACTAGTTTCCAGGACATGACCCACAATGTAACTGATGGGCAATCCCATCTATGAAGGAGAGAAGTCAAGAGAACAGCATGCAATGGAACTGAAGTATACAGAGGATTACAGTGGTTTACTGAGAACAGGGACTTCATATTATCTTCGCTCATTTAAAAAGGTGAAGGATGTATTGCCTCCCACTCACCTAAGTACCACTGCACATGCCTTTGTCATTTCTATGGCTGAATTCAGTAAAGGCATTAACAGGTATGCCACATGCTAACCGTGTACACTAAAAGTATTTCTCCACTCAAAAACTAGACTTTGAAAATTAAAATGTGGCCACAAATGCCCGTATTAAAAGACCTGCACCCGGATCCAGAATCAAATTTAAGATTGACTGTGTGGTTTACACGCCACTTCACATGAAATGCCCACGCCTGTTGTGAATGAATGCTCGTAAATAAAGGACTCACTGAAAGTCCAGAGATTCAAAACCTCCCAAGAACAAAAGCAACGTTTTTAAGAGATGTCTACTTCCTATTGAAACAGTCTTATATTATAAAGTATTTAAGAACATAACATACCCCCCGGTTCATTAGAGAAACAACTAAAATGCTGAAGTCAAAATATCGAATTTTTTATATTGATATACCAAAATATTGAGTTTTTAATATCGAGTGGACATAATATTGACCATCAAAAATATAGTGGAGCAGAATATCGACATGCAGGTAAGAAATATCGTTTTCAATAATATCAAAGTCAGTAATATCGATAGTCATAAAATCGTTAAGAAAATCGTTTTTTTTTCTTACTGTTTTAAGTGTTAGTATATGTGTTAAAAGTATATATTATTTTTGTAAGGAATGTTGGAATTTTTTTTAAAGTAAAGAATTTTATGTTAAATTATTTTTGAGTATTTTAGTTCCGTAGTGGGTTGTGGGCTTATAGGGGAATATGGTGGGATGTAATTTAATTATAATATATTAATTAAGAATTATTTAGAATTGTATAACTATAGGTCACTTACTTTTTGGGTAATTTAATTCTGTAGCGGGTTGTGGGTTTATAGGGGAATAGGGTGGGAAGTCATTTAATTGAAATTAATTATTTTATGACTTAATAAATTAGTAGTTAATTTATACTGGTAATTAAGTTAATTTATCATAAATTGATTTATGTATTAATAACAATAACTGATTGCTAATTATGTTTATTGTGTATAAAATATATTAATTAGTTATTAGTTTGATATTAATTTAATTGTAATTAAGTATTACATTTTATTGATTGGTATTGATAATTATTTCACTGTTAATTATTACTTGGTAATTCATTTTTATTAATTGATAATTATATCATTTGTATTAATTATTAGTGGAGTGCGCTGTGTGTTTATTGGGGAATAGGGGGGAAGTAATTTAATGTTTTTAAAGTAATTATTAATTTTTATTTATTGGTATTTTTATATAATTTATTGGTAATTTATTAATAATTAAGTATTTGATTACAAAACATATTTAATTTATAAGTATGTTATTTTTAACCCCTACACTATCCAACGCTTTCCCTACTGTTGAATTCTTTGGAGCAGGAATAGACATTTCTACCCCAACACTATCCAACACTTTCCTTACTGTTGCACTCTCTGGAGTGGGAATGGTAATTTTTATCCCGACGCTATCCAACACTTTCCCTACTGTTGCACTCGCTGGAGTGGGAATAGTCATCTTTACCCACCGGCTATCAAACACTTTCCCTACTGTTGCACTCGGTGGAGTGGGAATAGTAAATTTTACCTATCCGCTATCCAACACTTTCTCTACTGTTGCACTCACTGGAGTGGGAATAATAATTTTTAGATACCCTCTATTCATCACTTTCCCTACTGTTCCACTCGCTGGAGTGGGAATAGTGGTTTTTACCCACCCGCTATCCAACACTTTCCCTACTGTGGCACTCACTGGAGTGGGAACAGTAATTTTCAGATACCCGCTATGCAACATTTTCCCTACTGTTGCACTCACTAGAGTGGGAATAGTAGCTTTTACCCACCCGCTATCCAACACTTTCCCTACTGTTGCACTCACCGCTAACTAACATTTTCACTACTATTCCACTCGCCGGAGTGGGAATAGTAATTTTATGCTCTACGCTATGCAACATTTTCAGTATTGTTATATTTAATGTAGTGTAAAATATTATTTTTGTAATATTATTTATTTTAATACTTTAACTTATTATATATAATTTATTTATAAATTATAGGTGTGTATATATATATATATGTAATTTTATTTTAAGTCATGTTTTTAACATTTTATAATTAAAATTAACTTTTTGATATTATTAAGTTAATATATATAATAAAAGGAAAATATTATTTATTTATTTATTGGGCTTATTGAGCGCGACAGATACCCAAAAAGGGCTTCCCGGCGCTATGACAGAGTACTGAACCAGAGAGACAGGAACGAGTTATAGGATAAAAACCTGAGCAGGTCACTGGTTGAAAAGCCAGGTCTTAATGGCTTTGCGGAAGTGGGTGTACCGAGTTTCTAGACGGAGAGATTGCAGGAGGGAGTTCCAAAGCTTCGGGCCTAGGAGAGAGAAGGATCTACCTCCCAGCCTCGCACGGTATGTTTTCGGGACACAAAAAAGACCTTGAGTGGCATATCTCAGGCATCGGGCAGGCGTGTAGGTGTGTACGAGGGTTTGAAGATATCTGGGTGCATTGCCCCACTTTATCCTGTGCATGAGGCTGAGAGTCTTAGATTTGACCCTGTTGTCGATTTTTAGCCAGTGGAGCGCCTTTAGGTGACTGGACATACGATCTCTCCTGTTGCATTTACAAAGCAGTCTAGCTGCAGCATTCTGTACTAGTTGGAGGCGCCTCATGACTGCCTGAGATGCCCCCAGATAAAGGACATTCCCATAGTCTAAGCGGGAGGTAATTAGTGTGTTGATCACTGTCTTTTGAGTATCGTCCGGGAGCATCCATATGATTTTTCAGAGCCATCTCAGGATTGTGAAGCAGGTAGCTGTGAGATTGTTCACCTGGGGCTCCATGGTTAGGTCGTTATCAACGGTAATGCCTAGATTACGGACTTGATGCGATGGAGTTGGCAGAGGGCCCATTTCGGATGGCCAGTGTCTGGAATTCCAGAGGTTTTGATTGGGACCTACTATCAGGACCTCGGTTTTGCTTCCATTAAGTTTAAGCATGTTTTTGCTCATCCAGGAGGAAATGTTCCTAAGGCCTGACTGTAGCCGCAAAGGGAAGTCAGGTTATCGTTTGATAGTGAGAAAACGATTTGAGAGTCGTCAGCATATGTGAACATATTAAGACCAGCTGATTCAGCGATCTGGGCCAGTGGGGCTGCGTAGAGGTTAAAAAGCAGGGGGCTTAATACTGATCCCTGTGGAACTCGGTACGGGGAGAAATGGACATTGGAAGCCGCATTACTGGAAGAGATTTGAAATGTCCTGAGAGTCAGGAAAGATGCAATCCAGTCTAGTGCCTTTCCTTTTATGCCCATGTTGGAGAGGGAAGCGAGCAGTATGTCGTGGGAGATGGTGTCAAACGCCACGCTGAGGTCGAGTAGAATCAGCGCAGCTGAGTTACCCTTATCGACCAGTTGTCGAAGATTTTCCACAACACCAAGTAGTGTGGTCTCCGTCGAGAATCCGGTGCGGAAACCCGATTGGGAAGGGTGTAGGATGCTGTTTGCCTCCGTAAATCTGGCTAGGTGTTCATGGACGTGCTTCTCCAAAATTTTGGAGAGAACAGGCAGGAGGGATATTGGGATATTGCGCAGTATCATCCAAAGAAGGAGTCACCTATCCTGTGACTCCCAAAGACTTTTCTACATCAAAACAAACTGCAAACATCTGGGCCCAACACTAGGTGGCCATCTATGCATGTGTGTAACTCTGCAGCTCTACATGCCAAGAACAGATGCATACTGATAAGTCGCATTTTCCGTTCGCGGCATATGAGCTGCAGATTACACACTATGCATAGATTGTATAGCAGTACTCACACCTAGCAGCGACCACCAGTATCTGTTGCAGTTGTTTGAAACAGTGTTTTTAGTACAGCCTGGCCCACAGTGGCTTGTTGTTTAGTTTGCACATCTACACAGTAATGCTTTGTGAATGTGTGCGGTGTAGGCCATGTAGCTGTTCAGCATATGTCATCTAAGGGAATGTTCCCTAAGAATGCCATTGAAGCCCCTATCTTTCTTGTTGAGTGGGCTTTTGGAGGAATTGTTAACGTACGTTTTGCTTTTTGATAACATATTTGTATGCATTTAACAATCCATCTGGCGATCCTTGATTTTGATATGGGGTTGCCTTTATGTGGCGGTGAAAAAGACTCAAAAAGTTGTTTTGTTTTACAAAAAGTTTGTGTCCTTTCGATATAGTACAGCAGTGCTCTTTTGACATCTAAGGTGTGTAGAGCTCTTTCTGCGAATGTTTGAGGCTGCAAGAAAAATACGGGCAGCTCAACTGATTGATTTAGATGGAATGGTGAAATGACTTTAGGAAGGAATTTAGGATTAGTACGAAGAACCACTTTGTTATGATGCCTTAGCAAAAAAGGTTCTTGAATGGTAAATACTTGTAGTTCACTAACCCTTCTGAGAGTAGTAATTGCTACTAGGAAAGCTTCTTTCCAGGTTAGGAATTGCAATTCACATTTATGTAATGGTTCGAAGGGAGGACCCATTAACCTTGTAAGAACAATGTTCAGGTTCCACACTGGTGCCGGTGGCGTTCTGGGAGGAATTATTCTGAGTCCTTGCATGAAAGCTTTAATAGCTGGTACTCTAAAAAGAGATAGATGTTGTCTATTTTGTAAGTATGCTGCAATGGCAGTAAGATGTAGTCTGATAGACGTATAGGCTAAATTACACTTTTGAAGGTGTAATAGATATCCTATGATGTGTTGAATAGACACGTCTAAGGGATTTATTTGGTTGTTTTGGCAGTATATGACAAAGCGTTTCCACTTAGCAGCATAACATGCTCTAGTAGTGGGACGTCTAGCTTCTTTACTGATGTTAATGCATTCTGGAGGAAGGTTGAGGTAACCAAACTCTATGACCTCAGGAGCCAGATCGCTAGGTTGAGATGACCTGGGTCCGGGTGTCTGATCTCTCCATGGTTCTGTGTTAATAGGCGTGGAGATAGGTTTAGTTTTTGGTGTGGTACTACAGACATTTGCAATAGCGTGGTGTACCACAGTTGTCTGGCCCAAGTTGGAGCGACTAGAATGAGCGTCAGGGAATGTTGTTGTAATTTGCGTACCACTAACGGAAGTAGTGGTAGAGGAGGAAAAGCGTACGCAAATAGTTTTGACCAGTTTATCCATATTGCATTGCCTTTGGACAATGGGTGTGGGTATCTGGCGGCAAAGCTTGGGCATTTTGCGTTTTCGTGGGTGGCAAAGAGGTCTATCTGAGGTTGTCCCCACATTTGGAAGAACGGATGAAGAACTTGCGGATGAAGTTCCCACTCGTGGATCTGCTGTGTTTGTCGACTTAGCAGAACTGCAATAGTGTTTTGTACTTAGGACGTGTTGGGCTAAGAGGAAGATCTTTAGCGGTATAGCCCATCTCCATATCTGCTGTGCTAACTGAGAGAGCTGCAGAGAGTGTGTCTCCCCTCGTTTGTTTATGTAGTACATAGCTGTCATATTGTCTGTGCGGACTAAGACAGCTTTGCCTGACACTTGAGTTTGAAATGCTTTCAGAGAAACACAGCTAGCAACTCTAAGTGGTTGATGTGGAGTAGCTTTTGTTGCGGTGTCCATCTGCCTTGCATGGTGTGATGCAGTAGATGGGCTCCCCAGCCGGAGAGCGAT
The DNA here is from genome assembly GCF_964263255.1 of Lissotriton vulgaris. Lineage (NCBI taxonomy): Eukaryota > Metazoa > Chordata > Amphibia > Caudata > Salamandridae > Lissotriton > Lissotriton vulgaris. Next base: position 220,413,542 of record NC_141694.1, on the reverse strand, counting down.
GCATCCGCTGTCATGACTATTTGAGGAACTGGCTCTAGAAACGGTCGCCCTTTGGAAAGGTTTTTGGTGTCCACCATTGCAGAGAACGATGAGTCCGACCATCTACCAACACTAGGTCTGTTAATTGCCCTTGAGCCTGGTTCCATTGGTGTGCTAGGCACTCTTGAAGTGGACGCATTTGCAGTCTTGCGTGAGGTACTACAAATATGCAAGATGCCATCATGCCTATGAGCTGCATGAACACTAGAGCTGGTAGCGAGTGTTGCGGTTTGAATTTTGTTAGGAGAGTATGTACACTTGTTATCCTGGCTGGAGAGGGATAAGCTAGTGTTAGTTGGGTGTTTATTGTAGCGCAGAGATACTGTTGTATGTGCGAGGGTTGCAGATGCGATTTGGCGTGATTTACCGTGAATCCCAAGTCGTGAAGCAGTTGAATAGTAGCGTGAGTGTGTTGCACACACTGGCTGTACGAGCTGGCTTTTATGAGCCAGTCGTCCAGATATGGGAAGACATGAATATGTTGTCTTCTTAAGTGTGCTGCTACTACTGCTAGGCATTTGGTAAACACCCTTGGTGCTGTTGTGACTCCGAATGGGAGCACTTTGAACTGGTAGTGTTGCCAGTCTAGCACAAATCTGAGATATTTTCTGTGCGCTGCGTGGATGGGAATATGGAAGTAGGCGTCCTTGGGATCTAGAGTGACAAGGAAGTCGATTAGTACCAGTAATGGGAGGACTTGTTGGAGTGTGACCATATGAAAATGATCCGACTGTATGTAAATGTTTAGAGGTCTGAGGTCTAGGATGGGTCTTGGAGATCCGTCCTTCTATGGTATTAGGAAATATAGGGAATATACTCCTTTGTTTTTCTGATGGCCTGGAACTATTTCTATTGCATTTTTCTGCAGGAGGGATATAACCTCCTGTATGAGCAATGTTAAATGTTCCTGTGACATTGGACGCTGCTTGGGTGGTATGTTTGGGGGGGATGGGGGGGGGGGGGGGGGGTGTTAGTTCCAGACAATAACCTGATTGAATTATTTGGAGCATTCACCTGTCTGATGTGATGTTTTCCCAGGCTGGCAGGTATTGTTGTAGTCTTCCCCCGACAGGAGTGGAATGGGACAGGGGAAGGGAGTCATTGGGCAGGGGTAGAGTCTGAGCGTGAGTAGTTATTTTTGCCTCTGCCTTTTTTATTGTTACCCCTGTAACCACCCCTTTGGTAGCCTTTTCTGTAAGTAGACTGTGTAGGGGCTTTGTACGAGGTAGAAGCTGTGTCTGAAGTATATCCTCTGATGGAACCTCAATAGGATGAGCGACGAAATGAACGTCTGGGAACCTGCGACTGCATGGCTCCCATAGATTTGGCGGTGTCTGTATCCTTTTTCATTTTCTCTAGTGATACATCTACTTCGGCTCCAAATAAGTGTTGCTCATCAAAGGGTTGATTAAGAATGGCACTTTGTACCTCAGGTTTAAACCCTGATATGCGTAGCCAGGCGTGTCTGCGTAGTAAAACACTAGTGTTAACTGCCTTAGAGGCAGTATCTGCTGCATCGAGGGCACACCGAATAGAGGTGTTTGTGATGTTTTTACCCTCTTGGATAAGCTCGTTTGCTCTATCCTTATACCTGTCAGGTGGTGCTTCATTAATGACTCTAGCTCATCGTAATGTGCCCTGTCATATCTGGCTAGTAATGCCTGTGTATACTGCACATGTTTGCTGCTTGAGACGCTGTTCTTTTCCCTAATGCGTCAAGTAGCTTAGACTCCTTATCTGGTGGTGCAGCATCACCTGATGTTTGTGAGTTTACTCTCTTGCGTGCATTGGAAACTACAAGTGAGTCTAGTGGTACTGGACCTTTAATATATGCTGGGTCTGAGGGGGCAGCTTTATATTTTTTCTCTATACGAGGGTTAATGACCGAGTTCTGACTGGGTCCTTGAAGACTTCAGGGGCATGCTTGATCACTCCTTTAAGCATTGGTAAAATGGATGAGGACATTTGTGCGTTATCAAATGTAACCATTAGGAAGTCTTCCCCAACAGGGTCTGTATATATGTCTACCCCATGATATTGTGCAGCCCTGTGAATTAATTCATTAAACTCTATAGTGTCTTCTGGTGGGGAAGGCCTTGAGGGGTATATGTCATCCTGAGGGACATTTGGGACATCTGGGGGTGGTATAATCACCCTGTCTGGTATGATAGAGGATGCTGGGGAATGCTATGGTATGGGAGGATGTGGTGATGGTACAGGCGAAGGAGAAGGGGAAGGCAGTCTTAAGGGAGAGGTATCCATGCCCTTCTTCTTTGAATGCGGAGCTGGAGCTGGTGTGTCCAGTGGTCGCTTTTTTGAAGCCAAAATTAAGTGTCCAGTGATTGGATCCTTAGCTAGAGTCTTTTGAGCATGGTCTGGATAAGGTAAATCCTCTGCAGGAGGTTGATCTTTTGGTGCGGAGGAAGGCCTGGGCATCGAAATGGCTTGTTTTGGTTTCTTGACAATGTCTTTCACTGGGGAAGCAGCAGTCTTTTTCGGCTCCGAAGCTTTTTTCGGTTCCGAGGATTTTTTTGGTTCCGGTATGGTTTTTGAATCCGATGGTTTTTTCGGATCGGATGGCTTTTTCGGTTCCTGTGGTTTTTTGGAATCCGAAGAGGGTTTACTTGGTTCCGACCTGGGTTTCGGTGCCGAAGGAGTAGTGGTATGTTTCGGCGCCGATGGTTTGGATGTCGGTGCCATTGTCTTTTTCGGTGCTGGTATATGTGCGCCGGCACCGTGTGAAGGTCGACTCGAGCTCGAGTCACCTGAAGGCTTAATTGGCTTCTTAGCCGGGCCCGAAGGTGGGGCAGTAGAAGCACAGTGACGGTGTGCACCTAAGCCCGAGGGCGAGGATGTGACCGGGTCCTTCTGTGTCGAGGAAGGATCGGGGTCGACGGTCTTACTTACGGCCCGCTACGCTGGAGAGATGTCCTCGACATCGGAATCTTCTGCCTCGGAGCTGCTGTCGACGTCGTGCTGTCCTGGGACGTCGACGCCTTCCTCGAAGATGTCGTCCGGTAGAATGTACCATTGGTAAGATGCTCACAAAAATGTGGAGCATAAGTAAAAACTTGAGGCGTTTTCCTATTAGGCTTCAACGTGCAGGGGGTAGGTGCATCACGTGGTACAACGTATTAGTTTCCTTGCGTGGCAATAGGCCTGTCACTATGGACGGTAGACGTAGGTGAAAGGCCTATTGCCACGCAAGGAAACTAATACGTTGTACCACGTGATGCACCTACCCCCTGCATGTTGAAGCCTAATAGGAAAACGCCTCAAGTTTTTACTGATGCTCCACATTTTTGTGAGCATCTTACCAATGGTACATTCTACCACTGGTTTATTAAGGATTTAGGACAGGGTGAGTCTTTTAGGGGACTCATACCTCCCATCTCCTTTGGTCCTGATGAATACCGGGGATCTTTCCCAGATGGTTGAAACATGTTGACCAATGCACTATGAACACATAATTGAGATACGTAGGTCGTAACTCCCCTCCCAGTATCTCACACTTTATTATTTTAATATTGTCCAGTTGCTTTTTTCATTAAAATTTATTCACAGAGGGGGGCGTGGCTTTGAGGGCGACGATGGCGGACGTGGCTCCTTAGAGCTCGCCGGCCCGTAATTTATCCTGCTGATTTATCCTTACCCCGAACCCACAACCACCTCTACAACGACGGCGGCTGCTGGCGACAGGAGACACCCTCCGGTGCTACATCCGAGACCCCCGGTTACTGGCTGGGGATAATATCCGTGGCGGCACCCACCGGGCCTACTTGGCGCGTGGAGCGCCGGGGCCTCGATTTCTGCCGGACCCCGGCTGCCGGCGCTGGACCTTGGGCGGCTTGATCGCTGGCGGGCCCCGTGGGTCTCAGGAAGGCGGGTGTCTGGCTGCCGGAGAAGAGGCGGCAGAGTCTCCTGCCGCTGGCAGGTTTGTGGACATTGCTGGGGGCCGTGAGGAGGAGGCGCAGAAGGAGGGCTCCGCGGACCCCGGGACCGGTCGGGTCCCCCTGGGCTGCCGAGGACAGAGCAGCGGCGGGGCTGGTGCCAGCATACCGGCAAGGAGGGGGCACGTCCTGCCCGTTTGCAAGCAGCTGTGGGCCCTGTGTTGTGACCCACGGGAGTAGCTGGTCCGGTGTTTTGGCCTGCGCCATTGTTGGAGGCGCCTCATCTTCCTGTATTGCCGGCGGAACGGACCGCGGCGCATCGGCGCCTTTCTCGCCCCCCCCAGCGCTGGGCCCAGATTGGGTGGCCAGTGTGGCCCAGAGGGACAGCGTCGCCTGGCCGCCCCGGTCCCAGCGCTCGGTTGTGCCCGCCACACCCACGGCGGTGGGGTGTTCGTTATACAGGGGCGACCGGTGGTGGTCGGGGCGGACCCGCGGAACCCCGCGAAGGTGAGGAGCCGGGCTTACCGCTTCATTTGCTGTTGGGGCCCTGGGTGCTGCTCGGGGCCATCGATTGTTGGAGACGGGCACAGTGACCATGCTCTGTGGTGGCGAGCGGGTGTGGCAGAGCGCCCTGCAGGATTCCGGGTCCCGGGCCTCACCCCGGGTGGCGGCTAATCTTGGGTGACGGTGAGAGGAGGGACTGCCAAAGTCACAGGGCGGCCCACTACAATTATCCGGACTATGACCAGAGGCGGGGGCGGCACGAACTCCGCCAAGCAGGGGCCAATTGACAAATTCACCGGTCCCAGTGGGGGATCGGGGGCTGCCGGGGGTGGCCAGAAAACCGGGCCGGACAACGCGGCTCTGATGGCGGCCATCACGCAGTCAAGAGGCATGTTGGATGCCAAAATTGGCGCGGTGGGTGCCGATGTCATGCTATTGCGCCAAGACCTCCGCAACGCTGTCGCCCGCATCGCGGAGACCGAGACCAGGATCACGGGAGTGGAGGGGGACGTCGGCGCTCTGAAACAGAAAGTAGTGGAGATGGAGAGGATCCAGAAGGGACTGGCACTTCGTGTGGAAGACGCAGAGGGGCGAGCGCGAAGAAATAACCTGCGCTTCGTAGGCTTTCCGGAAGATTGCGAGAAGGGGCCCATGGATACCTTCCTGACGAGGTGGCTGGAAAGCTGGCTTCCCCCGGACGCTTTGTCACGCTGCTTCGTAGTGGAGCGCGCACATAGAGCCTTAACGCAGAAACCGCCGGTGGGGGAACGGCCTCGGCCAGTCATAGCAAAAATCCTAAACTTCCACGACAGGGACATCATACTCCGGGAAGCGAGGGCCAAAGAGACTTTGCTGTTCGACAACCACGAGATCATGATCTTCCCGGACTACACCAGGCAGGTGCAGCAGCAGCGACATTCCTTCCTGGCTGCAAAGGCCAAACTGCGCGGCCTAAAGATCCAATACTCACTGCTGTATCCAGCCCGTCTTCGGGTTGTCTTCAACTCCAAAACTCACTTCTTCGACTCCCCGGAAGACGTATTCAAGTAGATGGATGAGACAGTCAGGATCCGACCGAACGCCCAGCCGGGACTGGGCTTTGGACCATCGCGTGGATCATCGCAGGAGAGGAGCGACTCCGCCGGCAAGGATAACGGCATCGGAAATCCCATTCACGACGGCGTTCCCTGTCCCGAGAGGGCCTACTAAGTGGGACGCAACCTGACACTGATCAATCAGGAAAAGAAAATGCAAATGCTACTTACCAGTATGCATCTGTTCTTGGCATGTAGGGCTGCTGACATTCATATCTGTGCATAGTCCGCCACCTAGTGTTGGGTCCGGATGATTGCACATTGTTGTCCTGGAAGAGTCTTCGAAGTATCACGAGATAGGTGGCTCCTCCCCTGGACTACAGTGCGCATGGGCATCGCCTCCATCCCCAGATTGTTTTTAGCCATTGGCAGAGATGGAGTGAGAAATGAGTGATGACCATGCTATGAGCATATATGTGTATATGAATACCTACTGCAGCTGCTACAGGCGCCGGGGAGGAGGGTGGGCGATATGAATGTCAGCAGCCCTACATGCCAAGAACAGATGCATACTGGTAAGTAGCATTTGCAGTTCGAGGCATGTGGGCTGCTGAATTCATATCTGTGCATAGAATACATAGCAGTCCCTCCATTAGCGGCGGCCGCCCGTGCCAGCTGCAGCCGACTGAAAAAGTGTTTTTAGAACAGCCTGACCAACAGCTGCCTGTTGTTTTGAATGCACGTCTACACAGTAGTGCTTAGTGAAAGTATGAGTGGTAGACCATGTGGCTGCTCTACAGATGTCTTCTAAGGGAATGTTACCTAAGAAAGCCATAGAGGCCCCCAACTTCCTAGTGGAGTGGGCCCTCGGTGGGATAGTGAGAGTGCGCTTAGCTTCAGCGTAGCAGATCTGAATGCACTTTACTATCCATCTAGCTATTCCTGCTTTGGAGATTGCATTTCCCTTGTGTTGTGTGGCAAAAGCAACAAAAAGTTGTTGGGTTTTGCGGAAATCTTTCGTCCTGTCCACATAATACATCAAAGCCCTTTTGACATCAAGGGTGTGGAGCATCCGCTCCGCCAGCGTCTCTGGGTTTTGGAAAAACACCGGCAATTCAATGGTTTGGTTTATGTGAAAGTGTGAGACCACTTTTGGTAAGAACTTAGGGTTAGTGCGGAGCACCACCCTGTTAGCATGTACCTGGAAGAAAGGTTCCTGGATGGTGAGCGCCTGCAGTTCGCTAACCCTCCGTAGCGATGTGATTGCTACTAGGAACGCAACCTTCCAGGTTAAAAACTGCAGCTCGCAAGAGTGTAGTGGCTCAAAGGGAGGACCCATCAGCCTTGTAAGAACCACGTTGAGGTTCCATTCCGGAGCTGGTGGAGTCCTTGGTGGAATGACTCTTTTGAGTCCTTCCAGAAAAGCCTTGATAGCAGGGACCTTAAAGAGTGACAGGTGCTGCCTATTCTGGAGGTATGCTGCCATAGCCGACAGGTGAATGCGGATGGAAGAGTAAGCTAGGTTACAACGATACAGGTGAAAGAGGTAACATATGATGTTTTGAATGGAAGCGTCTAGCGGGTCAATGCTGTGCTCCACGCAGTAGACGACAAACCTCTTCCATTTAGCCGCATAACAAGCTCTAGTAGTGGGCTTCCTTGCCTCCCGAATGATGTCCATGCAATCGGGAGGAAGATTGAGGTAGCCAAACTCTAGGACTTCAGGAGCCAGATCGCCAGGTTGAGCTGTTGCGGATCTGGGTGCTGAATGTCGCCATGGCTCTGCGTCAGAAGGCTGGGAGTGAGATGAAGCCTTTGATGCGGTACCACGGAGAGTTCCAGAAACGTGGTGTACCATGGTTGGCGAGCCCACGTTGGAGCAACCAGGATGAGCGTCATCGAGTGTTGCCTGAGCTTGCGTGCCACCAGCGGTATCAGAGGTGCTGGGGGAAAAGCGTACGCAAATCTGCCTGACCAGTTCATCCACATCGCATTGCCCTGTGATTGGGGGTGTGGGAACCTGGCGGCGAAGCTTTGGCATTTTGCGTTCTCCTTTGTGGCGAACAGGTCTATCTCTGGATGACCCCACTTTTGGAAGTACGGTTGGAGTACTGATGGATGTATCTCCCACTCGTGCATCTGATGGCTGTGTCTGCTGAGCAGATCCGCCATTTGATTGTCCTTGCCCGGGAGATGCTCCGCCATGAGGAAGATGTTCCTCTGAATGGCCCACTTCCACATGCTCTGAGCCAGATGAGACAGCTGTGGAGAGTGTGTACCTCCCTGCTTCTGGATATAGTACATGGCTGTCATGTTGTCCGTCCGGATCAACACGACCTTGTTGCACAGATGTACTTTGAACGCCTTTAAGGCCATGAAGATTGCCATCAGTTCCAACACATTGATGTGCATCTTCCTTTGCTGAAGTGTCCATAGTCCCTGCACCGTGTAGTGGAGTACATGCGCTCCCCATCCCTGGAGAGAGGCGTCCGTTGTCAGGATGATCTGTGGGACAGGCTCTTGGAATGGTCGGCCCTTGCAAAGGTTTTGTGGATTCCACCAATGCAGAGAGTTGTATGCCCGACCGCTCACCAACACTAGGTCTGTCAGTTGCCCATGAGCCTGAGTCCACTGACGTGCTAGGCACTCCTGAAGCGGACGCATATGTAGTCTCGCGTGCGGGACAATGGAGATGCAGGAGGCCATCATGCCTATCAACTGCATGAACACCTTCGCTGGAAGCGAGTGCTGGGGTCTGAACCGTTGGATCAGCGCTAGGATACTGGCGATTCTCACTGAAGTCGGCTGCGCAGTGGCTGCCAGAGTGTCGATTGTCGCGCCCAGATACTGTCGCACGTGGGCGGGCTGGAGATGGGACTTGGGGTAGTTCAGAGAGAATCCCAGATCGTGCAGGAGATGAATGGTGCGTGACACGTGGTCCACGCACTGCTGCTCCGTCTTTGCCTGAATAAGCCAGTCGTCTAGGTATGGAAAGACATGGATGTGCTGGCGACGGAGATGCGCCGCCACAGTCGCTAGGCACTTTGTAAATACTCTCGGTGCCGTGGTGACCCCGAACGGCAGGACTCTGAACTGGTAATGCTGGTCTAAGATCTTGAATCTGAGGTACTTTCTGTGGGAAGGATGCAGGGGAATATGGAAATAGGCATCCTTTAGATCCAGCGTTGCTAGGAAGTCCCCCTGCTGAAGCAGGGGAAGTACCTGCTGCAATGTGAGCATATGGAAGTGCTCCGAGTTGATGTACCAGTTCAGGGGCCTGAGGTCCAGGATCGGCCTGAGTGATCCGTCCTTTTTGGGGATTAGAAAGTACAGGGAGTAAACTCCTGTTCCCCGTTCTTGCAATGGAACGAGCTCTATTGCCCCTTTTTGCAGCATGACCAGTACTTCTTGCTGCAACAAGGTCAAATGCTCGTCGGACATAGCACGGCCTCTTGGCGGTATGTCCGGTGGAATGGACGTAAGTTCTAGACAGTACCCGCACTGGATAATAGACCTCACCCACCTGTCCGTGGTGATGGACCTCCACGCTGGCAGGAACTGCTGGAGTCTCCCCCCGACAGGTGTTGTGTGATCGGGGGGGAGTGACAAGACGTCACTGCTTGTTGGAGGCGGTGGACCTGGAGGCATTGTTTCCACGTCCCCTGCCTTTGACATTATTGCCTCTGTAGCCACCCCTGCCCTTGTTGTTGTTATACGAGGACTGGGCATTACCCTTATAGTATTGCGTGGACTGGGATGCCTGGCCCCTTGAGGTGCCTCTTGAATTGGAGCGGCGAAAAGAACTCCCCCGAAACTGCTGACTCTGCAAAGCCCCCATAGACTTGGCAGTTTCGGTATCTTTCTTCATCTTTTCTAGGGAGGCATCCACCTCAGGGCCGAACAGATGGTCAGGATTCACTGTTTGACCCAATATAGTGGTTTGTACGTCGGGTTTGAACCCAGAAATTCGAAGCCAGGCATGGCGTCTGAGTAAAACGCTAGTATTGATAGCCCTGGAGGCAGTGTCTGCCACGTCAAGGGCACATTTGATGGATGCATTTGTTATCAGTTTACCCTCCTGAATGAGCATCTCCCCCGCCTCCTTGTATTGGTCAGGTAAGTGTTGCAGGATGGCCTCTAATGTGTCATAATGGGCCCTATCATAACGTGCAAGCAGGGCTTGAGTGTTAGAGATCCTCCATATGTTTGCTGCCTGCGCAGCAATGCGTTTGCCTGATGCTTCAAAGATTTTGGATTCCTTATCTGGGGGAGGAGCATCACCAGTAGTCTGCGAATTCGCCCTTTTTCGAGCGTTGGACACCACCAGGGAGTCCAATGGCAAATGTCCCTTAATGTACGTGGGATCCGTGGGCGCCGCCTTATACTTCCTGTCGATGCGAGGGTTGACCACCCGCGCCCGGGTGGGTTCCTTGAACACCTCCTGTGCATGCTTCAGCACCCCTTTAAGCATCGGTAGTGTCTTGACTCTTTTTTCGGCTACCGAGAAGGTGTCGACCAAAAAATCGGCATCCACGGTGTCGGAGTGCAGTTCGACGTCATGGTTCGCTGCAGCTCTCTCTATCAATGCATTGAATGCCGCCGAGTCCTCCGTTGGGGACGTCTTCGCGGCGAAAAGTTGAGTGTCCTGGCCCAACTGCGGGTCGTCTGTGTCGCCTCCTGCTGTCCAGGGCACATGCTCCTCTTCCGGATCCGAGTACGCAGGATATGTGTACTCGTCCTCTTCCTCGTCCACCTCAGGTACGGGGGAGTGTGCCGGCGAGTGTTCCTGGGCCTGTGGAGACAGAGGTTCCATCAGCGCCGAAGAGTCTCTCTTGTTTTTGAGTGGAATCCTAAAAGGTTCCAAGGCCGGCTCCGATGTAATTTTCCTCTTGAGGAGCGACAACTTCCCGGTGTTGGCGTCGATGATCACCTCACGACGTTCCTCCACCGCCAGCGGCTGGAGCCGAAGCTTCGATACCACCAATGCAGCCTTCTGCGTCAACGCTTCTTGAGAGCGTCCGCTCTGCTTAGGCGCGAAAGCCTTCGGCGCCGACTTGGGAGGAAGGGTAAAACGAATGGGCGTATGCTCTTTGGTAGATTTCGGCGCGGGCCTAGGCACTACAGTGTCCTGGCTGGGAACCACAGTGGACTGTTGGATCCGCTTTAAGGATTCTCCCACCTTCCTTGCAAGGGATGCCGAGGGTTGGACCGGCTCGAGCGACTCTTCGTCTCCGAGGGCCCGGTCGCCGGGAGGCCTTTTCTTCGGCGCCGACGCCCCATGGCCTGGCGCACCGTCGGCGTGACGCTTCTTCGAAGCCGTCTTCGGGTCCGCGACCCCTTTCGGTGCCGACGCAGCCGCGTCGGATGCCTTCACCTTCGACGCCGACCCAGAGGGCTGTGGGTCGGCCATTTTGGCGCGGCTCTTGTGGTCGGCCATTTTGGCGTGGCTCTTCAAGTCGGCCATTTTGGGTTTCGTGGAAGTTGACGCCTCCAGAACCTTCTTCACCAACGCCACTTTCGGTTTCGGTTTCGCATCCGAGGGTGCGGGACCAGTTGGCTTCACTTTCGTTTTCTTGGTAGAAATGTCCGTGACCGGGCCCGGAGGCGGGGACGTAGGACTCATAGCAAGATCTCGGGTAAGGCCCGAAGGCGATCCCTCGACCTGGGCCGTAAGACGGGGGGTAACCCCGGAGTCTGGTTGGGGATGCTCTTCCTCCGAGCTATCTCCCATCGTGGCACAAATCAGTTCGTCGTCCCCTACCTCACCGGAGACTTCGTCGCAGGCCTCCTCCTCCGCGTCGTTGGTCTCGTCCTCGGTCGTCCTCTTCCTCGACCGATTCCTGAAATATGTCATCAGGTGAGGGCGCCGAAGCCGACAACTGCGCCTGGAGTCGATTAGCTCGGCGAATCTTCAAAGTTTTCTTACTCCTAAACTTTGAACACGCCATGCAGGTGTCTTCACGGTGATCCGGTGACAAGCATGTGTTGCACACAGGGTGCACGTCGAGGTGCGAATATTTCGAGTTACACAGCGGACACCTCTTGAATGGAGTCCGCTCCATAGCAAATGTGGTAGTGTAGGCCCGTCCGCGTTGAAGCACGTGGAAGGGCAGTAGGAGATTGGAGCTGAGAGTCAGTAAGAAAACCCGAACGCAACTATACCGACGCCCAGCCTAAAGACCTTTTGGTCTCAAGTAAAATCGAACAACTATCGGTTCCGAAGGAGGGAACCGAAAACACATCCGAACCCTATGGCGGAAAAAAACAATCTGGGGATGGAGGCGATGCCCATGCGCACTGTAGTCCAGGGGAGGAGCCACCTATCTCGTGATACTTCGAAGACTCTTCCAGGACAACAATGTGCAATCATCCGGACCCAACACTAGGTGGCGGACTATGCACAGATATGAATTCAGCAGCCCACATGCCTCGAACCTGAGCATTGTGTGCATCCAACCTTCATCGCTTCACCCGGGTCCATTGGTGGACTCCACGGAGGGCCTGGTTCGGAGGCTCTGGTGGCGGAGCGGACGACGACTGGTGCAGTATGACCTGGGCCATGGTGGGGCTTGGGGGCCTTCAGCTGGGTGGCACTTGACTGCTACGCTCTTCTTGTGATCTGGATACTTGGTACAATGGGGTTTGGGGTACTATTTGACGGGCCACCCCCATGCCTGGGGGGTGGCCCGGAGGGAAAAGCCCTGTTAGTTGGGGGGAGTAGTTGGGATCCATTGGTATGGTGGGTTTTAGGCGCTCTGTTTTGGGCCTGAAGCTCCACATGCCGCGACAGGTACTTCAATGTTTCATGTGGTATAGGGGTGGGGGGTGGGGACTTGGAGTTGGGTTGTTGGGGGGACGGGGCTGGTGGAGGGGGACAGGGGGGTTGTGGGTGTTCTGCAGGGGGTGCACGTGACTTCTGCTGTTTTGGCCTGTATGGTGTTGGAGGCCTGGGTCGGGCCCTGGAGGTCTCAGAGACTTGTTCATCGGGACCATGGTTGACACCTCAGGGCAGGAACTTGCTAGTGACTCTATGCGAATATTGAACTGGAATGTCCGGGGGATGTTGGACAAAATCAAGCGCGGGGCAGTATTGCGCTGGGGTAAAAGGAACTCGGCTGATGTGATGCTCCTCCAAGAAACGCATATGTTAGGCACAAAGGCACTGAGTTTGCAGCGATTTGGTTTCCACCAGGTATTTCATGCAGGGTTTTCCAGGGGCTCGAGGGGGGTGGCTATTCTTATCCACAGACGGCTGTCATATACCCACGAGCGTCACTGGCTTGATCCTCAGGGTCGGTATGTGTTTGTGAAAGGGACGATTGGCACGGAACCAGTGGTATTTGGCTGTGTATATGCCCCCCCCCCCCCGCTGCAGTGGTCCTTGGCTGAGAAACTGTTTGACCTATGGGCCGAGATCCCAGACTCCTTGGCTGTGATCGGTGGTGACTGGAACGATGGGGTGGATGTGAGCCTGGACAGGCAGACGTCGCAGGGGGTCGCGGCGGCGGCCTCCCCTACGCGGCTGAAGGCAATGATTGATGGGCTGGGATGGGCGGATGCCTGGAGACACTTGCATGCCAGGGCGCGTGAGTACACGTATGTATCAGCTGTGCACGGCTCCTTCTCACGACTGGATTGTGTGTTTGTGCCAGGGGCCTTCCTTGACAGGGTAAAATGGGCTGCAATTCGGCCTCGGGGGCTGTCTGATCACTCCCCTGTTGCGGTACAGATCGACTTGCGCAAGACACGCCGACCATTTCGGTGGCGGATGTCCTCATGGCATCTACAGCGAGCGGACTACACACAGCATATGCGCAGTGCTATCGCCCACTATTGGCAGAAGAATCTGGCGGAAGGGGTTGACGCTGTGACTGTGTGGGAAGCCATGAAACCCACTATGAGAAGCATTGACATTGCATGGTGCGCTGCTGCCCGTCGCACTCGGCAGGAGACCATTGTTGCAGCTGCTGAGCGGGTGGAGGTGCTGGAGAGACTATGCCGGGGGGAGGGGGATGAACTGGCGCTACGACTACTTCTACAGGCGCAGCAATCCTACGCCTCGGTGTTAATAGACGAGGCTCGTCAAGCGTGGCTGGCCACGCGGAGCAGGGTCTACCAATGGGGGGATAAGTCCTGCACCATGCTCCATAGGCTCTGTCAACAAACGCTACAACCAATCACCTTACCAGGCCTCACTGACGGGGAGGGGACCGCGATAACAGACCCTGCGAGCTTTGCTCACTACTATGCAGAGCAGTATGCTCCTCGGGAATGCCTCCCACCGGAAGCAATTGATAGGTTCCTCGCGGATGTTCCCCCTCGTGCAGTCTCGGACGAGATGAGGGAGGCCCTGGACCTCCCCTTGACGGCGGAGGAACTGGGTGATGCACTAGGCCAGCTCAAAGAGGGCAAAGCACCGGGACCAAGTGGGTTCCCCAATGAATTTTATAGGAAATTCCACTTGCAGCTTGGGCCACACTATAGGCGGGCATTGGAATTGGCGCGGGAGCAAGGTAGCTTGCCGTCGGACTGGCGTCAGGCGGAAATTGTGGTATTCCATAAACCAGGTATGCCCCCCGATCGACACGAGTCCTATCGTCCCATATCCCTGATCAACTTCAAAGCCAAATTACTAGCCAAGGCACTGGCGAACCGTCTGCTCCCACATATTGCAGATCTGGTCCACCCGGATCAGGCAGGCTTTATGCCGCACCGGGAGACGCGACACAACATTAGGCGTGCACAGGCAGCGGTAGATGCTGTGGGGGCGACCGGGGATCGGGCAGCGTTGTTGCTAGCAGACATCGACAGGGCATTTGACTCTGTCAGCTGGACCTACCTCTTTGCCCTCCTGCCGCTCCTCAACTTGGGACCGGTGTTCATCTCCTACGTGAGGCTGCTGTACACGGACATCACCGCCTCGGTGCGTATTTCTGGAGCGATCTCGGAGAAGTTCCCAATTGCCAGGGGAACCCGACAGGGATGCCCCCTCTCCCCCTATCTCTTCGCACTGGCCATGGAACCATTGGCCACACGGGTACGTCTCGATGCACAGTATCGTGGCTTTGTGTGGGGGGCGGAACTCTCAGACAGAATCGCATTGTATGCGGATGATGTCCTTTTCTTTATGACTGACCTTCACCGCTCTGGCCCTCGCATACTGGATATGATGCAAGTGTTTGGAAAGGTTTCAGGACTCTTCCTCAATCCGCGCAAATCGACCCTGTGGGTGCTGGGTGACGAGCCGGAGACATCCCCCTGGGCTTCGGCTTTACAGGTGGCGGTCGGTGGTCTAAAATACCTGGGTGTCTTCCTGTCGGAGTCTGCCGCAGTCGCATGGGAGCGCAACCTGCTGCCGGTGTGGGATAAAGTCCAATCGGACGTCAAGACCTGGTCTCGCATACCCCTTAATATCTATGGCAGATCTGCCATCTTCAAGATGGTCGCCCTGCCACGGCTCCTCTACCAACTACAGAACCACCCGTACAGGATTGACCCGCAGTGGTTCCGTCGCGTGAACTCAGTACTTGGCCGGTTTCTGTGGGCCGGGGGTGCCTCTAGAGTGGCACTGCGGACTTGCTTTCTATCCACGTACTGTGGAGGTCTAGCTACCTCTGACCTCCTGTCCTACTACCAGGCCTCTCATCTACTGGTTCTAAATGAGTGGTGGTATGGTGACCACAGCGACCCGGCATATGCGCTGGAACACTTCTTGATGGGCGATGCCACGCTACATACGCTGTTGTACTCGGCCAGGCGGCGGAGGATGCTGCCGCGGGTCACCCAGGTGGTCTTTGTGATCTGGAGACAGGCGCTGCACCGTATGGGTTGGTGGGGCAGGCTGACAGCCGAAACTCCGCTGTGGAATAACGGACAGCTTCCTGCACTGGCCTCCCTATCGGGGTTTGGAGGCTGGGACGCCATCGGGATTTCCTCACTCGGCCATGTCCTCACGGGGACTACCCTCAAATCCTTTCAGGATCTCAGCTCCGAATTCAATATGCCCAAGACCCAATTTTTCAAATATCTTCAATTCCGCCATGCACTCGCGCCGAGTCTGGTGGGGCTGGACCAGCTTCCCGAATTCAGCCCAGTGGAGGCCAAGCTCTTCATGGGGGACCTGGGAGATAAGAAAGTTTCCAAAATATACCAAACGCTGGTTACTCACTGCTCTTCTTCTCTCCTGTCACTGAAGGCCTCCTGGGAGACAGATGTTGGCCCGTTGGATGAGGATGACTGGAGGGAGGCCCTTGAGTCCCCCCGCGGGGCTGCCATTGCTGTGCGACTCAGGTTCATACAGTTTAAATACCTACATAGAGCATACTACACTAGGGAGAGACTGTGGAGAGCGGGCCTCATTGCCGCTCCGGAATGCTTGCGTTGTGGAACTGAAAGAGGAACGCTGCTGCATACGGTGTGGCCTTGTGTGGGTCTGACCCGATTTTGGAATGGGGTGTGGAATTGTCTGTCGGAGGTGCTGGGGTGGGACCTCCCTCGTACACCCAGACTGGGCCTCCTCCATGTCCTGGAGAATGTAGGAGGCAACATCTACAAACGCCACCTCCTGTTACTGGGTTTGGTTGTAGCTAAGCGAGATCTGGCGAGAGCCTGGAAGAGCGACCGTGCCCCCCCACTTACCGCCTGGAAGGCGGGCTTAGACTTTCTTATGGGGCTAGAATTACCTGTGTTTGAGTGCCACCGTCGTGGAAATCAACCTGCCCAATGAGTCGGTGGTATCCAGCCCACAACGTATAGTGAACTTTTCTGCATCTCTCTTGGCCGCAATCGCTTGGAAGAGAACTGCCTGGGCCTCCTCCGGGAAGTTGGGCAGCACCTGCGCAACCGTGTCCCACAGAGAGTGGGTATGACAGCCCAAGAGGCATGCAGTGTTCACCGACTGCAGCCCTAAGCTGGCAGATGAAAACAGCTACTTGCCAAGCCGGTCCAGCTTCTTGGATTCCCTATCTGGAGGTGCGGTAGGGAACACGCTTTGGGAAGCTGAGGCTTGGACAACCAAGTGCTCAGGGGTGGGGTGTTGGAAAAAAAGAGGGGGTAGCTAGGAGCCGGGCGTTGGGCCACGTTCCTATTCACAGGAGCCCCTGTGTTGAGCCTGGAACAGGTGCCCAAAAGAACATCAGTCAGTGCTTCATTAAAAAGCGGCAAGGGCTCCGAAGAGGTAGCCCTCGGTTGGAGCACTTCTGTAAGGAGGTTAGTCCTGACGAACAAGTTACTTACCTTCGGTAACGATATATCTGTAAGAAACATTAGTTAGTGTTAGATTCCTTACCTTAGAATATCCCCAGGCGTCAGAAGAGGTAGCCCTCGGTTGGAGCACTTCTGTAAGGAGGTTAGTCCTGACGAACAAGTTACTTACCTTCGGTAACGATATATCTGTAAGAAACATTAGTTAGTGTTAGATTCCTTACCTTAGAATATCCCCAGGCGTCAGTCTGGATCCGGAAACTTTTGCGTAGCAGTACCCCTGCGCGTCGGTAGGCGTCGTCTGCAGGCGTCCCCTGCGGCTCCGCGTCCGTCGTCGGCGTCGTGCGCCGTGATGACGTCGCTGGAGTATATAGACGCCGCCTCCGCGCGCTGACGTCAGTTCTTTGTACACAGCTTTTCCGCGCCAGAAAACGCAGAGCCCTGAGAGAACCAACACTGGTGCCATTTGAAACTAGGGCCCTGAAAGGGATGTCCTTAACCCTAGGTATCAGTTCGCAGAACGGGGAGGATGGGTGGGTTCGGTAAGGAATCTAACACTAACTAATGTTTCTTACAGATATATCGTTACCGAAGGTAAGTAACTTGTTCATCTGAAAGAAACACGTTAGTGTTAGATTCCTTACCTTAGAATAGATACCCCAGCAATACCAACCCCGGTGGTGGGTCTGCGAACCAATACATTCCTACACCAGAAAGTCCTGGAGGACCGAACGGCCAAAGAAGCCATCCCTCCGGACTTGACTGTCCAGGCAGTAGTGCCTCGCAAAGGTGTGCAGCGAGGCCCACGTAGCCGCCTGGCAAATGTCCTGCAAAGGGACTCCCCGGCCCAGGGCAGTAGTAGCCGCCGTGGCCCGAGTGGAATGGGCCCTCAGCCCAACAGGAGGCTCCTTCCGAGCCAAAGAGTAGCACGCTTTGATGCACAGAACGACCCACCGAGAGATGGTTCGTTTACACACCGCCCGTCCCTTCTTCGCACCCACGTAGCCAACAAACAGTTGGTCACCCACCCGGAACTGGCGTGTGCGATCCATATAAAATGAAAGCGCACGTTTTGGGTCCAGACGATGGAGCCGCTCTTCATCCTTGGAAGGATGCGGAGGCGGAAAGAAGGAAGGGAGGGTGATGGACTGCCCGATGTGAAAAGCAGAAACTACTTTGGGCAGGAAAGAAGGTCTAGTCCTCAGAACCACCTTGTCAGGATGAATGGACAGGAAAGGAGGTTGACAGGAAGAGCCTGGAGCTCACTCACTCTCCTGGCAGAGGTGATGGCAACCAGGAAAGCCGTCTTCAAAGTCAGGAGACGAAGAGGGCAAGAATGAAGGGGCTCAAAGGGAGCACACATCAGAAAGGTAAGAACCAGGTTCAAGTCCCACTGAGGCATCACAAACGGAACAGGTGGATACATGTGTGTGATGCCCTTCAAGAATCTCGTTACAATCGGGGACTTGAACAAAGAAGGCTGATCAGGAAGCCTTAGAAAGGCTGAAAGGGCAGAAAGGTAGCCCTTGATAGTGCCCAGAGCAGAGCCCTGCTGGGCAAGAGAAAGAAGAAACAGAAGAACCTCTGAAAGAGGGGCAGAAAGAGGATCCACAGCCTTTGCTGTGCACCATGCCACAAATCTGTTCCACCGACAGGCGTATACCGACTTTGTGGAGGGACGCCTGGCTGCCAGAATTACATCACAGACTTCAGGAGGCAAGTCAAATGGCCTCAACTGCCGCCGCTCAATCTCCAAGCATGGAGGTGGAGACTGGACAGGTTCGGGTGGAGGACCGTCCCCTGCTGCTGCGACAGAAGGTCCTCCTGAAGGGGCAGGCGGATCGGGGGACCGACTGACATGCTGAGTAGCTCGGGATACCAGTACCTTCGAGCCCAGTCCGGAGCCACAAGGATAACTTGGGCCCGGTCGCGCCTGATCTTCTTCAGCACTCTGGGCAGAAGTGGTATAGGCGGAAAGGCGTATAACAGACCGCAACTCCACTCGCGCCGAAAGGCGTCGCCGTGCGAGTGCCGTCTTGGAAACTCCAACGCGCAGAACTGATGACATTGCGCGTTCTCTTCTGTGGCGAATAGATCTAACCAAGGCTCTCCCCATTGCAGAAAGATGCTTTGCACCACGTCCGAGTTCAGACGCCATTCGTGATCCATCGAGCACCGACGGCTGAGTTCGTCCGCCCTGGCGTTCAGAGAGCCTGCCAGGTGTTGAACCGTCAAGGTCACGCCCTGACGTTCCAGCCACTGCCAGAGGCGCAGAGCCTCCTGGCAAAGGGTCCACGACCACACTCCGCCCTGTTTGTTGCAGTACCACATGGCGGTGGTGTTGTCGGTGAACACCTGCACTACACTCCCGTTGACAAAGGGGAGGAATGCCTTCAGTGCTAGACGAATCGCCCGCAGCTCCAACAGGTTGATATGGAGCCGGGACTCCGCCGGAGACCAGATGCCTCTGATCTCTGCCTCTCCCAAGTGGCCACCCCAGCCCTGGAGGGACGCGTCCGTCACGACAACGTGCTCCGTTTGGGGAAGGGAGAGGGATCTGCCTCTGACCCAATCGCGGTCCGTAAGCCACCACTGCAGTTGTCTCGCAGTGCCCTCCGAGATCAAGACGTGGTCGGACAAGTTGCCCTGATGCTGGGCCCACTGAAACTTCAGGTCCCACTGCAGAGCCCGCATCCGCCACCGGGCGTGATGCACCAGAAGGATGCAGGAAGCCATCAGTCCCAGCAGCCGCAGCGTCAACCTGACCGAAACCCGGGATAGCGGCTGAAAGATGGGAATCAAAGCCTGTATATCCCGGACCCGCCGTTCCGGAGGATAAACCCGAAACTGCGCCGAGTACAGAACAACTCCGATGAAGAGGAGCTTTTGGGAGGGGCACAGGTGTGATTTCTGCACGTTGATGGAAAACCCCAGCAGGTGCAGGAGATCCGCCGTAATCTGGAGGTGGTTGACGACTGTTTGGGGCGAGCCCGCCTTCAACAACCAGTCGTCGAGGTAGGGGAAGACTGAAACCCCTAACCTGCGCAGATGAGCTGCGACCACCGCCATCACTTTCGTAAACACCTGTGGGGCGCTGGTAAGGCCAAAGGGGGGCACGGTGAATTGAAAGTGCTCAAGGCCTACCGTGAACTGCAGGTAACGTCGGTGGGCCGGCAGGACGGGGATGTGAAAGTAGGCGTCCTGCGAGTCCAGAACCGCTCCGATGAAAAGGAGCTTTTGAGAGGGACACAGGTGTGATTTCGGCACATTGATGGAGAACCCCAGGTCGTGCAAGAGGTCTGCCGTCATCTGAAGGTGGTGGACGACTGTCTGGGGCGAGCCCGCCTTCAACAACCAGTCGTCTAGGTAGGGGAAGACTGAAACCCCCAACCTGCGCAGATGGGCTGCGACCACCGCCATCACTTTTGTGAACACCCGTGGGGCGCTGGTAAGGCCGAAGGGAAGCACGATAAACTGAAAGTGCTCCTGGCCTACCGTGAACCGCAGGTAACGCCGGTGGGCCGGCAGGACGGGGATGTGAAAATAGGCATCCTGCAAGTCCAACGCTACCATCCAGTCTTGTGGGTCTAGAGCAGCCAAGACCTGAGCTAACGTCAACATCTTGAACTTCTCCTTCCGGAGGAAGCCGTTGACGTTCCTTAGATCCAAGATAGGACGTAGGCCCCCCTTGTCCTTCTTGGGCACCAGAAAGTAGTGGGAATAGCAACCACACCCTACTTCTGGCCCAGGAACGCGCTCGATGGCCCCCTTGGCCAAGAGGGCCGTAACTTCCTCCTGCAGAAGTGTCAAGTGGTCCCCCGACACACGGTGGTTCTGCGGTGGCATGGCTGGAGGAGCGGTCTCGAAGGGGAGGGAGTAGCCCCTTCGGACGAGTTGCAGCACCCACCTGTCCGACGTGATTGTGCGCCAGTGAGCGTGGTGATGGCGAACCCTGCCACCCACTGGCGTCACATGGGGCCGAAAGCACGGACTAGGAGGATTTGGAGGCAGATGCTGCGGGGGGAGGTGTGGTCTGACCCCGCCGTTGACCCCGACCGCCGCCACGGCGGTTTCCACGGCCGCCACCGCGTTGAAAGGATTGTTGCGGTGCGTGGCTGGCAGCACGTGTGGGGACGCCCCTTCCTTGGCCACGAAAGGAGCGAAACGAACCCGTTTGCTGGCGCTGGGTCGAGAGACCCAAGGACTTGGCCGTGACCCTGGAGTCCTTGAAGCGTTCCAGCGCGTGGTCCGCCTTGTCACCAAAGAGGCGACAGCCATCGAACGGCATGTCCATCAGGGCATTTTGGACATCGGCCGAAAAGTTGGCGGATCTCAGCCAGGCGTGGCGACGAATCGCCACCGTCGTTGACATAGCTCTGCCCAGCGAGTCGGTCGTATCAAGACCACACCATATTGAATATTTAGCTGCGTCTCGGCCCTCAGCCACAGCCTTGCCGAGCTTCGCCCGCACCTCCATGGGGCATTCTGGCAGCACTTACGCGACCGTGTCCCACACAGAGTGGGTGTAGCGGCCCAAGAGGCATGCGGTGTTGCAAGACCGCAGTCCCAGACTCAGGGACGAGAAGACCTTCTTGCCATATTGGTCATACCTCTTGGATTCCCGATCGGGCGGGGCCGACGGGAATGCGGACTGGGAGGTAGAGGCCTGGATCACCAGACTCTCTGGAGTGGGATGGGCGGACAGGAATTTGGGGTCGTCCGGGCATGGACGGTGGCGCCTGGCCACGTTCCGATCAACAGGCGAACCTGAAGCGGGCCTGGACCACGTGCCCAACAGAACGTCTGATAAGGCTTCGTTAAACGGCAGCAGAGGCTCCTGTGGGCATGACTGCGGTTTGAAGACCTCAGTGAGGATGTTAGGCCTCACGGCCGCGACGGGGAGCTCAAGGTGTAAGGCCTTGGCAGCCCTCATCAGCACCACTGAGTATGCAGCTCCCTCCACCGACTCCACAGAAGGAGGAGAGACAAAACCAGGGTTAGGAGAATCGTCCAGACCACTGGCATCCCCCAAATCACCTGTCCAGTCCGGGTCATACTAGCACTCGCGTGACAGAGGGTCCTCAGACCCCTCCCAACCTTCCCCGTACTCTTCATCTTCTCCATACTCGGAGTCAACGATGTAGACCGGCTCCTCGGGGTTCACAGGCCCCATCGGCGTCGAACCCGGCGTCGATCGACGCCGGTCCGACTCCGCGTCCGGATTCGGGGAGGGCATGGGGACGGCGCCGCCCGGAGCCGGCGCCGGGCCCCCGGCGCCGGCCGAAGCCGGCACAGGAGAACCGGCGCCGCGCGGGGGCGGCGTCGGGGGCAACCCCGATGGAATTGGCGCTGAACCAGCCGGCAGGCCAGCCGGCGCCGACCCCGAAGGCCCTTGCGGCGCCGGGGTCGGAGCCGTCGGCGGCACCGGGCCCGGAGCACCCGATGGCGTCGAGCCAGGGACACCCGATCCGCCAGGGCCTCCAGACGGTAGCACTGGGCCCGAAGGCGCCGTAGGCCCCGTCGGAGAACTGAGCGCCCTCATGGCCATGAGGAACGCCTCAATCTCCTCAGGCGTCGCACCGTGCCCAGGGACCGGAGGGTATGGGGCAGGCCGCGCCGGTGACTCACGCGGAGCCGCGGAGTTGGGGTCACCCGAACCCCCGGCCGCGTCGCGACGCGAGCGTCGGGGGGAGTCGGGGGTACGATGACGACGCCCCGACTTCTTGTGTTTCTTACCTGATGAGCCCGACGAATGGTGACGACTTCCGGAGCGCTCGGCGCGGCTCCGCGACCGCTCCCTGGACCTCCGGCCGGACCGAGACCTCTCCTGACGCGGGGCCGACACCCGGAGCTCAAGCAGCTTGCGGGACCGCTCCCGTCTAGCCTTGTTAGTGAGGGCCCGGCAGTCGACGCAGGCGTCCACGTCGTGGTCGGGGCCCAGGCACCGGAGACAGAGTCGGTGATGGTCCGTGACCGACATCGTGCGGTCACACCCGTCACAATTCTTGAAACCGGGCATCCTACCAGGCACAAAAAGAGTTATAGAGTTGAACAAAGTTGGTCAAAAGACCGGAGTACTGCTCTTCGGATCTGCGCTTGCTGGCGCGGAAAAAAGAAGAACTGACGTCAGCGCGCGGAGGCGGCGTCTATATACTCCAGCGACGTCATCACGGCGCACGACGCTGACGACGGACGCGGAGCCGCAGGGGACGCCTGCAGACGACGCCTACCGACGCGCAGGGGTACTGCTACGCAAAAGTTTCCGGATCCAGACTGACGCCTGGGGATATTCTAAGGTAAGGAATCTAACACTAACGTGTTTCTTTCAGATGGCCACCGTAGGGAGTTCGAGGTGGAGAGCCTCGGCTGTCCTAGGCAACACCACTGCGTAACTGGCTCCCTCCTCCGTAGCCAAGGTAGGAGGAGACAGCATGCCAGGGTCAGGAGAGATATCAAGACCACTGGCCACCCCCAAATCCTCTGCCCAGTCCGCATCATAAGCACAATCCTGTGCAAGAGGGTCCTCGGACCCCTCCCAGTCCTCCCCCTTCCTCCCAGTCCTCCCCCTTCCTCCGAAGTCTGTGGAACAGGCTCAAAATAAGAAGGACGGACATAGGACACAAAAGGCCCCATCGGTGCCGGTATCGGCGTCGGGCGACGTCGATCCAGCACCGTGTCCGGGCTGAATCTGGGGACAATGTCGTCCCGAGGAGCAGGCGACGTCGGAAGCGGTGCCGGGGAGATCGGCGCTGGTGGAGGTGTCACAAGGTCAACAGGCGTCGATCAGGGTCTGATTACGGATCCCTGGGGGGCCTGCGGGGCCGGAGCCGCGGGTGACACCGGGCCGGAGCCGCCGGAGATGGTGAAGCAGGATCCCCCCGTCGGGCCCGCGTGGCCCGAAGGCGCACCGGCGGGGCCAGATGGCCCAAAGAGTTAAGCCATGGCAGCAAGAAACTCTTGCACCTGAGCTGGCGTCGCCTCCGCACCTAGAAAGGGGGGTAGACAGGAGGCGACGTTGCAGGCTCCGCCTGAGCCGCGGGAGTGGCACCGCCTGCACCCTCAGCCTCGACTGGCAAGGGGAATTCAAAGAGCGACAATGCTTCTTCGGCTTCTTCTTGGAATGCTTTGACTTACCTGACCCTGAGTGCGAAGACTTAGATCCAGAAGAACGACTCCGCGACCGTTCCCTCGACCTACCACGGGACCGGGACCTCTAGCAGCATGGAGCCGACTGCCGGGCATCAAGCAACATTCGGGACCGCTCCCGCAAAGTCTTCGGTGCCATCGCCCGGCAGTCGGGGCACGACTTGGGGTTGTGGTCGTGCCCCAGGCAGTAGAGACACATGCGGTGGGGGTCCGTCACCAACATTATGCGATGACAGTCCTCACAGTTCTTGAAACCGGGTACTCCTACAACACCAGGAGTTGATAGGCTCGAAAAGATGAGGTAAAAGGCCTCGAAAAAGTCAGTAATAAATTGCTTGCTCTTCCCGGATCTGCGCTCGCTGGCGCGGAAAAAGAAAGAACTGACGTCAGCACGCGTAGGCACGTCTAAGTAGCTCCGATTAGAACAAAATGAGAGACCGTTCCAGACATAAACCGGCCCACGAAAGAAGTGGGACCAGCCAGAGGAAATGCGGAGGACGGACTAAAGCCGGCAACCAGACTCAGGAAGCACCAAGAAACCTATCCCTCCTGGAACACCAGAAGAGGGTCAGGCCAAACCACCGGACAGAAAAAGCAGAAACACCACAGCGCAACGCCGCAGACGGCATGACAAGGCGGCCTAGCGAAGCAGCGCACACTGAAACAACAGACCAATAAGTAGCGCAGACTACGCTTGAAAAAGGTAAAGGAACCGCACCAGAGGTATACAGCGACGGCAGGGACGGCGAGGAATCCACAAAGGGGAGTCCACCCTCTCCTAGCGCAGGACAGAGCTATACAATAGCTACAAGTACCCCACTTAGGGTATGACACGTCCCAAAGAAAACATGGGAACCACTCTTAGGAAAGAATCCCGCCTCAGAGAACAAGAAAACAAAACCTGCGGTAGGAAGCACAGATGGCTTAGCAATCAGCCAGAAAATACACACTTGTCAAAAAGTGTTGAACCAGCAGCCAACAGAAGAGAGGGACAACCAAGGTTCCCCGAAGGCACGTCAAACCACACAGAACATGTAGTGGACCACTCAAAGAACTAGAGTCCAGGAGCAGGTGGGATAACGCCTCCCATCAAGCCCCGCAAGAAGACGCTAAATAGGCAGAGTCCACATAAGTGTTGAACAAGAGGACCCTGTCAAAGGGCATGTCAATCAGACGCTCCCTAATATTTTCAGGAAACACAGCGTCCCGCAGCCAAGCATGGTGACGGAGAGCCACAGAAGTGGCCATAGCACGGCCGAGAGCATTGGCAACATTCAAGGCCGCAAGAAGAATAAACGCGGCCAATTCCCTGCCATCCAACACATGGTGCAGTAGATTAGCACGGGACACATGAGAAAGAAGGGACTCCATAGAATCCCACAGGCTGGAAGTACCCCTCGAAAACACACACAGAGTGTGGAGCACCCGCAAGGCAGCACTGGATGAAGCAAAGACGTTACGCCCCCATGAATCCAACCACCGGGCCTCCAGAGACGGAGGAAACAACACCACAGGCAAGCACTGAAAGGCATTCCGCAGAAAAGAACCTTGAGTAGAAGGGTGGAAGGAAAGGCAGGCTGGGTCGTGCAGAGCAGGACGATCGCGATACAGAAGCGGCTGAGGCACCGGATCGCCCATGGCAGGAAAGCTCCAAAGCCACCATAAGAGAAGTGTGGAGTGACGCTTCAAAAGGAAGGAACAACTCCCGTCCACCAGAGCCCTGGTGGATAACTTCCAAGAGATTATCTGTGGGGAAGGGGGTAACAGGTTCACCCAACAGCAGAATACCAGCGGCAGTGGAAATAGCCTGAATAAAAGCAACACTGGCCTTGTAGGGCGCCGCGGGGGAGTAAGCAATTACTCCGTGAGCGACGGCTGCAAACTGAGCGGTCCGTCCCCAAGTTCAGCTGTAGGAGGAAGTGGCCAGCCCCGGAAAGGTGGGGGGTCCACGGACGAGCGGGGAACCTGAGGGACCTCAGGGGAAGGCGGAGAAGCCGGTGGAGGACCCAATTGCGAGCTGCGGAAAGGAGGGTCCGAGGCCGTGGGGACGGAGAAGGGCCCACCTGGAGGATGCTGGTGAAAAGGCAATAATGCGGCAACCCATCTCCAGAGAGGAAGAGACCAACAGATGACAAACCTCCGGAGAGGAAGGAACTTTAGGAGACTAGTCAAGGACCCGACGCCGATGTTTGGTATCGGCGGTGCCGAGTCGACCTCACGCGGCGCCGAGTCGACCTCACTCGGGGCAGCCACACGCGGAGAGGACCGAGAGGGATTGGGGAAAGCAGCCCCGGTCCCGGCCTCCACCTGCGGCACCGCCAGGGCTGGGGAGGGAAGCCGAAACGATGCTGGCTCGGGCTCTGGTGAGGCAGCCGCCTGCTCAGAGGGACGAGGGGGACTCGGAGACAAGCCCTTAGTCCCAGCAACCTCCTGAAACGCCACAGGGAGCCCCAAAGGGATTTGCGGTGAGGCAGGAACACCTCGGGTCGAAGAGCGGAGCCCCGAAGGACTACCCCTCGACGAAACCAACTTCCTACGACCTGAAGCCAAAACCTTTGGCGCCTGGGCAGAAGCTGCCGGTGACTCCGCGGAAGGCCCCGCGCAAGGCAAGGGATCCGCGGATGTCTCAGGAGGTGGAGGAGGGGCCAAAGACTCCTGCAGCACCGGAGCGAAGGCTGTCATTTGGGCCCTAGTCACCTGACGCCGGGAAACGGTGGGTAGGGAGGCGACTGGCGGGGGTGCACATCTCGAGGGGAACCCGCGCCCTCCGCCGAACGAGGACAAGGCCTCGGAGACAAACTACAGGACATACCAGCTGGGGTAGGGGACGGACATTGGGACAACAACGACCGGGACAAGCGGGCCGACAACAATTTCATGCGGCGTTCCCGTCGGGACTTCGGTTTGAGGGGCTGACAAGCTTCGCAATCCGTAGAGTCATGGTGCTCGGACAAACACCACATGCATATCGGGTGAGGGTCCGTCCCCGACACCCGACGTGCACAATTAGTACATGACTTGAAGCCCGGAGGCATTCGCACACTGTTCCACGAAACAAAACGGGAAAGGAGGCCTGAAAACAGGTCAAGACACAATCCGGATCCGCGTTGCACGCGGAAAAGAGAAAAACTGACGTAAGCGCGCCGGGGTGGGACTTAAGTGACCTTGTTGACGTCACGTACACGGACAACGTCAGGGCGGAGCAACGCGGTGCTGTCCGCCCGGCACGCAGGGATGCTGAGGCAAAAATTTTGCGGATCCAGTCTCATGCCTTGGGATAATTCTACGTTAAGGAATCTGCGGCTAGTAGTCTCTATCAGATTTCTCTATCAAACAAAGCATGTCATTTCGAAAAACAAGCAAGCAGAGGAACTGCACTGGAAGCAACAGAAGGAGTTTCTTTTACACATTAAAATTAGATGCAAAAACTGAAGAATGTGCACGTGTTAAAAAACAGTGCATTTGAAAGACATCCACCAGCTAAACAGTTAACTAGATAAGAAAATGGTATATGGTCATTCTACTGAGTGGTGACAGATACACAGATTGAAAATCCGAAACTGACATTACGTAGGGTAGTTTGTGGCACTCATCGAGCATACACTGTTGATCTTCCTGATATGTCTCAATTGGTAAACAATGGCATCTTTCACCTTACGACCATGAAATGTCAATATAAAACTGCCAATGGTGTGTATTTGGATTGCTCAAAGTAAAGTCTCAAGATGCGGCAGTAGCTCCAGTCTGCAGTCAATAAGTTTATATCAAGACATCCGATCACAAGCTTATCTCCCTAGTTATGACAAGATTCATCAGGCTTTGCAACAGTATGTTTTACATGGTGCTGCAAAGTTTCCAAACACAGTTAGTTAACAGCCTGTTTTGTCAACCCTAACTAAAGGAAGCCCATCCAGGTGTCAGCTCTGTGGGATTATCCTCAGAGGAATTTAAGCCAAAGTTCCATAAGTTAGTGAAAACTTGCTTCTTGGAATTGCAACTCAGATCCCTGGGAACGTTTAATTCCAGTACAAAGCTGAAACATGTGCAGTATGTAGGAGAGTAGGGTCTGCAATCCTATGATCACCCCAGATTTTTGCTTTTTGCTTCACTGGTTTACGACTTCTCTGGCTGTGGGCCTGCTAATCAGATCCACAGCCTTGCTGTTCTCTCACTAAATTGACACGTGTACCTTAGGTGCATTTACCAATTGGTACTGGGCCACCTTATCAGACCCTGTAACTCAGGGCATAGGTGTACCCAGGGCCTACCAGGGGCTGCAGCATGTATTATGCCACCCCTGGCTGGCCATCTAAATCTGATACAACTGGCTGCACGACAGCTGGGGCAAGGTGCTGTAATCACCCCTTGCTGTAGATATAGTATACCTATATCTAACCCTAAAATGGACACTCGTATTCCTATCAGTCACTCCTATGGCAGGCCTTGACAATCCTGAAGGCAGAGTGCGTGAAATCGTGTGAGATGGTGCTATGGCATGAGCTGAGCCCGTTTGCAGCTTGCGGAACCAAGTCCTAATAGCTGTTCCATGATAACGCATACCATATACTCTTAAGTGCATTATAATCCTCGCGGTTATATGCCGACTCTGGTATCGCTTTATCAAAACATGTCAAGTAAGGTGTCATACGAATTGGAATACTAACCCCTCGCCAATTCTGGCGACGGGGTTAGCATTCCACCCTTCTAGAGGGACACGACATGTATGTAACTGTGAACCCCGGCTAAAGTTAACTCGAGCCTCAGCATCATAAAATGGATGCTGCCACCACAGACACAAGTCTGACCTCCTGCTGCTGGGAGTCCTTCCAGCGGGGAGAGCTTGGACAAAGGGTTTCCTGTCAGGGGCAGTGCTAGCACCATCCCAGACAGGGTTTTGTGTATCCTGGGTAGGCAGGGCTTTAGAGGAAGGTGACTGCAAGTGGCACCCTGGTGCTCACTATGCATCTGCCGGCTAGAACCAGTTCCAGGGGCAAACCAGCCCCTGAGCTGGGGAAAGTCCGGTATGGGAGAGGGGTGTAACCACCCCCTTCCTGGTCCCACCCATGGGCAGGACCTATTCGCGTGCCAGCCCCTTTTCTTAGTATAAAGATAGGAGCGGGCCCCCTTCCAAATTAGATCATCTTTGAATCCTGAAACTACTTTCTACGAAAGGAACTAAAGACTTCTTCTCAAGATTTCTCCCTTGTGACTAAAGAGTAGTCACCCTGCATCTGCGGGCACCAACTAAGAACACTGCGGTTTGCTGCACGTCCTTCCTCAGGAATCCGACCGACCAGCACGACGAGCCCCGGCTTCCCTGGCACCGCTGACCTCTACCTACATCGTCAGCTCAGCTGAGATCCGTGGGTGTGACGAGACCTCGAGGGACCGGCCATCTTCAGAACTGCACGACACTTATCCAGCACGACCGCCGAGGGATCCTCGAGTAAGTGCTTTGGGGTTCGAGAAGCCCTGACCCTGAGCAGCTCCAGCACTGAAGTCCAGCCCCCCAGCATCCACCACATCTGCGTGGGGCCCTTCTGCTCTTTGCTGCTCACCGCGTTGTCCGGCTACTTGCCTGCTGGCTTGTGGCCCTCCTGACGACGCACCACGACGACAACACCGCTGGTCTGGTTGCTCCAGACTGGCCCTTGCTCCCCTCCAACAGAGGAGCACCCCGGACCATCCTGGTCCACTCCAGACGCCATTTTAAGTCCACCGCGTGGGCTTGCATTTGCCAAGACTTGTTGCCCCAATCCTGGGTCCAGCGACGTCGACAGCAGATACCTTCGTGGGACAGCTCGCACCTCCATCCTGGTCGCTGACAATGCCTCCTGGTCCATGAGACTGCAGAGCCCAGCGTCGCCCACTCACCTGGTCGAGGTGACTCCATCCGGTGCCATCCTGGTGCCCATCTAATCACTGGCTAGTGATTCAGAACTTGGTCCCCTCTGCTTACAGGTATCCTCCATCATCGATCCAGGCTTGGATCCCTCCGAATCTCTTCACTGGTCGCCTGCCAGCAACTTCTTCTTTCAGACTGCAACGAGGATTCCCGACGTCTTTCCAGACCTATGCAGCCGCAGCCCCTGGGCTAGGTAACCTCGGCATTTCGGTGCTCCAGCATAGCCTAACTATCCAAGGGTCCAGATCCTCTTTCGTTTCAGCTCTACCTAGTCGGATTTGTCCGATAACACTAACTTTACGAAATCTAGCATCCATAGACTTTGTCCCGCATCCCGCGTGAGAGTGCACACTCTGCACCCGATCTCCCTAGGCCTCCTGCTAGTAATCTGAAGGTTCAGTAGTCCAGTCCTAGCGATCCCAAAGCCTATTAGAGTAGTACTTACCTGCTAGTAATTTGGCATTCCACTTTTAGAGTATATGGTTTTTCGTGCCCCTCGGGCATTTGTGTAAAGTGTGCGACTTTGAGTATTTTCATAAGAGTTTTGTATTGTGCTTAGCGCCCTGTCCCCATAAAGAGTCCAGGGCTGTTGTGTTCTAAATAAATATACTTTATTTTCATAACAACTTGTGTGGTGTCCTTTCACTTGGTGTTCAAGGGGTATATGTGATGGTATAACAGCTGGCTTAACACGCCCTCTAGAGTTTAGCCTAAAGACTGCTCTTGTCCACGCTACTAGGATAGCTGGTCTACGGTTGACTTACAACCAATCATCAATAAGGGTTGTTTGGACTGATACATAGTGATCACTAGAATAGTGAGCACTGCATATCAGGCCAACTTCTCACAGAGTATGCAAGCTTAAAAAACCACTGATTATCCCTTCTCTTAAAGCTGACTTTTCGCTAAATTGTCACTATTGAAAAATCTTCCAAATGTTTTTACCTCAACTGCTCTACCTTCACCAATTTACAGCAGTTTTAATTTTCCTTTTATTCTACTTCTCTCAATCAATCTCTCCTTTTCTTTTTATTATTACTTTCTAAATAGCTGTTTGGTTTATTTTGCGTGTCAGCTGAAAGAATACCCATAACCTCTTCTCTGTGCATTGCCGCTCTTGTGACTAGTTCCCTTGGGTTGGGAATGTCAAAAACAAAGGAGTGTATTGGGGTATGAGCCCTACTCATATTCATACACAGCTTGAACCAGTAAACAGTGCCCACTTTACACTCGATTAAGGTTCCCTAGATTAATTTACCTGCAACTCGCCTTGCCACCAACCCGTCGCATTCTTCTTCAGAATTAGAATCAGCTGACCTGGAGCAAGGCTTAGCTGCTCTGTACCTGTTGCTGTGTAGGCAGACGTAACCCGGGCAATCTCTGTATATAATAAGAAACCAACAGTCATTTACTCAGCACAAAGAAGGAATAGGTGACCTGCCAAAATGTTATATTAATACGTACCAGGTTTTTTACTTAAAGTTCCTGTTTTGCCAGCACTACCAAAACCCTAAAATAAAAACATCAACTTTTAGTACAAAAAAACACAGAAAAAGTACTTAAATAAATAAACAGAAGCAATGACTGAACTAGAATAAATATAGAATGCTGAACATTGACTTGGGAGAAAATCGATCAAAAAGGAAAAAAAACTGTGAAAAATAAAGTTTGGCACAGAGGTAGGAGTAAAATGACTTTACTTCCTCCGGCTCTACTCTCATTAAAGTGAACATGAGGGCAAATGTACTCACACTTAACCTTCACTTTTATGCCCAGGTTAAACATAGTACTGGGAAAACAGAAACAAACTAAATAGGCAACTCAACTATAAACCCTCTTTCAAACCCATCACTGAGAGAGATCAGTTAAATATAAATTGTTATAAAACACCATCATCCTTATGCACAATGTTACTCACAACATGAGAAAACCTCTGCTCATCGAACTTGAAATACAAAAGACTTTCAAAGAACACAGACTGTATAAGGCATTCTCAGCATGGGCCCCCAAACTGTGGCTCGTTCTGTAACTGCACCTTGATTGATCTACTGCAGGAATAGTAAATAAAAAATGATCTTCAACATCATCCATTTCTCTCTGACCCCTTCTCCCCCATCATTTCTACTTTGTATATCAAAGTTCCCTCAGATGTTTACATGATCCCACATGCACTGTGAATGCTTGCATAGGCTGCATCTCGTAGTTACAGTATAAAACACTCTGCTATTGTCAGGTTCCTTGGTCATAAAAAACCCCTGTCAGAACCCATTTGAGAGGGCAAACAGGAGCTCCCCATTCTAGACTTGCCAGTGAGTTCCTTGAGCAAAGGTCTATCTGTCCCTGCATCTGAGCGTGTCAGCCAGAGCAATTTCTCCTAAGGCCCGACAGTATCGATATGGCAACACCCTTCTTTGGGTCCCAGCACTACCAAGGGCAACTGGCCTGCTTTGTGATGGTAAGGCACCAGAGCAGCAGCCCTTTCGCTCAGCAGCAGCTTCGCTCCTGGGATAAGGGGGTCACACACAGGCTAGTGGTTCTAACAGTGCAGCAGTTCCATTCTCTCTGCAGCACCCACATGGCATATGGGGGTTACAGAGAGCACACAAGCAGATTTCCTGATTGGCGTGCTGCTCTCAAGGGACCAGAATCTCACACTCCGCTCTCAGGAATCTCTTGGTGTAGCTCCCACAGGACCTCGGTCTCTCCAGGAAATCTTTTCCTCAAAGGGCCCACTGATCTTGTTCAGGCAGAAACTGGGGCTCCAGGGGAGTGTTCTTGATTCTCCCTAGTGCGTCCCCTCACCCACCATGAGAGATTAACAGACCCCTAGTCTCCATACTGGTCACAACAGGCAGAGCCCATGCTGAGCTTCTCCACCCTGATGTACATCTTCAGTTTGACAATTTGGGAAGTCTGGAGCTCCCCCTGGTTGCCACTTTGACGTGCTGCATCCTTTCTTGTGCACTTCCTCCAGAGAAGAGTCTGTTACAGCAGGACAGTTTCCTATCTTGATAGCTCCAAACACAGGCCATGAGTACGAGCTGAGGTTCAAACCTGGATGTCACCCTTAGTGATATATACAACAATAGGGTACCACAGGACCCTAGCTCTACTCTTTACGATGGCCTTTATCAGCCCTTCTCCTTCCTCGGATATGCACAAGCCCCTTTAACCAGTGACCTCCTTTCCGAATTAAAGTGCCTTTATTGATGTGCAACAAAGAGCCTGGTTCTTCCTTCTGCCAATGTATATCCCACCCACCTCTAAGACATATGGGGGCCATCTCTTCATCTCCCTGTTACTCCAGCAAGTCCAGGGTGAGCCAAAAAGGAACCCAGTGTCTTTCAGGTGTTGTGTCCATTGCAAACAAATGCACACACACATTTGCAGGCTCTAATGTACTGTACTTTCAAACGGGCATCCATACATCCAAGCACGCTCATGCAATATTGTGTGGTATCACCTACATATAGCATCAGCTCACAGAGCCATATATCTCTGTATTTACATGTAACCAAGTGCACTATTTCACAACACACTACGCCTTCTCAAGGGCACACATGTATACCAAAGCATATACACAACCATGCATGCCGATTTTTAATGCACCGTACTTGCTCACACGCATACATACATCCCAGAGCTGCACACAATTCAATGCAGGCCATGGCTAAATTAAGCACACAGCAGCCAAAATTCGCCAGAGTGGACCAGAAGGTGCCCCTCCCATGACACAGGTGAAAGATCTGCTACCTCTACTGATCACTATAATGCCAAAACACGGTATGCTGCCACCACCACACTTGTGCTTAACTCCTGGTAAAGGCAGTAGCGTTCCACCACTTGACAGTAGCACTTTGCTGGAGCACTCAGGACAGAGGTACATGTCTATCACCGCAAGAGGGACTTTCCCCTGGACACCCCAAATTAAATAAAGAGGTCTGTACAAATATCCGAGAAGGGGCCACGTGCATCTTTCATGTACCATTTACCCTGTCTATTCTGTGCCATCCAGCACCCATGACTCCTTCATCAGCAGGCTGAAAGAAACAGTTTGACTCTAGAGTGTTTGAGAAAGTTTGTTTGATAGTCTGGCAAGGAGAAGATGTCCATTACAGTAATTATGGCAATCTTTGTTAATTCCGATTTAGCAACACAGAACTCAAAAGAACAGAACTGACAATAACAAATGAACTAGAAGCTATCAGCAAATTCTCCTTTGAATGAGTTTCAGTCATGCCACTCTCTGTCTGAGGAGCCAGCAAAGCTTTAATTTGATAAAGTTCATTTTCAGGGACATTGCCTAGTTTGCAGAATCTTGCTTTTTGCACTCATCAGCCTGCCCTTCTTCTAATTCAAGTTGAAGGCAGGATATGATGGGATAGGCATGTCCACCCATATTCCCAGCAACAAGTTTTCAGAAAATGAACATGAGTATTAGGCTCCTTCCTCTCTCAAACCTCTTAAAACTTAATGTTAGGCCTGAAGATGAGATTCAAGTCAACAGCAACACCTCCAGTTTAATACATAGAAAAGTTCACTGGGTTGATATTAAAATCAGAATTAGCTTATTACCAACACAGATGCTTTGCTATTTATGGTGTGACTGATTACTTGGATTCTCACTACACAGTGAGGAATCAGTCACTGTTGCATTTTTCCGGTCCTGATGAATTGCCATTCGACTGCTTGTAGGCTGGACTAGGCATGAAGCACAAGTTACTTACCTTCGGTAACGATATATCTGTAAGAAACAGTAGTTAGTATTAGATTCCTTACCTTAGAATATCCCCAGTCATCAGACTGGATCCAGAAAATTTTGCGTAGCAGTACCTCTGCGCGTCGGTAGGCGTCGTCTGCGGCTCCGCGTCTGTCGTCGGCGCCTGGATGACGTCGTCGGAGTACTTAGACGCCGCCCTCGCGCACGGACGTCAGTTCTTATACACAGTTTTTACGCGCCAGAAACGCAGAGCCATGATAAAAACCAACACTGGTGCTATGAAACTAGGGCCCTCAAAGGGATGGCCTTAACCCTAGATATCGGTTCGCAGAACGGGGAGGATGGGTGGGGCGGTAAGGAATCTAATACTAACTACTGTTTCTTACAGATATATCGTTACCGAAGGTAAGTAATTGTGAATCTGAAAGAAACAGGTTAGTATTCGATTCCTTATCTTAGACTAGATACCCCAGCAATACCAATCCGGGTGGTGGGTCTGCGAACCAATGATCACACCAGAAAGTCCTGGAGAACGGAACAGACAAAAAAGCCATCTCTCTGGACTTGGCTGTCCGGGCAGTAGTATCTTGCAAACGTGTGCAGCGAGGCCCATGAAGCTGCCTGACAGATGTCCTGCAAGGGGACTCCCCGACCCAGGTCAGTAGTAGCCGCCGTGGCCCAAGTGGAATGGGCACCTAGCCCCACAGGAGGCTCCTTTTAGCCAGAGAATAACAGCCTTGATGCACAAGATGACCCATCAGGAAATGGTCCATTTGTGCACCGCCCTTCCATTCTTAGGGCCCACGTAACCAACATAAAGTTGGTCATTCACCCGGAACTGGCGTGTGCGATCCAGATAGTATGAAAGCGCACGTTTTGGGTCCAGACAGTGGAGCCTCTCTTCCTCTTTCGAGGTATGGAGGCAGAAAGAAGGTGGGCAAGGTGATGGACTGCCCGATGTGGAAGGCTGTGACTACCTTGGGCAGGAAAGAGGGTCGCGTCCGCAACACAACTTTGTCCGGATGGAACAGAAAGGAAAGGAGGTTGAGAAGAAAGAGCCTGGAGCTCACTCACTCTCCTGGCAGAGGTAGGAATGCAGTCTTAAGAGTAAGGAGACGAAGAAGAAAGAGGAGAACCTCAGAAAGGGGGGCAGAGAGTGGATCCACAGCCTTTGCTGTGCACCATGCCACAAATTTGTTCCACCTGCAGGCGTATACCGATTTTGTGGAGGGACGCCTGGCTGCCAGAATCACATCACAGACTTCAGGAGGAGAGTCAAATGGACTCAACTGTCGCCGCTCAATCTCCACGCATGGAGGTGGAGGCTGGACAGGTTCGGGTGGAGGACTGTCCCCTGCTGCTGCGACAGAAGGTCCTCCTGAAGAGGCAGAAGAATCGGGGGATCAACTGACATGCTGAGTAGCTCGGGATACCAGTATCTTCGTGCCCAGTCCGGAGCCACAAGGATGACTTGGGCCTGGTCGCGCCTGATCTTCTTCAGCCTTCTGGGCAGAAGTGGTATAGGCGTACAACAGACCGCAACTCCACTCGCGACAAAAAGCGTCTCCGAGTGAGTGCCGCCTTGGAAATTCCAACGTGCAGAACTGATGTCATTGCATGTTCTCTTCTGTGGCGAATAGATCTAATCAAGGCTCTCCCCACTGCTGAAAGAGACCTTGCGCCACGTCAGAGTTTAGAAGCCATTCGTGATCGATCATGTACCGACGGCTGAGTTCGTCCGCCCTGGCGTTCAGGGAACCTGTTGAACCACCAGGGTCACGCCCTGATGTTCCAGCCACTGCCAGAGGCGCAGAGCCTCCTGGCATAGGGTCCACGACCCCACCCCGCTCTGTTTGTTGGAGTACCACATGGTGGTGTTGTCCGTGAACACCTGCACTACACTCCCCCGGACAGAGGGGAGGAATGCCTTCAGTGCAAGCCGGATCGCCCGCAGCTCCAGAAGGTTGATGTGGAGCTGGGACTCTGCCGGAGAACAGAGGCCTCTGATCTCCGCCTCTCCCATGTGGCCCCCCCAGCCCTGGAGGGACGCGTCTTTCACAACTACGTGCTCCGGTTGGGGTTGGGGTAGGGAGAGGGATCTGCCGCTGACCCAATCGCGGTCCGTGAGGCACCACTGCAACTTTCTTGCAGTGCCCTCCGAGATCAAGACATGGCGGACAAGTTGCCCTCATGCTGGGCCCACAGAAACTTCAGGTCCCACTGCAGAGCCCGCATTCGCCACCTGGCCTGATGCACCAGAAGGATGCAGGAGGCCATCAGCCCCAGAAGCCGCAGCGTCAACCTGACCGAGACTCGGGATAACGGCTGAAAGATCGGAATCAGAGCCTGAATATCCCAAACCCGCAGTTCAGGAGGATAAACCAGAAACTGCGCCGAGTCTAGAACCGCTCCGATGAAGAGGAGCTTCTGAGAGGGACACAGGTGCGACTTCGGCACATTGATGGAGAACCACAGCAGGTGCAGGAGTTCGGCCGTAGTCTGGAGGTGGCTGACGACTGTTTGGGGCGAGCCCGCCTTCAACAACCAGTCGTCGCGGTAGGGGAAGACTGAAACCCCTAACCTGCGCAGATGAGCTACGACCACAGCCATCACCTTCGTGAACACCCGTGGGGCGCTGGTAAGGCCGAAGGGGAGCACGGTAAACTGAAAGTGCTCAAGGCCTACCGTGAACCGCAGGTAGCGCTGGTGGTCCGGCAGGACGGGGATGTGAAAATATGCGTCCTGCAAGTCCAACGCTACCATCCTTCTCCCGGGTCCAGGGCAGCTAAGATCTGAGCCAAAGTCAGCATCTTGAACTTCTCCTTCCGGAGGAAGCCGTTGACGTTCCGTAGGTCCAAGATAGGGCGTAGGCCCCCTTTGCCCTTTTTAGGAACCAGAAAGTAGCGGGAGTAACAACCACACCCTACTTCTGGCCCAGGAACGCGCTTGATGGCCCCCTTGGCCAAGTTGCAAGTGATCCCCTGACACACGGTGGTACTGCGGTGGCATGGCTTGAGGGGTCGCCTCGAAGGGGAGGGAGTAGCCCCTTCGGACGATTTGCAGCACCCACCAGTTCGATGTGATGCTGCGCCAGTGGAGGAGGTGATGCTGCGCCAGTGGAGGAGGTGATGGCGAACCCTGCCCCCCACTGGCGTCAAATGGGCCTGAAAGCTCAGACTAGGAAGGCTTTGAGGCGGATGCTGCGAGGGTAGATGTGGACTGGCCGTGCCGTTGTCACCTGTTACCGTGGCTGGCAGGACGTGTGGGGGCGCCCCTTCCGTGGCCACAAAAAAAGCACTGGGCAGAAGATTGCTGGTGCGGGGTAGACAGGCCCAAGGACTTGGCCATAGCCCTGGAGTCCTTAACGCGTTCCAGCGCACTATCTGCCTCGCTACCGTAGAGATGGCTGCCATCGAACGGCATGTCCATAAGGGTGTTCTGGACATCGGCCGAAAAGTTGGCAGACCTCAGCCAGGCGTGGCGGCAAACCGCCACAGACGTGGAAATCGCACTTCCGCGACCGTATCCCACAGAGAGTGGGTGTAACGGCGAAGAGGCACGCGTTGTTGACCGACCGCAACCCCAAACTAAAGGAGGAGAACATCTTCTTGCCGAATTGTTCATACCTCTTAGATTCCCGATCTGGTGGTGCAGTCGGGAATGCGGATTGAGAAGTAGAGGCCTGGATAACCAGGCTCTCGGGGTGGGATGGGTGGACAAGAAACTAGGGTCGCCCGGGGCAGGGCGGTGGCGCCAAGCGACTTTCCTATCTACAGGGGGACCTGTAGTGGGCCTGGACCAAGTGCCCAACAGGATGTCCGTGAGAGCCTCATTAAACAGCAGTAGAGGCTCTGGGGAGCTTACCTGTGGTTTAAGGACCTCTGTGAGGGTGTTAGACCTCACCATTGCGACGGGGAGCTCAAGAGCCAAGGCCTTGGCTGCCCTCATCAGCACCAAACTATAAGCAGCCCACTCCTCCGTAGCCACGGTAGGAGGGGAGACAAAACCAGTGTCTGGGGAGGTATCCAGGTCACTGGCTTCCCCTAGTTCCTGTGTCCAGTCCTGAAATGACTGGCACTCAGGTGCCAGGGGGTCCTCAGACACCCCCCCCATTTTCAAAATGTACTTTGAAAGACAACCTAGACTGGTAATGGAATACCCAGGCTTTCTCCCATCTTATTTTTCTCACAACCCAATTCATGCTTTGGGTGGATCTCATAATGCGTGAAAAAATTTCCAATCAGCCAACACTACCTTAAAAGGAGGTCAGGAGTAACAGTTTTATAGAAGTTGTTAAGGACGACTTTGAAGTTAGATTGAATTGTGCTTTTTAATTGATTTAAACTTCAGCAAACATCATCACAGACAACAAAATATAAAGAAAAATGAAAGATGAACATTGCAGAAGGATTCAGCCTCAGAGGGGAAAATATCAAATTATGATATATATAGTGTGGCTTACAGTGCTTGTAAAATTGCAGGGTCTCAGATGTCCGTATGAGGCCGATCTCAGTTCACGAGATATAGGGAAGAGCTGCAGTGTGCATATAGACGCGAAGTGAATGATGGTTCATCCCCTATCCCCATGACCAAGCGGTGCCACCTCTCCTTGGTCGCGCGTTACCAGATATGTGCAAAGAGGAGCCCACATGTCGCGGGCAAGCTAATGTCAGCATTAGTGCCCAAAATTAGTCACATTTTTCTTGGTACTAAGTCAAGTCCTTTAGCCAATCAGTATTCTATGGAGCCAAGCGTCTCCTCCTGTGCATTGTCACCCTTCTCTTGGCCATGGCAACAAGTTTGTGATAGGTAGCTGAAGCATCTCTCACACAGCCCATCAATGCAACCATGGGTTCCCTGCAGATGGCCCAGCCCGTTACACCCTCAATACAGTTGAAACTGAACTGAGGCACTCGACACCATCACCAGGCGAAATGTAAAAAGTAAGCGTCCTCCTGCCAATAGTGAACACATCATGAATTGTTCCGCAATCCCATTTTGCAAAGCTCTATTGGGGCATGGTAAATCCTGTGTAAGTACTTGATATGTACTTGCATCAGCCTGTAATTTGCGGAGAGCGCAGCCACCTGGGTGCAGCAATACTTCGGGCATTTGTCAGTCAGTGTGGGTCCCAGAGCACTCTCCAATGTTCAACCGCCCCCAGGCAATGTCACAGGCGCTCCTTCTCATACTGCTCTGTATAGTCTAGTAAATCGTTTTTTAGGTGACGGAGAGGCAAGTATGTTTTCCAGGGCAGTCAAGCCAAGAGGCTTATGGTGGAAGATGGGGTGCAGCATTTTGCCCAGATGCGTTATTATAATAAAGGGCAATAGGTGTACCATCTCGGTACAGGTAGTCCATTTCCTTGAGGCCAGCAAGGGGCAACTGTTTTCAAGACCAGCCCTCCAGAGTACACATTAACATTCAATTACACTCCAACTGTAATTTAGTTGTGTAAAGGCAGTCCAGTCACTCTTGTCGTCATTACCATTCCCAGGTTAATATGGTGTATCCAACCGTGTCTACCATGCCTCAAGAGTGTTTTGATAGCATGCATATCACCATAGCCTGGGGGCACAGAGATGCATTATCTGCCTCTACTGCTATGTGTGGCAGGAATGATGTGGGATGAAACCCTGGCCGGACATGCTGCACTTATGCACAATAATAGTACAACTCAAAGTCAGGGGCACAGAGGCCGTCCTGCTCAAACGGGAGCATCAGCACATCTCAAGCCAATCGAGCCTGTTGTCCGCCCCAGTCAGTCCAGTCATCTCTGATCGGAGACAAGCAAACAAGGTTCTAGCAAGAATGTTAGGGATAGGTGTGAAGAGATGAAGGAGTTTAGGCAGTACCACCATCTTGGCTATACTTCCTGCCTGTGACAGCTGCAGGCCGATTTACACAGGAACTTTCTCCTTTAGCCGCTCAATGACAGTGCCGTAGTTCTCTAGCCACAGCTGGTCCAAATCAGTGCTGACCCATACACCCTGGTAACGGATGGAAGCTACAGACCACTCAAGGGGGAATTCCGTCGAGAAGCGGACGGTTGCCTCCATCAAGGGGAAGATGACAGACTTGGACCAATTACTGTTAATTCCAGTGAGCTCGCAGAAGTGTATAAACTCACGGAGCACAATATGAAGGTTGCAAGCCAGCTCTCTGATGTAAAGAGTCAAATCATCAGCAATCATGGACGCTATCAGTCCCCAAAACTGGAAGTAAGTGCAGGAATATCAGCAAGGATCGACTTTTCTTAGTAAAGTGCCAATTTTGTGTTTGTTTTCTGACACACTATTTAGCCTCTTCAGGGATTTAAACATGTAAGCCATGTTAACAAAATCTGTGATCTGCAGCACACTAAACAGATTAAAGTTATAGATTTTTAACTTGAAGTGATTTTAGACATGGACTTACTGTAATTTCACAGATCAAGTGTAGAGTACTGCGCAAAGACTCGTGACATTTTTTGATGTGATGCAAACGTTTTGCTGTATCAGAAACACACAATAATCTGATATAAACGCACAGAATGTGCTGCTGTATGGAAATAATATTCCTTGATATTGAAATAACACCTGAAGTTTCCCTTAAAAACGTATTAGGAATTTTGGGGTCCGGATTTGAAAAACAGATATAAATGTCAGTCAAGATATTTTAAAATGTTCTTGGACAAGTACATTTCAAATCCTCCTGACCAAGTAGGAGCTTGCTTGCAAAACTCAAGGAATGCAATGTAAGAGTTGAATGGATGCCCAATCTGATTCAAGCTTTCTTTATGGCCGGTCACTGAATGTCCAAAATGCCCTCCCTAGAGGTTTATATCTTATCTAATGTGGACAAGTCAAATTTGGGCAGGTTTGCAGTTGTCAACACCAGACCTATTCCTACGAAATGTGTGGAGATTAAACCACCATACATTTCTCAACACGGACACCCTTCTTAGAGTGTCACCGCAGTGGATTATGTTTTCACAACTGTCTCATTGTGTCCTAGATCACTATATTAATTAAACAAGCATTTACAATGCAATGGTCTCGGCATTATTAAAGGTAGAGCTATTGGCATTGCTCATGACATTTTTTTTTTAAAATCGTAAATAAATGGCATTGTCATTTACATTGCCAATAGCTTAATCGTTAAATAAATTGCATTGTCATTTACAATGCCAAGAGTGACCCATGCTTTGTGGCTGCACTGCAGTTGTGAGCAGAGTGACCCATGCTCTGAGACTGCACGGCAGAGAGCCCCCCCCCCACACACAGAGAGCCCCTCACACACACACAGTGCCCCCCCCACACACACAGCCCCCCCCCACACACACAGCCCTACACACACACACACACACAGAGTGCCCTCTCCACACACCCACACACAGAGTGCCCTCCCCACACACACACAGAGCCCCCCCACACACACAGAGCGAGCCACACACACACACACGCACACACACACACACACACACACAGAGCGAGCCTCCCACACACACACAGGGCCCCACACACACACTCACGTGAATGGTGAAATGAAGACGTGCTCATGAGGGCAGTGAAGCTGTATACTTTAAAATGCTTACTAGCCACCTTTATTTTCCAAGCGCTGCGAAAACTCGTGTTTGCGTAGTGGTCGGAATTATGAGTTGAGTGTTATTTACTCATCCTAGTAATCACTGGGTGTGTTAAATATCCCCCCTTCTTTAAATTTTGTGAGGTTAAACCTGCCGGAGTGTAACAGGGTAAAAGTATGGTATGCATTCGGAGTTGTGAGAAAAACATGATAAAGACTGCTGCAGGGCAAAAACAAAACAATTGCCTACTGCATACAATATATCAATGAAATAAATATTGTAACGTGACGCTTCAGAATACATTTGGGATGAAAAACATTGCATAAAACACTACAATGGAAGTACTTCACAGGCGGCGCAGGGCACACCAAAAAACAGATTGCATGAGGTGACAGAGGCAAGCTCCCATCTGTGTGCAGAGCCAAAGCCCACTTTGCCCCATCAAGAAGTCTTGTAAAGCACAGATGACTGTGTGCCTCGGCTTACTGTGAACAATGCTTCATTGCATGCACATTCTGCTAGACACCTACACAGACACATCGTGAACGCGTAAACCTGCACTGCATGGTAGGCTTAGAGACGGTTGCTCAGACAGCAGTGAAAAAGTAAACCTAGGACAGCAAATAAAACAAACGAAGTTAATAGGATCTGTCCTTTGGTGGTAATGGAAAAAGAGAGCAGCAGAGCCCTTCCAGCCCTATGGTTTACTCTTTGGCTATTTACTTTCGTGGGTTTGTGATGGTTTACTCTAAGTCTGAACTGCCGGATCTCTGACTCGGCCAGCACACATTTCTGCAAAGAATATGACAAGGCTTGAACTTTACACCGTGAGCACTGCACACCGCAGAAAACCTCTGTTGAACAGGAAAGAGAAGGGGACGATTACAACACTTAGTGAATGGGGGTTGGTAGTGAAACCAGCGAGCAACAGCCGTCAAGAATAAAGTGCCTGAAACTTTATAGTGGCTCCGATGGCAATAAGTAAATTTCATTACAAGACTGCTGACTTTCTAGAGAAGGATGCGACAGCTGTGTGCACGAAAGAGTTGTTTTGCAGTGGTAAATCAGCTTTCATTTGTGGATCATACACTAGGTTCGCCAGCATTTATGTAGCTTTAACTGTGGAAGTTACGCTTGACGTTCCTGGGATTAAGAATGGAATCAGGGATGAAGTAGAACAATTTGGGGGCCAGAAACCAGTGCAAAAATAACTACGTTCTGGGTGCTTTCTCAACAGTTGTCAGTCTTTAAGTGGGCTACTTCATTGTAGGAGACTTTTTGTGCAGACAAAACGGAAAAAAATAGTTTGTACTGGA
Organism: Lissotriton vulgaris; assembly: GCF_964263255.1. NCBI lineage: Eukaryota > Metazoa > Chordata > Amphibia > Caudata > Salamandridae > Lissotriton > Lissotriton vulgaris. The sequence goes on along the minus strand of NC_141694.1, from coordinate 220,370,219 downwards.
TTATTTTTGTAGTGGGTATGACACTGAAGAGATTCACTTATCATTGGATACCCAAAGGGAGGATCAGGCTAAGGTAGGGGCGGGGCAGAGCAGGACGAAGGAGCTGCGGGCGGAGGGAAGGGGGCAGAGCTGGACGATGGAGCTGCAGGCGGAGGGAAGTGGGGGGGCAGAGCTGGACAAAGGAGCTGTGCGGGGGCAGAGCTGGACGAAGGAGCTGCGGGCGGAGGGAGGGGGCAGAGCAGGACGAAGGAGCTGCGGGCAGAGGGAAGGCGGGGCAGAGCAGGACGAAGGAGCTGCGGGCGGAGGGAAGGGGGGGCAGAGCTGGACGAAGGAGCTGCGGGCGGAGGGAAGTGGGGGGGCAGAGCTGGACGAAGGAGCTGCGGGCGGAGGGAAGGGGGGCAGAGCTGGACGAAGGAGAGCTGAGGGCGGTGGAAAGGGGGGATGAGCAGAGCAGCTCTGGAAACCACCACCGTCTTTCTCCGAGGCAAAGCAGAAATGCCTCGGAGAAAGCATGGTAATTATCGCATTCGGGGCGTGTTTTGCTGTCCTGAGTGACGGGCGACGTCACTGTCTAAAGAACAGCAAAACTTACGCCCCCAAATCCGAAAAAGACGGAGCCTATTCGGAGGGACGGCTCTCTCCTCCAATGGCTGGCCTCCGTTTAGGAAGCCAGCCAATGGGAGAGAAGCAAAAACTGAGGCGGGACAAATAGTCCCACTAAGAAACATTAATTCTCGGACTTCCGGTCTGCCTTTGGCAGACCGGATATTACCGAGACCTAAAAAGTGTGGTATTGTGTCTGCGGGTCCCCCCCTCCCATCAGTGCACACAGGACATCAGAAAAAGGAAGGAGGGGGAAGGAAGGAAAGAAGGTGAGGAAAAGTAGGCTGAGCCTCACTGGAGTAACACCAAGGGAGGTTTACAAGCTGGTATTCGCCTGCATCCTCGGGTTCTCTTCATCAGCATCTGCCTACTATCAGAACTAAAGAGTGGATAGTGCAGGAATAAAAAAAACAAAAAGTGTATATATGTGCTTGCCTCTAAAGTGTGTAAGGCAATGAAACATGTTGGTTTTAATTGAGCATGCGCACATCAAGGAATAAAATAGAATAGTCAGTGTTGCCGAGCTCATTTATAAATTAGAGAATACTGTATTTCTAAGCTAGATTGTGGAATCCCTGGAGGGTCACTTATAGAACACATATATACAATTTTTGTTTTTCTTAGGCACCTTTTTTTCTTCCTTCCTCCTCCTTCCTTTTTTCTGATGTCCTGTGTACACTGATGGGAGAGGACACGAGGCAGTTGTGAAAACATAATCCACTGCGGTGACACTCTACGAAGGGTGTCCGTGTTGAGAAATATATGGTGGTTTAATCTCCAAACATTTAGTAGGAATAGGTCTGGTGTGGATTTGTAGTAATTGAGTGGAGGGGCGACCTGTTCCGACTTCTACCCCTGAGGCTCCTCTTTGTCGATAACAGGTTTGCAGTTGTACCTGTTAAGCATATGCCCACTAGTCAAATGGATATTTCAGTGTAACAGGGCAACAAGCAGGCTTTTTCACAAGGTATGAAATTGCCCTAACCATTGGTTATTATGTAAAGAGATAACATACCAAATTACTGCACTGACGAGCAAACACAACCTACCAACATCATATGATTACCTACTGGGGCTTATGAGAAGACCCAAATCTGATAAGTACCATTAAAAGTAGACCTGCTGCTGTTCCAAACAAACAAACTAAATGCAATGAACCAGTGCACGTACAGTATCAATACAATATACATCTGGCAGGAAGCAATGGGTGATGGTAGAAATTGAAGTGTCAAGACCACTGCCTAGAATAAGAGGACTGCACCCATTCTTATATCATGGGACACAATACTGTTAACCATTGTGGAAAAGTTAACCAAGTTTTAATTTTCAGTATTAGGCTTTTCACGCACGAGCTATGCTTTAGACTCGCGACTTAGAGAAGGACTATACATCTGGGTAAAGTAAACTCCATTGAAGTACGCCTCATTTGGTATGGAGCTCCTTAATATTGAAATGATGCAAAACATTTCACCTGTGACAGGTACATTCTGCTGTATTGCCAGGTCCATAACTTTATGTTAGTCACAACTCATATTCCTTGTATGCTTGTAATATAGCTTAGACGCCCGACAGCTCACCAAGGAAATTTTTTGTGTTTCAATATTCGTGATATCATATCACTGTCAGTAACACTTTTCACTCTAGCTGCACTGTTCAATTCTTTCATAGTGACCATGTATGTTTAATAATGCTTATAATTAAAAACTTTACATTTTCCAGTATATTTCTCCACAGGGGAACAGTTGGGTTGGTTAGAAGAATTGGAAGGAAATTCTTCATCCTCACCATAGCAGAGCCTCTACCTTGGATTGTGCTCTATGGTGACTGAGAAAGGGTCCCACATTGTTTTGTCCAAAGGAGATCTTTAAGTGCAATTGTTCATGGTAGATAAGGAAATCTTCAATTCTTTACAAGCCAGATCTTTATGAATTTTGTTTAAGGGCAACATTGATTCTGAGGGTAGACTGTTAGCTAGAAAGTAACATATGCAGCTATTATGATGTACAGTTCTTTAAGTCCTAAGTTGAATCTCCTGGTAAAATCACACAATACCATACATGAAAATGTTGAAAGTCTTCCACCTCTGAGTGAAAAACAGAAACCCCCTCAATTTTGTATTTCATTGCAAAATTTGAGATCTTCTGAGGTCACCATTTGGGACATCAATTTAACTTCTTTTGAACTGTGTTTGCTGGGTCTAGATCAAATGACTTGCCAAAAGTTTCTGAATTAACTCCTTAATCTCCCGGTGGATAACAATGGGTATTACTTTCAAGTTAGTGGAGTCAACGAAGATGCATAAGGCTTTACCTCCAAAATTAAGAATTAAATGTTAAAGCACACTTACCTAGCTATACACAGTTATGAAAGGACAGCCATATTTTATTTAATACCAGGTGCTATCATTACCAAAACAGTACCTTGAGGCTAAAACATGTTTAGGTTTTGACTAGCGAGCTGCGCACTGCGCAGCTGCAGGGAAAACCTTATGAGAAGAGTAGAGTGGCTTTGGTCCCCGCCTCTGTTTCCATTGGCTAGCTCCATAAATGGAGGCTAGCCATTGGAACAGACATCTGCTCGTCATCCTGAGAGCAGATTCGGGGGCATTCCTGCAAATTTTAGGCTTTCCGCCCCTTTCGAAATCGTCATGCGGCGGTGGGCGGTGTTTATTTTTTTGTCGCGTCCATGTTTCTTTTGTTCATTCTGCGGCTGACCGCCGCCGAAGGAAGTCTTGGTCCACGTGAGTGCTTTTGGCCGTTCTCGCCTCTCCTCCCCCTTCCGCCGTCATTGTCGTCTGTTTCTCTTTTATTTTGTAGGTGTAAGATGCCCCGTGTTGCCTCGTAGTAGCGTTGCGATCAGCCCCCCCCCCCCCCTCCTCCCGCTGTCCGTGTGCCTCGAAGTAGCGTTTGCGATCAGGTAAGCATCTGTGTGTGGTTGTTGTTGTCTGTTGTTGCCGTACATCTTTGTTTACATCAATCTGATCTGTTTATCTTTTGTTTTTGTAGGATTAAGATGCCCTGTGTTCGACTGTTGAGGGATCACCTCTTTGCGTGTTCCGTCGTTGTAATCTGTTGTTTCCTTACATTAATGTTATCTGTTTCTCTTCTATTTTGTAGGTGTAAGATGCCCCGTGTTGCCTCGTAGTAGCGTTTGCGATCAGCTTCCCCCCCCCGCTGTCCATGTGCCTCGAAGTAGCGTTTGCGATCAGGTAAGCAGCTGTGTGTGGTTGTTGTCGTCTGTTGTTTCTGTACATCTTTGTTTACATCAATCTGATCTGTTTCTCTTTTGTTTTTGTAGGATTAAGATGCCCTGTTTCCTGACTGTTGAGCGATCACCTCTGAGTGTTCTGTCGTTGTAATCTGTTGTTTCCTTACATTAATGTTATCTGTTTCTCTTTTGATTAGTAAAGGAGGAAAAATATCAATACACCCTGTATTACCTTAGCTTAACTTGTTGCTCTACTTTACTATGTGTTGTCTTACAATGCTCACTTCTTTCTATTCCATATGCCTTTCCTAGCATTATCTTGCTTAACTGCACTCTACTTTTTATTATGCACCCATTATTTGAGGATGTTGGTCTACTGTGCTATATGACACCATCATCTAAGCTTGCATTGTGTGTGTGTAGAACTCTATGTATAAGTGTAGAACTCAGTATGTGTGTAAACTCTGTGTTTAAAATGTGTAGGGAGGCTCTGTATGCGTAGTACTGTGTGTGTACAACTGTGTGTGTATGTTACTGTATATGTGTGTAATGCTATGTTTGTATAATGCTGTATGTGTGTAATTCTGTGTGTGTACAATGCTGTGTGTGTGGAATGCTATATGTGTGATGCTGTGTGTGCATGATGCTGTATGCATATAATGCTGTCTATGTGTGTTATAAGATGTGTGTGTGTAGCAGTGTGTGACTGTGTAGCTGTGTATGTGTGGAGCTATGTGTACAATAGTTGAGTGATGCTATGTGTATGTGTGATGTTATGTATATGTAATGCTATATGTGTGTAATGAACAAGTTACTTACCTTGGGTAACGCTTTTTCTGGTAGATACACTCACCTTGTGAATATCCCCCTTGCGTCAGCAACATTCGGAAATTCTTTTTGTAGCTTTGCACCGACGTGGATGCGGACGTCACAGAGACACGGCTCCACTCGCGACTCCGCTGACGTCACCGACGCCTATAATAGACCCACGCCGGCGTGATGACATCAGTTCCGCCCTTTTTTCCGTGCCTTCGAGGCACACGGACGGACCGATGACAGTAGAAATGTACACAATATACACAGTATAGAAATAAAAGTAACACACACAGTGTGAAGTAAATGCAAATAAACATTTTACAATAAAACAATCCATTAGAGATACTCTGGCAAAGAAGACTGGACAACGGGGAGGCGGGTGGGTCAGTGAGGAATCCACAGGCAGATATTGTATCTACCAGAAAAAGCGTTACCGAAGGTAAGTAACTTGTTCTTCTGATAGATACATCTGCCGTGTGGATTCCTCACCTTGTGAATAGAGTCCCACAGCAGTCCCCACTCCCGGAGGAGGGTGTCCACTCTTCTAGACCAGGAAATCCTGAAGAACAGAGCGCGCAAAATGACCCTACCTCCTCACTTCGGTATCCAAGCAGTAGTGCTTCGCGAAAGTGTGGAGGGAAGACCAAGTTGCGGCCCTACAAATATCCTCTACAGGCACACCTCTAGCCAATGCAGAGGTCGAAGACTTAGCCCTAGTCGAATGAGCTCTTATGCCCTCTGGTGGTTCCTTACCGGCCAAAGAGTAGCAGATCTTAATGCAGAGGACGATCCATCTCGACAAAGTCCTCTTATGGACCGCTCTTCCCTTCTTGCAGCCAGCAAAGCCAATAAAGAGCTGGTCATCCATGCGACAGTCTCTAGTTCTGTCCAAATAAAAAGACACCGCCCTCTTGGGGTCCAGACGGTGCAACCTCTCCTCCTCCTTGGAAGGGTGAGGTGGAGGATAAAAGGAAGGGAGGGTGACGGATTGACCAAGGTGGAAAGAAGACACCACCTTCGGCAGAAAAGCAGCCCTGGTCCTTAGAACCATTCGATCAGCATGAATGGACAGGAAAGGGGGCTTGGAACTAAGAGCTTGAAGCTCACTTACCCTCCTTGCCGAGGTTATCGCAACGAGGAAAACAGTTTTGAAAGTCAGGAGCCTCATGGTACATTTATGAAGAGGCTCGAAAGGAGCACCCATTAAAAATGTCAGAACTAGATTCAAATCCCACTGAGGCACAATAAAAGGGACAGGAGGGAACTTATTAACGAGGCCCTTCAAAAACCTCAAAACTATAGGAGATTTAAACAGAGAAGGCTGGTCAGGCAAACAAATAAACGCCGACAGCGCTGACAGATAACCCTTCACCGTGGCAACAGCAAGCCCCTGCTGAGCCAGAGAAAGGGCAAACTGGAGAACATCAAATAAATGGGCCCTCAAAGGGTCTATGGACTTCTCCCTGCACCAAACAACAAACTTCGACCACCTATAAGAATAGATGGACTTAGTGGAGTCACGCCTGGCTGACAAAATGACATCCACCACATCGTGAGGGAGAGAAAAAGAAATCAGGTTGCCCCGTTCAATCTCCAGGCATGAAGGTGTAAGGTCTGGAGGTGGGGGTGTAGAACCTGTCCCTCCAACTGAGAGGAGATCTGCCCTGTGAGGGAGACGGAGCGGCGGGTGAGAGGAGAGGTGGAGAAGGTCTGAGTACCACACCCTTCTTGGCCAGTCCGGGGCAATCAATATGACTCGGGCCCAGTCTTGGCGAATTTTCCTCAGAACCCGAGGAATCAAGGGTATGGGAGGAAACGCGTAAAGGAGTTGCGAGCTCCAACTCAACTGAAACGCGTCCCCCAAGGCTCCCTGCATCGGAAACTGGAGGCTGCAGAATGACAGGCAGTGAGCATTCTCGTGAGCGGCGAACAGATCCACCCGAGGAGTCCCCCACATCCGAAAGATGTCGAGAACTACCTCTGGATGGAGCCTCCACTCGTGATCGGCAGAGAACTGCCGACTGAGACTGTCTGCACGAACGTTCAGAACTCCGGCCAGATGATTTGCCATTAGACAAATTTGATGGCCCTGAACCCAGGACCAGAGACGCAGAGCCTCTTTGCAGAGACACTGCGACCCTACACCTCCTTGTTTGTTGATGTACCACATCGCGGTCGTGTTGTCCGTCAGGACTTGAACCGACCGACCGCGAAGGGAAGGGAGGAAGGCCTTGAGCGCCAGACGTATTGCCCGCAATTCCAGAAGGTTGATGTGAAGCAACCTTTCCTCTGGAGACCAAAGACCTTTGACCTCCAGGTCGCCCAGATGAGCACCCCACCCGAGAGTGGACGCATCCGATATTACTGTGGCAACCGAAGGAGGAATCTGAAAAGGCTTTCCTTGAGACAGATTGCCTTCCACACTCCACCAAGACAGATCCGCTGCAGTTTCTCTGGAGATCTTCACCGACTCCCTGAGATCCCCTTTGTGCTGATACCACTGCCTGCGGAGGCACCACTGGGGCGCCCTCATATGCCAGCGTGCATGGTTTACCAACAGAATGCATGAAGCCATCAGACCGAGCAGGCGAAGGACCTTCAGGACTGGAACGACCGCTCCATTGTAAAACAAAGGAATCATCTCCTGTATGTCGCGAATCCTTTGAGGGGGAGGGAATGCACGACACACAGTAGTGTCCAGTACCGCACCTATGAACAGGTTGCGCTGTGAGGGCACCAGGTGAGACTTGGGTACATTTATCGAAAAACCCAACCTGTGCAACAACTGAGTTGTCTCTTGCAGATGATGGAGCACCTTCTCCGGCGACTCCGCTTTGATCAGCCAGTCGTCTAGATACGGAAACACATGTATCCCCGATCTTCTGAGATGAGCTGCCACCACCGCCATCACCTTGGTGAAGACTCGAGGCGCAGTAGTAAGACCAAACGGAAGGACCACAAACTGGTAGTGTTGTGACCCAACCGTAAAACGGAGATACTTTCTGTGCGACTTCAGGATGGGAATATGAAAATACGCATCCTGCAAGTCGATTGACACCATCCAGTCTTCTTCCAGCAGCGCTTGAAGAACCTGCGCAAGAGTGAGCATCTTGAACTTTTCCTGTTTCAGGTAAAGGTTCAAGATCCTGAGATCCAGGATAGGCCGAAGCCTGCCATCTTTCTTGGGGATCAGGAAGTACCGGGAGTAGCACCCCTGACCCCTTTCCTGCTCTGGAACCACCTCTATTGCACCTTTTTTGAAAAGAGCCAGGACTTCTTCCTGCAGGCGAAGCAGGTGGTCCTCCGAACAATAACCCTGGCAAGGAGGGTAATTGGGAGGGAATTCCCGGAAAGGAAGTGCATACCCATTCCCTACAAGATTGAGAACCCAAAGATCCGATGTAATTAATTCCCAATCCTGTAGGAAATGAGTAAGCCGATCCCCCACTCGGCCCACATGATCCGGAATGGCGGATCTAGGGCTGCTTTGCTGCGTTGGCTGGGGGTTGGGAAGGAGAGGAGGAGGAGGAGGAGGATTGACGACCTCTAGGGCGGGATCTTTGTCTGCCCCTGTACGACTTGTACAGCGTATTTTGTTGCTGCTGAGGCTGCTGCTGGGAAGGTCTGTAAGAGCAAAAGGAAGATCTTCCGAACCCCCTGAAGCGTTTACCAGTAGTTCCTCTGGACTGAAGACCCAAGGACTTTGCAGTGGCCCTACTGTCCTTAAAACATTCCAAGGCAGCATCAGCCTTCTTGCCAAACAATCCTGAGCCATCAAAAGGCAAGTCCAACAAAGCAGACTGGACGTCCGCAGAGAACTCTGATGACTTAAGCCAGGCGGCCCTCCTGGTGGCCACAGATGAACCCATGACCCTTGCCACCGAATCAGCAGTGTCCAGGCCACTCTGAATCACCTGTCTCGCAGCTGCTTGAGTGTCTGAAATCACCTCCTGAAAATCCTTCCGGTCATCTTCAGGAATTTTCGGAACTAGCTGCTTGACAGAATCCATCAAGGCATGGATATACCTCCCCATCAGGCATGTTGCGTTGGTTGACTTTAAAGCCATACTGGCTGATGAGAAGACCTTCCTGGCACCCTGATCTTACTTCCTGGATTCCTTGTCCCCAGGAACCTGTGGGAAAGCTCCAGCAGACTTCTTAGAGCAAGCAGCCTGCACCACCAAACTCTCAGGCAAGGGATGAATTGATAAAAACGCAGGGTCCTCAGGTGCCACTCTGTACCTCCTCGCAACTGTTCTTGAAACTGCAGGAGCAGACAAAGACTTCTTCCAAACCTAATAGATGGGCTCAGTCAAGGCCTCGTTGAAGGGTAACACAGGCTCAACTACTGACGAGGGAGAATGAAGAACCTCAGTCAAGATGTTAGGCTTGTAGTCAGCAGTAGGAAGAGTAATATTCAACAGACTCGCTGCTTTTTTAATAACAGTGTGATAAGGCACCACATCCTTTGATGGCACATTGGAAACTGAAGCCAACTCCCACTCATGTGACAGTTCAAGCCCACTGGCCTCACACAAATCTTCAAAAGGATCCTCAGAATCCCGTAACTCTCCTTCTTCAGTATCTGAATATAGATACCTATCCTCTTCCAGAAGTCTCTGAGCCTTTCTCCGAGACCTTTCCTTCACAACCGAAGCCAACGGGTTCGGAATCGACTCCGACGGCGCCGGAGCCGGCGTCGAACCCGACGTCGGACGAGGCTTCTCAGCTCGAGGTCGGACAGAATCCTGCCTCGGAGTCGTAGGCATCGGCGTCGATGTGACTGGCGTCGACGGAGTCGGCGTTGAGCGCTTCGGCGTCGACGACACCGGAGGTGTCGGAAAATGCCAATGCGGTGGTATAGCCGGCATAAAAGGCATGAAGGGCGCAGGGGCGTAAGCCTGGGGAACACCCAAGTTGAAAGCCATAGGACCCGTGGGACCAACAGGTGCACCAGACGGGAACATTGCCCTGGAATAGACACCAAGCATGGCGTTCAGAAACTGAGATGGATCCTGACCTGGAGCTGGAAACTCAGGATAAGATTCTCTGGGTCGTTCCTGAGGAGGCGGAGTCGAGACGACGTCGACCTCTTCAACGAGTCCTGGAACCGGGGTCGACGAACCCGCAGGCACCGGAACCTCGACTTCACCAGCCCCCTGCTCCTCACCTTCATCCTCCTGACCAGAAGGATTGGATGGAACTGGAGAATGGACCTGCTCCTGTGATTCGGGTGAACCTGGTTGTGAAGCCTCACCAACAGAGACATGCTCCGACTCCGAAACCACCACCTCTTTACTCAGGAGCTTGACCTGGGACTTCGGTCTCGAACCAGAGACTTTTCCGGAGCGATGACGTGACTCATGGCTCCTCTTCTTGTGCTTCTTCCTCGAAGACTTCGAAGCGTGAGCTGAAGACGACTCAGAGCGTGACCTCGATCGAGACCTCGACCTCGTCCTCGATCTCGAACGACGAGTTCGAGACTTCGAAGATTTCTTTTCCTTCTTACTCTTTAGCTTAGCCACAAGGAGTTTCGCCTCTCTCTCCCTTAGCGCCTTCGAAGTCATCTTCTTGCAGCAAGCACAGTCTTCGACGTCATGGTCGGAGCTTAAACACCAGACACAGCAGTCATGTGGATCGGTGATGGACATAGTCTTGCCACATTCGTCGCAAGCCTTAAAACCAGTCTTCTTTGACGACATCTCGAAAAATATAACGTTAAACAGAAAAACAGGTAAATAGTAACAAAGTTACTGTAAAGCTACAGTACGATCCCTGAAAACCGTTAGCGTCGACGACGCGGAAAAAAGGGAACTGATGTCATCACGCCGGCGTGGGCCTATTATAGGCGTCGGTGACGTCAGCGGAGTCGCGAGCGGAGCTGTGTCTCTGTGACGTCCGCGTCCACGTCGGCGCGAAGCTACAAAAAGAATTTCCGAATGTTGCTGACGCAAGGGGGATATTCACAAGGTGAGGAATCCACACGGCAGATGTATCTATCAGAAGTGTGTATATATAGCAATGTCTGACTGTGTCTCTGTGGCTGTATGTATGTGGAGCTATAAGTACAAGAGCAGAGTGATGCTATGTGTGTGAATGTCATGCTGTGTGTGGCTGTGTATGTGTGGAGCTATGTGTACAGGAGCTGAGTGAGGCGATATGTATGTGTGATGCAATGTGTGTGTGATACTATATGTGTGTGATACTGTGCGTGTCTACAGCAAGGTCGAACTGTGTACCTCTGTACAAGTGTATGTGTGCAGCTATGTAAATGTAAATGTAAATGTAAATGTAGTTGAGCTTATATAGCGCACAGCTACCCGCAGTGGGTGTCCCGGCGCTTGCTTAGGGAACCCGTCCTGATATTCCCCTGTGTGATAGCCCCAGCGGGTATCCACAAGGTGAAAGTCAGGCATCCCGCCGCGAGGGGCCGTTGTGGAGATTAAGCAAGCTATTGCCCAGAGTCGCAGAGTGTGAACCCGTGAGTCGAGAAGGCACCGGAGCGAGAATTATCGAGTCCATGGAATTTTTAGCCCAAGATCCGCCGAGGCGGGGAATTGAACCCTGGTCCAGGACCGATCTCAGCTTCCGGGTCTGCCGCCTCTAACCCCTGAGCCACACTTCTCCATGTATACAAGAGCTAAGTGATACTGTGTATGTGATGCTATGTGTATATGATGCTATGTGTGTGTATGTAGCAATGTGTGGCTGTGTGTGTCTGTAGCTGTGTATGTGTGAAGATATATGTCCAGGAGCGGAGTAATGCTGTCTGTGTGTGATGCTATGTGTGTGATGCTATGTATGTATAATACAGTGTAACTGTGTATGTCTGTATAACTATGTATGTATCGTGCTGTGTGTGTGTAGTTCTCTATACAAAGCCAGTCAATATGTGTAGAAGGAGAGCTCTGTGTGTGTGTATGTCTCAGTAGACATATACCTAGGTGTGTGTATAAGTGCAAATGCAATACGTCTAACATTTGCTACACATAAAGCTATTTACTAGTAAACAACAACGCCATTTATTTATCTGTTTACTCAAAAAAAAAAAAAAAGATTTTAACATTTACAATGCCAATAACTCTAACATTGTCAAAGGCAAAACCGTTGCATTGTAAATGCTTGTTTTTTAAATGCTAAGAAGCCTATTAAACGGAGCAAACAGAAAACCAAATTACAGCATGAAAATAGAATTTTCTTTACCCTTCTCTAGGTATTACAATGATGTGTATGCACAACTCTCCCTGCACGTACAATATGATATCAATGTAACCGTATGCAAACACAACATTACAATTCACAGTTTGAGAGCTGTGGTATTTCATTACCAGTGATGAAAATCAGGTAAAATTATGAAATTCAAGAAATGGCATTAAAATTTCAAGAGCAAAAAGACATCAAGAAGTTGTGCCTACATTATCGAACTTACTTCATTATCCTTTTGTCTAACATAATTTGAAGGGAAGATGCCAGTTCTGCCATCAATTGAGCCTGTCCACCATTCACCTTCTTTCTGAGAGACTATAATGACATCCCCTTCAGAAAAAGTTAAATCTCCAGGTTCTGAGCTTGTGTATGTGTAGAGTGCCACATACTCTGGAAAAAACGATGATTATTTTTACAAACCAACGAAAATGATGCTTGGTAGAGAGTATGTTAAGTCCACATGGTGTTTTCAGTAGGTGTTAACATTCATAATATTACTGCTTGTTTTCACAATAAAATACAAAGATATTATATGACAACATGGGAACAAATGAAATACAATATTAAAAGTCAATTTTTTAAATTATATTTGCCAACCACTGTAATGTAGACCAATGCTTGACAAATGCAGCCAGCACATTTTTGAGGAAGAACATTACACTCAACACGGCAGTACTTCTGCTTTTTCAAATACATTCATCTTGCAAGGTTAAAAATGGGAGGGCTTGGAAAAATAATTCACCCCTGCACATACACCTCGAACATATGAAAGTTAGATAGATAAAAAGAAAAAAAAAAGTTACTTAGCGTCTGGAACACTTTTGGATAGTCTTACCGCAGATTTCCCACATTTTGGAATATCCTACAGGGGCCCAACTGGAGCTGGAGACCTTTTTGACAGTGCTCCCATACCAGGCAGGTGGAGCCTTAAAGAACGAGTTACTTACCTTCGGTAACAATATATCTGTAAGAAACAGTAGTTAGTATTAGAATCCTTACCTTAGAATATCCCCAGGCGTCAGACTGCATCCGGAAATTTTTGCGTAGCAATACCGCTGCGCGTCGTTAGGCGTCGTCTCTGGCTCCGCATCCGTCGTCGGCGTCGGAAAGACGTCGTCTGAGTACTTAGATGCCGCCCATGCGCGCTGACGTCAGTTCTTAGCCACAGCTTTTCCGCGCCAGATACGCAGAGCCATGCTAGAACCAACACTGGTGCCAAGAAACTAGGGCCCTCAAAGGGATGGCCTTAACCCTAGATATCAGTTCGCAGAACGGGGAGGATGGGTGGGGCGGTAAGGAATCTAATACTAACTACTGTTTCTTACAGATATATCGTTACCGAAGGTAAGTAACTTGTTCATCTGAAAGAAACACGTTAGTATTAGATTCCTTACCTTAGAATAGATACCCCAGCAATACCAACCCCGGTGGTGGGTCTGCGAACCAATACTCACACCAGGAAGTCCTGGAGGACCGAACAGCCAAAGAAGCCATCCCTCTGGACCTGACTGTCCAGGCAGTAGTGCCTTGCAAAGGTGTGCAGCGAGGCCCACGTAGCCGCCTGGGAAATGTCCTGCAGGGGGACTCCCCGACCCAAAGCAGTAGTAGCCGCTATGGCCTGAGTGGAATGGGCCCTCAGCCCAACTGGAGGCTCCTTTCTAGCCAAGGAGAAGCACGCCTTGATGCATAAGACGACCCACCGAGAGATGGTCCGTTTATGCACCGCCCGTCCCTTCTTCGCACCCACGTAACCAACAAAGAGTTGGTCATCCACCCGGAACTGGCGTGTGCGATCCACATAGAATGAAAGCGCACGTTTTGGGTCCAGACGATGGAGCCGCTCTTCATCCTTTGAAGGATGCGGAGGCGGGAAGAAGGAGGGCAAGGTGATGGACTGCCCGATGTGGAAAGCAGAGACTACCTTGGGCAGGAAAGATAGTTTTGTATGCAGCACCACTTTGTCCGGATGCACAGAAAGGAAAGGGGGTTTGCAAGATAGAGCCTGGAGCTCACTCACTCTCCTGGCAGAGGTGATGGCAACCAGGAAAGTTGTCTTCAAGGTGAGAAGACGGAGAGGACAAGAGTGAAGCGGCGCAAAGGGAGCGCACATCAGGAAAGTAAGAACCAGGTTCAAGTCCCACTGAGGCATCACAAAAGGATCAGGTGGAAACATGAGCGTGATGCCCTTCAGAAAACGAGTTACTATAGGGGACTTGAACAAAGAAGGTCGATCAGGCAGCCTTAGGAAGGCCGAAAGGTCAGATAGTGCCCAGAGCAGAGCCCTGCTGGGCAAGAGAAAGAGGGAAGAGAAGAACTTCAGAAAGAGGGGCAGAAAGGGGATCCACAGCCTTTGCTGTGCACCATGCCACAAATTTGTTCCACCGGCAGGCGTATACCGACTTTGTGGAGGGACGCCTGGCTGCCAGAATAACATTACAGACTTCAGGAGGCAAGTCAAATGGCCTCAACTGCCGCCGCTCAATCTCCAAGCATGGAGGTGGAGACTGGACAGGTTCGGTGGAGGACCGTCCCCTGCTGCTGCGACAAAAGGTCCTCCTGAAGAGGCAGACGGATCGGGGGACCGACTGACATATTGAGTAGCTCGGGATACCACAACTTTCGAGCCCAGTCCGGAGCCACAAGGATGACTTGGGCCCGGTGGCGCCTGATCTTCTTCAGCACTCTGGGCAGAAGTGGTATAGGCGGAAAGGCGTATAACAGACCGCAACTCCACTCGCGACGAAATGCGTCGCCGAGCGATTGCCGCCTTGGAAATTCCAACGCGTAAAACTGATGACATTGCGCGTTATCTTCTGTGGCGAATAGATCTAACCAAGGCTCTCCCCACTGCAGAAAGATGCCTTGCGCCACGTCCGAGTTCAGACGCCATTCGTGATCCATCGAGCACCGTCGGCTGAGTTCGTCCGCCCTGGCGTTCAGAGAACCCGCCAGGTGGTGAACCACCAGGGTCACGCCCTGATGTTCCAGCCACTGCCAGAGCCGCAGAGCCTCTTGACAGAGGGTCCAGGACCCCACACCGCCCTGTTTGTTGCAGTACCACATGGCGGTGGTGTTGTCCGTGAACACCTGCAGTACACTTCCCCGGACAGAGGGGAGGAATGCCTTCAGTGCTAGACGAATCGCCGCAGTTCCAGAAGGTTGATATGGAGCCGGGACTCCGCCGGAGACCAGAGGCCTCTGATCTCCGCCTCTCCCATGTGGCCTCCCCAGCCCTGGAGGGACGCGTCCATCACCACCACGTGCTCCGGTTGGGGAAGGGAGAGGGAGCTGCCGTTGACCAAATCGCGGTCCGTCAGCCACCACTGCAGCGGTCTCCCAGCGCCCTCCGAGATCAGGCATGGTCGGACAGGTTGCCCCGATGCTGGGCCCACTGAAACTTCAGGTCCCACTGCAGAGCCCGCATCCGCCACTGGGCGTGATGAACCAGAAGGATGCAGGAAGCCATCAGCCCCAGGAGCCGCAGCGTCAACCTGACCGAAACCCGGGATAACGGCTGAAAGATCGGAATCAAAGCCTGAATATCCCGGACTCGCTGCTCGGGAGGATAAACCCGAAACTGCGCCGAGTACAGAACAACTCCGATGAAGAGGAGGTTTTGGGAGGGGCACAGGTGTGATTTCGGCACGTTGATGGAAAACCCCAGCAGGTGCAGGAGATCCGCCGTAATCTGGAGGTGGTTGACGACTGTTTGGGGCGAGCCCGCCTTCAACAACCAGTCGTCGAGGTAGGGGAAGACTGAAACCCCTAACCGGCGCAGATGAGCTGCGACCACCGCCATCACTTTCGTGAACACCCGTGGGGCGCTGGTAAGGCCAAAGGGGGGCACGGTGAATTGAAAGTGCTCAAGGCCTACCGTGAACTGCAGGTACCGTCGGTGGGCCGGCAGGACGGGGATGTGAAAGTAGGCGTCCTGCAAGTCCAACGCCACCATCCAGTCTTGCGGGTCTAGGGCAGCCAAGACTTGAGCTAAAGTCAACATCTTGAACTTCTCCTTCCTGACCATAGGGGAGATTCTTCAGTCTTCTGATGTTCAGGAGGTCGAAGGTCAAGAGTTCTTCGTGGAAGTTGTCAAGATTAATTTAACTGGGAATGGGACCAGCTCCTACCTTCATTCAGCTAAAAGGGGCTGCACTACGACTAGGTCCCTCCCCTGGGTGGGACCAGGAAGGGGGGTGGTTACACCCACTATCCTTTGTCCAGTCTTGCGCCAGCTCTGGGGCTGGAGTGCCCCAGGAACTGGTTTAGACCAGAGTATGCACAGGGACACCTTGTGTGCCCCAGGAATGTCTCATTCCTTTCAGCCCTGTCCTACCTAATACACAAAATCCTGTCTGGGGTGGTGCTAGCACCTCCCAAGGCAGGAAACCCTTTGTCCGAGCCTCCCTTGCTGGAAGGACTCCCAGCAGCAGGAGGTCAGACTTGTGTCTGTGGTGGCAGCATCCATTTAGTGATGCTGAGGCTCGAGTTAACTTTAACCGGGGTTCACAGTTACATACATGTCGTGTCCCTCTAGAAGGGTGGAATGCTACCCCCGTCGCCAGAATTGGCGAGGGGGTAGTATTCCAATTCGTATGACACCTTACTCGACATGTTTTGATAATGCTATGCCAAAGTTAGCATTTGACCGCAAAGTTCATAATGCACTTAAGAGTATATGGTATAGCGTTATCATGGAACAGCTATTAGGACTTGGTTCTGCAAGCTGCAAACGGGCTCAGCTCATGCCAGAGTACCATCTCACATAATTCCAAGCACTCTGCCTTCAGGATTGATAAGGACTGCCATAGGAGTGACTGATAGGAATTTATGTGTCCATTTTAGGTTTAGATATAGGGAACTATATCTAAAGCAAAGGGTGATTACACCACCTTGCCCCAGCTGTCGTGCAGCCAGTTGTGTCTGTTTAGATGGCCAGCCAGGGGTGGCATAATACATGCTTCAGCCCCTGGTAGGCCCTGGGTACACCTATGCCCTGGGTACCTAAGGTACACTGTACAGGGGCTGATAAGGTGACTCAGTATCCAATTAGATATGTACCTATAGTACATGGAATCCATTTTACAGAGAGAGCAGTGGGCCTGGGGTCCTGAATAGCAGGGCCCCAGGTCAACTAAGTCGAAAAACCAGCAAAACACCAGGCAAAAAGTTGGGGGCAACCATAGTCAGATATCCACCGTCCTACATAACCCCCCCCCCCCCCCAAACGAAAGGAGATAAGGCTATCCTTGACCAGGTAAGCCTATATTGCCTGAGTGGACATATGAGGTGGTATATGCAGTGGCATGGTTACCCCCTATCTCGTGGTCCACTAAGCAATCCCTCACCCTAAGGGTATCTGAGGGTCTCCACCATAGGGAATCTCTACCTGTGGTGTGTTTTGGCAAAGTAAAAGGCTGGTGCTGGGATGGAGTACTGAAGTGAGACTCCACTAATGTTGGGCTCAACTTTCTCCAATCACTATCCACCATATGTGCCTTTCTTTCCAGGACTGAGTTGCTGTGAGCTCTCAGGGTCAACCTCTGGCTACCTAAAGCTGGAGGCTGAGTCCCTCTGTTTGGCTTACTGGTGGGACAGGTCAGGTTTGGGGCCCTCAGGTCCCAGGTTTGGCTGTGCCCAACAGTGTCCATCTGTGGGAGGTCCCTAGCTAAAAGGGGGATCCCTCAGGAGTTTGTTTTATTTTCACTTGGCTAGGACTACTAGCTTCAGTGCCCTTAATCTGCTGATTGGGGAGTTCTATTGGACAGGGGGCCCTTTGGGGTCCACCACTGGCCTCCCTGACCTCTACAGCCCTGGGCTGACTGAGGCAGGGTAGAGAGGGGCAGGTTACCTGCTCCAGACTGGGTCCCACCTTGGAAGGGTCCACTGACATCAGGGGTTCTGCCAGGCTAGGCCTGACTTCCTCTGGGGCAGTTTCTTCACAAGGGGTAAGATCAGTTCCCTGAGGGGGCTGATCCTTTCCTAAAGTCTGGTGGGAGGGAGATTTCTCTCTCTTCTTCCTCAATGCTCTCTGTCTGAGTGGAGTGATCCATAGTTTCAGGCTTCACAACACTATTATCTGTCTGAGTTTGAGCTGTGGCCATCACAACTCCACCAACCTTTTCAGGAAGGGACTCAGTTTGGGTATGGGCTGTTACCATCACAGCCTTGCCAACCTGTTCAGGGAATGAATCTGTCTGAGACTGGGCTGTGACTTGCACAGCCCTCCTGACCTGTTCAGGGAGGACATTTTGGACTGGGGCTGTGGCTATCACTGCCCCACTAACCTTACCATGGAGGTTTACCATTTTCAAATGGATTTCTTGCTCTACCTCAGCCCAGGCTGAGATCTCTAAATCATTCCCCAGTAGGCAATCTACAGGCAAGTTGGATGACACTGCCACTCTCTTGGGGCCAGTGACACCTCCCCAGCTGAGATTGACCACTGCTATGGGATGATCTCTCTGCACTCCATCAATGTTGGTCACCTGGTATGTGGCTCCAGGTATAAGTTGCCTTGAGGGGACTAGGCTCTCAGCCACCATGGTGATGCTAGCCCCTGTGTCTCTGTAGGCCTCAACTTTTGAACCATTGATGAGGGGCTCCTGTCTGTACTTGTCCAAAGTGTTGGGACAAGCTGTGAAGTTGGCAAACCCCATGCCAGTCTCACAGACAAGAGTATCTAAGTCAAGGGACCTGGTTAGGCCAGAGTCCCCAGGAACTCCCAAAGTACATGCACCCAAATTCTTGGGGGCACTCCCACCACCTGGGGGATTACTACTAGTAGTAACAGGAGGCTGGGTAGTGTTACTTGGGGGTATGTTTTCCTGATTGTTGTTGGCCCTTGGGCAACTGCTGTCAGTTTTCCAATGGCCTACCTGTTTGCAGGTATGGCAATAAGGTTTATTTTGGGTATTGGAAGGATTCTGGGAGCCCTGATGTGGTTTGATCAGAAGATTTATTCCCACCCTTCTCCTGAGGCTTGGTTGATTCTTTCTTTTGGTCACCACCCTGGTTCTTAGGCCTAATCCTGGTTCTGACCCATTTGTCTGCCCTCTTACCCAATTCTTGTGGAGAGGTCAGATCAGAGTCTACCAGGTGCTGGTATAATAACTGGTTCTGACAATTATTTAAGACATGCTCTCTCATAATTAGATTATACAATTCTGTGAAGTCAGTAACTTTACTACCCAGTAGCCAGCCTTCTAGAGCCTTAGTGGCACAATCAACAAAGTCAGTCCAATCCTGAGACTGAGTTTTCTGGGTGTCTCTGAACATCAACCTGTACTGTTCAGTTGTTAAGCCAAACCCATCAACCAGTGTATTCTTCAGGACTTGGTAAATGTTAGCATCCTCAGCTCTAGTAGTAAGGAGCTTATCTCTACCTTTACCTTCAAAGGAGAGCCACAATATAGCTGCCCACTGACTCTGGGGGATGCACTGGACAGTGCAGGCCCTCTCCAGAGCAGTCATCCATTTGTGGATGTCATCCCCTTGCTTAACGGGGGGCACTATTTTACTCAGGTGTCTAGTATCAAAACTCCTGTCTTTATCTCTAATGATAATGCTGCCACCAGTGGGGTCTGCCCCACTCAATTTCTGCTCTCTGGCAAAGGCAAGTCTTTCTTTGGCAAGGGCAAGTTCTTCCCTCTCAATCCTCAGATTGACTTCCCTCATCTTGGCTTCATGCTCTCTTCTCTGAGGGATGTCATCCCTCCTTGAGAAGATGCCTGAGAGACATGGGTATGAACAGATCTGTTAGAGCCTCTGGAGAGAGACCTAACTCGTCTATTCCCAAGGTTCAGCCTGCCTGAAGATGGGCCTGGGGGTCCCCCATTTCCATTCTCATGTATGCTTAAGTTGGTCCTGGTAAGCCTGCTGACTCCTCCCTGACCATGGTTTACCTCACCATCAGATGAGTCTCCATCTCCCTCCACTTCTTCAGTTTCAGGGAAATTGGAGTCATCCTCTGGTGGGGGTATGTCTTCCCCTGTAAGATCAGATGGGCCTGGATTAGAAGCCCTTCTGGCATCAAATGTCTCTAAGAGACCTATCAGGAAGTTGATTGTAGGGTTAGAACCCTGTTTTAGTTTCCTGGAGGTACACAATTGTCTCATCTCCTGGAAGCTAAGAGCTGTCTATCTTGACATGACCTGTGGAGGGTCAACTGTCACAAGGGGAGCCACTGAGTTCTCTCCTGTGATAGACATGCTTTTCTAGTGAGGTGTAAGTGGTGCACTTACCTACACTATGGGTTTACCTACTGATCCCTTGCTAAGAGTTGTAGTCAGGGTGTGCTACTCCCTTTCTACTACAACAGCTGGTTCAGTAGAACTCAGAGTATTTCTAAGCTTGTTATATGTACCTATCAGTGTTCCCTGTAACGCGCGCGCGCGCGCACCTTGCTGATCCCGAGCGCGCAGAGTCCCGAGGAAAGCGCGCACACATCCTGTGAATTCTTTCGCGCCGCCACGTTTAAAACGCGAGCGGCGCGAAAACGGCAATTCCGTGTTTGGGGGAAAGAACATAGATTGCTCCGCACTAATGGGCTGTGGCTGCGGGCTGTTTGTGGCACTTTGTGAAAACATTTGTTAATTGCAGCGCCGTCATGCGCTGCAATTAACAAACATTTTCACAATGGCTCACAATCAGCCCCCAACCGCGCTCCCTTAAGAGAAGATATTTAGCAAGTCCAAAAGCACGAAAAGTCATGCTTTTGGACTTGCTAAATGTCTTCTCTTAAGGGAGCGCGGTCGGGGCTGATTGTGAGCCATTGTGAAAATGTTTGTTAATTGCAGCACATGACGGCGCTGCAATTAACAAATGTTTTCACAAAGGGCCATAACAGCCCGCAGCCACAGCCCATTATAGAACAAATTCAGCAAAAGAAAAGACAGGATTAGGCGGTGTCTCCCGCCTCTATTTTGCCGCCATTTTCAATCATGTCACCAGCCCCTCCTCGCTAGTGGTACAGGTCTCTGTTGTGGCTGGCTCGGGCAGATGCATGTGCACTCTGCTCAGCTGACAGCTCGGGCGAGACAGAGGCCATAGCTGCCAAGGTTTAAGATTGCTATGGGGGACATTTTTATAATCTCT
The DNA here is from genome assembly GCF_964263255.1 of Lissotriton vulgaris. Classification (NCBI taxonomy): domain Eukaryota; kingdom Metazoa; phylum Chordata; class Amphibia; order Caudata; family Salamandridae; genus Lissotriton; species Lissotriton vulgaris. The sequence goes on along the minus strand of NC_141694.1, from coordinate 220,349,294 downwards.
TTGTAATCTTGAGTGATATTTCAACAAATGAGAGTGACACTTTCAAGCAAAATCAAGCAATGAAGATGACGGAAACATAAATATGAGACATTACACCCCTCAGATAGCTGTAATTACTTTTATTTATAGGTCACTCATAATTACACTGTAATTATGAAAATGTCACACACAAGCAATCTGAAACATTGGCAGCTATGTGTAAAGCACACATCGTGCTTTTGGGCTTGCTGCAGCCTAGCCTCTTAAAAGTTATACACAGCAGTAGTTGGCTGCCAGATTGTGAGCTGTGCATGGAGATAGACGAAGGCCGCTGCGAGGCTTTGCTGCATGCAGCTGACTATACATATAATGAGGGTGTTGTCCTCGTGTGAAGAGTTGGATGTCGTGCATGTTCCTGGCCTCCAGCTATTTTCAGGCATCAATTAAAATGTCTAGATAACTCTGGTGATTATTAGTCTTGCTGGAAAGAGATAGAGGTTTGTCTAGTGGAAGTTTTGACACATCCAAAGGTCGCACAGTGGGTTAAAATGTCTCCTGCTAAGAACATGTGCCATGCAGAAAACAAAGTGAATAAATGTAAATAGGTCGGTGGGTTACTACTTCTGTAAGAGAGCTCATTTTGTTACTTGTGGTTTGTAAGTCAAAATCCTAATATAGAGCATTGAGCTATTAACGGGTGGGGGAATCATATCGCCCGGCGCCCGAACCATGTTGTTTTTATCATTGGGCAAGAAGATTTAATCTCCATTTTGTCAGATGGACAAGTAGACATTAAATCACGGAAACAAAACAGGCTGTGGGCACTCTGGGGCTCACAGCCAGTCATAAAAGCTTGCAGAGAGCCTTTGAAGACTTTGGAGGCATCTGATTGGCTAGCAGCCCATGACTTCACTGTGCTCTAGCCAGTGATTGGCTGGGGAGTGAAACGTCACTCAGTCTCAGCAAGCCTTTGAACTTCGGGACCGCCGCGAGCGAGGCAATTATAGATTCAGGTAAAATAAGCACTATGGTGCCCATCATAGCACTGCTAGAGTGTTATTTTGCTGAGCTTGCGTGCAGATTGCTCTGAAATATCGAAATAGAACTTGCTTGCCTGCTGACTGACCGTGTCTAATGCGGCGTCAGTGTGGCTGCAGAAAGTTCAGGCTTTTATCGCCACTAATTGCTAACTGCGCACGTTTAAATTGGTGTGCACAGTGGATTAAAACTCCCTTTCACACCAGACGTGTAACACAGATTGGGCAATTTCCCTCACAAAAGGGCGATATCTTTCCCATTTGTGTGAGAAAATGCTCAATTGGCCAGTGCCTATTTATAGGGCTTAATTTAGGGCGCCTCAGGAGAACTGTTCCCTTCAAAGTTCATGGCGGGCGGCATGGGCACGGCACACATCTTGCAACACATCAGTGCCAGGACTTCAGACTGATCTGAATGCGGGGTTAAAAAACATGTGTTTTTGAAAAGCGAAAGTGAAATTCGCCCCGTCACTGTGCTGATGCCGAAGCCATAATGCTCTTTGTGACCGGGATTAGAAGTCACGCTAGAAGTCCGTATTTTTGCTGATGATGGTCACGAAAGGCTCGCAAATTCCACCACCAAGGAGGTATCTCTAGGGGTGGTTGTGTTTTGGCTGCAATCAGCTTTGTATTTACCGGCACAATAAAGTGAGGCAGAGCTGCACTTAAGGGAGAAGGAAGAGCGCATACAGTAGCTGTTTAAAAACCTCAGACATAGAAAGCAAAGGTGGTGGAGGTGCAAGGAAAGGAAAGCGCATGTAGTGAAATCCTGTGATCGACACTGGCATAAAGTTAACTGTGGGTGTGTGCTTATGTGGTACGGAAGGGCGCTTTCTAACAGAGTACAAGGAGCACTGTCACAGTGAGCCACATATTGTTTAACTTTGCAACTTCAGCCACGCTCCGAGCAGAGCAGAGAATGCCTAAGGCGAGTGACGGGGTCACAGGGAGGCACCAGATTTACCTCTAGCAGAAATCTTGGTTTTCATTCTGAAAACTACAATGATTGCCTTATTATTGTATTGGCGCCTGCCAGAATAATGTCCCATTTGCAGGCTCTGCATTAGTTAACATATGATTTAATATGATTTCTCATGCAGCTGCAAATAAGGACAAGTGGTTTTTACAGGACATGTAGATCTCAGTGGCATTTTGTCCCTTGGACAACTAGATTATTTGGAAAATTCCACACCCCTGATTAACTGTAATCAAACAGCTGCGTGTTAACTGCAAGTATTATGTTAGAGCAATATGTTTTATTGCCCTGTCTATTATCCTAATCTTTCCAAAAGGGTTTATTTGGGTAAAAAAACAATTCTTGTTTTTAAGAGAACCTCTAACACATGGGGGCACATTTTGAATTCTGAATTCATACTTTTCCAGAATAAGCATTGTTAAACTATATTGCCTACTAGTATCGATGACTCCTACACTACACCTTGTAGTCTTGTCTGATGTAACACTTCCAATACACTGATTTACACACCTATGATTGTGTCTGTGCAATGTGTGTATTATGTAAAGTGCTCTGACACCCTACACTGGTATGAATGGTGCTATAATACTAAATTAATCAGAGAGCCAGTGGTTCTGGAGACTTGAGGGCCGCTATTAAAGGGTGCTAGTGAGGGAATCCATGGTAGAGGTGGCCATTGGGGGGCGCCAACAAACATTGTCACACAGGGCTCCACCAGTGTTAAAGACGGCCTGGCTTGTGCCTAGTTGAAGTTGGCTGTCCAAAGTCCAATTGAACAACATGCAAAGCACACGTCATCGTTTGGACTTGCTACATTTCTTTTAGATATCACGCAAGTTAGAAATCTCTCTGCTTAGCCTAGTGTGCCACCTGGCTGGTATTTTGTTGCTTCTTTCCGTCTGTGCACCCAGATATACAATACAACAAATAACATTACATCTACAGCAGTAAAATCTTATAATGGTACTATCATTGGAGCCTTGTGCTTTTCTAAACCCGAAGTGTACTTGCCTGTATAACCAATTCATGTAATGGTTTTATGTCTAAATTGCAAACCTGCCATAAGACCCTTAACATGCCGATTTATGTGTGAAAATGCAGTCTTTTCACTTGTATAAGCATGAGTTTGGAGTGATATTTGGCGCCGCACCCACACGCACGGTCTGGTTCCTGGCGCACATAACCATGGCTGCAGCGCACAGAGACCCCACACTGCCGCACACAGAGGAAAAACATTAGAGGGAACATTGGTACCTTATGTGATCTTTCAAATGAAATCCCAAGATTATATTTGGTAAAAACAACAGCAAGCTCAAATCCCAACCGCTGCACACCAAAGTGAGAAGTTGGCCTGATATATGATGCTCACTAGTTCTAGTGATCACCTTGTATCAGTCCAAACAACCCTTATGGTGATTGGTTGTAAGTCAACCTTATAGACCAGCTATCCTAATGGTAGCATGGACAAAGCAGTCTTAGGCTAAACTTTATCAGGCCAACTTCTCACAAGCGGGAGTAGCAACCACACCCTACTTCTGGCCCAGGAACGCGCTCGATGGCCCCCTTGGCCAAGAGGGCCGTAACTTCCTCCTGCAGAAGTTGCAAGTGGTCCCCCGACACGCGGTGGTACTGCGGTGGCATGGCTGGAGGGGTCGCTTCGAAGGGGAGGGAGTAGCCCCTTCGGACGATTTGCAGCACCCACCTGTCCAATGTGACTGTGCGCCAGTGGAAGAGGTGATGGCGGACCCTGCCCCTCACTGGCGTCACATGAGCCCGAAAACTCGGACTAGGAAGGTTTCGAGGCGGATGCTGCGGGAGCGGGTGCGGACAGGCCTCGCCTTGGACCCCGACCGCCTCCCGGCGGTTCCCACGGCCGCCACCGCGCTGAAGATTCTGTTGTGGCGTGTGGCTGACGGTCCGTGTGGGGGCGCCCCTTCCTTGGCCACGAAAGGAGCAAAAGGCACCCATTTGCTGGCTCGGGCCGAGAGGCCCAAGGACTTGGCCGTAGCCCTGGAGTCCTTAAAGCGCTCAAGCGCGTGGTCTGCCTGGTCGCCAAACAGGCGACGGCCATCAAACGCCATGTCCAAAAGTGTAGCCTGGACATCGGCCGAAAAATTGGCGCACCGTAGCTATGCGTGGTGTCTGACCGCCACTGTCGTGGCCATCGCTCTGCCTAGCATATCGGTGGTATCCAGTCCGCACCGGATAGAGTACCGTGCCTCCACTAGGGCTTGGGCGAGTTTAGCCCTGACCTCCTCAGGGCATTGTGGCAGCACGTCCGCAACCGTGTCCCACAGGGTGTGGGTGTAGCGGCCCAAGAGGCATGCGGTGTTGACTGACCGCAGTCCCAGACTAAGGGACGAGAACACCTTCTTGCCAAATTGTTCAAACCTCTTGGATTCCCTGTCGGGAGGGGCAGACGGGAACGCGGTCTGGGAATTAGAGGCCTGGATAACCAGGCTCTCGGGGGTTGGATGGGTCGACAGGAAGCTTGGGTCACCCGGAGCCGGGCGGTAGCGTCTGGCCACGTTCCTGTCCACAGGCTGTCTTGGACCAGGTGCCCAGCAGAACGTCAGATAAGGCCTCATTGAACAGCAGCAGAGGCTCGACCGAGCTTGACTGTGGTTTGAGGACCTCGGTGAGGAGATTAGTCCTCACGGCCGCTGGGGGGAGCGTAAGGTTTAAGGCTTTAGCCGCCCGCATCAGTACTATGCTTTAGGCTGCCCCCTCCTCCGCGGTTGGAGGGGAGACAAAACCAGTGTCTGGAGAGAGATCCAAGCCGCTGGCCTCCCCAAGCTCCTCTGTCCAGTCCGCTTGGTCCTGACACTCCCGTGTCAGAGGGTCCTCAGACCCCTCCCAGTCCTCCTCGTCACCCAATGCCTGGTAGCCAGGATCAACAATTGGGGCCCGATCGTTAAAGTAGAATGTACCTAAAGCTGTCTCGTACGGCGCCCAACGGGGCCGTGTTGACGGCTGAACGGGATCGATAGAAGGACTGGGGCCGGCGTCGACCGAAGTCGGCGCCGGTGGTGACACCCTTGGGGGCGGCGCCGGTGAGGTCATAAGGTCGACCGGCGTCGACCCGGATCCGGAACCGAATCCGGCCGGGGCCGGCGGCGCCAGGACCGAAGTCGCAGACGGCGCCGGGGCCGAAGCCGCCTGCGGCGTCGGTGCCGAAGAACGCGACCCCCTAGGCCCCGGAGCAGGACCCACTGGGCCCGAAGGCGCCGTGGGGTCCGGTGGAGAAGAGAGCGACCTCATGGCCATGAGGTACCGCTCGATCTCCTCCGGCGTCGCATCCTGCTCAGGGACCCGAAGGTGTGGGGCAGGATGCGGCGCTAGCGACTTCTGCGGAGCCGCGTGGGTGGTGCCACCCAAACCCCGACCGCGCCGGGCGAGCGTCGGGGGCGGTTGGAGGAGCGATGACGCCGCTCCGATCTCTCATGCCTCTTACCTGAAGAGGAACCAGAAGACCGATGCCGACTTCCAAAGCTGCGAGGGCTCCGTCCCCGCGACCGATCACTCGACCTCCCATGGGACCGGGACCTCGAATGGCGCGGGGCCGATTGCCGGAGCTCGAGCCGCTTGCGGGACCGCTCCCGCCTAGCCTTCGACGTCAGAGCTCGACAGTCGGAACAGGAACGGTCGTCGTGGTCGAGGCCTAGGCATTGCAGACACCGGCGATGGGGGTCGGTATTCGACATCAGTCGACTACACTTCGAGCAGGGTTTGAGCCCGGGCATCCCTACCGGAACCTGAAGAGTCGAGAACGACTTGAAGAAGATCGAAAATGATCAAAAAAGTTTTAGTCAAAAAGTGACTAAGGGGTAGAGCTTCTCCGGATCTGCGCTAGCTGGCGGGGAAAAAAGAACTGACGTCAGCGCGCGTCTAAGTACTCCGATGACGTCATTCCGGCACAGACGACGCCGACGGATGCGGAGCCAGAGACGACGCCTAACGACGCGCAGGGGTATTGCTACGCAAAAATTTCCGGATCCAGTCTGACGCCTGGGGATATGCTAAGGTAAGGAATCTAATACTAACGGGTTTCTTTCAGATGCTCCACGCTAGCTTGGTACAACCCGGGAAATGACAGAAAGGCATAGCATATAAACACTACCTGCATACTGACATCTGTTTCTTTTCCTCGTCCTCAGATCTGGAGGATAAAATAATTGTAGGTGGCAGGCTGTTGGTCTCTTAACTTGGGATATTGCTAGTTGATAAATAGTATCACACCACAGAATGGGGATGTGGGAGGGCAGTGAGTATTCTGCAGTTAGAATTTCTACCATAAGGAGAACTACCAAAGGTAAGTAACTTGTTCTCCTGATGGATACTTTTAACTGCAGTTTCCTCACCTTCAGAATACATATCAAAGCAGTACCTCTCAAAAGTGGAGGGTCTCACATCATTAAAAAGTCCTGCAGAAAACAATAAGCCAAGTGACCTTCTTGTCAGACCTGGCTGTCAAGTCTGCAGTGCGCTATGTAAGTATGCACCGATGCCCAGGTTGTAGCCTGGTAGATATCAAGAACAAGCACGCTGTGTACCAATGCATTATACCAGCCTGGTGAAATGGTATCTCAGGCCTCAGGGGGCAATTTTTTTGTCAGTGAGTAGCCGACCGTAATGCAGAGAACTGTCCACTTCAACAGGGTCTTCTACTCATCCTTCCCTTTTTGAGCTCCCGAAATTCCAACAAAGAGCTGTTCGTCCCCTCGATGGGCCGGAGTACGAGCAATATAAAAATAGAAAGCTCTCTTGGGGTCCAACTAATGCAGAATTTCCTTCTATTTTGTAGAGTCACAGAAGTAAAAACACTGGTGCCGTAATTAATTAGTGGGAATTAATTAAGGCTCCTGTTCACGAGCCACAATTAAGTATCCAATGATGACGAGTGTCACAACTTTCAGTAAAAAGGTCACCCAACTCATCTGCACTAATTAGTCTTGAAAGAAAGTGGTTTAGTGAAGTTGCCTGCAGTTCACTCATGTGATGAGCTGACACAACCGCAAAGAGTAAAATAGTGGTCAGGGACAAGAGATGCAGGTAGTAACCAAGCATACACTGAAAGAGCATACACGAGAAATGTCAAGACCAAGTTAAGCTCCCACTCGGGCACTGCATACAGTGGCTGGAGTTTCTGAATGGATGGAGTGGAAACAGGTGTGCCAACCTTTAATAAACCACATTGCAACTAATTTTCCCCACTGCCCAGCACAGATGGATTTTATGAGAGGACGTCTGGCAGCGAGGGTGACATCTACCACTTTATTAGCCAGCTCAAATGCAGTAAGTTGCTGTCGCTCAATGTTAACACATGGCCTGATCGGAGGACAGATGCTCATGCTCAGGAGCTCCAGTTACCATTCTCTCCTGGTCCAGCCAGGCCTCTCCCCACTGATCAAATTTGTTCTGCACCACCTAAGGATGCAGCTGCCAATCGTGATCCACCAAGCAATATCTACACAATTTGTCCAATTTGGCATTCAGGGAACTAGCCAGGTAGTTAGACACTAGATAGTCTGCTGCTCCGGCCACCTCTACAAATGCAAAGCACCTTCTCGCACAGGGCCCAGGACCCCACTCCACCAAGCTTGTTGCAGTACCACATGGCAGCAGGATTCTCAATGATAACCTTCAATAGCCTCTCCATGATAGATGGCAGGAAAGTCTTAAAGGCCAAATGACTGGATGTACGAGTTACTTACCTTCGGTAACGATGTATCTGATAGAGACGTTGTCTAGCCGCCGATTCGTTAACTTAGAATATCCCCAGGCGTGAGACAGAATCTGGATATTTTTGCAGCAGCACCTCTGCGCACCGGGGGACGGCGTCACATGACCCCGCCCAGAGGTCATCCTCGCACGTGACGTCAGCTGGGTCATATAAGTCCCTCCTGGCACGCTGACGTCAGTTTTCTTCGGAGAAACTATTCTGCGGCACAACAAAACTGAAAGTATGGGAACAGTGTGCGAGGAATGAAGATTCCGTGAATAAAGACGGGGAATGGTGGAAGACACCATCCCAAAGACAGAATAGACACCAGCTACACATATAAGTGGAGACCGTGAAAAAGAGCCCCGCAAGCCAAGTGGAGGCCTCTTCCCGAGTGCAACAAGGGAAGAACATCACAATCGACAGAAATAGACCAAAAGTGCCCTGTGGAACAGTGCCGTCCAGTAAGGACAGAACCCAGAAAGAACACTGTAGGAAGAAAGAGAAGACTGGCCCTCCTGACTAAAAACAGAGGTAGGGAACAGAGCACAATCGACCCTCAAAGAGGATGACCACGGAGAGACCAGAACCTCGAGGCAGTGGAGCAGACTGAAGGGAAGGGAACTGGAGAGGGCAACAAACCTTCCCTTGAAAGAAAGGTACCATACAACAGAAAAGAAGCCCCTCAGCAGAGGTCAACTGTATATTAAAGTACCCAGGGGTGTGCAACAACCGGAACCCCCTGAAGATAAAACCCAATGGCAACTGAAGAGGCCAGTAGAGAAAGTACCAGAAAAGGTCCTCGCAGAACGGGGAGGAAGGGTGGGCATTAAGGAATCTGCGGCTAGACAACGTCTCTACCAGATACATTGTTACCAAAGGTAAGTAACTCGTACATCTGATAGAGACTTCCACCCGCAGATTCCTTAATTTAGAATAGATGCCATAGCCATACCCTAAAAGGGAGGCGGGTCTGCGACAGAACAACAGAAAGCACCAGGCATGTGATCCAGCAACAGGGTGACAGATATAGGGGGAACAAACTGTGTCAGAACAGTCCTACAGCAACCCCAGCAGCTCGAAGAGCAGAAGTCACAGGATAGAAGATATCCGACAATATGCCAAAAGGGGCACCACACCGTACCAGTATAAAAAATGATAGGTAGAATAGTATGATCCACAGAAGAAAGAAGGAGCACTCTCTACTAAATGGCGCACAAAAAATGCATTAACCCAAGCTTGGAATGAACTGGAAGAGATGCAACCAGTTATAAAAAAAGGAGGCCGAAAGTGCCCGTGGCAAAAGCCCAAAGGCAAGCCAGAACCTGAACAATGCATTGGAGATAGACAGCAGGACAGAAAGCATGCTAAGCGCACACGCAGCCCCAAAAGGGTAAAGAGGGCCAATAGCATCAACCACTAGACCCCTGAAGCAGGTAGAATATGCCGCCTGCAAATGGTAATAGAGGCCTTAAGAGGCTTACACAGGAACAGAAGAGCGCCTGACCAGGCAGCATGAAACCAGGAGGAACAACCACCATATAGGCTTGTCAACAGTAATTAATGACCACTGCCATCAACAGAACTGTCCCAAAGGATTTAGCCCACTCTAAAAGGAGAAACCAAAAACGCCAAGTCAACGGATGGTGGAAAGAGCCTTAAAATCCAAGACCAACACTCCAAAAGACACGGATAGTGTCGAACACCAAAAAAGCGAGCAAATGACCATTGGAAAAACACTCCCGGAAGTGGAAGCAAGAAGACCTAAAGGAACTTGAAACCACCTATAAAGGTCTCCCCTACACATGGAGATATTGGACCAACCTCGCAACCATGACAAGAGGTGGCAACGTAAGAAGAGGAAACCAAGGCAACCGGCATGTGGACATAATGTGTATGACGGACCATACCCAGCATATTGAAGAGCAGGCAGGAGCCGTTTACGAAGAGGACACCATGAAACCTCCAAAAGAGACGGATAACCATGGCGAAAGCATATGGCACCAAGGAAAAACATAGAACACCGTACAACGAACATTTAATTGGTGCATGGAGCCCACATCATGTCCAGGCCCAGGTGAGATAAGCAAGGCTATATAATAGCGTACAAGTACCCCACATGGAGTATGTATACCCTGGAAAACAGGGGACACCTCTTATGGCAAAAAGCCAGGTCAAAAAGAATGCAGAAACGAACCGAACCCATGAACAGAGTTCCGGGCCGTAATGACGTTACTGAGCTGAACTACCGGCTGAAAGCCACAAGCAGAGGACACAGCAACCTGTGAAATACGGCCACAGAAGGCCAACAGGCAACTGAAAGCAAATTGCATCCAAGAGATGCTAATAAAAGGGTAAACACCCTTTAACCACATAAAAAGAAGACGTAAGGCTCACTGCCCATGTTAACACAGAGCGCATCTAAAGGCTCACTGCCTATGTTAAACACAGAACCCATCTATTGGATGCGAAAATGAAAAAATACCACAGAAGACAGGCCTAAAAGGACCTAAGTGAACCGCCAGCTCGGCGTGAGCATCAAAAAGCATAACCCCATAAAGGGTAAATCAACCAGACATTCCTGGATATTTTCAGGGAAGACACTGTCTCGCAATCTAGCGTGACACCTTAAGGCAACAGAACTCAGCCATGGCTCGGCCCAAAGAATCCGCAGTATCTAAGGCTGAACGGATTGTGAATTCGGCCATGTTGTGGCCATACCGAATGGAGTGAAGATCAGCGCGAGCACCTTCGAGGTGGCAGTAAGCAAAGACTCTGCAAAGTCCCACAGGGCAGAAGTAGCCCGAGCCAAAACACACACTGTATTTAAAGACCGAAGGGCTGCACTAGTGGATGCAAAGAGGGTTCCTACCCCAGAATTCAAGCCACCTGGACTCCTGAGAGGGAGGAAGCATTAGAGGGGGCAGAGAAGGAAAGGCAGTCTGTAACACAAACCCCTGCGCATCAGGGTGCACAAAAAGACAGACCGGGTCATGTGGAGCCTGGCGGTGGAGGAGCAAAACTGAGCATGCCACCGAATCACCTGAAGCAGGTCGGACCCAGGTACCCAAGAGGGCATCATAGTGGAATGCCTCAAAAGCGGCTTCACATTGCTGGACCCACAGTGGAGGACCTCCAGAAAGGGGTCCACCGACAAGGGGATAGAGTGGGGTTGCATATTCAAGATGCGGGTGGCCAAAGAGACCACTCTCAAAAAAGCTGCACCAGCCTCAGTAGCCCTCCGTTGAGGGGAAAACAGCTTATCAGTGGGGGAGGGTTGTAGGCTGACCTTAACAAGACACTGAGGGTGCGCCCAATGCCCCGCGGAAAGGAGCCCCATGGAAGAATGAGAATACTGACGGGGCTCCTGGGGAGGCGAATGGCCTGCGGATCTGGGAGCTCCTGAGGAGGCTCCACAAATTCCAAGGGGGGCACTGGAAGCACCAGCTCCGGCGACGCCGGGCGGAAGGGCGGGCTGATCTTTCTCCAGAGGTCTCTATAGAAGAATCCAGAACACAGCGTCGACACAGCATCGAAATGACACGTGTTGGAGCTGATTGTACCTCGTCAGACGCCAACTCAGCAGCCTCCGGCGTTGAGTCGGCGCCGTCTGGCGCCAAAACTATGGCAAGATCCCCCTCTGAAGAAGGAGAAGTCGCCGGCAAGGCAATCTTCCGGCTCCGCTTCATTGAGAGTGGGCTCCGATTCTGGAGAAAGGAGCGGTGGCGGAGCCGAGGAGGAAAGCCTCCAGCCCATGATGGCGCCGATCTTAACTCCTGACAGACGGCCGCCTGCACGGAAGGCTGGGTTATGCTCAAGTCAGGACTCTGAGTGAGCACAGGCAACCACCTGCAGCGCCACAGGGAGCCCCGCTGGGCTATGCAGGATGGCAGACGAGCCAAGGGATGAAGAGTGGGACCCAGCTGGGCCTCGCCCTAACAACACCACATCTCAGACGTTCCTGGGAGGCAAGGGCTCGATTGGCACCGGGGGCAAACCCGCCTGCGAGTCTGTCGGAGACCCCACAAGAAGCGGAGTTTCCGAGGACGCCCCAGGAACGGACGAGGACCAAAGGGAAGCCTGCAAGGCCGTAGCATAGGCCTCCATTTGGGCCGAGTCGCCCCCACACCTAGAAAGGGCGGATAGAGGGGGGAGACACTATGTGAGGCCTCACAGAGTAAGGATGTTTGTGCTTTCTGGAAAGCAGTGAATGCCCCTTTCTTTGGTGGAGATGAAGCACGTGTTGAAAGTGCCATTACTAAGGGCTCCTGGGTAGACCATTATTCTAATCTCCCCTGTGAGGTTCCATGCTGGCCTGTATCAAACAAATAAGATCCTGACACCTGGTAAACAACACTCAATCCTTTATAAGTTGATATGATATGTTTATTTCATTGCCAATCACTACTGTCAAGACCTCATCTTTAGCTTTGCCTGATGTAACACAGGAGAGAAGGGAGTAGGCCAAGTAGAAGGCATGCTATATGGCTGAGATTAACCACCGTTTGCACTTAATCGTGCCGATACACCAGCCCCTGTGGCTATTCTTCTTTAAAATGTTCCAAGACAGAATCAGCTTTTTGCCACTGAAAGGCCTAGCCTCGACAGAGGCTTGTACGTCTTCGCAGAATCCTTAAGAATGCATTCAAGCATGGTGCTGGAGCAGCAAAATCGTGTCAACAGCACTTTTGAGATAATTAGTAGTAAGGCCAGCACAAATCACATATTTGACTGCATCTTGACCATCCTTAATGGTTTGAACCAGTGAGGCCCTAGGGTCTTCTGGAATCACCTGCAAGATCCCACTAGCTATCCCCCAATAAACAGAAAGTACTGGCTGATCTCAATGCCAGGGCGGCAATAGAGAATATTTGTTTTTTTAATGCCTCAATCCTCTTAGACTCCTTATCCAGGTAAGTAGTGGGCAATGAACTGGAGTTCACCTTGCTGGTTGGAGCCTGAATAGTCTCTCTAGAGTAGGACGCTTAGTCAGAAAATCCGGGTCGCCAGGCACCCATTTGTGACGACTGGACACTTGCCTATACACAAGTTGGCAAGAACAGGGATTTGACAAAGGTGGCCGTTAAGGTGTCAGTGAGGGCCTAATTGAAACGGGCCAGGGATGGCCCAGGTTGTAAGATTTCTATAAGGAATTTGTCTTAACCACATCGCTGCATGAGAGATTCCTCTGCTGTGCTGGACAGCAAAAAAAACAGGTGTGGTCATGACGAGCTCAGCTAGTCATGAGCATAGGAACACTGTACTGCATGATGAGCTGAGCTCGTCATGAGCACCGAAGGGGTTAACCTCAACTGAGGTCAGTTGTAGGCCCAAGATCTAAGTTGCCCATTGAATTACCACTGCAAATGATGCCCTCTCGTCCGCTGAAGGCCCAATAACTATGTATCGGTGGTAGTATCGGGCGACAGTCCTCTTGTAGATCTAAGTAAAAATTGTTATCATCATAATAATGGGGTAAATCATCCCCCATCTCACCATCATCATATTTGGATGGTGGCAAGCTTGGATCAGGATCGAGCCAAAAACGTATTAGAGCCTATAAGCACGCATCCGCCATAGTATGGGCATTGGATTGGAATCAGGCTGTAAGGTACTGGATGTTCTTTAGTAATTTTGCAGCGCAACATCAGGATCATGATAATGTTGGTTCCGAGTGAGGCATTGGAGCCAGCACCAGAGACTCCTCTGGCACGACTGGTACTGGGAAAGAGGGACAAATGCAGGCTGTGGAGCCAGGTTGAAAGTCTGTACTGGAGCCGGTATGGAGTCAGTAATGGGTCCTAAGGGTCCAGACAGTGCAGATGACAGATCAGCCAACGGTAACTAAACTAGGAACCGCAGAGGATCCTTGAGACCTAAAGGTACGCCAGAGGTAGCCGGAAAAATGCCAAATGTCTGCAGCAGGCTTTCCCAACAAGTAGATCATGAGCTACTGGTAGCTCACCAGCAACCTGTAAGTAGCTCTCCTGTATGCATCCCAACCTATAAAATTTGAAAGCTTTTGCTTAGATTAGTAATTTAATGTATACCAAAAAACAAAGTATATATTTGAGACAAAAAATACGTGCATTTGCAGAACTCATAAGATGATGTTTGGAGAAAAATGGTTGTATTTCCAAAATATATTTCGATCTGATATTTGAGTGATAAATCAGGTGGCATTGGAGGGCATTGCAACTATAGGTGCTGTGTACCACCAATGTTGAGGTCTTCCAAACTGAAAGCAATTTTTACATCAGTGCTGGAAACCAAGTCTGGTGCAATGAGATGATCACAGCCAGTAATCTTGCATGGGGTGACTGCTAGTAGAAAATTGTTTGATGTGGTCACAACTACAACAATAATAATATGAGTAGATCTGGATGATTTTCATTGAACATAAGTTGCACTTATTATAGAAAAGGATGGAGACCTCTGGTCTACAGCCTGGCATCCTTAAACTCTTATACTTGCTACAGTGTCCCAGATAGCCAAGGGAATTTGGAGCACACCAGGAACAAATGAGGAATCAGCTCTGCAACCGGCGATCTTGAGAAAGACCGACTGACACTGTTATGCCTTATCTTTGTATAAAGAATGACAGGATGGGGATTGAACCTTATGCTTCCGTTTGGAATTAAATTTTGACGTACCAAAGGACTTCAACCACAAAGTTGATCTCTCACAGAAATTACCTCGGAAGTGGGAGTCAATCTATGTCCTTGACGCACAAGTTACTTACCTTCGGTAACGATATGTCTGTAAGAAACAGTACTTAGTATTAGATTCCATACCTTAGAATATCCCCAGGCTTCAGACTGGATCCGGAAAGTTTTGCGTAGCGGTACCCTTGCGCGTCGGTAGGCGTCGTCTGCGGCTCCGCGTCCGTCGTCAGCACCGGGATGACGTCACCGGAGTACTTAGACGCCGCCCTTGCGCGCTGACGTCAGTTCTTATACACAGCTTTTCCGCGCCAGAAACGCAGAGCCATGATAAAAACCAACACTGGTTCCATGAAACTAGGGCCCTGAAAGGGGATGACCTTTACCCTAGATATATGTTCACAGAACGAGGAGGATGGGTGGGGCAGTAAGGAATTGAATACTAACTACTGTTTCTTACAGATATATCGTTACCGAAGGTAAGTAACTTGTGCATCTGAAAGAAACAGGTTAGTATTAGATTCCTTACCTTAGAATACATACCCCAGCAATACCAACCCCGGAGGTGGGTCTGCGAACCAATAATCCCACCAGAAAGTCCTGGAGGACTGAACGGTCAAAGAAGCCATCCCTCCGGACTTGGCTGTCCAGGCAGTAGTGTCTTGCGAACGTGTGCAGCGAGGCCCACGTAGCTGCCTGACAGATGTCCTGCCAGGGGGCTCCCTGGCCCAGGACAGTAGTAGCCGCTGTGGCCCGAGTGGAATGGGCCCTCAGCCCAACAGGAGGCTCCTTCTTAGCTAAAGAGTAGCATGCCTTGATGCACAACACGACCCACCGAGAGATGGTCCGTTTGTGCACCGCCCGTCCCTTCTTAGCGCCCACGTAACCAACAAAGAGTTGGTCATCCACCCGGAACTGGCGTGTGCGATCCAGATAGTATGAGAGCGCACGTTTTGGGTCCAGACGGTGGAGCCGCTCTTCCTCTTTAGAGAAATGCGGAGGCGGAAAGAAGGTGGGCAAGGTGATGGACTGCCCGATGTGGAAGGCTGTGACTACCTTGGGCAGGAAAGAGGGTCTCGTCCGCAACACAACCTTGTCCGGATGGACAGAAAGGAAAGGAGGCTTGGAGGAAAGAGCCTGGAGCTCAATCACTCTCCTGGCAGAGGTGATGGCAACCAGGAAAGCAGTCTTAAGTGTAAGAAGACGAGAGGACAGTTATGAAGCGGCTCAAAAGGAGCGCACATCAGGTAGGATAGAACCAGGTTCAAGTCTCACTGGGGTATCACGAAAGGAACAGGGGGAAACATATGAGTGATGCCCTTCAAGAACCTATTTACAATCGGGGACTTGAACAAAGAAGGCTGATCAGGTAGCCTTAAGAAGGCGTAAAGGGCAGAAAGGTAGCCCTTGACAGTGCCCAGAGCAGAGCCCTGCTGGGCAAGAGAAAGAAGGAAGAGAAGAACCTCAGAAAGGGGGGCAGAGAGTGGATCCACAGCCTTTGCTGTGCACCATGCCACAAATCTGTTCCACCTGCAGGCGTATACCGACTTTGTGGAGGGACGCCTGGCTGCCAGAATCACATTACAAACTTCAGGAGGCAAGTCAAAGGGCCTCAACTGTCGCCGCTCAATCTCCAAGCATGGAGGTGGGGACTGGACAGGTTCGGGTGGAGGACCGTCCCCTGCTGCTGCGACAGAAGGTCCTCCTGAAGAGGCAGACGAATCGGGGGATCGACAGACATGCTGAGTAGCTCGGGATACCAGTATCTTCGTGCTCAGTCCGGAGCCACAAGGATAACTTGGGCCCGGTCGCATCTGATCTTCTTCAGCACTCTGGGCAGAAGTGGTGGCGGAAAGGAGTACAACAGACCGCAGCTCCACTCGCGACGAAAAGCGTCTCCGAGCGAGTGCCGCCTTGGAAATTCCAATGAGCAGAACTGATTACATTGCGCGTTCTCTTCTGTGGCGAATAGATCTAACCAAGGCTCTCCCCACTGCTGAAAGAGGCTGTGCGCCACGTCCGAGTTCAGAAGCCATTCGTGATCCATCATGCACCGACGGCTGAGTTTGTCCGCCCTGGCTTTCAGGGAACCTGCCAGGTGTTGAACCACCAGGGTCACGCCCTGATGTTCCAGCCACTAATAGAAGCGCAGAGCCTCCTGGCATAGGGTCCACGACCCCACCCCAACCTGTTTGTTGCAGTACCACATGGCGGTGGTGTTGTCCGTGAACACCTGCACTACACTCCCCTGGACAGAGGGGAGGAATGCCTTCAGTGCAAGCCGGATCGCCCGCAGCTCCAGAAGGTTGATGTGGAGCAGGGACTCCGCCGGAGACCAGAGGCCTCTGATCTCCGCCTCTCCCATGGGGCCCCTCCAGCCCTGGAGGGACGCGTCCGTCACAACCACGTGCTCCGGTTGGGGAAGGGAGAGGGATCTGCCGCTGACCCAATCGCGGTCCGTGAGACACCAGTGCAACTGCCTCGCAGTGCCCTCTGAGATCAATGGGAACAACGTTTCCACGAGGTGATCCTGCCCTCGCCTGAGACCATGAAGTGTAACTTAGCACTCATACATATACGCCAATAAGATACAAATCGTATGTATAAAAACGCATGTTTAATCATTAACAGTGCAAAGTAAAACAAATTAAAAAACTAACCTATTTATTTAAATATAGGAGTGGAATATACAGGGCTGGACCCTGTATGGTCCTGATGAAAAGCTTGGGGAGCTGGAAACATGTCGACCACAGAACACTGATCTAGCCCAAATTTAAGGTTAGATAACAGTGTCACCCCATTTTAGTATACCAAACTAGGAGCAGAATAAATTGTTGAGGCCCACTAGCACGGTATTTTTAATCACACACCCACTCCACCACCACAACACTACACCACACATAGCCTTTCACAAATATAGTGCTCCTGCGTAGTCCGCTAGTCGCAGCACGCCCCTTTTCGTAGAGAACTGGGATGGCCCCAATGATGAAGCATGTCACCGTGGGGAAACCCCGGTGAGTGAGGGGACTCTAGAAAGAAATTTTTCTTTCTCAATTTGGTAGAAACTGACAAAATGTGGCAGTAACCATACACACAAACTAGGTCTGTGAACCCATCACAGTGGGTTCCTGTTTTTCTTCCCTCTGAGATCAAGACATGGTCGGACAAGTTGCCCTGATGCTGGGCCCACTGAAACTTCAGGACCCACTGCAGAGCCCGCATCCGCCACCTGGCGTGATGCATCAGAAGGATGCAGGAGTCCATCAGCCCCAGAAGCTGCAGCGTCAACCTGACCGAGACTCGAGATAACAGCTGAAAGATCGGAATCAGAGCCCGAATATCCCGAACGTGCTGTTCGGGAGGATAAACCAGAAACTGCGCTGAGTCTAGAACCGCTCCGATGAAGAGGAGCTTCTGAGAGGGACACAGGTGTGACTTCGGCACATTGATGGAGAACCCCAGCCGGTGCAAGAGTTCGGCCGTAGTCTGGTGGTGGCTGACTACTGCCTGGGGCGAGCCCGCCTTCAACAACCAGTCGTCGAGGTAGGGGAAGACTGAAACCCCTAACTTGCGCAGATAAGCTGCGACCACCGCCATCACTTTCGTGAACACCCGTGGGGTGCTGGTAAGACCGAAGGGGAGCACGGTAAACTGAAAGTGCTCGTGGCCTACCGTAAACCGCAGGTAACGCCGGTGAGCCGGCAGGACGGGGATGTGAAAATAAGCGTCCTGCAAGTCCAACGCTACCATCCAGTCTCCCAGGTCCAGGGCAGCTAAGACCTGAGCCAAAGTCGGCATCTTGAACTTCTCCTTCTGGAGGAAGCCGTTGACGTTCCGCAGGTCCAAGATAGGGCGTAGGCCCCCTTTGCCCTTCTTCGGTACCAGAAAGTAGTTGGAGTAACAACCACACCCTACTTCTGGCGCAGGAACGAGCTCGATGGCCTCCTTTGCCAAGAGGGCCGTAACTTCCTCTTGTAGAAGTGTCAAGTGATCCCCCGACACGCGGTGGTACTGCGGTGGCATGGCTGGATTGGTCGCCTCGAAGGGGAGGGAGTAGCCCCTTCGGACGATTTGCAGCACCCACCTGTCCGATGTGATAGTGTGCCAGTGGAGGTGGTGATGGCAAACCCTGCCCCCCCACTGGCGTCACATGGGCCTGAAAGCTCGGACTAGGAGGGTTTTGAGGCGGATGCTGCAGGGGTAGGTGTGGACTGGCCTCGCCGTTGTCCTCGACCGCTGCCACGGCGGTTTCCACGCCCGCTACCGCGCTGGATGGTAGTCTGCAACCCGTAGCTGGCAGGACGTGTGTCCTTGGCCACGAAAGGTGCGAAAAGCAGCCGTTTGCTGGCGCGGGCCGAGAGGCCCAAGGACTTGGCCGTAGCCCTGGAGTCCTTAAAGCGCTCAAGCGCATGGTCTGCCTTGTCGCCAAAGAGGCGATGGGCTTCAAACGGCATGTCCATAAGGGTGTTTTGGACATCAGCCGAAAAGTTGGCGGACCTCAACCAGGCGTGGCGACGAATCGCCACTGTCATTGCCATCGCTCTGCCCAGTGAGTCCGTGGTATCCAGCCCACACTGGATGGAATACCGTGCCACATCTCGACCCTCCGCAAAGGTTGGGCGAGTTTAGTCCGGGCCTCCTCCGGACATTGTGGCAGCACGTCCGCGACCGTGTCCCACAGAGAGTGGGTGTAACGGCCCAAGAGGCATGCGGTGTTGACTGACCGCAACCCCAAACTCAGGGAGGAGAATAGCTTTTTTCCGTATTTCTCATACCTCTTGGATTCCCTATCGGGGGAGCCGTCGGGAAAGCGGTCTGGGAGTTAGAGGCCTGGATGACCAGACTCTCGGGGGTGGGGTGGGTGGACAGGAAGCAAGGGACGCCTGGAGCCGGGCGGTGGCACCTGGCCACGTTCCTATCTACAGGCGGGCCTGTAGCGGGCTTGGACCAAGTGCCCAGAAGAACGTCTGACAAGGCCTCATTAAACGGCAGCAGAGGCTTGGCCGAGCTTGCCTGCGGTTTAAGGACCTCAGTGAGGAGGTTAGTCCTCATGGCAGCGACGGGGAGCTCAAGGCCCAAAGCCTTAGCAGCCCGCGTCAGCACCACACTATAGGCAGCCCCCTCCTCCGTAGCCACGGTAGGAGGGGAGACAAAACCAGTGTTGGGCGAAGTGTCCAGACCACTGGACTCCCCAAGCTCACTTGTTCAGTCCTGAGAAGACTGGCACTCAAGTGCCAGAGGGTCGTCGGACCCCTCCCAATCCCCTGGTACTCAGGTTCAAAGGATGGGGCTGGGTCGTAGAAGTAGAAATCTCCTAGCAGCGGCGGAGACGGCGCCGCTCCAACACCAAACCCGAATCGAGGGTAGGACCGGGGACGGCGTCGTCCTGGGACGGCGCCAGGGGCAACACCCTGGGGGGCCGGCGCCGGCGAGGTCGTAAGGTCGACTGGCGACGACCCGGGTCCGAAGCTGGACCCGCGGGGCCCTGCGGCGTCGGGACCAAAGTCGCTGACGGCGTCGGATCCGAAGCACCCAGCCCGCGTGGGGACCCAGTCGGGACCGCTGGGCCCGAAGGCGCCGCGGAACCCGACGGAGGAGTGTGTGACATCATGGCCACGAGGAAGGCCTCGATCTCCTCCGGCGTCCCGTTCTGCCCAGGGACCGGCAGGTGTGGAGCAGGTCGCGACGCCTGCGGCTCTGGTGGAGATTGGGAAGTAGAGGCCTGGATAACCAGGCTCTCGGGGGTGGGGTGGGTGGACAAGAAACTAGGGTCGCCCGGGGCTGGGCAGTGGCACCTAGCGACGCTCTTATCTACGGGGGACCTGTAGTGGGCCTGGACCAAGGGCCCAATAGGACGTCCTTGAGAGCCTCATTAAACGGCACTAGAGGCTCTGGCGAGCTTACCTGCGGTTTAAGGACCTCTGTGAGGATGTAAGACCTCACTGTTGCGACGGGGAGCTCAAGAGCCAAGATGTTGGCTGCCCTCATCAGCGCCACACTATAGGCAGCTCCCTCCTCCGTAGCCACGGTAGGAGGGGAGACAAAACCAGTGTCTGGGGAGGTATCCAGGCCACTGGCTTCCCCTAGTTCCTGTGTCCAGTCCTGATATGACTGGCACTCACGTGCCAGGGGGTCCTCAGACCCCCCCCCCCCCCCAGTCTCCCTCGTCGTCCCTCGTCGTCCATGTCCTGAAATTCAGGGATAAAGGATGGACCCAGATCCTCGAAGAATTCTCCTTCGGCCGGCGCCGAATGCGGCGTCGAGCGACTCTGCTCTGACGCTGGATCCGGACCGAGGGGTGGACCAGAGACGGCGGCGTCGGGGGCCGACGCCGTGGATGCACCCTAGGGGCCGACGCCAGCAGGGTCGTAAGGTCGACCAGCGGCGACCCGGATCCGATGGGGCCCTGAGACGTCGGGACCGAAGTCACCGACGGCGCCGGAGCCGAAGCACCCGGCCCGCTTGGGATCCGAGTTGGGCCGCTTGGCCCGAAGGCACCGCGGAAAAAGACGGAGGAGAGAACGCCCTCATGGCCATGAGGAAGGCATCGATATCCTCCGGCGTCGCGTTTTGCCCAGGGACCGGCGGGTATGGAGCAGGCCGCGAAACCTGCGGCGGAGCCACGTGGGCGGTGTCGCCTGAACCCACGGCCGCGTCGCGCGAGCGTCGGGGGGGGGGGGGGGGTGGGGGGAGTCAGAAGAGCGATGTCGCCTCTTCGACTTCTTGTGCCTCTTACCTGAGGACTTCGAGCCCGAAGACTGATGACGAATCCCGGAACTGTGATGACTCCGGCCCGCGACCGGTCCCTCGGCCTCCTCGCGGACCGGGACCTCAAGCGGCGCGGGGCTGACTGCCGGAGCTCGAGTCGTTGCGGGACCGCTCCCGTATAGCTTTGGACGTCAGGGCCGGGCAGTCAGAGCCGGACTTGTCGTCGTGGTCGGGGCCCAGGCAGTGAAGGCACCGGCGATGGGGGTCGGTAACCGACATTAGTCGGTTGCAGTCGACGCAGGGTTTGAACCCGGGCATCCCTACTGGCACAGTCAGAGACGATGAGACTTCGAAATATGATC
Organism: Lissotriton vulgaris; assembly: GCF_964263255.1. Lineage (NCBI taxonomy): Eukaryota > Metazoa > Chordata > Amphibia > Caudata > Salamandridae > Lissotriton > Lissotriton vulgaris. Next base: position 220,327,848 of record NC_141694.1, on the reverse strand, counting down.
AAAAAGGATCGAAAAAGTTAGTCAAAAATTGACTACGGTACAACTTTTTCCAGAACGGCGCTTGCAGGCGCGGAAAAAAGAAGAACTGACGTCAGCGCGCAAGGTCGGCGTCTAAGTACTACGGCGACGTCATCACGGCGCCGAAGACGGACGCGGAGCCGCAGACGACGCCTACCGACGCGCAAAGATACTGCTACGCAAAAGTTTCCAGATCCAGTCTGACGCCTGGAGATATTCTAAGGTAAGGAATCTAATACTAACCTGTTTCTTTCAGATTAGGATCTACATGAGACCCAAAACTTCCTTTTGTATTCAGCAACATATAGCTTTGCTTCTTGGTCCCAGATGTCTTTTGGTTAAATGAGGGCACACTTGTTGCACATACTCAAGTTGTGTACCGAGACCAAACACAAGAGAAACAGCTCATGTGGGTCCATGACAGAAATCTGTCTTCTACAGTTGGGCCATGGTGTGAAACCTCTTAAGAGGGAATAATGTTCTCTAGCACACTAGATTTTTCTGTTTTAGGACTCGTTGGAAGGCTAACTAAATTGGGAGCAGAGCTCTTGATCTTCATCAAAAGTCTCAGTAAGGCCAGAACTGATAAAAGTGCATAGGATTGGCACAAAGCTGCACAATGCCATTTAGTGGCACACAGGAGCAATACTAGTGAAAGCTTTCTGGAGCCAATCTAGCACCTGGAAATGTTCTATCATGAGGAATCTGTGGTTAGAAGTATACATCAGTATTTTTGGGAAGTTGGTGAAGAACAGATACAAATTTTATGGGGGGCTTTCAGATTCAGGTCAAAGGGCATCGGAAAAAGGACCTGAGATTAGAGCACAGGGCTGGGGCCTATACATGGTTCCAGGCCATCACTTTCGGAGACAGGAGGAAGCTGCTGTGAAGTCAGATGGTCCTACATATAAGTATAGCAGAACAACTGCTGGAATTAGTTTCCTGATCCAGTCCGGCACCTGTAGAGATTTGAAAGGTGAGGAGTTTATGGTTAGAAGTAGCCATCATAATTCTGACTAGTTCCACAAATGGGAAGTTGCTGTAGCCCATAAGACTATGAATTAAGACTAGGACACTGGGGATGTACTGATGTGGGTCTATATCTATAAAAAGGACATCTACACTACTTAAAGAGAGGACAGAAGCTGCCCTAACCCAGAGGACAAGAGCAAGACCCACTCTAAAGACACTAGAGGAGTTGAGAAAGCTCAAGAGTCTAAAAGGTTGTGAAGTCAACGTGGCCGTAGCTTGACCGCCGGAGGAAGATCCTTCTCCTACCTGGCAGCCAAGACATGGAACTCCCTCCCCATCCACCTTCGGCTAACCCAGGACGACCTCTCCTTCAGGAAGCATCTCAAGACCTGGCTCTGGAGATGTACTGATGTGGGTCTATATCTATAAAAAGGACATCTACACTACTTAAAGAGAGGACAGAAGCTGCCCTAACCCCGAGGACAAGAGCAAGGCTGAGTTGACTGAGACCTGCTCTAAAGACACTAGAGGAGTTGAGAAAGCTCAAGAGCCTAAAAAGTTGTGAAGTCAACGTGGCCGTAGCTTGACCGCCGGAGGAAGATCCTTCTCCTACCTGGCAGCCAAGACATGGAACTCCCTTCCCATCCACCTTCGGCTAACCCAGGACCACCTCTCCTTCAGGAAGCATCTCAAGACCTGGCTCTGGAGATGTAATGATGTGGGTCTATATCTATAAAAAGGACATCTACACTACTTAAAGAGAGGACAGAAGCTGCCCTAACCCCGAGGACAAGAGCAAGGCTGAGTTGACTGAGACCCGCTCTAAAGACACAAGAGGAGTTGAGAAAGCTCAAGAGTCTAAAAAGTTGTGAAGTTAACGTGGCCGTAGCTTGACCGCCGGAGGAAGATCCTTCTCCTACCTGGCAGCCAAGACATGGAACTCCCTCCCCATCCACCTTCGGCTAACCCAGGACCACCTCTCCTTCAGGAAGCATCTCAAGACCTGGCTCTGGAGATGTACTGATGTGGGTCTATATCTATAAAAAGGACGTCTACACTACTTAAAGAGAGGACAGAAGCTGCCCTAACCCCGAGGACAAGAGCAAGGCTGAGTTGACTGAGACCCGCTCTAAAGACACAAGAGGAGTTGAGAAAGCTCAAGAGTCTAAAAAGTTGTGAAGTTAAAGTGGCCGTAGCTTGACCGCCGGAGGAAGATCCTTCTCCTACCTGGCAGCCAAGACATGGAACTCTCTCCCCATCCACCTTCGGCTAACCCAGGACCACCTCTCCTTCAGGAAGCATCTCAAGACCTAGCTCTGGAGATGTACTGATGTGGGTCTATATCTATAAAAAGGACATCTACACGACTTAAAGAGAGGACAGAAGCTGCCCTAACCCCGAGGACAAGAGCAAGGCTGAGTTGACTGAGACCCGCTCTAAAGACACAAGAGGAGTTGAGAAAGCTCAAGAGTCTAAAAAGTTGTGAAGTTAACGTGGCCGTAGCTTGACCGCCGGAGGAAGATCCTTCTCCTACCTGGCAGCCAAGACATGGAACTCCCTCCCCATCCACCTTCGGCTAACCCAGGACCACCTCTCCTTCAGGAAGCATCTCAAGACCTGGCTCTTCAAGCATTAGCGGATCCCCCCCCCCTCCCAGCACCTTGATACCCTTCCGGGTGAGTAGCGCGCTGTACAAATGTCATGATTCATTGATTGATTGATTGACAACTGAATGCGCTGAGCTTCAAGCATATGCTTAGCTGTATCTATTGGTTTGTCTTCAATGTGACTTGGCTTACTTTACAATGTTAGCATCTCAGAAAGAGCACCCCAATCCTATATTTGAGCTTACTTAAATGTGTGTTACATTTTGACATAAACCAATGAATGCACACATGATGAAAACATGTCTTTATGTTTTCAGAATAATTTCGCAAACATGTGAAACATTTCTTTCTGTTCTAAATGGACTGACATGTTATTCTTACCTTCTCCAGGCGCAGAAGAACTTGAAGCAGACTTCTTGTTGACAACTGCATAAACAGACTCTGGTCTGCAGGTAAAAGATGACATTTATTTACCATATTAAAAATAACCTCAAGGAACTTAAGTGAAGATATGCCAGCACATCCCAATGACACAACCTTTACTAGAAAAGATGGAAATACGAATAATGCTGGGGAGTTCAATGAAGAAGAAATTTCATATGCTACATGTGCAAGCCTATTTCTATTCTGGCTATCCAGCTGAACTTTGAAGATAACACTATCAATATAGGAGTCTCAGCAAGCATCTAAAACAATTACTGGGATGAGGCAAAAGGGAAACTACATAAAAGTGGGAACTCTACCCAAAGAAGGCATGGACATTGTAGTGTTTTAAGAACCATAAGGCATTGCAACGGAATGTTTGGCACCCTCAACATACAGAACGTTATTAATCAAACTACTAACGAAACGACTAAGGGCCTGCCAGAAGACATCAATTGTTCATGCTAAAACAGCGGGAGCAAAGCAGTTATCTGGGGTTTAAGCAATTTGTATTCGTAGGTAGGTAGCTTAGCCTTTAAAAATCCAAGGTGCTATTTTTCTTTCTTGAAAAAACAAATATTACCAAAATATAAGTAAAAAAGACAATGCCTAAGAGTTTTTACTGCATCACAAAGGGAATTTTGCTTTCAATTGTTAAAATGACTTGAATTAATATCGTAACTGTTATGCACAAAAAATGTAGCAGCGGACCTTACGATGCCGCACCTAAAACCCAGTTCCAAAAGTTTGTACGTTTCTGTGCAGCCACCCTCGACGTCAGCTGCTAATTGGCGTCGCTGTGTTTTCCAGATCACAGGTAATTTGTTTGGCTTGCGTGGGGGCGCACAGGAAAGGAGTCCAAGAAAAGCTGTCAATTTCGGGTGTATGAAAAAGTTCTTTATTTAATATTATTCATTCTTTTAAAAGCAGTCACAGTGCAATTTGCAACAAAGTCAGCCAACACGTTTCACTCCCTACACAGGAGTTTCTTCGGGGCGAGTAGTATTTAAACCGGTAGCGCGTACACAGATCCTCCAGAGTCGTGAAAAGAGTTTTTCTCAAAAGCTTGAAAGAGTTCCTAGTTATCCTGTTGGTTCAGTAATGCTGTGTACAAATATTTTATTTTCACCTTAAATTGTTCGTGGACCTTAGCAGAACCTCACAGTGCAATTATGTAGGATCCCCTAATGGCGACGTATCACGCTCCGGTGCTTAAGATTCTGGTGAAGGAAGCCGTATCAATTCCTTCTCCCACAGTCAAGTGTTGTTCAAAAGTTGTGAACCTAAAAAGTTTCCTCGTCCGCATCAAAGTAACAGCATGGATGGTCCCAAGGCTGACTTTGTAGCAAATTGCACTGTGACTGCTTTTAAAAGAATGAATATTATTAAATAAAGAACTTTTTCATACACCCGAAATTGACAGTTTTTCTTGGACTCCTTTCCTGTGCGCCCCCACACAAGCCAAACATAATATCGTAACTGTTCTATCACACTAAAGACAAGATGTGACAGGGTGGAGCCTTGTGTGATGTCAGAATGCAATAGTCTGCGTATGCCTACTGTCGCACCCCATCATTTTTTTTTCTTTTAGGCTAATATAGTTAGATTTTCCTACCCACCAGAGTTGGGCATATAGCCATCCTGCTGTGGCAGAATAGAAAATGGACAGGAGAGACATGTGGAGGACAACAGACATGCCAGAGAGCTGACAGGGTTCAGTAGGGCCTTACCCTGTTCCCTAACCTTTCCTATATCAGTACACACACCCCCACCCACACAGAAGCAGTAGGATTTAGAACAAGTTACTCACTTTCAATACTACTCTTTCTGATAAGAGACTTTATTCTAGTTAGATTTTCCTACCCATCAGAGTTGGGCATACAGCCATCCTGCTGTGGTAGAATAGAAAATGGACAGGAGAGACATGTGGAGGACAACAGACATGCCAGAGAACTGACAGGTTTCAGTAGGGCCTTACCCTGTTCCCTAACCTTTCCTATATCAGTACACACACACCCAACCACACAGAAGCAGAAGGATTTAGAACAAGTTACTTACCTTCAATTCTACTCTTTCTGATAAGAGACTTTCCTTTTGATTTCTCCCCAAGTGGCAGACTGGACCCTGGTCAGACTGGATTCTGAAACTTTTCAGCAGTACCTCTGCTCACCAGAAGGTGGTACTTTGCGGCTTGGTACTGCACCGTTTCAATACAGAACTGACATGCAGGGCCTATATAAGCACCACTGCGCTAAAGTCAGCTGCTTTCGAGACAGTTCATGCCTCCAGACGCAGAACCCCAAAAGCAAATTGTAGGCAGTGTTCAGGTTTCTAGACTTGGGATGGTATTAATGGGTAGAGTAAAACCACAGAAGAGAGAGGATGGGCGGGTTGGTGAATAATCTGTACCTGGGTACAATCCCTACCAGAAAGAGTGTTACCGAAGTTAAGTAATTTGTTCTTCTGATAGAGATTTTAGTAACCTCATCACAGACTTCACCATCAACTCCAAGGACTTTAAACTACTCTGTAACCTCAACTCCCACCTCAAGGACTCAATGGACCTGTGCTCCACAGCCACCCTGAACGCATGAATATTATCTGACTCACCCACCTCATCACAGATCATACACACATTGCAGGATATATCCTGGATCCAATCTTCACCACGAGCGACAAGATCACCAACAAGATCACCTACAACCGCACCTCACAGCTCATATGGCCAGACCACTCCATCATAAACTTCGAAACGAAAGTCAAACACACCCACAATCATTAACCTACCCAGCCCAAGCTGCAACAAAGTAACAGTCCATCACCACCCCCTTTTGTACCACAAAGTAACAGAAGCACAATGGCTCAAAGTCCTCAAAACAGACCAAACCAACACCACAAGTTACCTCGACAAGAAAGTCACCAACTTCATCGAATGGATCAAGAACTGCACGGACTCCCTCAGGTCCATCAAACGCAAGAAACAAACTAGCTGATATCCTCAGGACATCTGAAAATCTAAACACTATTGCAAGCAGTGAGAAAACAAATGGAGAACCAGCCACAACACTGACGTCAGAACCACCTGTAAGGTCACACTCAGACGCTACCACCAACTTACGAGAGACACCAGAGGAAGGGCACTAAAGTATGAACAGAGGCGAGCTCCAACAACTGCAAGGAGATCTTCATAATTATCAAAGAATTCACCACTCCTGAGGCCGCAGCCAACACCTTTACCCCTCTACAGGAACTCTGCGACAAGTTATCAAATTTCTTTCAAAGCAAAAGAGAGAAAATCTACAGGAACTATTCTGAACAATCAGGTCCAAAAGATATAATCACCAACATGACCACCACTAACCAAAGGACTGAATAGAAAACGTTCAAAGACACTGCAGCTCTCATAAAAACGGTACACGTCATGGATCCTACAGCATCACGCCTTTACCACATTTACAACATGGGAGGACCACCAATCAGCAGTTTCCTCACCCAACATCAACACCTCCATCAAATCTGCCACTTTCCTAGAAGACTGGAAACATGCAGAAGTCAACGCCATCCTCCAAAAACCACTGGCTGACCGTAGCAAGCAGAGTACCACCTCGAACACCACAAATTACTGGACCAAACTCAATCAGGATTTCAGAGCAACCACAGCACAAAAACAGCTATTACTGTGGTCACAGACTACATCCATGCTATAAAGGACTGGGAAAAAATGCAGCCCTCATTCTACTCTATCTCTCCGTAGCCTTTGAGACAGTCTCCCACCAAACCCCCATCAGAAGACTGCAGGACGTAGGCATCCAAGTACCGGCCCTCAAATGGATAGGATCCTTTCTCACAGAAAGAGCACAGCGAGTCAGGCTACCACCATGCACATCAGAATCCAAGGAGGTGATTGCGCATTCCTTCAGGGTTTATCACTCAGCCCAACCCTGTTCGACATCTATAGGTCCTCGCTTCCCAACATCATTAGATCCAAAAGCATCACCATGATATCCAAAGCTGATGACAGCCAACTTATTCCCTTTCTGACAGACAAGTCCACCACCACCAAAACCAACTACTCCAACTGCATGATCAACGTAGGAGACTGGATGAGATCAACTGCCTGAAACTCAACTCCGAAAAGATTAAAGTGTTGATCTTCAGGAACAAGAACTCTCAAAGTGACTCCACCTTGTGCCCTTCAGAGCTTGAACCAACACCCACTCCAAACAACCAGGCCAGAAACCTAGGAATCATTCTGGATGACAAGCTCAACATGACAATGCAGGACAACGTGGTCAGCTCTTCCTGCTTCAACATTCTTCAAAAAATATTCAAATGGCTCCCCCTGCCCACCAGAGGCACCATCACACAAGCCCTCATCACTAGTAGATTAGACTACTGCAATGCACTGCACTGCCTCCAGACCATCCAGAATGCCACAGTGAGACTCATCCTTAACCTCCAACAACACCCCACACCACACCTCAGATAGTTTCACCAGCTCCCCATCCACAAACACAGCTGATTCAAACTCCTCACGCATGCATACACAGCACTGGACAACATCGAACCCACATACTTGAACATCCGCCTGCACTTCCACCAACCAACTAGACACCTGTGCTCAGCTACACTCTCACTCGCACGCAGCCCCTGCATCCACAAAAGGAGGAGAGGAGGCTGAGAATTCTCCCACGTGGAGGGGCTCCGAATAGACTCAAAACAGAAGTCCTTCAGGACCGAGCAAGAGAAATTACCCTCTCATCCAACCTGATTGTCTAGGCAACAGTGCTTTGTGAACATACGGAGGAACACCCATGTAGCTGCCCAGCAAATGTCAGGGACTTTGTGTACCAACACAGTGGTAGCAGCTTTGTCCCTGGCAGAATGGGCATGCAGTCCTTCTGGAGACTGCTTTTTGGCTAATACATAGTAGATCTTAATGCAGACCACGATCCAGTAGGAGATGTTCTCTTCTGAAAGGTCTATCCATTTTTTTTGCTCCAGATAACCCCACAAAGAGTTGACTGTCCACCTAGCGGATTTGGAACGATCTATGCAGAAGCTCAGAGTTCTCTTGGGGTCCAAGCAATGAAGTCTCTCCTCTTCCTTAGAGGGGAAAGGCAGAACACAGAACAACAGCAGGGTGATGGTTTTTACCGATGTAGAATGGTGTCACAACTTTCATCAGGAAGGGTGCCAGAGTTTACAGAACCAGTTCTTCTGGGATGCAGGAAGTGCCTAGTGGATTGACGAAAAGAACTTGAAACTCTCACACGCTGTGCAGAGGTGATGGCAATGAGGTACACTGTCTTGATAGTAAGGAGCCGCAGAGGAGAGAACAGCATATTAAGGTCAGATTGAGCCAATACGAAACAAAGGGAGAAGAGGGAAATATGTTGCAGCCCTTTTAAATATCAAATCACAACTGGTGACAAACAACAAGGGCCAATCTGGCAACTTTCTGAAGGCAAAAATGGCCGAAAGATAACTCCTCAACTGTGCTCAAAGCAAACCTTTGGTGGACAACTGATCAAATAAATAACAAAATTTCAGATTTGTTGGCCAACAACAGGCATTTACAGTTTTCCTTGATGGACACCTGGCTGCCAAAATGACATCAACCACTTCCAGAGGAAGGTCAAAGGTGTTCAGCTGTCACTGCTCAATCCCCAAGCCTTAAGGTGGAGAGTGTGAAGGCACGGGAGCAGAACCCTACCCCGTAGCTACAACAGCAGGTCTTCTCAGAGGGGCAGACTGATCAGAGGACATGCTCACGACCAGGAGTTCTGGATACCAAACTCCCCATGTCCAATCTAAAGCCATTAGGATGCCCAGCCTGTCCTGATTTTATGGAGAACTCGGGGTAGGAGTGGTATCAGCGGAAGGACATGCAGGAATCTTGAATTCCACTCGAGGCGGAACCTGTCTCTGAGAGACACCCTGGAAACCCCAACTCGCAGAAATACCAACATTGCTCGTACTCTGTAGTGGCAAAAGGATTCAGCCACTGAGCTCCTGATTTGTCGAAGAGACCCTGTGCCACCTGCGGGTGTAACTACCATTTGTGATCTGCCAGGCATCAAAGTCTGAGCTCGTCTGCCCTGGTATTCAATAATACTACCATGTGGTTCACCACTAAGAACATTCCTTAGTGGCCAGCCATTTTCAGAGGTGCAAAGGCCTCCTGACACAGAGTCTGCGACCCCACCCAGCCCAGTCCTGTTTGTTGCAGTACAACATCATGGTGATATTGTCCATGAGCACCTGTACCAATCTTCCCTTGATGGAGGAAAGCAAAGCTTTCAACACCAAGCTGATGGTCCTCAGCTCCAAAAGGTTCCTGTGGAGCAAGGACTCGGATCTACATCTCCCCCAGATGGTTGCCCAAACCCAGAATCCATGCATGGTTCATCATTGTCAGCTCTGGGAGAGGAAGGGAGATGGGTTTGCCATTGACCCAAGTGCGTCCAGTAACCACCACTGCAGATCTTTCGCAAAATCGATGTAGTCCGAGAGGTCCCTTTGAAGTTAGGCCTGCTTGTACTTCAAATCACACTGCAGTGCCCGCAAACACAACCTGGCGTGCTCGACCAGCAGAAGGCAAGAGGCTATCAGTCCCAGCAGCCTCCGAGTCGACCTGACCAAAAGCACAAGTTACTTACCTTCGATAACGATGTATCTGTAAGAAACAGTAGTTAGTATTAGATACCTTACCTTAGAATATCCCCAGGCGTCAGACTGGATCCAGAAAATTTCGGGCAGCAGTACCCCTGCGCGTCGGTAGGTGTCATCTGCGGCTCTGCGTCCGTCGTCGGCGCCGGGATGACGTGGTCGGAGTACTTAGACGCCGCCCTTGCGCGCTGACGTCAGTTCTTATACACATCTTTTCCGAGCCAGAAACGCAGAGCCATGATAAAAACCAACACTGGTGCCATGAAAACAAGGGACCTGAAAGGGGATTGTGAGAAGTTGGCCTGATATATGATGCTCACTAGTTCGAGTGATCACCTTGTATCAGTCCAAACAACCCTTATGGTGATTGGTTGTAAGTCAACCTTATAGACCAGCTATCCTAATGGTAAATGTAAATGTATTTGAGCTTATATAGCGCACAGCTACCCGCAGTGGGTTTCCCGGCGCTTGCTTAGGGAACCCGTCCTGGTATTCCCCTGTGAGATAACCCCGGCAGGGTATCCACAAGGTGAAAGCCAGGCATCCCGCCGCGAGGGGCCGTTGTGGAGATTAAGCAAGCTATTGCCCAGAGTCGCAGAGTGTGAACCCGTGAGTCGAGAAGGCACCGGAGCGAGAATTATCGAGTCCGTGGAATTTTTAGCCCAAGACCCGCCGAGGCGGGGAATTGAACCCTGGTCCAGGGCCGATCTCAGCTTCCGGGTCTGCCGCCTCTAACCCCTGAGCCACACTTCTTCATGGACAAAGCAGTCTTAGGCTAAACTCTTTTGGCATGTGAAGCCAGCTGTTTTACCACATATAACCCCTTGATATGAAAATAAACAATATATTTATTACTAACAAAACACCTCTGAACTCTTTATGAGATCAGAGGGCTAAGCACATGACAAGACTCTTAAGAAAAATACGATAAGTTGCACAAATTACAATGGTGCCCTAGGGACACGACAAACCATATACTAAGTAAATGGTATAAGGAAATCAATAGAGGAAATGACGATGTCCAGAGGCTGTAGGATTGCTGGGACTACGCTACCCTAACCTTAGGTAAGGAGCAGGAGGCCCACGGGACTCGTGTGCAGAGTGTGAACTAACATGCGAGATGCGGTACAAAGTCAATGGACACTACAAGTTACGAAAAGGTAAGTAAAAGACAGCTCCAACTGGTTAAGACTAAAACTACAGGATACCTGGACACTAGGAGAGTCAATCTACCCTTGAGCACCGAAATGCTCTCGTTACCTCACCCACGGGCTGCGGGTGCATAGGTGTGAAATCGGGTTTCCGCGTCGAAGTCTATGGAGCCTTGAAGAAAGATGCTGCAGGCGACCAGGACGAAGATGTCACTAACCAGTGACCGGAGTGGAACCAGGAAGGAACCAGATGCTGTTGTCGCGATCAGGTGAAGAGTGGACGCTTGACTCTGCAGCCACGTGGACCAGGAGGTGTCTTCGACGACCAGGATGGAGGCACGAGCTGTCCCATGCAGGCTCTCGCTGTCGGTGGTGTCGGATCCGGATTCAGAGTCAACAGGCCTTGGCAAAGGCAACCCACGCGGTGAGTGGAGATGGCGTCTGGTGCGGACCAGAAGGGTCCGGGGTGCTTCTCTTTTGGAAGGAAGCAAGGGCCAGTCTGGAGCAACCAGACCAGCGGTGTAGGCAAGTGACCAGACAACGCGTCGAGCAACAATCAAGCAAAAGGGCCCCACGCAGATCTCGTGGATGCTGGATGGCTGGTCTTCTGTGCAGGAGCTGCTCGGGGCTGGGGATTCTCAATCCCCAAAGCACTTTCTCGAGGATGCCTCTGAAGTCATGCTGGAAGCGAAGTGCAGTTTCTCCAAGATGGCCGGTCCCACGTGTCTCGTCGCACCCACGGATCTCAGCTGTGCTGCAGATGTAGGTAGAGGTCGGAGAGGTCTGGAAGTCCAGGTCTCGTCGGGCTCTGAAGTCTGGTTCCACCGGGAAGGACGACAAAGTGAACCGCCAGGACGCTTGATGGTGCCTGCTTGTGCAGGGTGGTCACTCCTTGGCTGCGAGGGAGATTTCTTCAGTCTTCTGTGGAGCAGAACGTCGAAGTCCAGAGTTTCTTCTTTGTAGTGTCAAATCAGGATTAATCTAATTTGGAATGGGACCAGCTGCTACGTTTATTATCCTAAAGGGGGCTGTACTGTGACTAGGTCCCTCCTATGGGTGGGACCAGGAAGGGGGGTGGTTACACCGCCTATCATTTGTCCGGTTTCGCTCCAGAGCTGGGGCTGGGGTGCCCCAGCAACTGGTGTGAACCGGGGTATGCACAGGGACACCTTGTGTGCTCCAGGTATGTCTCATTCCTTTCAGCCTGTCCTACCTCAATACACAAAATCCAGTCTGGGGTGGTGCTAGCACCTCCCACGGCAGGAAACCCTTTGTCCAGGGCTCCCTCGCTGAAAGGACTCCCAGCAGCAGGAGGTCAGACTCGTGTCTGTGGTGGCAGCATCCATTTTGTGATGCTGAGGCTCGAGTTAACTTTAACCGGGGTTCTCAGTTACATTCATGTTGTGTCCCTCTAAAAGGGTGGAATGCTACCCCCGTCGCCAGAGCTGGCGAGGGGGTAGTATTCCAATTTGTATGACACCTTACTCGACATGTTTTGAAAATGCTATGCCAAAGTTAGCAATAACCGCAAGGATTATAATGCACTTAAGAGTATAGGGTATAGCGTTATCATGGAAACAGCTAAAGGACATGGTTCCGAAAGCTGCAGACAGGCACAGCTAATGCTAGAGCACCATCTCACATAATTCCAAGCACTCTGCCTCCAAGATTGATAAGGCCTGCCACAGGAGTGACTTATAGGAGTATATGTGTCCATTTTAGGGTTAGATATAGGTATACTATATCTAAAGCAAAGGGTGATTACACCACCTTGCCCCAGCTGTGTTACCAGCCAGTTGTGTCGGTTTAGATGGCCAGCCAGGGATGGCACAATACATGCTGCAGCCCCTGGTAGGCCTTGGGTGCACTTATGCCCTGGGTACCTATGGTACACTGTACGAGGACTTACAAGAGTGACCCAATACCAATTGGTAAATTGACCTAAAGTACATGTGTGTTAATTTAGAGAGAGAACAGCTAGGCTGTGGGTCGGATTAGCAGGCCCACAGCCAGGGAAAGTCGTAAACCAGTGAAGCAAAAAGCAAAAATCTGGGGGACCATAGGATTGCAGACCCTACACTCCTACAGGGATAACCTTAACCCTAGATATCGGTTCGCAGAACGGGGAGGATCGGTGGGGGGGTTAGGAATCTAATACTAACTACTGTTTCTTACAGATATATCATTACCGAAGGTAAGTAACTTGTGCCTCTGACAGAAACAGGTTAGTATTAGATTCCTTACCTTAGAATAGATACCCCAGCAATACCAACCCCAGTGGTGGGTCTGCGACCCAATGATCACACCAGGAAGTCCTGGAGAATGGAACGGCCGAAAAAGCAATCTCTCCGGACTTGGCTGTCGAGGCAGTAGTGTCTTGCGAACGTGTGCAGCGAGGCCCACGTAGCTGCCTGACAGATGTCCTGCAAGGGGACCCCCCCGACCCAGGGCAGTAGTAGCCGCCGTGGCCCGAGTGGAATGGGCACGTAGCCCCACGGGAGGCTCCTTTCGAGCCAAAGAGTAACAAGCCTTGATACACAAGACGACCCATCGAGAAATGGTCCGTCTGTGCACCGCCCGTTCCTTCTTAGCGCCCACATAACCAACAAAGAGTTGGTCATCCACCGGGAACTGGCGTGTGCGGTTCAGATAGAATGAGAGCGCATGTTTTGGGTCCGGACGGTGGAGCCTCTCTTCCTCTTTCAAGGGATGCGGAGGCGGAAAGAAGGTGGGCAAAGTGATGGACTGCCAGATGTGAAAGGCTGTGACTACCTTTGGCAGGAAAGAGGGTCGTGTCCGCAACACAACTTTGTCCAGATGGACAGAAAGGAAAGGAGGTAGAGAAGAAATAGCCTGGAGCTCACTCACACTCCTGGCAGAGGTGATGGCAACCAGGAATGCAGTCTTAAGAGTAAGGAGACGAATAGGACAGTTATGAAGTGGCTCGAAGAGAGTGCACATCAGATAAGTCAGAACAATGTTCAAGTCCCACTGAGGCATCACGAAAGGAAGAGGAGGGTACATATGAGTGATTCCCTTCCAAAACCTATTTACAACTGGGGACTTGAACAAAGAGGGCTGATCAGGGAGCCTTAAGAAGGCGGAAATGGAGAGGTATCCCTTTAGATTGCCCAGAGCAGAGCCCTACTGGGCAAGAGAAAGAAGAAAGAGGAGAACCTCTGAAAGAGGGGCAGAAAGAGGATCCACAGCCTGTGATGTGCACCATGCCTCAAATTTGTTCCACCTGCAGGCGTATACCGATTTTGTGGAGGGACGCCTGGCTGCCAGAATCACATTACAGACTTCAGGAGGCAAGTCAAATGGCCTCAACTGTCGCCGCTCAATCTTCACGCATGTAAGTGGAGACTGGACAGGTTTGGGTAGAGGACCGTCCCCTGCTGCTGCGACAGAAGATCCTCCTGAAGAGGCAGACGAATCGGGGGGTCGACAGACATGCTGAGTAGCTCGGGATACCAGTATCTTCGTGCCCAGTCCGGAGCCACAAGGACGATCGCGTCTGACCTTCTTCAGCACTCTGGGCATAAGTGGTATAGGCGGAAAGGAGTACAACAGACCGCAACTCCACTCACGACGAAAAGCGTCTCAGAGCGAGTGCCGCCTTGGAAATTCCAATACGCAGAACTGATGACATTGCGCGTTCTCTTCTGTGGTGAATAGATCTAAACAAGGCTCTCCCCACTGCTGAAAGAGGCCGTGCGCCACGTCCGAGTTCAAACGCCATGCCTGATCCATCAAGTACCGACGGCTGAGTTCGTCCACCCTGGCGTTCTGGAAACCTGCCAGGTGTTGAACCACCAGGGTCACGCCCTGATGTTCCAGCCACTGCCAGAGGCGCAGAGCCTCCTGGCATAGGGTCCACGACCCCAACCCGCCCTTTTTGTTGCAGTACCACATGGCGGTGGTGTTGTCCGTGAACACCTGCACTACACTCCCCGGGACAGAGGGGAGGAATGCCTTCAGTGCAAGCTGGATCGCCCGCAGCTCCAGAAGGTTGATGTTGAGCCGGGACTCCGCCGGAGATAAAAAATGGCCTCTGATCTCCGCCTCTCCCATGTGGCCTCCCCAGTCCTGGAGGGACGTGTCCGTCACAACTACGTGCTCCGGTTGGGGTAGGGCGAGGGATCTGCTGCTGAACCAATCGCGGTACGTGAGCCACCACTGCAACTGTCTTGCAGTGCCCTCCGAGATCAAGACATGGTCGGGCAAGTTGCCCTGATGCTGGGCCCACTGAAACTTCAGGTCCCACTGCAGAGCCCGCATTCGCCACCTGGCATGATGCACCAGAAGGATGCAGGAGGCCATCAGCCCCAGAAGCCGCAGCGTCAACCTGACGAGACTCGGGATAACGGCAGAAAGATCGGAATCAAAGCCTGAATATACCGAACCCGCTGTTCGGGAGGATAAACCCGAAACTGCGCGGAGTCTAGAACCTTTCCGATGAAGAGGAGCTTCTGAGAGGGACACAGGTGTGACTTTGGCACATTGATGGAGAACCCCAGTATGTGCAGAAGGTCGGTCGTTGCCTAGAGGTGGCTGACGACTGTCAGGGGCAAGTCAGCCTTTAACAACCAGTCGTCGAGGTAGGGAAAGACTGAAACCCCTAACCTGCGCAGATGAGCTGCGACCACCGCCATCACTTTTGTGAACACCCGTGGGACACTGGTAAGGCTGAAGGAGAGCACGGTAAATTGAAAGTGCTCGTGGCCTACCGTTAATCGCAGGTAGCGCCGGTGGGCCGGCAGGACGGGGACGTGAAACTATGCGTCCTGCAAGTCCAACGCTACCTACCATCCAGTCTCCCGGGTCCAGGGCAGCTAACACCTGAGCCAAAGTCAGCATCTTTAACTTCTCCTTCCGGAGGAAGCCGTTGACGTTCCTTAGGTCCAAGATAGGCGTATGCCCCCTTTGCCCTTCTTGGGAACCAGAAAGTAGTGGGAGTAACAACCACGTCCTACTTCTGGCCCAGGAATGTGCTCAATGGCTCCCTTGGCCAAGAGGGCCGATACTTCCTCTTGCAGAAGTTGCAAGTGATCCTCCGACACGCTTTGGTACTGCGGTGGAATGGCTGGAGGGGTCGCCTCGAAGGGGAGGGAGTAGCCCCTTCGGAAGATTTGCAGCACCCACCTGTCGGATGTGATGTGCGCCAGTGGATGAGGTGATGGCGAACCCTGCCCCCCACTGGCGTTAAATGGGCCAGAAAGCTCGGACTAGGAAGGCTTTGAGGTGGATACTGCGGGGGTGGATGTGGACTGGCCGCGCCGTTGTCCCCTGTTACCACCGCGACAGTAACAACGTCCGCCACCGCGCTGAATGTTAGTCTGCGGCCCTAGGGGCCAACGCCGGCAGGGTCGTAAGGTCGACCAGCGGCGACCCGGATCTGGAACCGGATCCGGTGGGGCCCTGCGGCATCGGGACCGAAGCCGCCGACTGTGCCGGGGCCGAAGCACCCGGCCCGCTTGGGATCCCAGTCGGGCGCCACGGAACCAGACGGAGGAGAGAGCGACCTCATGGCCATGGGGAAGGCGTCGATCTCCTCCGGCGTCCAGTTGTGCCCAGGGACCGGCGGGTATGGAGCAGGCCGCGACACCTGCGGCGGAGTGGCGTGGGCAGTGTAACCCGAACCCCTGGCCGCGTCGTGCGAGCGTCGAGGGGAGTCAGAAGAGCTATATCGCCTCTTCAACTTCTTGTGCCTCCTATTTGAGTACTTGGAGCCCGACGAGTGGTGTCGATTTGCCGAGCTGTGATGACTCCGGCCCCGCGACCGGTCCCTCGACCTCCTTCCGGATCGGGACCTTGAGCGGCGCGGGCCGACTGCCGGAGCTTGAGGCGCTTACGGGACCGCTCCCGCCTAGCCTTCGACTTAAAGGCCCGACAGTCGGAGCACAACTTGTCATCGTGGTCGGGCCCCAGGCAATGTAGGCCCTGGTGGGGGTCGGTAACCGACATCAGTCGGTTGCAGTCGGCACAGGGCTTGAACTCAGGCATCCGTACCGGCACCGATGGGAGTCGCAGACTCGAAACGGATCCAAAAGGGTCAAAAAGTGACTAAAGGGTACCACTTTCTCCGGCCCTCCGCTTGCTGGCGCGGAAAAAAGAAGAACGGACGTCAGCGCGCGAGGGCGGCGTCTAAGTACTCCAACGACGTTATCCCGGCAACAACGACGCCGACGACGGACACGGAGCGGCAGCCCACGCCTACCGACGCGCAGGGGTACTGCTACACAAAATTTGCCGGATCCTGAGTATATTCTAAGGTAAGGAATCTAATACTAACCTGTTTCTTTCAGATTCTAGAAAATCACACAGAAGGGGGCCCCTGAACGGATACTTAGGCAGGGGGACAGGGGAAACGTCATTCTTAATAAAACATAACCCCACTGCCTGAAAATGATTTAATCGATCAGCTTAACGCCAAGGATCAAGAAAATTGAAAATATATTACCTCATCCCATTTGTCATACCATAGTGTGCGAAAGAAAGGGAAGAGAAGCTCATAAATATACCATATAACGATTATTTTGGGGTGTATACCCTGATTTTATTATACAAGTCAATAATATGCAGCAATGTCAAAATTACAGGAATAAAATATTGCAATAAATACAATAACAAATAATAGAAATATTATCGTACACACTTTTTAGTAAGCAGGCGTAAGCAAGAATAGATCTAATGTACCGTGCAACCAACTCAGCCATGCACTCCATTTGAGACCGCATTCATCCAATCACTCATTAAATGGTCCAACA
This sequence comes from Lissotriton vulgaris, assembly GCF_964263255.1. NCBI lineage: Eukaryota > Metazoa > Chordata > Amphibia > Caudata > Salamandridae > Lissotriton > Lissotriton vulgaris. Next base: position 220,310,235 of record NC_141694.1, on the reverse strand, counting down.
TATAGTACAAATGAGTTGATGCAGGAACTAATCCTGTTAATAATTGTTGGCAGTTAAAACAATTTAATATTTTCGATCTAACAGATGTTGAATGCATGTTTTTTTATATCTTTTATACAAACTGAATAACAACATAAAATACTTTTGTAAGAAAGTTCTGCTGATCGAATGAGGACATGCGCAGACGTGCGGATAAGTGCAAGAACCTGGATGCGGGTCACACCTTCTTCTGGGCGCTAAACATTAAGAAGCTTCACACGCCTGGGAGAGTAGCTGGCCACAATCTGAGGATGCGAAGGGCCAAATCTGGACCTGAAGATAAATGGAAGCCACCAATATATGGGTAAGAGCAGAAATAGAAATCACTCTAGCCGTGACAGAGGGCAGGGAAATCCAAAACACTCTGATGTGGAGAATGCTACGGGCATCCCGGATAAACCAGGGTTTGTAGGGGAAGACTAGCAACTCTTATTTCCGAAGGTGTGCTTCTACCATAAACATCACCATCACTTTTGTGAACACCCGAGGTGCGCAGGTGAGACAGAAGAGGAGCACAGTTAACTGAAAATGCTCTTGTTCCACCACAAAAGCAGGATGGGCTGGTGTCTTATGGTTCATACTTTCTCAGTAAAAGTGCACATATGTTGGACAACATAAAACTTTGCAACACTGAGTCAACGCACACCATCAGGAAATGCAGGCCTGAGTCCTGGCAAGCTCATAGTGCACCATCTTTACCCCAAACCTCGCAAGGTAACAGGTGGTATGTGCAACCTCATAACATGACAACTCTTGACTCCCCAAGAAAATTGTGGAAACAGGTCTAGAACCCTTTTGTTTGGTAACTAATGTATGCCCAAAAGGATACACAAGAAATACTCAAATTGGCATTTCAATATTTATTGAAGCAATAAGATTCTTGAGTAAAATAAATGTGCTGCAATGATCAACAGAAGGGAACAAAACAGAGTCATCAGCATCACGAGAATGGTAACGAAAATGAAGAATTCTACCATTGAGCCGTTACACAGATTATATGCTTTCACCTGACTGCAATTATATTTGTGCAAATACCTATCGCTCTCTATCCTAGTGTGCCTAGTGTGGGTGAGTCTGCTGGAATCACTGTAGAGTGACCTAACTCAACAGTTCGTTGTGGGTAGGTTTCCTCTGGGAGTTTGTCTTGATGTAGAGCTGGGCACCATCCTTCTCAAGAGGTAATTAGGATTCAGCTGTGTGGCAAATCCAGCATGGCGTGACCTCAACAGTGTCAGCTAAATGCTTCTCTAACTACACATAGGATTGATGTTGTTTATATAATAAACTTCAAACTTGTTGCCATGCTGAAGTAACAGTTAGGCTATCATTATTTATTCTATTCTGACTAAGTTGTAGCTGAGCAAACAATAACAAACAACAACATTTTATGCAGTGAACTTTAATTTTTGTACAGATTGTTAATGGCTCTGATTATATGCCTACGAAGATGTGTAAATGTAAGCAAAGTTATTTCATGGAAGATTATCTCATACAAACAAATGTGAGTCAAATGTCAACATTCAAGAAAATATGTCAACTTTAAAAGTGAACATGTACAATGGTGGTGTTCCTGACTGGTCCTGCAGGTCCATGCCACCAAGCCGTCTGAAGGGTCGAGGCCAGACAAGACCTAAGGCAGGGTGAGCATTTTAAATTTCACCTTCCAGAGGAATATGTTGATACAGCACGTCTAGAATAAGTCGAAGACCTCCAACCTTCTTGAGAACTAGAAAGTAGCAGGAATAATAACCAGGTCCTACTTCTGGCACTAGCATCCTCTTAAATGCCCCTTCGGTCAAAAGGGATTGCACTTCGTGAGGCAAATGGAGAGATGGTCGTCTCTCAGTCGCTGAGGGGGGCTCTGGAAGGTGGGGCAGAGAAGAGAAAGAGGGTAAGGCGTATCTCCTTCAAACAATCTGTAAGAGCCGCCTGCCTGACGTGATCAATTGCCAACCCAGTAAGAAGGTTGATTCTGCTGTACACCATGTGGCTGTGTCCCTGCAAAAGCATGCTGAAGAGGTTTAGCAGATGAGGCTACAGGGGAAACCGGGGAAGGGTTTCTGCTGGGCAGCGCAATTTCCTTGGCATTGGAGAGAGTGGGCACCACTACCTGTGGGGGCTGGACAGGTTGGCAGTAAAGTACGCCTCGGCCAAAGCCAAAAAACAAGTGATGCGCCTGTTGCAATTAGCCAGGTGGGCAGAAAAACCCAGCATGTGAGCAGTAGCCCTGCTCTACTTAAAACGACTGGACATTGTCAGAGAACCCAGTTGATCGCTGCCATACATGGTGGCGAATGGCATTGCTGGTGCCTAAGGCCTCCTTGATGAAATTGGTGGTGTCCAAGCCACAACGAATTGTGAACTTGGCAGAATCACAATAATCTTGAATAGCTTGAAAGAGTACAGGATGAAGGTCTTTGAGCACACCAGAGTCCGCTTGTGCACTGGATCCAAAAGAACTAGCGAGTAGCATTCCAACAAACAGCAGCATTAATGGGTCAGAGGGCCAATCTTGTAGAAGGAAAGACACATTTCCACTCGCCTAACTTCCCTATTGAGGAGTGGTGAGAAATGTGATGGAATAAGAGTAGCAGTGGAAGCTCAGACCACTAAGTTGTCTGGTGGCAGGTGCTAAGAAAGAAAAGCTGAGTCGCCAGAAGCAGTGTGATGGCATCTGGTAATCTGTCACCTGATTGGGGGGGGTCAGAATGCTTGTGACTGATACTCCTCCTGAGGCGTGAGCCGGGAGGTCGTTGTTTGTTAAGATTGTGACCTTGTTAAGATTGTGACCTTATATTTTTAACTTGCACGTTTTTTATCAGCTTACCTTGCAGCTTCTTAAGCTCACACCACTTAGTTTGATTACGAAGCTAAGTTGTTTATACTCGCTCCGCTTGACTAAAAAGCGGTAGCGTTATTTCTCCCCCTTCCCCTGCTACATGCGGGTTAGAAAATTGCTCAGACTCACCCCAGCCGATCTTAACGCTGTTAAGGGTGTTTCGATTTAACTTCCTCGGCCATCTTGGAGTGGGGTAGCCTTCGAAGGCACCCGATTGGCCCCTATAAAAGGGAAAGCGCCGCATTGGTTCCCAATCCTTGTGACTGATACTCCTCCTGAGGAGTGAGCCGGGAGGTCGTTGTTTGTTAAGATTGTGACCTTGTTAAGATTGTGACCTTATATTTTTAACTTGCACGTTTTTTATCAGCTGACCTTGCAGCTTCTTAAGCTCACACCACCTACTTTGATTACGAAGCTAAGTTGTTTATACTCGCTCCGCTTGACTAAAAAGCGGTAGCGTTATTTCTCCCCTTTCCCCTGCTACATGCGGGTTAGAATATTGCTCAGACTCACCCCAGCCGATCTTAACACTGTTAAGGGTGTTTCGATTTAACTTCGTCGGCCATCTTGGAGTGGGGTAGCCTTCCAAGGCACCAGATTGGCCCCTATAAAAACGGAAGCCCATGCCTCCGTGCAGCGGACGCGATCAGCGGACGCGCCTGACCTGCGCCGGAGTCGTGCCAGAGTCCTGCCCGTCTGCGCCCGTCCGCGACCAGGATGCGGCCGCAGACGCAGGTACTGTTCTACAGGGCTCTCCCCCTCTCATAACCTATGACAGCGCCAGGCTTAAATCCCTGCGCCCTTTACATTGTACTATACCATTATCCATTAGTACAGCTGTCACTCCCCGTTTACCTCTTAAAAAATGCTCCTCAGATTTATCAGTCGATGCTAAGCACGATTGCCTCCTTGTGCAGTCAACCTCTTCGCAGGCACGTTTAAAAGCTGGCCTACTAAACTGTTGGTCCTTAGTAAAACATTCCCTTGATGTATTCCATACCTTGGAAGAGGATAAATGGGATTTATTGTTTCTCACTGAGACGTGGTTAGGAGAGGACACTAACCCTGCGTTACACCTAGCAATCCCTCCGGGATACAGCATATTATGCGCCAATAGACAAAGCCCACATCCTGGGGGTGGAGTGGCCATTATATACAGAACCCATTGGACCATCTCGTCCTTTTCCTATTACCAAGTAGAACGCATTGAAGCACTCCCTTTCTGTATTAAAATTTCGTCCAATTTCACACTCTCTGGTCTTCTGGCTTACCGATCCCCCAATTCCAAACCTTCCCATCTCCCAGCTTTTCTAGACTATGTTCTTCAAGCCTCACTGCGATATGCCAACTTTACTCTCCTCGGGGATTTTAATCTCCATGTTGATAATCCTGAGGATACTGCTTCCCTCAATTTTTTGTCCACTCTAGCAGTTGGCGGACTGAATCAAGTCATTAGCTGTCCTACTCACAAAGCGGGCCACACCCTTGATCTAATCTGCACTAACTTGGATGACTTAGATGCCCTTGCTCCTCTACCTATAGTGTGGTCGGATCATCTGCTTGTTCCCTTTACACTACCCTGCCAACATATAAACCGACATATTTGCCCGGCTAAACAACAGGGTAGAAATTGGAGTAAAATTTCTCCGGACAGCTTGGCTCCTCACCTTCCATCTGTTGACCTCCTTGATACGGATCTAGATCTCGATACACGACTCACTAATTTTAATGACCGGATTACTTCCGTAATCGATCTCATTGCCCCAGTTAGGCCCATAAAAACCTATCGCTCCGCCCCCTGGGCCCCATGGTATTCAAATGATCTTCGAAACCTTAGATCGGAATGTAAACATCTTGAGAGGCGCTGGAGAATCACCTATTCACTTGACTGTAAAATTCTTTATAAAGCTGCTTTAAAAAACTATAGGAAGAAGATCATAGAACACAAAAGAGCATTCCTAGAAGAAAAAATTAATCACTCCCAAGGTTCATCTAGGGAAATATTTGAGACAGATCTTTTACAGATCCCCTGGCACTGAAACGTCCTCCAGTGGTATCACAGACTCTTTGCGATAATCTCTCTATCTTTTTCAAGAACAAAATAGCCACCATCTATGACTCGTTCCCTAGTAACACTCCTGCAAATAAAAGTCCCACTTCTGCCTCTTCCTCCAGACCTGATTCCCTGTTCTCTGGCTTTGCAGAGATCACTTTGGAACAATCTCTTGCGGAACTTCTTAAAACCAAATCTGGCTCTCCGCTGGACCCATGGCCCGCTAAACAATACAAGTCTTTAGCCCCTATTCTTAATCCCTCACTGAATAGGATCTGGAATGATTCATTGCAGCTGGGACTTTTTCCAGATACATGGAAACAAGCACGATTGGTCCCTATTATTAAGAAGGCTAGTGCTGACCCGAGCGAGCCGGCTAATTACAGGCCAATCTCTCTACTACCTGCCCCTGCTAAAGTACTTGAAAGACTGGCTCAACAACAACTAGCAGGCTTTCTTGGAACCTCAGGTGCTTTCCACGACTCTCAGCATGGCTTTAGGCCAGGATACAGTACTGAGTCGGCCCTAATTGAGATGTCAGACGCAGTAAGATGGAGGTTGGACGAGGGATCAAGAGCGGTGTTGGTGCTGCTGGACTTGTCGGCAGCATTCAACACCGTTTCCCACCCCCTCCTCCTCGAACGCCTCCACTCAAAGGGCATCCGGGGCACGGCCTTAGGATGGATATCATCTTTCCTGTCTAACCGGTCTCAGGCAGTTTTCACCCCCCCATTCACTTCTGAAAGCCGCCCGCTTCGGTGGGGAGTTCCTCAGGGCTCCTCGTTGAGCCCCCTTTTATTTAATGTTTACTTTTCCCCACTTTTTGATATCATCGCCCAAACTGGTATAAAGGTCACCTCCTACGCTGATGATATCCAGCTTTTATTTACATTTAGTGACATCTCCCCCTCAACATTTGACCCCTTAAAAAACTGCCTCCGTACAATCGCCCTATGGATGGACAATAATATCCTAAGACTGAATGCAGGGAAAACGGAGGTTCTCTTTTTCCATCAGCCTTCGCCTCTTGACCCTAACAGCTGGTGGCCCCTTGATTTAAGTGCCCCCCCCTCCCAAAAGACTCTGTGAAGAATCTTGGAGTTAAATGGGACTCCAACCTCATTTTTCAACAGCATGTTCACACAGTCTCTGCTGCATGTCTAACCAAGATCAGAATGATAAAAAAGTTCATTCACTTTCTACCCAGTAACACCAGGAAGATCGTAGTACAGGCGTTAATTACATCACACCTGGACTACGCTAATACCCTCTACTCTGGTCTGTCTGTAGGGCTTTGTCATCGCCTACAGACGGTCCAGAATGCGGCGGTGGGACTAGTTGCAGGTGTTCCCCTACGTGAGCATATTGCTCCCCACCGTCGTGAACTTCACTGGTTACCACTGCACAAAAGGGTAGAATTCAAAACCCTGGTTCTAGCTCATCGGGCCATGCAAGGAAAAGGCTCTGCCTATCTAACCACTTGCCTTATCCCTTACAATAACATCAGGACCTTACGCTCCTCATCTAAAAATCTCCTTACAGGTCCCAGATTTAGGAAAACCCGCTCAGGTGGGAAAACCTTCCCAGTGTTAACTGCGGCCCTCTGGAATAAACTTCCTAATGCCATCCGGCTGATCAAGGATTAACAACTTTTCCGGAAAGCCCTCAAAACGTATCTGTTCTGTTGATCGACCTCCGCCTTAAGCAACCTTCCAAGGCTGTATGTAGTCACACAGGAGCGCCGGGACACCCCGTTGGGGTAGCTGTGCGCGATACCAAAATACACTAAATAAATAAATAAATAAATGCGGTTTAGCCCAAGCCCCCAATAAAGTATTTATCAATGCCTTACTAAATGGAAGAAGGGGCTCAGCAGATGTTTGACCTGGTTGGATGACTTCTGTGAAGGAATTGGTTTTAACCTTCAGGGTAGAGAGCTGAAGGTCAAGTACCTTGGCCACCATATGCTTCACACTGGCATAAGAAGCAGATTCCTCTGTGGCTGGTCCAGAGGGAGGAAAAAGTCCTGCATCAATTGTCAAGCTGGTAGGGCTGAGAGAATTCTTCAACCGGGACACAATCATTATCCGAATCATTCCAAAATAGGAAATGCAGAGAGTATTGTCGAGCTTGTGGCAATTCAAGTAGTGGAAGAGGTGCCTCCGATGAATTTGGGCGGAAGGCTCATCAAGGTGGCATTAGACGCGAAGTCGGCATCAGTGTACCCGGAGCTGGTATGGGTCATGGCACTGGAAGTGGAGACAGAAAAAAAAGCAGGAGGCGAGTTAGGCTGGCGCCCAAGGCGAAGCTGGCAGCAGCATCCTAGGAGGAAGGCATCTTGGCTCCTTGGGGCCCAGAGGCACGCCAGAGGGAGTCAGCAGGGATCCAAAGAGCATGGCTGCACTGAACTATTCAATCTAACTGGATATAGCTGAAGGTCCCAGGAACTCAGGTTAAGCCGTAACCAACTGTGGAATCAGCTCCGAAATCGACCGATTTCGGGAGTGAGATCGAGAAGGGTCGCAAAACCCCAGAGTTTACTCAGGTAAATGTGGGTAGCGCGAGGAAGTGAAAACCTGCTTAAATATTTTGTGTTTGTTACGCTTACCCGAGGATTTGGAGCATGACAAAGACCCGCCTCTGAAGCAGCTCCATCGACTCCGGGAATGAGAGCAATATCGAACCTTGGGCGCAAAGCATGACTTGGAATGGTCCCAGCATGAAGTCTTCTTATGCCTGGCAACGTAACATTTTGCCTCGCGTTCCCTGTGGCCTTCAGGTTCAAAGACACGCACTTGCCGCAGACCTTGGCGTTATGGCTCAACAGGCACTACAAGCACACCTGCTGGGGTTCCGTCACAGAAATGAATTCGCGATAGTCTCTATAGAGTTTAAAACCAGTCATTTTATAGGGGGACATTCCATGGACACTGAAGAATATTTGTGGAAAGTACCAAAGTAAGTCTCTCTGAGAAACAAGAGAGAACTCCGGATCTGCATTGGATGGTAAAAAGGAACTGACGTCAGCACACAGGAAAGTTGCCAAAGTCTCCACACCTCATTTCTGGAGTGGAACGACAAAAATGCGGAGCCGGACGGTGCCACTTTCCAGTACGCAGAGTTTCCGGATCCAGTCTGACACCTGGGGAGTATTCAAAAGGTAAGGAATCTGCAGTTAGAAGTCTCTAACAGAAAAGCTTGTTTAGATTATAATTATCATGATAGATAGGAAATGGTATGATAGAGTATAGCATGTACGGATTAGAATTACGATGATCATAATTCAAATTCTAGCAAGGAGACTAAAATAGGTTAAACAGAGTGAAAATGGCAAATATTATGGCAGGCAAGGCAAATTCTACCGTACACTAGCTCTCATTAAATATATATACCATGTCATGTAAACATTGCTGGAAAACTTAGAATTGTCCGTGTGACTTGCCAACTGGCTTATTAACAAGAGAACTTCGTAAGGGGAGCATGGCTCCCAAGCACACACCAAACTGCCCTTCTTCCATCAAGGGAGAGACAAAGTTATAGAGGTTTTGTGTTTAGCTATCCTGGCTGTTCATCATAAGTAGCACAGTACCCATTGTTGTGGGAAGATGACTAGAGAACATAGTAACCCATTGCTAGGCACAGTCTCCTAGAGCCACAATGGTAGCCAGGGTAGTATGGCAACCTCATACTGTTAAAGGTAGCTGTGCACAAGCTGAGACTAGAAGCTATCACTGTATAGCATGCACAGCTGGCAAAGCGTTACACAAGCAAATTTCACTTGGTTAGGCATATCATATCAATATGGCAATATGCACATAATAAACCCTGTAGGGCCCAATAAACTTACATCTGAACGACCATGAGTGAGGGTATTTAGTGAGGTACTATACCCTAAGTAGTATTGCAGTATACATTACCGTAAAGTTCATCATAGATAACAATTGACAACAGTGTGGACAATAGGGGGAGGGGTATAGTGGTAAATGACACCACACCAAGAGCTAGATGTTCAAAGCATTTCTGAGGTAGCAAACGCTTTGCAATGTCCTAAACCCATTTTGGGATTCAGTAACAGGATACCAAATCTCAAAATGAGGTTAGAAGGCCATAACAAATCATTATTTGGAGGGGGCATGTTTAGGGCGTCCTTTTCATATACCGATTTTCTAATCAAGGTTTTGCAACTTAAGGCTGGTGCAAAACAAAGACATATAGAAATTTTACCCACTCCCAACATGGAGTGGTAAGCGATTCGCAAAAGGGAAGAGGTGGGGAACCCTTCCCTTTTGTGAATACAAAAAAAGGTTGCTAGAGAATAGAAAGTTGTCCAGGGAACCAATATCTACGGTCAAACATCTTTTAAAAAGTTTCTTTTTTTTTGTTTGGGTAAACGAAGCCCCTTTTCCTTCATGGAAAATGGGCTGCATTAAAAAAAAATGTAAAAGTGATCATCGACCTTGTAATCTGCTCACCCCAGAAGGCCATCATCCCTGTGATGGGCACCAATCGTTGTGAGCTGCAATTTGCAATCTACCTCTTTAACAGCGATGAGGTGGGTTGTTTTGTGACCCACTATGAATAAGAATTTTGGCAATCAACCTATATGTACATAGGTTGGTTCTTAACATTCCACACTGATTGCATTATTTCATTATCTGGCCTCAAATGTATTAAGTACTGTAGCACAGCGTACCATTTCAACAGCAATGTAGAGCTAAAATGAAAATACATTGTCACCATGTATCATAATTAGCTAGTCATTCCTCACTGTCACCACATTTACTCCAAATTCACGGGAGCTGATAGATTATAATCCTGTTGCCACATTTTATTTTAAAAGAATATTTGTGACTGTGAGTTTGTTTTCTTTATAAAAATTATTTCCACGTCGCTTTTCTTAATTTCATTAGTAGCATACATATTACATTTTCAACTAACTTGATTTGGACCATGGAACTTCTTTATTAGCTTTACTGTAAATTAGGCATTGCTGTTTGAGCCAAGATACCAGGGTAAGCTATGAATTTCAAGAGAACCTACTTGATTTTGTGTGACAAGTAGCCTGGGCCGGGTGAGATAGCAGGCACAGCACATATTAACACTTAGACATCTCACCACCATTAGATGTCTCTCACATTCACAAAAGCAAATTAATTCTACATATCTATACATTTATGATATTCTCAGCCTCGGCTCCTTACCAACAGCTTACATTTCAAAATTGTAAAAGCAAAAATGGATACTTACTCATTTGACTTTTCACTTCCAGGTATGATTTTTACATATGATTTTGGAAACCATCCTTTTAGCCCATGCACCTCTCCAAACCACCAATTTTCCTGTTGTTCGAGTACAGTAATAATATCATTTTTCGAGAAGTTCAAGTGGTTATCCTTCTTTGCAGTCCATGAGCACAGAGCTTGTGCTTTTAAGCTCTCTACAGCTTGGCCCTGTAAATTACATTTTAGATTAAACACAAATAAGCTTGAAATAATTCACATTGATATTGCCTGACAAGTTCAAAACCTCTGTCTCCATAAACCAAATACATTTTCCACATAACACATTAAACTTCTGATACAAACCAAATAATCACTCTGAATGATTGTAGCTTAAAAGCACAGTTTTCAAACTGTCTGCTACCCACAGACTTAAAAAAAAATATATATATTTTTCCATCCAACCAGCAGTTACATATCATTCAAGACATTTCAATCGTCAATGTTCAGTAATACATATCGTTTGGAGTTACAATCTATATCATACACAGTTATCACTTTTGTCATTCCCGAATCAGCAGATGGTATCCCACCCTACATGTGTCTCTACACTCCCCATCGACTCGACACTCCCTGTTTCCCGCAACATCTATTACCTGTGTGGTACACCAGTAAGGGTATCGTGAGGACTAGTTACTTCATGAGTCAGATCGTGATTCGGGCTCTGGTGCTGCCTGTAAGTATTGGACAAGCGGCTCCCAGAAATCTCTGGGCCGTGAAGCTTGTGGAATTTCCTCAGCATAAGTCTCCAGCATAGTTTTACAATAGGTCATGTCTGTGATCCAGTCTTTAAGTCTAGGGGGTGTCTTGCTTCCCCACCTCAGCGCAATACGCCTTTTTGCAAGCAGCAATGCTACTGCCAAGAATTTCCTGCGTCTAGCATGTTTAAGATTCCTGACATCCAAAATGCATGCCAAGGGAGTGTTGGGGATCTGCTCTGATAACATTTCAGATAGTGTGGCGGTGACTTCACCCCAATATGTCTGCAGTTGTGGGCATGACCATGAGGTATGTAAAAAGTCAGCGCACGGTGCATTGCACCTCTGGCAGGTGTCTGTCTCTCTTTGGCCTAGCCTGTGTAGTTTGGCTGGTGTACAATATAGTTGATGGAGGAATTTGAAATGGATGGTTCGCAAGTTGCAGTTTGACGTGAGAAGTGTGAGTTGTGTGCAGCTATAGTGCCAGTCTTGTTCATCTATTGTCTCTCCTAACGCTACCTCCAATCTACCCAAAAACGCGGTAGGTTTCTCGGCCTGTTCCTCTTGGGCTGCGTTATATAAGCGTGTTACCAGATTTTTCCGGTTGGGAGCCGTTAACAATATTTGTAATGTATTCAGTTGTGAGGGTTCATCCGGGAATGTGGTGTATAAGGACCGGATGGCCGTACGTAGTCGCAAATATGCGAATTTCTTCAGGGGGAGTTGATGAGCACAAAATGAGAGGTCTGTCCATTTAATGGAGGTATTATGGGGGTATAATTGTCCCATAGAGGTCAGTCCCATCTCCGTCAGTAATTTATGCATTTTCGTTTCTTGTGTTACGGTAAGCTTAGGGTGTCTCGACAAGGGCAGCGCCTGTGCATACACCGGCAACTTGCGTGCTCTGTGTGCCAAGGCATGCCACGCCCTTGAGGTGCATTGAGCAGTGCGAATCTTGTCACTTGGTGTGTACCTTATCGGGTCGGCTATGAGCGCAGTCAGTGGCAGAGGAACAACGCTGTCTTTTTCTACCGCCATGTGTGGTATATAGAATAACCAAAACAGATTGCCAGTACTGTGCAATAGTTTTACAAGAGAATAGAATTTTAATTATTTTTCGGATTTAGTTAGTTTTTTTGGATTTTTTAAAAAAGATTTTTTCATATTTACATCATCAAATAATACACGTTGTTTAAAAACAGTTATTGAAAAATGGAGGAGTGAAACTTTTTAAAGGACAAAAGAAGTGGTAGTGGGAGTGATTTATACAAACATTTAACACAGAAGTAGACACAAAACACGTGTACGCAAGACAAAGATGAACAAAACTAACTAAATCCGAAAAAGAATTAAAATAACAATAAAAAGAAATTACGTTTTCTACTATAAAGTTCGACTGAAAGAGTGGTCATTTTTGAAATTGCGACTAGGAGCTTTTTCTTCTATTCTCTTGTAAAACTATTGCACAGTACTGGCAATCTGTTTTGGTTATTCTCTAAGTGGCGTAGCCTTACTGTGCCTTTCGCCAGACCCTCCCAGTTCCGTAATGTGTGGTATATATGCATGTGGTTTCTTCCAGTAGTGTGCATGCTGTGCTTGTGCGCAAAGGTAATATAGATGGAAATCCTGAGCCCCAAAGCATCCTAAATTATATGGTTGGGTTAAGACCTTCCAGCTCGTTCTGACCTGAGTACCTGCCCATGTGAGTTTTTGCAAAATAGAGCGTAATCTTACGAAGAAGGCCGCATTCAACCACATTGGTACATTCCAGAACAGATATAGAAACCTGGGTAATATAATCATTTTCTTTAAAGCTATCCTGTCCGCCATTGAGATAGGCATTTTTATTCATTTATCTACCTGCTCCTTTAATCTCACCAGCGCCTTTCCATAGTTCTCCCTAATAACCAATTCTGGGTCACGGTGGATCCAGACCCTTAAGTATTTAACTGGATCTGTCCGCCATTTTAAAGGGTATTCCAGATGAGGTTCTTCTGTTTCCGAAGTTAAAGGTATCACAACTGATTTATCCCAGTTTATTCGAAGGCTGGCATACTGTTCATATCTAACATATTCCCTAATAAGAGGGTTTAGATTCTTATCTGGGTGTGTGGTGTAGAGGACCATGTCTTCGGCGTACAATGCTATTCCAATGGGGCGGAGACCCAATTGCAGGGCCGAGTCAGAGTGTTTCTGTCGAATCTTACAGGCCAGTGGTTCTACGATTAGTGCATAGAGCATGGGTGGTAGCGGGCAGCCTTGTCTGGTACCACGCTTTACCTCTATGGGATTGGATGTGTAGCCATTTATTCTGACCCGTGTCTTAGGCATAGCATACAATAACGATATCCATTTAGGGAATGGCTCTGGGAACCCCATTTTGCGAAGAGTGACGAACACCGATTGGAATGCCTTGGCAGCATCTAAAAGGGCCACAGTCGCTGATGTGTCCGGGTCGAATTGTATGGTATAGCGCAAAAATGGTACGGATGTTGTGGGTGGTGGACCGTGTCGGCATAAAGCCTGCCTGGTCTGGCAACACCAGGTTGCATAGAAGCGGTTGTATTCTGTTCGCTATTATTTTAGCTAAAATCTTAGCGTCTATGTTTTTCAGGGATAGAAGCCTGTATGACTCGCACTCAGTGGGATCCTTACCTGGTTTCGGGAATGCTATCAGGAGTGCCTCACTTAGTGAGGTCGGAATGTGCCTTCTTCATAAGCGTCTGCAAGCATTTCAGCCAAATGTGGGATCAACAGATTACGCAATTCTTTATTAAATTTGCCCGGAATGCCATCCAGCCCCAGTGCTTTATTGTTGGGTAGGGAGTTAATGGCTTCTATTATTTCATCTCGGGTGATATGGTGACAAAAGTATTCTAGGTGAGTGTCTGCTGACCATGCCAGCGACACGTCATCTAGATAATCACGAATTTCTGACGAGGAAGACTTTGCCTGAGCAATGTACAGTTTAGTGTAGAATTGGGTAAAGCATTCAAATATGGCTGGAGGGTCGTATACTGTTTTACGCTGCTCGTCCTGCATGTGTGTAATGTGCGTTGAAGTGTAAGTGGGCCTAATTTTGTATGACAATGCTCTGCCAGGTCTCCCTCCCCATAGTTCCTAGCCGTGTATTTGCGCGAGATGTATTTTATCTCGTCATCTGCAAATTCATTGTATTTATTAATCTGTGTTCTGATGTTGGCCAATAGTATTTTATCGTGTGTGTCTTCAAATTTGCGTTCCAGTCTGGCAATTTCAGCTTCTGTTCTTTCTAATTGTCCCTGTATATCCTTTAGTATACCTGCGTGTTTACTAATACAGTGTACCCTTATGGTGACTTTGAAAGCCTCCCAAAATGTTCTTGTCCTCTGTACTGATCCTGAGTTATGTTCGAAAAAGTCATGATAGCTTGGCGTAGCTCTTCCCGAAATACCTGGTCCTGTAGTGCTGTTTGCCTCAATCTCCACGTGAATTGCCTTGGGGTGTGTGTCAGGATTTGTAGTGTGATGCGAACCGGGGCATGGTCCGAAAGCATTTTTGGTAAGTGTTCAATCTCAGTAGTCCATGGGCATGCATCCCGAAATATCAGGCAATAATCAAGTCTGGACCACGTGAGGTATGTTGAGGAGAAGCACGTACCCTCTTTACGGTCCGGTTGTCTATGTCGCCATATGTCCACTATGTCCCAGTCCTCTATCCCATCCCTTAATACTTTGGCCCAGTGTTTACCATATCTGTCAATCCCAGGTGACCTATCTAGTGTGGGTTCTAGGCAGGTGTTAAAGTCTCCACCCCAGAGAATACTGCCGGGTTGGAGTTTGAGTAATTGCGTCCAGTATTGTGCATAGAAAGACGGGTCATCATTATTCGGGTCATACACATTTACAATTGTTGGCACCGTGCCCCCAAAGCAGCCTTGCACTATAACATAGTGCCTTTGATCATCTTTCACAGATTTAATGAGCGTGAAAGGTGTATTACGTTTTCCCAGAGCAGGACCCACCTCGCATAGGAGGAATAGGATGATGTCAATCTGTATGTAGCCCACTTGGCCCCTATTTGTTTCTCTCTTAGTTCCATCAGGTGTGTCTCTTGTAAGCAGGCTACATCAATTTTGTGCCTGTCCAGGTATGCTAGTACCTTGCGTATTTTCCGTGGGTTGTGTAGTCCCCTAACATTCCACGTTAGGTGCGTCAGTGGTCTGTGCTGATTTAGGGTATCAGCCATCTGCCGATTCTCTGCCATCAATTCGGTGCATGTGTCTATGATAGCTGAAAGTTTCTCCCATGTGCCTGTCCGCTACATTGCCACTGGTCAGAGTTTTCTGTTTACCCTCCTTCCCCACCCCCACCTTCCCCTTCCTAGTGGAGGCATTCCCAACATTAACAAATAACATTTCCCCAAGTGAAGAATTAAAAGAAAAACAATATAACAGTTTGTGTGGTACACACGTAGGGGTCAGAGTTGCCCACCCGTTGCTTGTGGCTTAGACCACATCGGTAAACGCCCTGAACATGCATATCACTAATTCCAACACTTTACAAAAGTTCGAAGCAAGGCTGTGAGAGAGACCTCTCCAGCAGAGGCCAATGAGCCCATTCTGTATCAAGTCAATAAAAGGTATGACAACACAACAGAGCATTAACCTTACATTACTAATGAAGTCCGAAATCTAGGTCAGTTAAATATAAGTGATGAATTTCAGTGTTTTTTAAGTTGTAAAACAGTAGGTATTTTTTCGTATTAGAAGACCTACATAGAACCCCACAGTAACCTTTGTTTTTTTTCAGTAAACATATATCAGTTTTAATAACAAAAAATAGGTAGTAAAGACCCACCATGTACTAAAATGCACTGTATTAAATGTGTGCTAAACACATGTGAAGAAACTCGCAGGGAAGGGTTACTCTTCGGAGTGTGTCTGATATTTAGGGAAGATAAACTTGGACATGGTGTTGGGAGTATACATGGGAGCTTTAGGTCAATCAGGAAGTGAAGGTGGGATCAAGTTTGCCTACTGTAAATGAGAATGAAATTCTGAATCTGTTATGCATAGAGGAACGCTCCTCGTCTTTACTCTTTCTTGCAGGCTTTTCTGGTCTCCAGAGCACAAGAGATGTATGGTGTGTTTAGGAGGCCGGAGAAGATTGAGAGATTTTCAAAGGATAGTTTCTTCTCTTTAACATACATCAATCATCGGTAAGCTAGAAAGTAAGTTTAGTTACCTCCACCATCATGTGCAACTACTGTTAATTCTCTCACAGAAACGCCTGAACGAGAAATCTTCATGGTTTCATTCACCATTCTTTACAGTACAAATTTTCGAGAGTTCCTCCTATTTAGCACACAACCACTAAATGTATCTATATATACTTACCTCTCCACACCTGCCAGGAATCAAGCCTCATGCTCCGTACTATGGCACAATATAGGGCTTCAGTGCATATCGAATATAAGGAATAGCTCTCTTTATAGAGACTTCCTTACTTTGCCCGGGGACAGAAGAGAAGGCATTTGCATACACTCCCATATCGAATTAAACTCTGCTCCAGTGGCAAAAGCCTTTGCTTGGCTTCCTGTTCCTTGAACTTGTCCACGCACCCTTTTTTTAACCCATTCCCGGTTTCGTGCTTCGTTACCTATCAGCGTTGCCACCCTCACCCTTTGACTTACTGAATGACGGCTGCTTAGTCTGACTATCCTGACTGCCTGGACTTCGTTGTGCCCGGTCAAAAGTTACCTGCCTCCGCGCTTGTCTTCCGTCTAACAACGGGATACACTTCCAACATTGTTTCCACACCAAAGACGGGTTTCCCGAGACGTGGTTGCATTGCAACATTGTTTCCTACGTCCGAGATGGCCTCCAGAGACGTGTTTTTCTCATTTCTGTGCGCGTGTAGAAACCAAGAAGGACGCTGTCTTCTGTTGCCCTTCAACGCTGTTTAGGTCGAGAGTCAGCGAAGGACCTATTGTTATCGCTTTCGGGGGAATCTGAGACAGCGTTCAGCCACGCGCCTCTGCTGTCTCAGATTCGTCCTCGAGGGCGCGCACGGCGCCGTGCACATCCCCTGCCTCCCATTCACAGCCTCTCTCAATCACACACAGCCACACTCACGCATGCGCACACACTGTCCCACGCGCACACACTCACCCCCCTCCCGCCCCAGGCATACACACACACGCAGGCAGGCACGCACACACACATACACACACACATGCACGCACCCCCCTCCCCCACCACTCACAGGCTCACGCGCACACACACGCACGCACACACAGACACACATATCCCCCCCCTCCACTCACCGTGCTCTTTTGTCGCGTCGCCTTGCTGCGCTCCTTTTCTCCGGCGCATCTCCACACGCGGGGCACTTCTCTGGATTTTCACGACACACGGGGCTCTCCCTCCATGATGGGAGCCCCGCATCAACGAGCAACACCGGCCTCTTCCAGCCGCGTTACAGGCCCCGCCCATGTCACGGGCAAGGATGCCTGACTTTCTGGTTTTGCCCCCGCCGGCAACACTGCTTCTTCAGCGTAAACTGGGCGGCTCGTAGGTTTCGTTTTCGTTTTGACTTGTTAAATGTTGAGTTTATTTCTTAGACCGTGTACTTATTTATTTATTAGAGTTCAAGGGCATTGGCTCAAGAAAACATACCCTTTGTGACTATCCAGTTCTGCTTGCATACAAGCAGCCCGGTGTTCGTTTTCAAGGTATTTGTGTAGCGCTTAAAGACAGGGTTTCCAAGCGCTTGGCGATCAGGCCCTGGAAGCTAGTGATAGATGAGTGATGCAGTTAGGTGGCAAAACTGTGTAATGTGTAGATTTAGTACATGTATAGTGCAGGGGCGCGGGAGGCATTAGAAACACCGGATGAGAATGGGCGCTTGTCCTCAGCATCTAAGTGCTATAAAGACAAAGGTAGGTAGTGAGGGTTAAGAATAAACTGGTGCCAAAACGCATCAGTAGGGGGTAACCAGGCAGGATCTGAAGCGGTGCATAATGTGGAATTTTCTTTTGGGCAGTATTAATGGACTATTTTGACATTTGTACATGCGTTACCTCTTTCTGGGTAGAGTTTTCACCTCACTAGTATTAGTGTAATAAAATACAACAATAATCAAATTGAAGGTGACCAGATAACACTTGCGGTAGGCTCGCCATTGCATAGCAACGTGTGGCAGCGTTATTTTTGTTATTAGCTTCCCTTCAGTTTTTTTTGCAGTAGATGAATAATTATGTGGCAAATACCGTAAATCATTAATTATGTAGAAGGCAAATCTCACTGTTACTCTGCAGTAGCTTACATTTAATTTCCAAAGCTAGGAGCCCCTAAGGGACCCCACCTCTCTGGCACACGTACCAGGTGACTGGGTCCAAGACAATCTGGCCAGGGGTCCTCTTGTACCAATACTAACGCTGTTACCTGATATTTTCGTATTGTATGTACGCTCGGTGTTTGGTCACTCCTGTGTGCAGGCTTGGTCTCAGGTGTCTGTAAAAGAGCCGCCGCATTTCTTATTGACCTGCCATTGTCAGGGTGCTCAGGTTAGTGCATTTTATGAAATGTTTATTTTTTGGTCTGCGTCATGCACTGCCCACATGTGAAAAATCTGCATGTCTCTGAGTTTTAGTGTTTTTTTTTCATTTGTGTTCGTCCTGGGGAGAGCAGCGTTAAGGTTTTTTTTAAATTGCAGGAAGATTGATTCAGAGGACAATGTATTCTTTTAACAGCTCTCCCACAATTATGTTTGTTTCAGGAACCTGGCCACTGGTTGAATACTTGCCTGTGATCTTGGCAAACCAAGCTAGCCCATGTGTACAAGTGTGCTTTAAAGAAACGAAGAAATAAATAGACCCCACTGCTTCTCAGTTACTTAAACTCTGCCATAATCACAAGGAAAAAGTCCGTCCAGCAATCGCTGCAGATGAATGAAGAGGAAGAGAAACCAAAATTACAAGCAAACCCAGCAATCTCAATCTCTCAGTGGCAGGCAGGGACTTGGTCTCTTCATAAGGCGGCTGTGAAGTAATGTCATGAAGTTTACTGCCTAGTGCAGTAACATGAACTGGTGTATAGGAGCAGAGGAAGTGATGTGCCTAAACCCTATTGCTGTGCAATTTCATCTCCTACTTATCGTTCTTTCAGCCTACGGCGAGCCTATAACGCTTCATTCTGTAACGTATTCAGTACTTCAGCCCCTTCAATTCCATAGGGGCCCATCACAACAAGAGCATACCTGGGGCCTCTAGATCGTGTGCTTTTTGATTATCTATTTCTAAATCCGCCTCTGAAAATGTGAAAACTACTTTTGCAAAACGATATGAAAGATGTGTACATTAAAAGCATTCCCAATCCGGTCCGTCACTCCATATCTTCCATATTTAAAGCACCCCCCATGTCAATGCACCTAGAGTCTAATGGAAAACAAAACATGCCAGAATACTTCAGCTGGGACAGGGGAGGCACCAGAGGGATACTATTCTTAAGTGTGCAAAGATGTGGTTCAGCTGATCTCTATTGCTCACACTAGTGTTGCAAGATTTATTAATGGTTATATCCTATATGGTGTGATATCCTATTGCTAAGGGACCACTGAAGGAGCGGAAAGGGACAGGTAGCAGTTGTCTGCGTGAGAAACCTAACCATGGTAAGGGATCAGCTAAACATCCAAGAGAGTGGGAAATGTGGCACAGGCCCTCCCAAAAGTAACCCCTCGTCCCTTTGTTTCTCATGTGGCTCGTGTCCCGCAGGAGGATAGTAAGAATGTTGTGGGGCACCTGGCAAAGCAGGCAGCAGTACAACATTTCAGTCCTCTTGGCACTGAAAATGTTGTTTTTTAGATGTGGCTTAACAGAGCATCTGTTTAAGAGACCATGTTACCAATTCTGTTATTTTTTGCAACATTTTCCCCTCCATCGGCATAGCAAGGGAAGGTAGTGATAGACAAGTGTGTGCGGGTGTCCCACAGTAATGCCATCTTACCACCGTCGGGCCCAGTTTGGGCAAATTGGCATTACGTTTCTTGTCATAGGATAATGGTAAGGGATAAAGAAAATCTTTGTGGAATCCTGAACATCTTCAACTAATGGGGTAGAATCCTTAAGGTGGAACTTGCATCATGCTAGGTGCTTTTTATGTCTCACCTGGCGAAAGAAGTGCATGCACTGCTCTCGCCATGGAGAGCACCTTTTGGAATCAATTCAGCGGAGGGCTTGTATGCGCGCGTCTGCACGGACAAACATGGCTGCTCTTGCCATGTGTCCATAGCAAACAACAGCATGCGCGTGTCCGTAGGGACCGTGAACAGCCCGGCGCCATTTGGCGTGTTGCATTTTGGTGTCCTTGCGTGTCCTAGCATCGGAAATGCTGTTTTAAAGTCCATACGTGAGGCGATTACAGAAGAGGCCTGCACTTCCCACCCGTACCGGACCATCTTTCAAACTCCTCGCCCGCGCCGCCTCCTCTTCCTACTCGCAGCGCACACAGGTGGCCTGAGCCGGGACTGGCAACAGTTTGGTGTTTTGCACGGAAACAACCCTTGTGCCAGGAAATAGTACTTCTGTTGCTGGGGAGTGCCCTACAACAGCAGTTGGGGGTGGGTACGCCCATCACGAGTGAGTGACAGACCCGGAACAATCTGCGGCAACTACAACTGAGCTACTTTCGGTTTCTGTTGGAAGGCAGGGCAGTGCACGGCGACACCCCTGAATAACTGGACTTTGTGGAAGAAGGTAACATTGTTATTTGTAATATCAATACATCTAAGTCACGTAACTACAACACATATTTCATAAAAAAATACTAAAGGTGTCACATTTGTGAAAAGTTAAAACTATTGGCATTGTAAATGACAAAGCTAATAATTTCGCTATTTTCAAAACCAACACATAAATAAAATATTTGTCATTTACAATACCAATAGCTCAAACTTTCCTAATGCGAGACCTAGTTCATTGCATATGCTTGTTTACTTTGACAGCCTTAATTCTGCCAAGCTCCACCTGTATTTCCAAACTCCCTGCATCATTGAAAAGTTCACTCATCTCCTATTCTCCCCACTGCAGCACCTCCTGCCCATTACTTCCACTTACAGAGACACCAACTTTTGCCTTTCTGTTGTTTTTTACTTTGTGGCTGTCTGAACCCTTTTGAATAGTTACTCCACCTCGCTCCCCTCCTGGCCTACTTTACTCGGTGATAAAGAAAACATTTATCACACATTGGATTAGAGTGCTGTAATTCTAGACTTATCCTACAAGGTGCTCGGAGATATTTAGTTTTTGTTTATGTGCGACATGCACTGTAGTATAGCGTATTGTCCCTAGTAGACTAAGGAATAATTGAATGTACTCGGATACCCTTTCCAGTTTTGCTGCAGTTCTGACGTTTGGATCTTGGAGTAACTTACTGTCCCCTAAGAGAAGACTGAAGCGGTCGGCGGTGGTGCTCTTCTCCTTATCTCCCCTTGAGCAGTGCTTTTAATGAGAATTGTAACTCTCTCATTGAGGAACTGTTTTTGAGGAGTTTGGAGGAAATCTCTTTGTTCCCGTGGAAGCAGATTGTTTTCAGGTTAGTGGGAGTCTTGAGCTTTACAGAAAGCCAAGCCCACGGCTTTTATATTCCTCCTGAGCGAATATGAATCCTGAAGGGGCAGGTGTTCTTCTATGAATGTCACCCTGCAGTGTGCACTACAGAGCCCCTCATTGGAAGAGCTTTTGTAGAATTACAGTCAGAAGTAGGAGGGTTAAGGACCAAGAACCAACGCCTTCAATCCGAGTTGGTTCAGGTTAGAACCCAAACCTTAGCAGACACCCGAGCAACAGGGCCCATTCATAGGAGTAAGAAAAGTTCTATACAGCCTGCACATTTTACAAACCCTTCCCCTACTACTAGTCCTATGCCCAAAGAAGAAGCAACCCTTCCCCGTTCAAGTCACAGTTCACACACCTAGTTCACGCCCGAAAGATTCAATGGAAATAGTGCTAAATACAGTACATTTATGAATCAATGTAGGTTATAGTTTCTTTGTAAAGCGACCTTATTTCCTGATGATGAAGTGAAAGTGGCCTTTGTTATTTTGTACTTAACAGGTAATGCAGGGGGGCATGCCTGGCTGCCTAAGATGGCGGTTGTGGTCCGATAGAGCTCCGGATCTCCTGGGGGGGAATAACTTCTCCTGTACCGTTGCACTGTCCACTGCTAGCCCCAAACATGGGTCCTGGGACGCTGGAGCCCCACTGCGCTGAAAAATTCCTTGTTTGATCAAGAAGACGGTGAGACGCCGGAGTTATAGACCGGGGCCTACCTGCCGCGCGACGCGGGCGGATATTGAGACCCGCTATGAGGCGCGGGCCCGCGCGCGGCACAGACGGCTGTGGACGCCCCGGCTTGCAATTGGCCTTTGGTTGGGAAACATAGTGACCCTCTGGCTCCTGGCTGGTGCTGTTCTGCCTACTCTTCGCGCACCGCCGGGGAGCGGCGCAGCCGCATGGGGGCCCCCGGCGTGAGGAGAAGTGCAGCTGTGTGAAGCTCTACAGGAATTGCCACTCTGAAATAGTGCATTGAGCGGAGGACCGCATCTACCGAGTAAGGGACGGTGTGGAGGCGCCTCGATTGTCTCTAGAGGCTGCGCCGCAAGGAGGACTCAGATTGTGGCCTACCTGCTGCCGGGTACAGGCGGAGACCAGGGCCTGCAGTGAAAAGGTTAAGGGCATGTAGGATCCGGAACAAAGCATGGAAACTCCTTAAATCGTTTCTCTCAGACCGAGTCCAGATGGTGTCTCTTTGTGATTACAAAACCAAACCAGTTGTGCTGCCTTGCGGAGTCCCACAGGGGTCCTCGCTTAGTCCTACGCTGTTTAAAGTATACGTCTCCTCTTTGGCCCCACTAATTAGTAGTTTTGGATTTAATCTTACAACATATGCTGACGATACTCAAATTGTGGTGTCTCTCTTACCCGGGCAGGAACTAGGGACTAAGACGCGTTTTCAGGACTGCATGGAAGCAGTAGGCAAATGGATGGGGGACAACTGTCTAAAATTGAACTCTGATAAGACAGAGGTGATTTTATTTGGTAATGACCATAATTTTTGGACTCCTAATTGGTGGCCGCCATCGATGGGTTCCCTTCCTACACCTACGAAGAAGTTGAAGGTGTTATTGTGGACGACAAACTCAACTTTGGAGACCAAATAAACGCAGTTTCATCTAAAACGGCATTTGTTATCAAAACAATAAAAAAATATCTGCAGTGGTGTGGAAAATAACGAAATTGATGTACATAAGCAGCGTTCATTTGTCCTTTCCCATTCCCTTCCCTGTACGTTAACCACACCACTCCGCCAGTAAAAGCCCGTGCCCACATGTACCTGATAGCCATTTTTTTAGGCACCATGGCCTGTTAGCCCGCTCATCGGAATCCCCGGCTTCCCTCCTGCGCGTATTTGAACCCCCCCCCCCTCTCACATACATAGACCATGAAACCCTCTCCCTCTGCGCGACCCTGCTATGAAAAGCAACCCTCCTGCTTGACCCACGCAAAGTCCCCCATTTCCTCTTGAAGAAGTATCCCTCGCCTCAGCTGACATAACCCCCCAGCTGTATCCGACTGCCCCCGTTCTCTCATGTGCGGGTCATAAGACCTCTCTCTCTATGCGACTCTGTCCCTGTGCGCACCCTGGCTCTCCCCTCCTCCCTCACAAGGACAAGTCATAAACCTTCTTCTTCTGCAAGACCCTGTCCTTGGGAGTCACGCCCGCGCCAGACCAGCACCTCCTTTCCTTTCATGAATAACCCCTTTGTTAGTAAACCCACCCTCCGCGATGGACTATCCACACATGTCCGAGGCCATCACCTAAGCCGGGAGACACTGTTTACTGCCCCTTATTGTATGAAATCGCTCCTCCTCAAAGGACCCACTATTGATTCTGGCCTCCCCACCCCCTGGGCTACGATCAGGCGCACATATCCCAAGAATCGGCGGAACACTCAGCTGTTTGATTACCCCCTCCTCTTATCAGCAGGTCAAGGGCTTCTATTGTGGATGCATGTGGGGTGGGATTGACACGAGGATTAGGGGGATGTCGTTTTCTTGTTTCACAATGCCGTTGTTGCAATAAGGAATGTTTTGTAAGGTATAAAAGGCGATGCCTCTGAGAACTTGGCAGAGCACCTCCCGAAAGACACTGTGTTTCGTGTCCGAAATGACAGGCTCTCCTCATGAGAAATAAAACTCTGTTCTTGTGATTCCTGCTCCCAGCGCCCGTCTCTTTATTTGGTAACTATTCAGAATGGGAACTAAGAGGCGACTTGCGCCAGCAGCCCGGGCATCGATAGTAATATGGGCTCACTTTCCACAGTGGTTACTGCTTTGGTTTTATCAAAGCTTGACTATTGTAATGGCCTGTATTTAAACATTCAGGAACGCTTTATGAACAAGCTTCAGATGCTGCAGAATGCTGCAGCTAGGCTCCTCACTGGTACGCCAAGGTTTGCCTCAATTTCTGGAGGTATAAAAAAACGTAATTGGCTTACCGTGAGAAATAGAGTTAGTTTCAAGGCATTGTGTACGGTCTATAAGGCTCTACATGGTACTGGACCGGAATTTCTAAGAAAACAATTCACATGGTATGCACCAACAAGGAATCTCAGCTCTTCGAGGGCCAAGTTGTCTACCGTGCCCGCAATCAAAAAGGCAACTTGGGGAGGCAAACACTTCGTACTTGGGGCAGCGGAGGCTTGGAACGACTTTCAGACAGTCTACTGATTTATCATCCTTCAGGAAAAGCCTGAAAACATGTCAGTTTGACAAATAGTTTGGTTTGAACTATCACACACTCTCTTTTGCCTTACGCCTTTTGTTGGCATCTGGGTATTGGAAAGGTAACTAGCGCCAGGACACCTCCGGGTAATCGTGCGCTATATAAGTTATCATAACATAACATAACATATAACAAAAGCGGGCCCGAACATGGCGCGGATGGCTGCAGGCGTTGGGGCGCGGGACCGGCCCGCGACTGAGCAACGATGCAGCCTCCTGACCTCTGCTGATCCACCTGCCCTTCCCGCTCCATCGGGGGGGATGCCGCGCCGCGGGTGCCCCTGGCGTGAGACGGCGGATGACCATTCGGCCTGAAGGTGGCGCCGCCCTGGGGTCAAGTATCGAGTGGAGATCGGGGCACAACGACAGTAGGACAGCAACGAGGCAGAAAGACCCATCGTGGGATGGTGCGGTGAGTGTAGACACTGTGCGATCCCACACTAGCCCCGACAACCCGCCCCTGAAGTTGCTGAACTGAAAAGCACGCCTGGGTGGGCCCTTAGACCCCTGAGGACAGAAAAGCTAGGGCATTGCAGACATCTCGCGAAGGCCTTGGGGGGAGTGCCAGCGGACTACTGTGGACACTGGGGGGTCCGGACTGGGACAGTTCCCCCCCCCTACGGTGGAGAGGGACTTCACACAGGCTGCCCATCCTATTTGCGCCCCCCAGCTGCTGGACCTGCCATTCCGGTACGGAGTGTCTGCATCTACTGGGGGGAACCAGGTGTTGTCCCACTGTGGCACGTACCATAGTGCATATGTAGGAAAGAACACACTGGTTGGCCTTGAACGG
This sequence comes from Lissotriton vulgaris, assembly GCF_964263255.1. NCBI lineage: Eukaryota > Metazoa > Chordata > Amphibia > Caudata > Salamandridae > Lissotriton > Lissotriton vulgaris. Next base: position 220,284,710 of record NC_141694.1, on the reverse strand, counting down.
AGGTCCTGATTGACTACTTTGGTGCGCCGCTAGCTATCCCTGCCCGAAAATGTAGGTCTGCCTTGCCTTGCTCAGTGTGGGACCGGCTCATTCACTCCTGTGAACGGTCGGACCGGTTGGTTGCTGTGTGGGTGAGGCGGGCTTGCAGAAGGGAGTGGGCTCTGGCACAGTTTCACCCTCTTGGGAATTGGCCTACTCCCGGGGTCGTTGGGTCTCGACGGCGGCGCTCACCTGGCCTCCACTATTTGGGAAGCAGAGACGTAAGCATACCACCGCCCAGGGCGTCGCAAGCACTCCTCCTAACAATCCACGGAGACGGGCTAGGGTTGAACTTAGCCTAGCATTCACATCATGGGCAGAAGCCGGGCGAAGACGCTGGAGGGCCAACAGGGGACTAACCCCCACACTATGTGATTGAACACACTAGCCGGCCCCCCCTCGCCAGGGGCAGATTCTATGGGTCACACTGATTGAACACCTGATAAGCTAGACCTTATCCTTAAGGATATCCGAGACTCTCGAATGGCGCTCGAGATGCAGATGGGGACCCTTACCACAGGGCTGACACTACTCAGGGCGGACCATGGCAAGCTAGCTGACACGGTCAATCTATCACTGACCTCACCCCCAGAGTTGTAGACCACTCGTCTACTATACAAGAGCTGCAACAACAGATGACGACGCTCCTGGATCGAGTGGAAGATGCGGAGGGCACGAACAGACGCAATAATATACACGTTATTGGCCTGCCGGTAAGCAGCGAGGGGGGTAGGGCAGCAGAGTTTATGGAACAAGGGTTCAGAGACCACATAGCCCGAGGGACTCTACCCATACTTCTGCGTTGAACGAGCCCACAGGATTCCAACTGGACAGCCCAGACCTGGCGCACCTCCCCGCCCTCTGATAGTTAAAATCCTAAATTACACGGACCGCGAAGTACTGCTCCAGAAGGTGAGGGAAAAATCGCTCATTCAATTTGAAAACCACTGTATATTACTGTACCCCGACTATACCGTTCTAGTACAGAGGCAGAGATCGTCCTATCAAGCCGCAAAGAAAAAACTTCAGAAAGCACAACTCAAATATGCTTTGTTATATCCTGCCCGGCTGAAAGTTATTCACGACAAAAAGACTCACTTCTTCGAAAGCCCGGCGGATGCCGAGGAGTGGATGGAAGGAATGTGCATTGGTTCTAGCCAACTCAGCCACTCGGACTTCTCTTCACAGGTGTGAGAAGGTGGCCTGATATGCAGTGCTCACTATTCTAGTGAACACTATGTATCAGTCCAGCAACCCTTATTGATGATTGGTTGTAAGTCAACCTTATAGACCAGCTATCCTAGTAGCGTGGATACGAGCAGTCTAAGGCTAAAGACTCGAGAGGGCGTGTTAAGCCAGCTGTTATACCACACATATACCCCTTGAATACCAAGTGAAAGGACACCACACAAGTGTTATGAAAATAAACAAGATATTTATTAAGAATCACAACAGCCCTGTACTCTTTATGAGGACAGGGTACTAAGCACAAAACAAAACTCTTACGAAAAAACTTAAGTTAGCACAGTATATACAAATGCCCGAGGGGGCACGGAAAACCATATACTCTGAAAGTGGAATGCGAAATTACTAGCAGGTAAGTAGAGTACTAATAGGCTTTGGAATCGCTAGATCTTGACTATAGAATCTTCAGATTACTTCTAGGAGACCCAGGGGACTCGGGTGCAGAGTGTGCACTCTCACGCGTGATGCGGGACAAAGTCTATGATAGCTAGTAATGACAAAGTTAGTGTTCTCGGGCGAACCCGACCTGGTAGGAGGAAAACGAAAGTGGATTCTGACCCTTGGATAGTGAGGCTATGCTGGGGCACCGAAATGCCGAAGTTACCTAGCCCAGGGGCTGCAGCTGCATAGGTCTCAAAAGACGTCGGGAATGCTCGTAGACGGACCAGGAGCCTGGAAGAAAGAAGTTGCTGGCAGGCGACCGTTGAAGAAAGTTCAATGGATCCAAGCCTGGATCGAAGGAAGAGGACACCTGAAAGCAGAGGGGACCAAGTTCGAGACTACTAGCCAGTAGTCAGGTGGCACCAGGAGGGCACCGGATGGTAGTCACCTCGACTAGGTGAGTGGGTGACGCTGTGCTCGCAGATCTCACGGACCAGGAGGCGTTGTCGGCGACCAGGATGGAGGGGCGAGCTGTCCCACGATGGATGAAGCTGTCGGTGTCGCTGGACCCAGGATTGGGCAACAAAGCCTTGGCAAATTCAAGCCCACTCGGTGGACTCAAAATGGCGTCTAGAGTGGACGAGGAGGGTCCGGGGTGCCTCTCTTGAAGAAGGAAGCAAGGGCCAGTCTGGAGCAACCAGACCAGCAGCAGTGATGTCGTCGGGCGTCGTTAAGAAGGCCACAAGCCAGCCGGCTAGTAGCCAAACAACGCGGTGAGCAGGCAAAAGCAGAAGGGCCCCACGCAGATCGTGGAGATGCTGGAGGGCTGATCTTCGGTGCTGGAGCTGCTCAGGGTTGGGGCTTCTCGGACCCCAAAGCACTCACCAGTGGAAGACTCGGTGGGCTTGTGGCAAAGAAGTCGTGCAGTCTTGGCGATCGTCGGTCCCTCGAGGTCTCGTCGCACTCACAGTTCTCAGCTTTGCTGTAGAGGTGAGTAGAGGTCAGAGGTGCCAGGGAAGCCGGGTCTCGTCGAGCTGGGTCGTCGGATTCGTGAAGAAGGACTTGCAGCAGACCGCAGTGTTCTTAGGATGGTGCCCGCTTGATGCAGGGTGACTACTCCTTAGCCACAAGGGAGAATCTTGAAGAAGGAAATCTTGATGTCTTTCGCAGAAAGTCGTGTCTTGATTCCAAAGATGATCTAATTTGAACAGGGGGCCCGCTCCTATCTTTATACTAAAAAAGGGGGCTGACCCGGTGACTAGGTCCTGCCTATGGGTGGGACTAGGAGGGGGGTGGTTACACCCCTCTCCCATGCCGGACTTCCCCAGGCCAGGGGCTGGTGTGCCCCTGGAACTGGTTCAGACTGGCCTATGCGTAGTGAGCACCGGGGTGCCACTCAGCAGTCACCTTCCTGTAAAGCCCTGCCTACCCAGGATACACAAAACCATGTCTGGGACGGTGCTAGCACCGCCCCTGACAGGAAACCCTTTGTCCAGGCTCCCCTCGCTGGAAGGACTCCCAGCTGCAGGGGGTCAGACTCGTGTCTGTGGTGGCAGCATCCATTTTGTGGAGCTGAGGCTTCGTTTAACTTTAACCGGGGTTCACAGTTACATACATGTCGTGTCCCTCTAGAAGGGTGGAATGCTAACCCCGTCGCCAGAATTGGCGAGGGGTTAGTATTCCAATTCGTATGACACCTTACTCGACATGTTTTGATAAAGCAATACCAAAGATAGCATTTAACCACGAGGATTATAATGCACTTAAGAGTATATGGTATGCGATATCATGGAACAGCTATTAGGACTTGATTCCGCAAGCTGCAGACAGGCTCAGCTCATGCCAGAGCACCATCTCACACGATTCCAAGCACTCTGCCTTCAGGATTGTCAAGGCCTGCCATAGGAGTGACTGATAGGAATCTGTGTGTCCATTTTAGGGTTAGATATAGGTATACTATATCTACAGCAAAGGGTGATTACACGACTTTGCCCCAGCGGTCATGCAGCCAGTTGTGTCAAATTTAGGAGGCCAGCCAGGGGTGGCATAATACATGCTTCAGCCCCTGGTAGGCCCTGGGTACACCTATGCCCTGAGTTACAGGGTCTGATAAGGTGGCCCAGTACCAATTGGTAAATGCACCTAGGGTACATGTTGTAATTTAGAGAGAGAACAGCCAGGCTGTGGGTCTGATTGGCAGGCCCACAGCCAGAGAAAGTCGTAAACCAGTGAAACAAAAGCAAAAAATCTGGGTGATCATAGGATTGCAGACCCTACTCTCCTACAACAGGAATCAGGTAAACTTCCAAAACTGAACTCTCATCGATCCCAGAACTCCAACCGGAGCAGCGGAGGTGCTGGTCCCTCACGGATACAACAGCGGCGCGATCAGGAAGGGGCAATTGCTACTGCCGGTGCCTTCCGTGAAGACCCCAACAAACTCTACACGGATTCGGAGGACAGTACTCTACACTCAGACTCTGAACACAGCATAACTATTTTCCCCACGATCACACCCCGGGCAGCTGATGACATAATTGATCGGGGATGAGCAGTTAATTAGGCTCTGAGAAATGCTCTGCAATGCTAACCTCTACAGATAGCGTGGACTCCACACCCTGGAGACTGTCATATCCTTTTTATTTTTTTCAAGATGGGTCCTGTGAATGGTATTAGTCTGACTTATGCGGTTTACTAATGTAAATGCTTGAATGATTTGTTACAACGCTATAGGTTATACAGCTTTATAAATACGAATTGGGTTGAACACTTGTGGTGCTCCGGTATTATCCTACCCACATTCGACAGAGACGGAAACACTGTCTCTGACATGTCTGGCTACAACACCTACCCCCCCACCTACCCCCCCACACACTGGGGAAAGTCCTGTAGAGCCGTCGGGACCTTTGTATGAACATGGCCACGTCTGGAGACAGCTACCTCCCTATTGGCATATGCACCGTTATCTGTTATGTATTGTTTGTACACTGCTGTTGTGCCAAGTTCCGTTGATGTTTTAGAGGAAGGGTACTCCTGGGCAGCTGTGATATATTGCTCCACATGTGGGGTAGTCCCACACCACACACAGGAACCGGGACTGTTAAGATTATATGGTCTTATAATCTAATTACTTGGAACGAGCGGGGTTGGGGGCAATTCAGAAACAACATCGCATTCATGCTAATTTCCTCTGACATAAGACACAGATAGCATTCTTTCAAGAATCATATTTGACTGAGTCTGAGACTCAAAAAATGCGCAAGAAATGGAGTGGGCAGATTTACTCTACTAATTATTCTGCTTTTGCTAGGGGTGCCACCATTTGGATACGCCACGGGTGCCCTTCCTTGAGCTGGAACACCGGGTTGATGACCAGGGGCGGTTCATTTTGGTGAAAGGCACACTGGATGGCTCCCTGGTGGTCCTCGGCAGCGTTTACGCCTCCAATTTAGATCAGGAGAAATTATTGCACTGCTTGGGGACAGCATTGGTGGGCTGGTATGGTATCCCTTGAGTGCTGGAAGGGGACTGGAATGCTGTATTAGACGCTGCCCTAGATAGGTCACACCCGCCCCTTCATGGTACGAACGCTGGCAAACTGGCTTAACAATTTACTTGGGCTACGGGGTGGTCACTCTATGACACATGGCGATGCCTCTATCCTACCCACAAGGAATATTTCTTTTACTCTTCAGTACACAGTCTCCATACCAGGATCAATAGATTCCTCTGTTCAAGATCCATCATCACCCGGACTCAGCAGTCCACATATTTAGCAAAAACCTTCTCCAATCATAGCCCTTTGGAGCTCACGCTCGGCAGGGGTATGGTGCCCACCCCAGTGCCTACCCCAGTGCTCACCTGGAGGCTCCATCCACAATTACTAGAAGATGCTCCCTTTCACTTAACTCTCTCCAACACTATCACTAACTACTTAGCTGAAAACTGGAACACAGCCTCCTCACATTTAATTGAGTGGGACGCTCTGAAGGTGGTGGTTAGGGGGGCGTAGATCGGGCAGTTGGTGGGGGCCATACAGGAGATACAACAACGTTTAAAGAGCATCAAACAAAGTTTGAATGTTCTTGAACGGGAGGCTGTGTCTGATTCGAACGAACGAGAGGAGTTGCAGGCTGCCCATATAGACCACGCGGACACATTAGAGATAGACCAGATCCGTCAATTATAACTAGTATCCATACACCTGAGGGACACATGGTCCACACGCAAAGTGAAATAAACACTGCCTTTTATGATAAACTTAAAGCACTTCATGCACCCCCTGCTCCTATGGACGGCCCCTCTATCGTAGAGTTTTTACAATATCTCCCCTTTCCGGTAGTCTCAGATGATATGCGAAAAGACATAGATGGACCAATAACTCAACAGGAAATCCGAGCCGCAATTAAGGATCTGAATCGTAACAAAGCGCCTGGAATTGACACATATTTAGAGACCATGATACCAACATTAGAATCGGTGTACAAGGTTGCCTTTGAGACAGGTCACCTACCAACTTCCACCATGCAAGCGCTGGTCACATCGATACCCAAACTGGGGCGGGATAGAACGGAGCTGGCTAATTACAGACCCCTCTCCCTGCTAGCCACAGAATACAAAATTTTAAGTAAGACTCTGGCCAACAGTAAACAGCCATTTCTCAATACACTCATACACGGGGACCAATGCGGGTTCCTGCAGAACCGAAGCACGTCCCTTAATAACAGAGGGTTACACTATGTAATGACGGCCACCACCTCGGAGTACCCGCCAGCAGGATGCATAGCACTGGATCTTAGGCAGGCCTTTGGCTCTCTTGGGACTTCATGTTTGCGACGCTGCAACTGTTTGGGTTCCCGGATACGTACCTGAAATGGGTGTGATTATTGTATACATCCCCCACGGCCAGGGCACGCACTGGACAGTACAGATCAAAACAATACACTATTCATTCATTCACAGGGGCACACGGCAGGGGTGCCCACTATCTCCCCTGCTATTTGTGCTAGCATTAGAACCTCTAGCCATAGCTTTACGAGGCTCAGCGAACCAGCTCGGCATCCCCATTGATGGGGTGGACCACTTGTTATCCATCTATGCTGATGACATACTTCTGATTCTAAGAGATCTGAAAGCAGATAATGCCCCGCTCCCTGATATATTTTCCACTTCTGAACGCCTGTCAGGTCTGGCTATAAATCCCGGGAAGTCGACAGCCTACTTCTTCGGGGAAATACCATACCCCCTTAGCTTACAGTTTGGTGACTATGCCAGAGCCATCTCTGAACCTGTCACCAGGCAGGTCGCTCTCCCCACCGCCACGCAGCCCCCTGTGTGCCTGGTCTCCTGCTGCCACTGCCGCCCCTGCTAGCCGCTGCTGACTATTCTACACCCCGGTGCCTGCTGCCCCCCCTACCCTGTGACTCCTGTTGGGCCTCTGTGCCCTCGCCGCCACCTCTTCCCGCCGCTTTTTACCGCCGTTTCTGCCTTGCTTTCCCTTCCTGTGCCCCCTGCCTTCTGTGCCCCCACCACCACCTTCTTTCCGCATCATTGCCACTGTGTTTTCCCGCCGCTGTGCCCCTGCGGCCCCGCCCCCCTGACCCCATTGGCTGCCCCGCTCCCCCTCCCAGCTGCTCCTCCCTCCCTCTGACCTACATATGGAGGCCAGGCAGCGACCGCGCAGCAGACGCGCGCAGCGGACGCGCTGATTGTGCGCCTAAGGCAAGCCCATCTGCGCCCGTCCGCGCCCACCGCCAGGACCCCTGGCCCCAGTCGACGCCAGACCACATGACGGACCTACGACGCCGCCACCCTCAACGCCGGCCGAACCCCCGCTTGCTACCGAGCCACCCCGAAATGCACCCACGGACCCTTCACCTGCCAAGCCTGCAAATTCACCTGCCTCCGGACCTGCACTGCACCCAACAAGCCAAGCACCAGCAGCAACCACCTCAAGTGCATCCTGCTCAACACCCGCTCCGTCCACAGACACGCCATCGAACTCTGGAACCTGCTCACAGAAACCTGGATGAACGCCTCCTCAGCGCCTGACATCGCCATAGCCATCCCGGATGGATACAAGATCACCCGGAAGGACCGCGTCAACCAGACTGGAGGAGGAATCGCCATCGTACACAAGAACACCATCCGCATCACGACCAACCCCGATGATATCTTCACCGCCGCCGAACACCTCCATTTCCAGATACACACCGACCCCAAGACCACTCTCAGAGGCACCCTCATCTACAGACCCCCGGGACCACGCACCCAATTCAGCGAAGACATCGCCGACTTCATCAGCCCGCACGCCCTCCCCTCCGCTGACTACATCCTCCTAGGGGACCTCAACTTCCATCTGGAGAACAACAAGGACAGCAACACCACCACCCTGCTGGACAACCTCGCTAACCTCGGACTCCAGCAACTGGTGAACACCCCCACCCACTACGCCGACCACACGCTTGACCCAGTCTTCTCCTCCAGCAAACACATCTCCTTCAGCCACTCCACCGGACTCCATTGGACTGACCACAGCTGCATCCACTTCAGCTTCAGAAGAACCACGACCCACCACCACCCGCAACAGATTCCTCGCAGGAGCTGGAGCAAGATCACCGCTGAGCAGCTCGCCACCTCCCTCCGCCAGAACCCTCCCGCCAGCACAACTGACCCCAACGAAGAAGCCAACAACCTCACACAGTGGCTCGCCAACTGCGCAGATGACCTTGCACCACTGAAGAACCCTCCCAGCAGATCCGGCAGCAAGAAAGCCCGTTGGTTCACCGACGAACTCAAAATCTCCAAGAAGAACTGTCGCACCCTCGAGAAAGCCTGACACCACGACCAGACCACAGATAACATGACGGCCTTCAAGCACGCCACCCGCAAACACCACCAGCTGATCCGCACCACCAAGAAGACAGCATTCAAAGAACGGCTGGACAACAACAACCACAACAGCAAGGAACTCTTCAGCATCGTCAAAGAGTTCTCAAACCCCAGCGCCGGAAACGACGACATCACTCCCTCGCAAGACCTCTGCGAGTCACTCACCTCGTTCTTCCACCGCAAGATCGCCGATATACACAACAGCTTCGGTGCACCAACCATGCACCCAACCACCGAACCAACGCCCCCCACCACCACCATCTGCGAATGGACCACGGTCAGCAGCAAAGACACCACCCGCACGATGAACACCATCCACTCCGGATCACCAATCGACCCCTGCCCCCACCACGTCTTCAACAAAGCCGACTCCATCATCGCACCCCAACTCCGGGACATCATCAACACCTCCTTCAACACTGCCACCTTACCGGAGATCTGGAAGCACGCAGAGCTCAGCGCCCTCCTGAAGAAACTAACAGCGGACCCCACCGACCTCAAGAACTACAGCCCATCTCGCTCCTCCCTTTTCCTGCCAAAGTCATCGAGAAGACTGTCAACAGACAGCTTGCCGCCTTCCTCGAGACGAACGGTTCCCTCGACCCCTCGCAGTCCGGTTTCCGAGCCAACCACAGCACCGAGACCGCCCACATCGCAGCCACTGACGACATCAGATCCCTGCTCAACAACGGGGAAACAGCGGCCCTCATCCTCCTGGACCTCTCTGCAGCTTTCGACACTGTTTGCCACCGCACCCTAGTACAGCGCCTCAACAACATCGGAATCCAAGAGAAGGCACTGGAGTGGATCATCAAGTTCCTCGCCGGAAGAACCCAGAGAGTCCGCCTCCGCCCGTTCAGATCCGAGACCACCGAAGTCATCTGTGGCGTACCACAAGGATCATCACTCAACCCGACCCTCTTCAACGTCTACATGAGCCCTCTCGCAGCCATCGCATGCAAACACAACCTCAATATCATCTCCTAAGCCGACGACACCCAGCTGATCTTCTCCCTCATCAACGACCCCGCCACCGCCAGAACCAGCCTACACGAAGGGATGAAAGACGTCGCCGATTGGATGAACAGCCGCCTAAAACTGAACTCGGACAAGACGGAAATCCTCATCCTGGGATCATCGCCCTCCGCCTGGAACGACTCCTGGTGGCTCCCTGCCCTGGGCACCACTCCCAAACCAACGGACCACGCACGCAACCTGGGCTTCATCCTGGACTCCTCCCTCTCGATGACCTGACAAGTCAACCCCGTCTCATCATCATGATTCAAAACCCTGCGCATGCTCCGCAAGATCTTCCGTTGGATCCCCACCAAAACCAGGAAGACGATCACCCAGGCACTCGTCACCAGCAGGCTGGATTACGGAAACACGCTCTACGCCGGAACCACAGCTAAACTTCAGAAAAGACTCCAGCGCATCCAGAAAGCCTCCGCACGACTCGTCCTGGACATCCCCGACACAGCCACATCTCCGGCCACCTGAGAGACCTGCACTGGCTCCCCGTCAGCAAGAGGATCACGTTCAGACTCCACACCCACGCACACAAGGCCCTCCACGACCTGGGCCCCAAGTACCTCAACAACCGCCTGACCTTCTTCGCGCCCACCCGCCAGCTACGATCGTCCAGCCTCGCCCTCGCCGACGTACCACGCATCCGCAAAGCCACCGCCGGGGGAAGATCCTTCTCCTACCTGGCAGCCAAGACATGGAACTCCCTCCCGATCCACCTCCGGCTGACCCAGGATCATCTCTCCTTCAGGAAGCTCCTCAAGACTTGGCTCTTCGAGCAGTAACGGACCCCTCCCCCCCAGCACCTTGAGACCCTCCCGGGTGAGTAGCGCGCTATACAAATGCCCATGATTGATTGATTGATTGATTGCCAGTGGCCCCCGACACCTTTAAATATCTAGGTATTCATGTCTACAGAAGGCAGGCGGATCAGATCGAAGGCAACATAGTGCGAGCTATAACGGCTCTTCGAGTCAGTGTGGCCTTCTGGTCCTCTCTGCCGTTGTCGGTGATGGGGAGAATCGCCATATCAAAAATGGTGATGCTGCCTCGCCTTTTATATAATTTCGTAAACTTGCATGTGATCTTTCCACAGTCCATTTTTAACTCATTTAATACTATTCTGGTGAATATCATCTGGGGCACTGGCCACAGACGAATAGGCCTGCGGAAGCTACAACTGGAGACCCAAAGTGGTGGCCTGGGTGCCCCTGACTTCAGTAGTCATTACTATGCCAGTTAACTCCAGTGGCTCTCCTTCTGGACGGCAGGGAGGAATCTGCAAGAGATTGGGGTTACGCCACAGAAGTTAGACCGGGGCGAACTGCACTCTTTACTATTGCCAAAGGCCAAAATTCCCATAGATAGTCCTCCCGTATTGAAAACTGCCCTACACTGTTGGAGTAAGGCACTATCATACACTTCTGCAGCGACTCCTTACGTCCCTAACATTCCCATCCTGGCTTTTCCGACACCACAAGGCAGGATCACGAGGGCCAGGACACAGGATTGGAAAGACAGTGGGGTAGAGGATATCGGTGCGTTCTTCTTGGATGGCACCATACTCGATCATGACTCCTTTGTGCGGGCTACGGGCGCACCCCCTCGTCTATACCTACTACACGCTACAGTGACACATTACATTAGGAACAAATGGGCCCCATAGCGGAATGAACCCACTCAGCATAACCTGGTACATCTCTTATACTATATAGGATCTGGGGGGCACTTGGTACGGTGGTTGTATACTGGTGGCCGAGCGCATGCAGCGATCACACTCACCTCCTTGATAGCGCACTGGTCTGAGGATGCTAATGTTGAACTCACTGATAAGCCCTGGAAATGTATGCTGGAACACCCCAAGAAGGTATCGCGTAACGTGAAACTGAAGTTCATCCAATCGATGATCCTTCATAAATCATACCTTACCCCCAAGAGGATCCATCGCATGTTCCCGGACACCCCTCATTGCTGCCCCCGCTGCAGAGGGGATGAGGCAGATTTCATTCATATGTTATGGTCTTGCCCCTGTCTTTGAGCCTACTGGGTGGGAGTGTGCCACACACTGAATGTAGTCACACAATTACCGGTCCCAACTGACGCTTTGAACTGCCTCATAGGCCTTCGTAAGCGCTCAGGAGTACAGAAGGTACGGTTAACATTTTTAGACTTAGCCCTCATATTGGCAGGGAGGTGGAAATCCCCCAGATGCCCCGCGATCTCCATTTGGCAAGCTGACCTGATTCAGTGGGAAAGAGCGGAGGGCTCAGCTCTTCGTAGAGAGGAAGAAAGGGGGACGAGAAAACAGCGTATATCGTTGGAATGGGAGGCTATGCTAATTGATTTGGAATCAGGGGACTTATTACCCCCGCAGGATACCCCGACCCCATAGCACATAATGCCACCTAGTAACTCCTCAACCTTTCACTCTGTGATCTAGGCTCGCACTTTTTACTTCAAGGAAACTACAGCCTGTACATTGTGCTGTTTATGATGATTTACCTTGATTACCTTTGCAGTGATAGTCAGGAGTGGGAGTGGGTGGGTTAGGGAGGGGGGGTTGGGATTACACAGGTTCTTGTTTTTCACTGGAAATGTACATGGCTTTGTGTTTGACGAATCCTATATTGAGCCTTCTCTGTTTATACTACCAACGGTATTACTTGAGACCATGATCCTTGGTGTTATAATTACACAGATTGACATACGCTTAATCTGCATACAACATATGCAATGTAACTACTATAAAAGGAAAAAGACTGCCTCTGTACAATTCTATTGCACTGTATATGGTAATGAAGTCATCAATAATGTCTGTTACAGGCAATGCAGCCAATTGGGCGGTGACACTGTTGGAAAACAATGATCCGTTGCTATATGACTTTACCCTGTTTCAGGAGAAAATGCAGAGCCTTTTTGCAAAGCACAAATTAATGCAGGCATAAGACAATGAGTTATTAAATTTAAAACATGGCTCCAAGGATTTGCTCACATACAGCACTTTTTTTCAACAGACTAGTTACTGAGACACATTGGCCAGAGGAAAAAAGAACCTCTTTGTTTTACAGATGAATTGAAAGACCTCCTTTTGCAGATAGTGGATCCCCCAGAGGAGTGCCCCGCTTTTATAGATCTAATAGTAAAACTAGATCATAGATTGACGGTAAGCCAAGGGGAAAAATCACACAATACACTTGCTAGTCAAAAGTGACAGGAAAGAGAGTAAGGACACCAAGGATAACTGTGAACTCATGCAAATTGGAGGCATGAGAGGTCCTCTATCTGCAGAGGAGAAAGAGAAAAGACAAAAGCTTAATTTGGGTCTGTATTGTGGGAAAAACTGGTACTTTGCAAGAGAGTGTCCGGTAAAATCTCGTACGCCTCCTAAATCCGTAGCGGGAATCAACTACGCTAAGCCACCGTCGGAAAACTGAAAAACTTGAAGGTACATGAGACCGGTTCTTCCAAGTGGTTTACCTCTTCAAGTCTATCAGTGTTATGCCAAAACAACAGTCACTGTGCCTAAATATTTCACCTTATCCGTAATCCTGATTATCTCGTCACACAGCAGAAAGATTCTGTCTGTTCTGTTGGATTCCTGGGCCACTGGATTCAAGCAAGCCGGGCTGAAGACGGCTGGAATGCCAGAAACCGGTCCTCGGAAGCTTGTTTCCGGTCCAGGGAAGGCATGGCTTGGCAGTTCGGGCTTGACTGTTCCCATGAGGCACAGGGTCAGACTGATTTGCATATAGCCATGTCTGAACTAGGGTGGCAGAGTGGGCTAAAGAACGGTGATGAATTAAACCCAGATCTTTTGACTGGGTGTGAGTGTTTGATTGGTTCAGATGCTCCGTCCATTACCACCCCCTTTTGTACTGAATCAGAATAGTAAGCAGTTCCTTATCTGTGCGTATATATATCGAAGAATATTCTTCGTCTCCGCTTTTCCTTCTCTGGCTGGATGCAAATGAAGAGCATGGACCGCATAATTCTTAAAATACCTTCAGTTTATTCTTACAGAGAATATATATATATATATATATATATATATATATATATATATATATATATATATATATATATATATATGAGTTACTTACCTTCGGTAACTATGTATCTGGTAGAGACTTTGTCTAGCCGCATATTCCTTGACTTAGAATATCCCCAGGCGTCAGACTGGATCCGGAAATTTTTTGCAGCAGCACATCTGCGCGCCATAGGACGGCACCACACGACCCAGCCCTGACGTCATCCATGTATGTGATGTCAGCGAGGGCATATAAGTCCCACCTAGCGCGCTGACGTCAGTTTCCTTCTTTTCCGCATGCAACGCAGATCCGGAGTGAGCGGTTCCTTGGCCTGTTTTCAGGTCTCCTTTTCAACGCTTCGCGTCAGGAACAGTGTGCGATGTCTTCGGGCCTAGGGACATGGAAGTATGCATCCTTGAGATCCAATGAAGTCATGAAATCGCCTTTGTTGAGGCGTTGTAGGATGTCTGAAAGAGTGACCATTCTGAAAGTGTGACTCTTTAGAAATGTGTTCAATTTTCTGAGGTTTAGGATAGGCCTCCACTCTCCTGACTTTTTGCGTTTGAGAAAGAAGCATGAGTAAAAGCCTTTCCTCCTTTGGGAAAAGGGGACCTTTTCTATTGCCCCTTTCTGAAGCATGGCACATGCTCTTTTTTGAGGAGATGACGGTGAGGGGAGTATGATCCCCCAAGAGGATTATTGGGTTGTTTTTGGATGAATTCCAATGTGTGGCCAAAAGGGATGAAATCCAAGACCCACTTGTCTGAAGTGATATCTCGCCAATGTTCGATATGCTCGGATTGCAAATCCTACTTACCAGTATGCATCTGTTCTTGGCATGTAGGGCTGCTGACATTCATATCTGTGCATAGATCGCCGCCTAGTGTTGGGTCCGGATGATTGCACATTGTTGTCCTGGAAGAGTCTTCGAAGTATCACGAGATAGGTGGCTCCTCCCCTGGACTACAGTGCGCATGGGCATCGCCTCCATCCCCAGATTGTTTTTAGCCATTGGCAGAGATGGAGTGAAGTATGTGAATGATGCCTATGCTGCGAGCAGATATATGAACATATACATATGTATGAAGACTGCAGCTGCTACAGACGCCGGGGAGGAGGGTGGGCGATATGAATGTCAGCAGCCCTACATGCCAAGAACAGATGCATACTGGTAAGTAGCATTTGCAGTTCGAGGCATGTGGGCTGCTGAATTCATATCTGTGCATAGAATACATAGCAGTCCTCCCATTATTGGCGGCCGCCCGTGCCAGCTGCAGCAGTCTGAAAAAGTGTCTTGAGAACAGCCTGACCAACAGCTACTTGCTGTTTGGAATGCACGTCTACACAGTAATGTTTAGTGAAAGTATGTGTGGTAGACCATGTGGCTGCTCTACAGATATCTTCTAAGGGAATATTACCTAAGAAAGCCATAGAGGCCCCCAGCTTCTTGGTGGAGTGGGCTCTTGGTGGAATTGTGAGAGTGCGCTTGGCCTTAGCGTAACAGATCTGAATGCATTTTACAATCCACCTAGCGATCCTAGCTTTGGAGATAGCGTTTCCCTTGTGGTGTGAGGCAAAAGCAACAAAAAGTTGCTTGGTCTTACGAAAATCTTTGGTCCTGTCAACGTAGTACATTAAGGCTCTTTTAACGTCAAGGGTGTGGAGCATCCGCTCCGCCAGCGACTCTGGGTTCTGAAAGAACACTGGCAACTCAATTGTTTGATTCATATGGAATTGAGATACAACCTTGGGTAAGAATTTGGGGTTAGTGCGGAGCACCACCCTGTTAGCGTGTACCTGGAAGAAAGGTTCTTGGATGGTGAGCGCCTGCAACTCGCTAACCCTCCGTAGCGATGTGATTGCTACTAAGAAAGCCACCTTCCAAGTCAGAAACTGAAGCTCACAAGAGTGCAGTGGCTCAAAGGGAGGACCCATCAGCCTAGTAAGAACCACGTTGAGGTTCCATTCCGGAGCTGGTGGAGTCCGTGGTGGAATGACCCTTTTGAGTCCTTCCAGAAAAGCCTTAATAGCAGGGACCTTAAAAAGTGACAGGTGTTGCCTATTCTGGAGGTAAGCTGCCATTGCAGACAAGTGAATGCGTATGGAAGAATACGCCAAGTTACATTGGTACAGGTGGAACAGGTAACAAATGATGTTCTGAATGGAAGCATCTAGCGGGTCAATATCGTGGTTTACACAGTAA
Organism: Lissotriton vulgaris; assembly: GCF_964263255.1. Lineage (NCBI taxonomy): Eukaryota > Metazoa > Chordata > Amphibia > Caudata > Salamandridae > Lissotriton > Lissotriton vulgaris. The sequence goes on along the minus strand of NC_141694.1, from coordinate 220,268,897 downwards.
ACGACAAAACGCTTCCATTTAGCCGCATAACAAGCTCTAGTAGTGGGCTTCCTTGCCTCCCGAATGATGTCCATGCAATCGGGGGGAAGATTGAGGTAGCCGAACTCTAGGACTTCAGGAGCCAGATCGCCAGGTTGAGCTGTTGCGGATCTGGGTGCTGAATGTCGCCATGGCTCTGCGTCAGAAGGCTGGGAGTGAGATGAAGCCTTTGATGCGGTACCACGGAGAGTTCCAGAAACGTGGTGTACCATGGTTGGCGAGCCCACGTTGGAGCAACCAGGATGAGAGTCATCGAGTGCTGCCTGAGCTTGCGTGCCACCAGCGGTATCAGAGGTGCTGGGGGAAAAGCGTACGCAAATCTGCCTGACCAGTTCATCCACATCGCATTGCCCTGTGATTGCGGGTGTGGGAACCTGGCGGCGAAGCTTTGGCATTTTGCGTTCTCCTTTGTGGCGAACAGGTCTATCTCTGGATGACCCCACCTTTGGAAGTACGGTTGGAGTACTGATGGATGTATCTCCCACTCGTGCATTTGATGGCTGTGCCTGCTGAGCAGGTCCGCCATCTGGTTGTCCTTGCCCGGGAGATGCTCTGCCATGAGGAAGATGTTCCTCTGAATGGCCCACTTCCACATGCTCTGAGCCAGATGAGACAGCTGCGGAGAGTGTGTGCCTCCCTGCTTCTGAATGTAGTACATGGCTGTCATGTTGTCCGTCCGGATCAACACGACCTTGTTGCACAGATGTACTTTGAACGCCTTCAAGGCCATGAAGATTGCCATCAGTTCCAACACATTGATGTGCATCTTCCTCTGCTGTAGTGTCCATAGTCCCTGCACTGTGTAGTGGAGTACATGCGCTCCCCATCCCAGGAGAGAAGCGTCCGTCGTCAGGATAATCTGTGGCACAGGCTCTTGGAATGGTCGGCCCTTGCAAAGGTTTTGTGGATTCCACCAATGCAGAGAGTTGTATGCCCGACCGCTCACCAACACTAGGTCTGTCAGTTGCCCATGAGCCTGAGTTCACTGACGTGCTAGGCACTCCTGAAGCGGACGCATATGTGCGTGCGGGACAATGGAGATGCAGGAGGCCATCATGCCTATCAACTGCATGAACACTTTCGCTGGAAGCGAGTGTTGAGGCCTGAATCGTTGGATCAGCGTTTGGATACTGGCGATTCTCACTGAATTTGGCTGCGCAGTGGCTGCCAGAGTGTTTATCGTCGCGCCCAGATACTGTCGTACATGGGCGGGCTGGAGATGGGATTTTGGGTAGTTCAGAGAGAATCCCAGATCGTGCAGGAGATGAATGGTGCGGGACACGTGGTCGGCGCACTGCTGTTCTGTTTTTGCCTGAATGAGCCAGTCGTCCAGATAAGGGTAGACGTGGACGTTCTGGCGTCGTAGATGCGCCGCCACAGTCGCCAGGCACTTTGTAAAGACCCTTGGCGCTGTGGTGACCCCGAACGGCAGAACCCTGAACTGGTAGTGCTGGTCTTGAATCGTGAATCTGAGATACTTCCTGTGGGAAGGATGCAGGGGGATATGAAAGTATGCATCCTTTAGATCCAACGTAGCCAGGAAGTCCCCCTGTTGAAGCAGAGGGAGTACCTGCTGTAACGTGAGCATATGGAAGTGCTCCGAGAGAATGTACCAGTTGAGGGGCCTGAGGTCCAGGATGGGCCTGAGGGATCCGTCCTTTTTGGGGATTAGAAAATACAGAGAGTAAACCCCTGTTCCCCTTTCTTGTAGTGGGACGAGCTCTATTGCCCCTTTTTGCAGCATGACCTGAACTTCCTGCTGCAACAAGTGCAAGTGCTCGCCGGACATAGGACGGCTTCTTGGAGGTATGTTTGGTGGAGTGGAAGAAAGTTCCAGACAGTAACCGTACTGGATAAGAGACTTGACCCACCTTTCCGTGGTGATGGATTTCCACGCGGGCAGGAACTGCTGGAGTCTCCCCCCGACCGGTGTTGTGTGGTCGGGGGGCAGTGACAAGACGTCACTGCTTGTTGGCGGTGGTGGACCTGGAGCTGTTGTTTCCACGTCCCCTGCCTTTGATGTTGTTGCCTCTGTAGCCACCTCTACCCTTGTTGGTGTATGAGGTTTGGGTATTACTTTTATAATACTGTGTGGACTGCGATGCCTGACCCCTTGAGGTGCCTCTGGTATTGGAGTGGCGAAAGGAACCACCCCGAAACTGCTGGGACTGGAGGGCCCCCATAGACTTAGCAGTGTCTGTGTTTTTCTTCATTTTTTCCAGTGTCGTATCCACCTCAGGGCCGAACAGGTGGTCAGGATTAACTGTTTGGTTCAGGATGGTTGTCTGTATATCCGGTTTGAAACCTGATATCCTAAGCCATGCATGTCTTCTCAGCAACACACTAGTGTTGATTGCCCTGGAGGCTGTATCAGCCACGTCCAGCGCACATTTGATGGAAGCGTTTGTGATGAGCTTTCCTTCCTGAATTAACATTTCCCCTGCCTCCTTGTACTGGTCAGGCAAGTGTTGCAGCAGTGTTTCTAGGGTGTCATAATGAGCCCTATCGTAGCGTGGAAGTAGGGCCTGCGTGTTTGAGATTCGCCAAATATTAGCTGCCTGCGCAGCAATCCGTTTCCCTGAGGCCTCAAATATTTTAGAATCTTTGTCTGGGGGAGGAGCTTCACCAGTGGTCTGCGAGTTCGCCCTCTTGCGTGCGTTGGATACAACCAAAGAGTCCAGTGGCAAGTGTCCCTTGATGTATGTTGGATCCGAGGGCGCTGCCTTATATTTTTTGTCAATGCGAGGATTGATGACACGCGCCCGAGTGGGCTCTTTGAAGACCTCAGTCGCGTGCTTTAGCACTCCCTTGAGCATTGGCAATGTCTTGACTGACTTTTCAGCCACTGAGAAAGTGTCAAACAAAAAGTCCACATCTACAGGATCCGAATGCAGCTCGACATCATGGTTAGCTGCAGCTCTCTCAATCAAAGCGTTGAAGGCTGCCGAGTCCTCCGTCGGTGAGGTCTTTGCCGCAAAGAGCTGCGGTTCCTGACCCGATTGCGGGTCCTCCGGGTCGCCCCCGGCAGACCAAGGTTCATGTTCCTCCTCCGGATCCGAGTACGGCGGATAGTTGTACTCGACCTCCTCATCGTCACCATCCCCTGCGGTGGAACGCGTTGGCGAATGTTCTAAGGCTTGTGGAGATGCAGGCTCCATCGGGGCCGAAGTACCCGCAGAATCCTTCTTGTTTTTGAGAGGAATACGAAAATGTTCCAACACCGGCTCCGTGGTGATTTTCCTCTTGAGGAGAGACAGTTTCCCGGTATTGGCGTCGATGATGACCTCTCGACGCTCTTCCTCTGCAAGTGGCTGGAGCCGAGGCTTCGACACCACCAATGCCGCTTTGGGCGTCGACACCTCCTTCGAGGGCACGCCTGCCCCATGCTTCGGAGCAAAAGCCTTTGGCGTCGACTTCGGCGGCAGGGTAAAGCGGATAGGCGTCTGCGCCTTTGTGGGCTTTGGTGTGTGCTTCGGCACCACATCCCCTGGTTCGGGAACCACAGCGTCCTTCCGAATCCGTTGCAGGGACTCCGCGACCTTTTTCGCCAAGGCTGGAGAGGGCTTGACCGGCTCGAGCGATCTCCCCGAGTCGGGAGTCGGGTCGGCGAGAGGCACCGTCTTCGGAGCCGACACTGCACGTTCCTTGTCCCCGACGGGCGGAGCCGTGGAATCGCCTTGACACTTCTTCGAAGCTTTCTTCGGGTCATCGACCTCGACCATCTTCGGCGCCGACGCGGCCGCGTCGGTCGCCTTCGGCGTCGACCCCGAGGCCCTCGGGTCGGCCATCTTGGCACGGCTCTTCAGGTCGGCCATTTTGAATTTCTTGGAAGTCGATGCCTCCAGAGCCTTCTGCACCAGTGCAGCTTTCACTTTCGGTTTCGAAACCGGAGGAGTGGATCCCAATGGCTTCACTTTCATTTTTGTTAACGGGAGTGGCGCATCAGAAATGTCCGTGACCGGGCCCGGAGACGGGGCTGCTGGACTAGTAGCGAGGTCTTGGGTAAGGCCCGAAGGCGATCCCTCGACCTGGGCCGCATGAAGGGGGTTGACCCCTGAGTCAGTCTGGGGATGCTCTTCCTCCGAGCTATCCCCCACGGTGGCAATGGCCCCATCGTCGTCCCCTACCTCGTCGCCGGCTTCGTCAAAGTCCTCGTCTCCCGCGTCGTAGGCATCCCCTTCAGACGCGGGGCTAGAGTCCGAAACCTGCAGGACATCGTCGTCTTCAACAAATTCTTCGAAGATGTCGTCCGGCGGGGGCGCCGGGGGTGCCGATAACTGGGCCTGGAGTCTAGCGGCCCGACGAATCTTGAGAGTCTTCTTACACCGGAACTTCGAGCAGGCCATACACCTGGCCTCATCATGGTCCGGTGACAAACATTTGTTGCACACAGGGTGCACATCGAGGTGTGAATACTTGGAGGTGCACACCGGGCACCTTTGGAACGGAGTTCGTTCCATGTCTGGAGCGTCGAGTAGGCCCGTCCGCGCCGAGAGCACGCGGATGGGTAGCAAGAGTTCGGAGCTGAGAACAGACAAAACCCGAACGAAACGATACCGACGCCCAGCCTAAAGACCTTTTGGTCTCGAGTTAGAAAAGTTATACAACTATCGATTCCGACAGAGGGAACCGAAACACATCCGAACCCAATGGCGGAAAAAAACAATCTGGGGATGGAGGCGATGCCCATGCGCACTGTAGTCCAGGGGAGGAGCTACCTATCTCGTGATACTTCGAAGACTCTTCCAAGACAACAATGTGCAATCATCCGGACCCAACACTAGGCGGCGATCTATGCACAGATATGAATTCAGCAGCCCACATGCCTCGAACATTGTCGCACCACTCGGGGGGAAAGAAAAGCAGCTGGTACCCTGTTGTAATCCCTGCTTGCAGCCGGTGTCATGGCCTTGGGATCCTGGCTTTCGTTTGGAGCCTTGCCTGGAGAAACCAGCTGCATTTGCTTGGCGGTATGATTGCTGCTGATATCCTTGACGTTATTACGGCTGAAAAGTCTGATAGGACTGGGAAGATTGGTAAGTCCCTCTATAATTGGAAAAGCCCCTACCTCGAGCTCCCCGAAAGGGCGCCTTGCGGTACTGCAGGGTTCCAAGCACCTAAGCAGTGTCCGTATCTTTCTTGATGGAGGTAAGCGCCTCATCAATATGGCTGCCGAATAGACTGTCACCATCATAGGCCATATCCAAGATCTTGGTCTGAACTTCTGGGCGGAAATGTGTTGCCTTTAACCACCCTTGGTGTCTTAAAACGGCAGCGCCAGCCAATTGCCTGAAACCAGTTGTGGCAATGTCCATAGCAATGTCAATGATTTCTGACGCTGCTCTTTCTCCTTCTTTGAGTATTTTAAGAAACTCTTATTTGCTATCTTCAGGAATGACCTCTTTCATTGAACCGATGTCAGACCACATTTGTCTATCATAACGGGCTAAAATGGCCAAAGCATTAGCCGCCCGAACTGAGACTGCTGCCATTGATGATAATTTCTTCCCAATTCAATCAAGACGTCGACCTTCCTTGCTTGGTGGAGAAATGATTGGCATAGATGGATTTTTTGATTGTGTCTGAGCAGCCTGAGAGATCACTGAGTCCGGTTTAGGGTGTAAATGTAAATGTATAGGCATTTATATAGCGCACTACTTACCCGGAGGGTCCCAAGTCGCTTCGACCGCTGCGAAACCCTTCCTGGCTTCCCTGAGAGATGGTCCCTTAATGGGTATCTCCAGGGTGAGACCAGGCATCCCCGGCAGTCTGGTGGGGCCGTTAGTGAAGATGAGGCAAGCTAATGCCCAGAGTTGCCGAGTGTGATCGCTGATCAGAGTGGGCACCGAGGCGAGAGAATTATCGAGTCCGCTGACCCTGGTCCAGAAACCTGCCGCGCCGGGAATCGAACCCTGGTCCCGGGCCGTCCTCTGCTCTCGGGTCTGCCGCCTCTAACCAGTGAGCCACACTACTTCAGACACGCAGGAGAGCCCGCAGGAGAGCCCGCCGGTGCTCTATATTTTGTATCCAACCTTGGCAGCTCGGGAACCACGGAAGATGGTGCCTTCATGACTTTGATTCCTTCTTGCCAAATATGATCAATGATGGGTAATGATCTGACCGTTTTTCTTGCCTGGTCCTTAAAATCATAAATTCCAACTGATCCACAACTGTTCGAAGATGAAATCTGATAGCGACCCTATCCTTAATGTTGTGGAATCCTCCAATATCCTCTGGAGGTGAGTCCGAAGGACGATGAGGCCGAGGGGATGGCGTGGCGCTATGTAGTCATCCCACTCATCCACTGGTGGAGTAGAGTCTGGAATTTCCCCTTCTTGCTGCTCCTCCTCAGATGTAGTAGGGACTTATCTGGGAGGAAGAGGAGTAATGGGACATGGTGCCATCCCAGGAGTGGCTGGAGGTAGAAGGAGCGGTGCTTGTGGAGCCACCTGCGAAGGTGGAGGAGGCGTAACATCATCCTGAGGAGGAAACCTTCTTTTATAGTCTTCCAACATATTCTGGAGGTCTAGAATTAACGCCGGAGGAAATTGCGAAGGCTTCTGCCTAGGCTACTGAAAGTATTGTTGGTACTGAACAGGAGGGGTCTGGTAATGCTGGTAATACTGTTCCTCATCTTCATATTCATCATTCCCCTCCTGATATTTAACTTTCAGTTCAGAAAGACTACGTGCGGCTCGAAATTGGCCTTCATCGTCATCCAAATCCTCAACATCCAAAAGATGGTTTGGAGGTAGCTGAGAAATTTTTGGTGTCCTGAATTGAGGTTGCGCAGATTGCTGAAACAGAGTTGATGGACCTACGTGAAAAATAGAATTTTTCGAGGTTAGTCTCATTGACGACGGAGAAATTCTTGTCATCGATGAGGTCGTCGTCGATGGTAAAGTAGTGATAGCCTACAGGACTGACACAGTCAGTGGGATTGCCGTCGCTGGAACATCTTCAGTCGTCGACTGTGTCATCGTCGATGATGGTGTCTTCGTCAACAGTTTCGTAGTCGTTGACGATGTCTTGGTCGTCAATGGCGTCATCAGCAATGTCTTTGTCGACGACCGCTTCACTGACAGACTCGTGGACGATGAAGACTTTGCTCTCTCGTCGTCGAAATCGCCTACGGCATTAACCACGTCGACAACAAGTACAAAAGTTCCCATACCAATGAAGCTGCCTTTATCGTCGACGTCTATACCGTCGACGATAAAGGCAGCGTCGATGGTATTGGAACTTTTGTACTTGCTGTCGATGTGGTTAACGCCATCGACGATTTTGACGACGAGAGAGTCACAGTAGTCGTCGTCGAAGTAGAAACAGGCGTCGACTGTGAACTTGACGACGAAGAAGACTTGTGGCCAGTTTTACCTTTGGAAAGGCCAGAAGACCCTGGTTTTTCCACTTATGCTCCGGGAGTCTGAGGGGATCCAATCTCTGAGGAGACCTAAGCCTGTTTTTCCTTTTTTAGAGATTCCTTGGCCATATAAGAGACTTTACAAATGGTACCTTCTCTCTTTAGGCTGACCTTCAGGTGACCTGGGCCTCTGGAGTGACATAGAGGATGTATTGCTATCCATATCAGAAGAAGCACACTGCTCCTTTTTTAGCCAAATTAGAAGTCTTCCTTCTCTATCCCGCAAGGTCTTAGTTGAGAAGGTGTGGCAAATCCTGCACTGTTTTGTCTCATGGCTGGGATAGAGACAATAAAGACAGTCTTTGAGTGCATCGTCAACATGCACCCTCTTCTTCCCACAGAATTAACAGGCTCTAAATAATCAATTTTTATCAGACATTTTTTTAAAGAGATCTAAAAGAGACTTAGCTGAGAAACTGCAGAAAACTGAGCAGAGCTCAGGGAGACTCCCTTACACAACGAAGTGCGATGAAAATTTGAGGGACTCAGCCTCTCTTATGAAGGTTCTAGAGGGTGCTGGTTGCCGATTGGCCCTTTTTCTAAAAGGAGACTAATAGGCTATAGAGTATATGGTTGCTACCATAATAGCCTATGGAAAGGTACTAAGTTTTACTTACTACTTTGTTATTTATGTACCGTGGGACTCCCACTACGACTACGGGGAATGATTCAGGCATGTTAATCTATGAAATAGATGGATAATTAGTTGTTTGCTAAACTAGAGAAGAACACTTTTCATACCACCCAAGTTTACTCTCTAGGTTTTGTGATCTCTCCGGAAGGTATCCATATGGACCCCAAGAAAGTTAAAGCCCTGTTGCAATGGCCTAGCCCTAAATCTGTGAAGGAGGTGCAGTCCTTTATAGGATTTGCTAATTACTATAGGAGATTTATACATAATTTTTCCGAGATCATTACACCCATCACTCGTCTGCTCCGCAAGGGGGTTAAGTTTGCATGGTCCCAAGCTGCAGAAGAAGCATTTGTCAAACTGAAAGAACAATTTGCCTCCTACCCCATAGTACGACACGCAGATAACACACAACCATACTATGTGGAGCCTGGCGCATCCCAGTATGCTGTTGGAGGAGTGTTATCTCAGAGAGACCAAAAGACCGGAAGTTTATATCCAGTTGCTTATTTTTCCAAAACTCTTCTCCCAGCAGAGCAGAATTACAGTATCAGGGAACCCGAGTTGCTAGCCATCAAACTCGCTTTTCTGGAATGGAGGCACTATCTATTGGGCAGAGCACACAATCTCACTATTTACTCTGATCATAGGATTCTGCAATTTTTCAGAACTGCTAGAGCCCTTACCCCAAGCAAATGAGGTGGGTTCTGTTCTTTAGTGAATGCAACTTTGTGATTACGTACCGTCCTGGCCCTCAACATGGTAAAGCTGATGCCCTATCTCGAATAGGCTTAGAGAAGAAAGTACATACCAAAGACTGTCAACCCATTATATCATGTCAAAAAATCATTGGTGTAGGTACTAAAGAGAACTGCTTGTTTCTGCAACACTTAGTAGACGCCTGCGCTGCAATACCTCCTCCTAATTGGCTAAAAAAGCCATTACATACTATTTCTAATGGGCTATATTACCATGATGGGAAGCTATTTGTACCCTCTGCGGAGTTACAATTGAAGATAATACGATGCTGTCATGATACTGCCTTAGCAGGGCACCAGGGAGGAGAAAAGACCCTGCAAACCTGTCACAGACGGTTTTGGTGGGAGTGTATGGCCAAAGATGTCTTAACATTTGCAAGGTCATTTCCTGTCTGTGCTAGACAAAAAACCTCTCATGCTGCCCCTACTAGGTTGTTAGACCTACCCCGATTCCCTCAATACCATTGCACTCCATTAGTATGGATTTCATAACTGATCTCTCACGTTCACAAGGTTACAACACCATATATGTGGTTGTAGATATGCTCACAAAGATGGCACATTTCATACCCTTAACAAAGATTCCATCTTCCAAAGAATTAGTACAAGTATTCATAGATCAAATAGTACGATTACATGGTCTTCCCACTATTATAATATCTGACGGGGCACACAATTCGTGTCTAGGTTCTGGCAAGGAATGTGTGCAGCACTTGGTATCTATCGCAGGTTATCTACAGGCTACCATCCTCCAACAGATGGAGAGACTGAAAGAAAAAATCAGACACTTGAACAATACTTACGTTGTCTTCTAACCACCATCACAAGTGACTGGGTACAGGCTCTTCCTTTAGCTGAATTTGCTTTTAACAATACCTCACATTCTTCCACTGGTATTTCACCCTTTTTTTTCTCTCATGCTCACCATCCTAGATTTCTGTCTTGTCCGCCTCACATTTAATGGAAATCCTAGCTGTTAAGTCCCAGCATGAAACCCTCCAACAGATATGGCAAAAGGCCACACACGAACTACAGAAAGCAAAAGACCCTATGAAACAACAAGCTGATAAACATCACCACTCATCTCCTGATTATAAGATTGGTGATAAAGTATGGCTATCAACCAAGAACTTAAGATTAGAGGGACCTAGAATACTGCAGCCTAGGTGTATAGGACCATATCCGGTTATCGAGATCTTATACCCTGTTATCCTGAAACTGGGTGTTCCCAATGAACTTTGAATCCATCCTGTTTTCCACATTTCTTTGCTGAAAACCTATACCCCTTCCTTGGAACCAGAGGTGCCAACCCCACCCATCTTGGTAGAAGGAGAAGTGGAGAATGAAATAAAACGTATCCTTGATTCCCATAGGCACAGAGGAAAATTACAATATCTAATAGATTGGGTGGGATTCACGCCTGAACAGAGATCATGGGAACCAGCAGACCATATCCATGCTCCTAGATTTGTACGAAGATTCCATGCCCTGCATCCTACAAAACCACGTCCTGTGAATAGACCTTTGGGAGGGAGAACTGTCAGGAATCAAGCCTCATGCTCCGTATATTGCACAATATAGGGCTTTAGTGCATGTTGAGTATAAAGAACAGCACTCTTTATAGAGACTCCCTTACTTTGCTCCAGGACAGATGGGAAGGCATTTGCAAACACTCCCTTATCGAGTTAAACTCTGCCCAAGTGGCAAAAGCCTTTGCTTGGCTTCCTGTTCCTTGAACTTGTCCACGCCCCCTTTTTTTTAATCCATTCCCGGTTTTGCGCTTCGTTCGTATCAGCGTTGCCACCCTCACCCCTTGACTTACTGAATGACGGCTGCTTAGTCTAACTCTCCTGACTGCCTGGACTTCGTTGTGCCCGGTCTAAAGTTTCCTGCCTCTGCTCTTGTATTCCGTCAACGGGATACAATGTAGCCGCCTGTCTTCGCGGTAACACTTGCAACATTGTTTCCACGCCCCAGACGGTTTTCCTGACACGCGGGTGCATTACAACATTGTTTCCTACATCCAAGAGGGCATTCAGAGAAGCACGTTTTTTTCTTTTGTGTGCGCGTATGGAAACCAAGAAGGAAGCTATCTTTTGTTGCCCTTCAACGCTGGTTTTGAATTTGTCAGCCTTAATTCTGCCAACCCCCACCTGTACTTCCAGACTCCCAGCATCACTGTCCAGAACACTATCTCCTGTTCTCCCCACTGCAGAGCTTCCTGCCCATTACTTCCACGCAGGGTAGTGCGCTAATGTTCGCTACTGTGTGACCACATAAAATGATGGATCTAGAGTGTACGGGCAGCGGACGCGCCGGCAGCACGCCGAAGGTGCCCCAAAGGCAAGCCGTCTGCGCCCAGTCGAGACCAGAGGCCAGAGATTCTGCTCCTCATTAGGTAAATACCTGCCACCTAGCCTCCATATCATATTCTGCTGTATCTCTACTCACGATCAGAACCCTTGAACAAGCTGAGCTCCAAACCCATTTATATTGTACCCAGAAGTTTCCAAACATGTTGGATGGGCCGGTAACCTGTAATCACTGCTGCTTTCAAAGTGATCTGACAGTAGCTGACACACTAGATCCAAGGAAGGACTTGGTTCCGGATACTATTGGTCAAAACAACATTTTATGCAAAGATCAATAGCTAAACATCCTTTTGAAATATGGGACATGATTACTTCCCATTCCCTGACTCTATGTTTCTTCACAGAAACGTGGTTAAATCCCTCAATTCATCCTTTGATAAACACTTGGCTATTCCAGAGAACTATACATTCCTTCACCTGGACCGAGAAGGCAAAACAGGAGGGGGCATAGCCATAGCTTTTAAAAATCACCTCACGGTGAACTGGGTCTCCACCTTAAGTAATGATTGCTTAGAATTGGGAATTTTTATGATCACTCTATCGCCTTCTGATAGTTGGTTTGGAGCACTAATTTATCATCCTCCAGGATCCAGAGCTAATTTCACGGATCTTCTGGTGGAACATATAGTCTTACATGTGCTTGCTTCAAATAAATGTCTTCTTTTAGGTGATTTTAACTTTCATGGAGAAAATCTTACAAACCCTGAGGTAAATAATCTTTTTTCCTCCTTGGACTCACTCAAAGAGTTGAAGGCCCAACTCACAGGTCTGGGCATTCTTTAGACTTAATCAACTTTTCCATTCATCAGCCGTGTCAGAGGGGCTCAGAAATATATGCAGGACAAAAATAAGAGCTGCGCAGGCCTTGGCACACTCTCTCCTTAGAAGCTTTTAACAAAGTTTTCTCCATGGAACCAGTAAAGAACGTGAGGGAAGTATCTAAAATGTTGGAGGCCTTTAATGCAATCTTAGGAACAGCCTTAGATGCCGTAATCCCACAAAAAAAGTACAGTACTTCTCAAAGACAACCTTCAACCCCCTGGTTTACGGTAGAGCTAAAGATCAAAAAATCTAAATGTAGGCGATTGGAAAGAATCTGGCGAGCCAGTAAAGAATCTCATAATAGACTACTTTATAGACAGGCCTTGTCTAGATACCATTTGAATCTACAAACAGTCAGACGTTTGTTCATTATTAACCAAATAGAACACGCCAGCAATTCCCCGAAAGCCCTTTTTAGGTCTCGCCTAGCGAACATAGCGCATGCGCTAATTTGCTTGGCGAGTCTCTAGTGTTGTTGCTTTGGTGCTGGAAGGGAGACAAACATGTGCGCGCACGGACAGGCGATGTTCGCACGCATGGCGTCTCCTCTCTGGCTCCCACCGCGCGCACAAGCTTTCACTTTCCGTCCCCCGTCTGCTCCACTGAGACAGCTTGTTTACTTTTGCCACTAGATAACCAGAAGCGAAGCAGTGTAACTACTACTAGTCGCGTTGACGAAGGCTACACAGGGATAATGCAAATTTAGCTCAAGGGCATTTAGAGCGCGTTACATGAGCACCTCTTTATTAGGCACAGGAGAGTATCTCGGGTTGTTGAGGGGATGCCGGGAGTCGAACCTGGTTCCCACGTATAAAGTCTGCATCGCTAGCCACATCTCCTCACAAACAGTGCTTTAGCCTACAGAATGCAGTTTGGCCCACACAGGGATGTGACCCTAGAGCCTCAGATGGGAGTCTGAAGCTCTATATAATATTACCCAAACTTGCATACTATGCTAAGAGCAGCATGGAAGTAACAGGTTACAATGTTCTCCCTGCCACTTGATCCATTTCATAGTAAATGGAGCCTATGCTCAGACCCGCGCTCACCACATCAGACTGACGCAACTACCCGAAGCCTCTGCCGCCACTCACTGTGCTGCCTTCATGCAGCACCTCTTGGTTACTAGCCCTAACGAAGCAGGCCATCCTCACTAAAGGCAGCCGGCCAGATCCGCGAGTCCAGCCGCTTGGTAGGCTGTTCTTCCTGAGAACCGCTGTGCTGGCACCAGGTGCCTCTGAGAGGCCTGCTCTGGTCATGTTATCCTCGATTGCCTCCAAGCACTCGCTGCCAGCTCCCTGGCACTGCCGTCCAGGCTGCAGGTGCCAATATGGTAGGACATGTGCTTCTTCCGCCATTCCTCGTTCGTCTTGTTTGTCTCTGCTCCTAAGCACTGCCGTTCTGGCTGCAGGTGCTGGTATGGCGGGACAAGAGTGATGCTCCTGTGATTCTTCTTCACTGAGATTCTTTGTTCTTTGTAATTCTGGCCCCGTCGTCCCCGTTGCAGCTGGAGGTCCCAAACCACCACCACCTGCTCATTGCCATATCGTCTGCCCATGGCTTGCGGAGCGCATTCATGTACTGCTGCCCGGTAGTTAATGGCCTGTGGAGGAGATGCATTGATGCACAAGTTACTACTTGTGTAACAATATATCTGTAAGAGACATTAGTTAGTGATAGATTCCTTACCTTAGAATATCCCCAGGCGTCAGACTGGATCCGGAAAGTTTTGCGTAGCAGTACCCTTGCGCGTCGGTAGGCGTCGTCTGCGGCTCCGCGTCCGTCGTAGGCGCCGTGGGCGCCGTGATGACGTCGTCGGAGAACTTAGACGCCGCCTCCGCGTGCTGACGTCAGTTCTTAGCCACAGCTTTTCCGCGCCAGAAGCGCAGAGCCATGACAAAAACCGACACTGGTGCCAAGAAACTAGGGCCCTGAAAGGGGATGACCTTAACCCTAGATATCGGTTCGCAGAACGGGGAGGATGGGTGGGTCGGTAAGGAATCTATCACTAACTAATGTCTCTTACAGATATATCGTTACACAAGTAGTAACTTGTGCATCTGAAAGAGACACGTTAGTGATAGATTCCTTACCTTAGAATAGATACCCCAGCAATACCATCCCCGTGGTGGTGGGTCTGCGAACCAATAATTACACCAGAAAGTCCTGGAGAACGGAGCGGCCAAAGTAGCCGTCCCTCCGGACTTGACTGTCCAGGCAGTAGTGCCTAGCAAACGTGTGCAACGAGGCCGGCGTAGTTGCCTGGCAAATGTCCTGCAAGGGCACACCTCGGCCCAAGGCAGTTGTAGTGGCCGTGGCTCGAGTGGAATGAGCCCTCAGCCCAACAGGGGGTTCCTTCTTAGCCAAGGAGTAACACGCCTGGATGCACATGATAATCCATCGAGAGATGGTCCTCTTGTGCACCGCTTTCCCTTTCTTAGCGCCCGCGTACCCAACAAAGAGTTGATCATCCACCCGGAACTGGCGTGTGCGATCCAGATAGAACGAGAGCGCATGTTTTGGGTCCAGACGGTGGAGCCTCTCCTCCTCTCTCGAGGGGTGCGGAGGCGGAAAGAAGGTGGGCAATGTGATGGACTGCCCAATGTGGAAGGCCGTGACCACCTTAGGCAAGAAGGAGGGCCTAGTCCTCAAAACAACCTTGTCCGGATGGACTGAAAGGAAAGGAGGCTTACAAGAGAGGGCCTGGAGCTCACTCACTCTCCTGGCAGAGGTGATGGCTACCAGGAAGGCAGTCTTTAAAGAAAGAAGGCGAAGTGGACAGTTATGAAGTGGCTCAAAGGGAGCGCACATCAGAAAAGTTAGAACCAGGTTCAAGTCCCACTGAGGCATCACGAAAGGAACAGGAGGAAAGGTATGAGTGATGCCCTTCAGGAATCTGTTTACGATAGGGGACTTGAACAAAGAAGGCTGGTCAGGCAGCCTCAGAAAGGCTGAAAGAGACGAAAGATAGCCCTTGATAGTGCCCAGAGCAGAGCCCTGCTGGGCAAGAGAAAGAAGGAATAGAAGAACCTCAGAGAGAGGGGCATTGAGGGGATCCACAGCCTTTGCTGTGCACCGTGCCACAAATCTGTTCCACTTGCAGGCGTATACCGTTTTTGTGGAGGGACGCCTAGCTGCCAGAATGATGTTGCAAACCTCAGGAGGCAAGTCAAATGGCCTCAACTGTCGCCGCTCAATCTCCAAGCATGGAGGTGGAGACTGGACAGGTTCGGGTGGAGGACCGTCCCCTGCTGCTGCGACAGAAGGTCCTCCTGAAGAGGCAGACGAACCGGGGGATCGAATGATATGCTGAGTAGCTCGGGATACCAGTACCTTTGTGCCCAGTCCGGAGCCACAAGGATGACTTGCGCCCGGTCGCGCTTGATCTTCTTCAGCAATCTGGGCAGAAGAGGTACAGGCGGAAAGGCGTACAACAGACCGCAGCTCCACTCGCGACGAAAAGCGTCTCTGAGCGAGTGCCGCCTTGGAAATTCCAACGCGCAGAACTGATGAAATTGCGCGTTCTCTTCGGTGGCGAATAGATCTAACCAAGGCTCTCCCCATCGCAGAAAGAGGCCTTGCGCCACGTCCGAGTTCAGAAGCCATTCGTGATCCATCGAGCACCGACGGCTGAGTTCGTCCCCCCTGGCGTTCAGAGAACCTGCCAGGTGTTGAACCACCAGAGTCACGCCCTGATGTTCCAGCCATTGCCAGAGACGCAGAGCCTCCTGGCAAAGGGTCCACGACCCCACTCCGCCTTGTTTGTTGCAGTACCACATGGCGGTGGTGTTGTCCGTGAACACCTGCACTGCACTCCCTCGGACAGACGGGAGGAATGCTTTCAGTGCTACACGAATCGCCCTCAGCTCCAACAGATTGATATGGAGCCGGGACTCCGCTGGAGACCAGAGTCCTCTGATCTCCGCCTCTCCCAAGCGGCCTCCCCAGCCCTGGAGGGACGCGTCCGTCACAACTACGTGCTCCGGTTGGGGAAGGGAGAGGGATCTGCCGTTGACCCAATCGCGGTCTGTGAGCCACCACTGCAGCTGTCTCGAAGTGCCCTCTGAGATCAGGACATGGTCGGACAGGTTGCCCCGGTGCTGGGCCCACTGAAACTTCAGGTCCCACTGCAGAGCCCGCATCCGCCACCGCGCGTGATGCACCAGAAGGATGCAGGAGGCCATCAGCCCCAGAAGCCGCAGCGTCAACCTGACCGAAACCCGGGATAACGGCCGAAAGACCGGAATCAGAGCCTGTATATCCCGGACCCGCTGTTCGGGCGGGTAAACCCGAAACTGCGCCGAGTCGAGAACCGCTCCGATGAAAAGGAGCTTCTGAGAGGGGCACAGGTGTGACTTCGGCACATTGATGGAAAATCCCAGCTGGTGCAGGAGATCCACCGTAGTCTGGAGGTGGCTGACGACTGCCTGGGGCGAGCAACAACCAGTCGTCTAGGTAGGGGAAGACTGATACCCCTAACCTGCGCAGGTGAGCTGCGACCACCGCCATCACCTTCGTGAACACCCGTGGGGCGCTGGTAAGTCCGAAGGGGAGCACGGTGAACTGAAAGTGCTCGAGGCCTACCGTGAACCGCAGGTAACGCCGGTGGGCCGGCAGGACGGGGATGTGAAAATATGCGTCCTGCAAGTCCAACGCTACCATCCAGACTCCTGGGTCTAGGGCAGCCAAGACCTGAGCCAATGTCAGCATTTTGAACTTATCCTTCCGGAGGAAGCCGTTGACGTTCCTCAGATCCAAGGTAGGGCGTAGGCCCCCTTTGCCCTTCTTGGGTACCAGCAAGTAGTGGGAGTAGCAACCACGACCTACTTCTGGCCCAGGAACGCGCTCGATGGGCCCCTTGGCCAAGAGGGCCGAAACTTCCTCCTGCAGGAGCCGCAAGTGATCCCCCGATACGAGGTGGTGTTGCGGTGGCATGGCTTGAGGGGTCATCTCGAAGGGGAGGGAGTAGCCCCTTCGGACGATCTGCAGCACCCACCTGTCCGAAGTGACTGTGCGCCAGTGAGAGTGGTGATGGCGAACCCTGCCTCCCACTGGCGTCACATGGGCCGAAAAGCACGGACTAGGAGGGTTTAGAGGCGGATGCTGCGGGGGCAAGTGTGGACTGGCTCCGCTTGTTCCCCGACCGCCTCCACGGCGGTTTCCACGGCCGCCGCTGCGCTGGACGACAGTTTGCGGCGAGTGGCTGGCGGCACGTGTGGGGACGCCCCTTCCTTGGCCACGAAAGGAGCGAAAGGCACCCACTTGCTGGCGCGGGGCCGAGAGGCCCAAGGACTTGGCCGTAGCCCTGGAGTCCTTAAAGCGCTCAAGCGCGTGGTCTGCCTTGTCGCCAAAGAGGCGACGGCCATCGAACGGCATGTCCATGAGTGTATTCTGGACGTCTGCCGAGAAGTTGGCGGATCTCAGCCAGGCGTGGCGTCGTAGCGCCACCGTCGTAGCCATCCCTCTGCCCAGCGAGTCAGTAGTATCCAGTCCGCACCTGATAGAATACTTCGCTGCGTCCTGGCCCTCCACTAGGGCTTGGCCGAGTTTGGCCCGTACCTCCAACGGACACTCTGGCAGCACTTCCGCCACCGTTTCCCACAGAGAGTGGGTGTAACGGCCCAAGAGGCATGCGGTGTTGGAAGACCGCAGTCCCAAGCTAAGGGACGAGAACACCTTCTTGCCATAGGCCTCGTACCTCTTGGATTCCCGATCGGGGGGAGCCGTCGGGAATGCGGTCTGGGAGTTAGAGGCCTGGATAACCAGACTCTCGGGAGTTGGGGTGGGTGGACAGGAAACATGGGTCGCCCGGGGCCGGGCGGTGGCGTCTGGCCACGTTCCTATCGACAGGCAAACCTGTAGCGGGCCTGGACCAAGTGCCCAAAAGAACGTCCGTCAAGGCCTCATTAAACGGCAGCAGAGGCTCCATGGAGCATGACTGCGGCTTAAGGACCTCAGTGAGGAGGTTAGTCCTCACGGCCGCGACGGGGAGCTCAAGGCCCAAGGCCTTGGCTGCCCTCGTCAACACCACACTATAAGTTGCACCCTCCTCCGAAGCCACGGTAGGAGGAGAGACAAAACCAGTGTCTGGAGAGGTGTCCAGGCCTCTGGCCTCCCCAAGGTCTCCTGTCCAGTCCATGTTAGACTGACACTGCCTGGTCAGAGGGTCCTCAGACCCCTTCCAATTCTCCTTGTCCCCCATCTCCTGAGATTCAGGGTCATAAGTGAATGGGGTGGGCTCATAGAACTGAAATTCTCCGAACGGCGCCGGCAGGCGTCGACCCGACGTCGGAACCCAGTGAGAGGAGGCATCGGGGACGGCGCCGCCCGAGGACGGCGCCGGAGGGGACACCACACGGACCGACGCCGGGGGGGTCGTAAGGTCCACCGGTGACGATCCATCGCCCGACGAGGGCCCAGCGGTGCCCTGCGGCGCCGGGCCCGAAGGCACCGACGACGCCGGGGCCGCTGTACCCTGCAGCGCCGAGCCCGAGGGCAGCGGCGGCGTCGGGATCGTGGAGCCCTGCGGCGCCGGGCCCGAAGGCGCCGGCGGCGTCGAGGCCGAAGCACCCGACGGCATCGGGGTCGTAGCCCCCGACCCACTAGGGCCCCCAGACGGGTTCACTGGGCCCGAAGGCGCCGTGGAACCCGTCGGAGGAGAAAGGGACCTCATGGCCATGAGGAAGCGCTCGATCTCCTCCGGCGTCGCGTTCAGCCCAGAGACCGGGGGGTATGGGGCCGAACGCGGCGCCCGCGACTCACGAGGAGCCGCGTGGGCGGTGTCACCTGAAACCCCGGCCGCGTCGCGCGAGCGTCGGGGGGAGTAAGAAGAGCGATGATGTCTCTTCGACTTCTTATGCTTCTTACCTGACGACTTGGACCCGGAGGAGTGGCGCCGACTCCCGGAGCTGTGACGGCTCCGTCCCCGCGCCCTGTCCCTCGACCTCCCGTGGGACCGGGACCTCACACGGCGCGGGGCCGACTGGCGGATCTCGAGTCGCCTGCGGGACCGCTCCCGCCTGGCCTTCCTCGAGAGGGCCCGACAGTCGGAGCAGGCCTCGTCGTCATGGTCGACGCCCAAACACATCAGGCACAAGCGGTGGGGATCCGTGACCGACATGGTACGGTCGCACTCGTCGCAATGCTTGAAGCCGGGCATCCCTAACGGCACCGTCGGAGTCGTAAAGACTTCGAAATGGATCAAAAAAGATCACAAAAGTTTAGTCAAAAAGTGACTAGGGAACTGCTCTTTCCAGATCTGCGCTGGCTGGCGCGGAAAAAAGAAGAACTGACGTCAGCACGCGGAGGCGGCGTCTAAGTACTCCGACGACGTCATCACGGCGCCCACGATGCCTACTACGGACGCGGAGCCGCAGACGACGCCTACCGACGCGCAAGGGTACTGCTACGCAAAACTTTCCGGATCCAGTCTGATGCCTGGGGATATTCTAAGGTAAGGAATCTATCACTAACGTGTCTCTTTCAGATTCCTTTCCTTAGTGCTGCATCTCAGGTGGTGGTGACAATGCTCGCAGTCAACATATGACCGTTGCCCCAGCTGGTCTCCACATCTGGCATCGTAAGGGACATGCCTTCTCTTCCATATTGGTCAGTTCAAACCACTCTGACTAATGCCCGAGTGGCCTTTTCTGGCAGCGCGGCTGTGCATCATCCCATGTGTTCCTGGCTCCCTTCAGGGCACGTTAGCTGCGGGCCTTCTATGGTCCGGCTACACCCTCCCAGCCCACCCCTCTTCTATTTGTTTCTACAATTAGGTAACTTCTACAAGAACTACTAACCAGAGAGAGCTATGTATATGTGAGGCACTTGTCTATTCACCTCCAGGTATAAAATACATACTCTTAACCAGTTTTCAAAGCAGCAGCCTTGTGGGTGCACATATTGACCACCAGTGTCTGACTGGGATCACAATTAGGCACTGGCAATCCCCAAAAAGTGGCCCATATTCCGGAATCGTTATTTGTTTTTACTTTTATATAGTGTGAACACAGCCTTTGCAGGAAAAGGAGGAGAAGAACAGAGACTAATTTATTCCACCCCCCCTTCTTCCATGAGGGGAGACGGAGAGGGACACAAATAAGCTGAGGAGCTCCATCACAGACCCTAACCAGGACCCACAACTTTAACTTTCCAGCCCTCCTCCCTAATCCAGTCCTCTACAAAGCAAGTGCTAATGGCTTCCCAATAGCAGCTCCTTGAGGCTTCTGTCGCGCCTGGAGGGAGCCAGGGAGCAGGGACACCTCATGCAGTGTCAGAAGGAGCAGCTGTGTCACTCTGCCTCTTAGCCAGCCTGAGGTGGGTCAGGCTCACTATATGTACGCAAAGGCTGGAATAACTAATAACAGCCTTTTACGTTGTGCACTTGCAGTAGAGAAAGGTATGGCCCTAGCTGATTGGATTGCTTAGTCCACCCAAAAACGGCCTACCAACTGGCTCCACAACAGGCCCATCGGCCCATGTCCGGATGCCCAGTTTGCCAATCCGAGCCTGTTTACCACCCCGAGGGCGTTTACTACTTCTGAGAATCACTGGACTGAAGCCATGTCCAAGTGGTAGACAAGTGTGATGCTGTTTTTCAACGTGTAAAAACTGTACTAATGAGCCCATACAAATTGCGAGAAACGGGTGATGCACTCCAATGTACATAGAAATGCTTTACAAATACAGTGCAGGTACCAAGGATAATGCAACCGGTTATCACCATTACCACTGCCTTCTGTACTGAAACTGCCCCTTTCCTAAATACAACAAATTGCTATCATTCACAAGCTATTGTTGAGGTTAAATAAACATTTCATAGGGCAGTACCGAAACAATGCCTATGAGATGGATATGATCAGAAAATAACATTCAAATAGATCCTTGGCTCACGAGAAAAAGGAAACCAACGATGGTGAAACAGAACTAGTCTGCTTATTCTTTTAAAAGCAACAATAAACCTTTTTCATTAAACTTTGATACGTCTAGTAGAATCATTTGTAACTCTTAAACAGAGTGCTTACCATATTTATAGCCTACTACATTAATCGTTGGACATTTCTACATGCACAATTATTTAAAAAACATCTGTTTTTTTTAAAGTTCTGAAATCACTAGAAGTCAACTGCCGAGCACAATACACGCTTGGCATGCACGGTTCCTCTTGGTTAGCAAGTGGGAAAATCTTCCTACAATAGCAGACTGTAGACATCTTAGTGAGGGTCTCTCGGCATGTTAGGTTATGTAGACATCTATCTTACGAGGGGAATAAATAATTCCAATACGCTAAAAATACAGCTTTTTGCTGACTGTATATTCTTCAATCAAAAGACATTAGTCTCTAGGCTATAACAAGCATTTGCAATGCAATAGGTTTCACATTTACAGGAGTTTAAGCTATTGACATTGCAAATTACAATGCCTTTTATTTTTGTTTTTGTTTTTAAAATATAAAAAAAAAGGGATTGTTATTTACAATGCCAATAGCTTAAACTCTCGTAAATGCGAGACCTATTGCATTGCAAATGCTTGTTAGCATAGTAAGGGACTTAGTATCCCCAAAAGTTTGTAGTCAGTCACCAATGGAACCCCAAGAGTTCTGTAACTCCCTTGCAATTTACTTCCAAGAAAAGATATCTAAAATCTATGCGAATTTTCCATCCATTGCCCGCCTTGCTTCTGAATCTCTTACCAAATTGGAGGAGTCGGGAAAGATAGCAATTACTACTCTTGATAGTTTCAAACTGACCTCGATTGAGGAGGTCTCAAAAGGCCTCTCTACCGCCATATCTGGTTCAGCGCTAGATCTCTGCCCGCCAAAGACAATGGCCCTCCTAGCCACAAGTTGTGCCCCTGCTATCCAAGACATCTTGAAACACTCAATACAATCTGGCACCATTCCTAGGACATTGAAGGATGCGTTGGTTCGCCCAATATTAAAAAAAACAACTACAGACCCATTTCTTTACTACCGCTTCTGGGTGAACAGCTGGAAAGCATTATAAACAGGCAGCTAAGCTCACATTTGGAATCCAATCAAATTTTGGATTCATCACAGTCTGGCTTCCGGCCGGGTTTCAGCACTGAGACCACCATTTTGGCAGTGACAGACTCCCTTAGGCAGACCATAGAAGCGAGAGGATCAGTAGTACTGATACTCCTAGATCTCTCAAAAGCGTTTGACTCCATCTCGCACTCAAAGCTTGCGGAGAGACTCCTATCCTGCAGTATCCAAGGGACAGCCTTGAAATGGCTGCAACATTTCATGTCCGAAAGAACACAGACCATCATGCTAGGACCCTATACTTCAGCAAAAATGCACCTGGATAGGGTTGTCCTTCAGGCCTCTTGCCTGAGCCCGACTTTATTTAATATATATATATGGCTCCACTATCAAAAATAGTCAAACAGCTAGGGTTTGAGATCATCTCATACGCTGATGACACGTAGCTTATGTTTACCATCGGCTCAAACCCAGATACAAAGAAAACGCGTTTCGCAGCTGGCATGCTCGCAATCTCCAGTTGGAGGATGGAAAACTGTCTTCAACTGAACCCCGGAAAAACTGAGGTCATGCTTATGGGGAAAGCTTCAGATATCTGGTTGGACGACTGGTGGCCCTCTGAATTGGGACCAGCTCCTGTTCCCAAACAATCAGTTAAAAACCTAGGTCTAAAGTTGGACCAGGCGATGGCTACGAAAGACCACATTGCTGCCACTAACAGCTCCTGTTACTACAGTCTACATTTGCTTCGAAGAATTCTCCCCTACATGCCTACCACCCATCGTAGAACTTTAGTTCAGGCAATGGTAATCAGTCGTTTTGACTATGTAAATGCTCTGCTGGCCGAAGGGGGAGAGACCTTGCTTGCTAAATTACCTGTAATACAGAACAGTGCAGCTAGAATGATTCTGAATCGTCCCGCAGGCTCCCCCTCGACTCCTTTGCTCATTGGCATTGGCTACCAGTAAAAAAAAGATATTTTTTCAAAATCTGCTTTTTAACTTTTAAACGCAGAGGTCCCCTCTACTTGCAACAGAAACTTATAAAATACTTACCTTGCCGAAACTTTAGATCTAGCACACAAGGCCTTCTCCAGGTTCCCTGAATTCGCCTGACTCATACAGGGGGCAGAGCATTCTCATATCTTGCTCCAAGATACTGGAATAAACTCCCTGTGGCCCTGCACACAATTTCCAGCTACTGTATTTTTAGGAAACAATTGAAAGCCTTTCTGTTCTAAGTGTCTCCTATTGATTCGCTTTGCCCTTCCAATCCTCAGGTTACTATTTCTAGGCAGCGCCGAGATGCCCCTGGGTGAGTCGAGAGCTATAGAAATAAACATAAACATAACAATAACTTACCGAGACACCAACTTTTGCCTTTCTGTTGTTTTTTACTTTGTGGCTGTCTCAACCCTATTGAAAATTTACTCCACCTCGTTCCCCTCCTGACCTACTTTACTGGGTGATAAAGAAAACATTTATAACACATTTTTTAGAGTGCTGTAACTCTAGGAGGTCCATGAGAGATATTTATTGGTAAGTGGAGTTTTTGTTTAGGTGCAACATGCACTGTAGTATAGCGTATTGTCCCTAGTAGACTAAGGAATAAATGAATGTACTCTGATTCCCTTTCCAGTTTTGCTGCAGTTCTGACGTTTGGTTCTTGGAGTTACTTACTGTCCCCTACGAAAAGTCTGAAGCGGTCGGAGGTGGCGCTCGTCTCCTTATCTGCCCCTGAGCAGTGGTTTTAATGAGAATTGTAACTCTCTCAATGAGGAACTGTTTTTGAGGAGTTTGGAGGAATTGTCTTTGTTCTCGTGGAAGCAGACCTGTTTTCAGGTTAGTGGGAGTCTTGCGCGTTACAACACCCAAACTCTAAGACCAAACTCCACAGTTCTCACCATCCAATTTGTTTTAACTGCTAGAGATGTAATAGAGAAGTAGACACCTTCCCCAATTCACTATTCAACTCGTGGAAGGAATTTACGTCCTAAGGGGTTAACCAACTCTCTCTACCCGAGCAGTCACCCACTGAACGTTAATCTTAGGACTGTGTATATACATATTTAAGCAAATTCTACTATTAAACTCATCCAATTTCTTGTAGTCCTTCACTGTAAGACAGGGGAATCTTGGCTCTATTCAGCTATCACCTTGAATCTGCCTCATTTTCATTGCTCCACTTTCATCTTTCTGTTACTAGTACCTATGAGCGTTTCGCTCCCTTCTCACAGTAAACGACTGCTAAAATTTGAGATTGACTCGGCATTCTTTACTAACACCATTCATCCAAGCTCCACTTTTTCAGTCATATATGTCTTTGAGAAGACAATAGTTATTATACTCTCTCATTCCAACGGTGCTCCCACTTCTCTATCAATCATTATATTCTTACATTCTTGTATCGTTTTCAAACAGTAAACTCTTGACTGCAGGATTGTAGTCTGTTCCAGACTATCTAAGGGGAGACCATTTCCTTGTATATTTTCCTCAAGGAACATGCTGATGATGTACACAAACACACTAAAAAAGAGTATATGCCTCAACAGGTCCATTATACTAACATCCTCCATTTATTCCTTCCCCCTAATAGTTCAACTCCAAACAGGCTGGTCTCTGTTGTGATGATAAAGGGTTGAATCCCTATGTTCCACCCTACCCTGATCGTAGTGAAAAAGTAGTCAAGTTAACTACATGAGTCGTGCAGGGTGCAAGAGATGCTATCTTACCTATCCTTAGATACACTCCCTTCAAAGAATCACTTATCACCCTTCCCGAGATGTACATGTTTTCCTAAGTCAATTAATGAAAATCTCTGCACTGACCACCTCATCCTATCGAAAAGTCTACCCAAATGGAGATTCAAAACAAGGTTAATCAGTCTAAAGAAAAACTCACCTTTGACAAATGCAAGCATTACATCTACCACTCATGTGCGCCCACATTTGGAGAATACATTATTTCATCTCATTGTGTGACCAGCATTTCCGGAAAAAGGTGTTGGAATAGTTATATAAAAACTGCTATGTTACAGGAACAATTTATCTGCACTAAAAGGAGTGAACTGCAGGAAATGAAATGACTGATATATTGTCTAAACCTAAATCATCCACGACCTCTAAACAATATTGAGAAACAGCACCAATATCGACATATGGTTCAACCTACAACCACAATACTCAACCAGAATCCACCACACTTTTCTCTAGTCTCTGAAATGAAACACTTTGTCTCATCTAAATTCCCTTTTTTTGCCCCGTTATGTACAGGACATTTATATATGTGGCATGGCCTTTTTGATGTTTATCATAATGTCACATACAACACAAGTTTTTTGTGTGCACTGAATGTATCTGAGTGTATGATAAGAGCTTAAGGTCTCATATATAGGCCTGCCTACTTGCTACAAGTTGTTCTAATCATGCAATACTGTGCGCTTGTTTGTCATGTTTTCTGAGGTCCACTGGCCAGAAAAGGGATATACTCAATTTTCTGATACACTTCCCTGAATGTGGCAGCTGAATTGTGACTAAGGGAAGAGATGGCATTGCTAGTTGGATAAGGAAAAATGAGATTTAGCAGCAGTAAGCGTCAGTGTAGTTCCCATTATTTGAGCGAGAGAATTGTTCACTGTCCCAGAACTGACTGCTAGGTGAGCCTACGTCAATCCACGAGCACTAGGGAGATGCAAGCTACATAAAATGCCTGTATTTGGTATGTGGTTACATATAGACTGATTGTTGAAGGGATTCTGAATTACAGAGTTGCAACTTCAGGCACAATGGCACAATTAAGGTATGCAAGGAAATTCTACATGACTTGGCATATATTGCTAAAATAATATGATCATGCCATCAGACTGTGGGTAATAACTTAGGTAGATGTTAGACCTCATTAGGCATATGTGTTAAAACCTCTTTGGTACATGCCTAACATTTGCAATAATGTGTATACTACTTGTTACGCTTCTCGTTATGTTTTCAGTCATTCTTATTCATGCAATGGTTTTGGCTTACTCCTAATACTTCTGCTCATAGGAATACAACTCAGCCGTGAATAGCATGAGACACCAGCCCATTTTCCTTTCCCCCAAAAGGTCACAGTTTACTTCTTGGGTTTAGGAAATCTAATCTACAGAATGTGACTCCATCACATGGGGTAATATGACACTACACAATAGTTGATATTCGCTATATTTGTTAACTTACAACAAACCCCGGCAACTCTTCGAAATCAAAAAAAGACAAGTCCCTAAATAAATACACCAATGATGTCTAACTATTTCTAGCCTGAAGGGTCTTTGTATAGTATATTTCACAAACTCTGAACTTGTTTGGATACCATCTAAACATATACACCCTAGGGCTTTCTTGCCCTGAACTCAACAAAGAGTTTTTAATTGGGCCAAACACCAATGAAAGATGCCTCAATGGCCTGATCAGACATTAATTGTTTCCTTTTTTTCACCTTGTGTTTCAAAATCCTAACCCAAATCCCCTTAAAATAGTGTCTCAACTTTAGACCAGTAAATCAAAAAATGTAAGAACATTTAAATGGATCTCTTCCACCTGAGAACAACTACACTGGATCTCGAATCCTACTCGACTTTTAGAATTATATTTAAAGTTTTCCACTCACAACAAGAAGCCTGAATACTTAGTCATTTAGCTGAAAATGCCCGGAGGCACCTGTCCAACCCGCAGCTCCACCCTGGCTGGAGCTGAAACTCCTAACAATTAATGCACCCAGAAACAGATTTTCTCTGCCCAGCATCTAGAAAGCTATGAATAAAATGTCCCGCTCAGCTCAGAAGATCTCTCAGCCACTTGTACATTTTGTCACTAAGTTTGGTTCTAGTATCAACCTTTGGAAAATCCCGTGCCAAAAGGCGGCAGGAAGGGATATGGCTTATAAAAAGATTAAGCAATGAATAGAAGACTCAATTGAGATGCGTGCATCTGTGAAGCCAATCCATCCTTTTGCAGCTGATAGAGAAAAAAGTGTCAGTCTGCAGATGAACCAAACTTGTAAGTGGATTATCACTGATATTGAGTGTAGGGTAAAGGGTGGATTAGGTAACGGAAAAGTGCGTTAGAAGACATTACTGGATTTAATGAAAAAGATATTTTTTAGTTTGTTTACCTTTTGCCCTTTTCTATTTCCACTCATTGGGTTCAATATGGCAAGGAGAAAAACGACGGGGAAGCAGAAAAGCACTGGAACAATTCATGCTTCAATCAAGTGTGTTATGGATGAGGCCTCTCAAATCAGGAATTAGTACTGGATGAGGGTATCAAGAGACAGTAAAGCTTACAGAAGGCATGCCAATAGGTTGTTATGGTTGCGTGGCAAAATCGTATGATTGCAACATGCTAAACTAAGGATGCTACTCTGCAGATACCAGAGCCAGATGTACTAAAACATTTTGCAATCGCAAACCCTGCAAGTTGCAACTCAGAGTTTCCAAGAGCAAGATTCAATTTTTGTATTCAGTAAAAGCCTTTTGCGCTTTGGAACAGGCTTTCTGGGTCATTCCGAATTGCAATGAGTGAATGTGGCATCCACTTTAAATTGCAAATCACAGTAAGGTGCATCAATGACTTGCAAGCACAACTACGTCTACAAACCACTGAAATGTTCCCATCCACAAAGGAGATGGTATCAGATTAGGAAAGGTGGGGCAGTCTACATAGTACAGCTTCCCCTGTCGGAAATGTGGGGAGCAGGCAGTGGTGGAGGTGTGCTACCAAAGGGACATTTTTTATTTGTAAAGCAGGACTGGTTCCTTCAAGGAGCACAGACTGTTTACAAAAAAAAAAAGAATTCCAGTCGGAAATGAGAATATAGGGACACTGGTCCGCTGTTCCTTGCAGGCTACGATCCATTTGATAGTAGCTAATCACAGGGAGCCAAGATTACCAATATGGTAAATAACATTCATTAAGCAGCAACCTCCTGCAACTGGAGATTTGGCAGCATGACCTATTAGCACATAGGTTGCATCACAAATTTAAAGACTCGTTTGAAAAAGTCAGTTCTCAACTGGCGAACACTTAGTGAAAAGACTGTTCATACATCTGTCCCATAGAGTCTACAAGAACAGTCAGGTAACATTTACTCACTTGTAAGAGGAACACCACAATTTGCAACCACATCATGTTATACTGTTATCATTGCTTCACTATCAAAATCACCATAACTTTCTTATAGTGTTCAATGTAGTTATGTCAATGGTGCTCAGTATTCCAATGTAGGATTCAGAAGCATTCCCGTGCAGATGTAGACAATATACTAAGGCACTAGAATCGAGAGATGCAACTCACAACTTTTACAACTGCAGAAACCTATACACAAAGAAGACAACATACATGAGTAAAATGTTATTTCACAAAATTTAAAACATGTTGCAAAGGAAAAATACCATCATATCTAGCTCTAAGGGTTTATGTTCCACTACGTAACTTGAATCAAATAATCTCTTTCTCAATGCAAACTTACCTGACCATGAATAGGGGAAACTGAACCAGGGGATAAAGTGCGAGTGAAAGCAGAGGTCTTCTGCCATGTTGTGTTAACAGTCAGGCCAGGGAAGCCAACATTTTCATAATCAGAGTCAGGCACTTCTGTAGGTTTATTAGGGGTGAGTGGTCTGAAAAACAAATCAAGTGTATAAATTCTCCTCTATACTTTATACCAATGGAATACATAAGCAAACACCCAGGCAACTCAATTGGGTTAACAGTAAGTTCATAGTGCTTACAGATGATATCTTGATTACCAAAGCTAATCTAAAAGGATCTTTGGCTCACTTATTACAAATGACCTCTTACTTCTGATAAAGCCAGTAACTGCAGTCACTGGGCCCATTCAAAGTGTGAGATTCAAAGGAATATTGCAGGTCTCCTTACTTTCACACACAGATTTTGGCTGTCGCAAATTGAGGATTTATCAGTTCACTAGCTAATTCCTCATTTGGACTATCAGAGTCAGGCTCATAATACGTTGGATTTTTTCCCTGGAGTTACCGGTAGCACCAGTGTCAGAAACACTAGGGGTGGAAAAATACCAGCCCATTTTGTAGGTCATTTGGAATGAGAACCTTTGTGTAAATCTAGTGCACAAAACAATCACATAACCAAAACTTGAAGACAGCAATTCTCCTCCTTAAACAGAAAGGGTGCTTCATTATGAACTGGATCATATATTTGTATACATGGCAACCTGAAAGGTTGTGCACATGATAACAAGCTAGTGTTGAAATTGAATAAGAAAGTAGTGGTCCAGAAGCAAGTCACTGTATATGTTAACAGAAGACTAGTGCTACACCACTTTACTTCTAGGCTCTTCATATGCCTAAAATGGCCAGCTGCTAAGACATTTACTAAGTATTATGCATTAGAAATAATTAGAAACTACAAAATGTTTTAACAGAAAACTCCATCTTTTTAAATCTTGTGGAGTATGACAAGTACATTTAACTTCTGTGGAGAATCTCTATAGGAACATCAAAACAAATTCTGCAGCACAGTGTTTATTACATGTATTTCATTTAGTGCATTCATGATACCTTATGTTTACTTAGTAATCAATTGAAATTATCTTACTTTAGAGGCAGTGAGGTAACAGACAAAGATATCGTAGGTGGAACTAAGGCCTTCTTTGGAGATAAGACGTTTTCACTTTCTGCTCCTTTTTCTACATAGTTTGATGGAAACCAGCCAACATTTCCTTGAAAGGTTCCATACAGCCAGCCTGGCTCACCCACCGTTTTCTCATCAACCTATATAAATCAAAGGAACAAAAAAATTGCTAAATAAACAGACCATAAAGAGAAGCAGGTAACCTTACCTTTCCAATCAACAGAAAATTACTGCTACTCATGTAAAATAAGAGAGAAAACAAAGTCTTAATGGGTCAGTTGTAATCACTGACGAAATGAAACATCTGCTAAGGTGACAGTAACTCATTGTAATTTGTGACGATTCAATGATTACAAAAGTCATGCTATTCAATAGTAGGAGTAAACAAAACTTTCGTCCAACTAAGATGTGACAGGAACCTCACAATTTTTCAAGTCCAAGCCATTAGCATTGCCCAAAACCCTATTCTCTAAGTTCAATATGTGCCTAAACAGAACATCTTCCTAAAAAACTAAAAAGGACTGCTATCAATCGCTCTCGCCTAACGCACATGAAAAGCTAGAAAAGGCCTTGTGTGTTTTTAGGGAGGGTATCACAATTGATGTCCAAATGACTCAAACACTCCATATTATGAATGATTTCACTTCCAGGCCTTGAATATGCAGTCGAGGATATCTAAAACCCTGCCACAAACACCGCTTATCCAAACATGTGAGGTTTCCAAATGTCAAATCCTAGGTGGCAGGAAAACAAATCATATTCAGGAAACTGAAATCGAAGTAGGTATGACCTCTATGGAACACATATATGCTTTCCAGAACAAATATAAAGACTGTAGAAATGCTGAAAAAACAAACCTATAAGAACAAGCTTATGTCCCAGCGTTCAACGCAGATGATGGAGAGGAATAAAGGGCATCGACTTACCTATTTTCTCTGCAACTGCATATTGTGATACAAAATCCAAGCTACTTGAAGAATGGTAAATGGCAAAAAGGTATTTTGATAGATGCCATTTGCTGAGCTAATTTTGTTTTTGGCATTCTCACAGCAGTCCCCATCCAATCTGGAATGAGGACCCTCAGATAAAATAATGTCCTACACTTGTACTGCTGTCTTTCAAATAATGTATTAACTTATGCATCAGAGTTAGGGTAATATTTTGCAAAATCAAAAGCACTAAGCAGCTGTTTTAAAGATTTTTTGCACAGGAACAACCATCAAAAAGCAGGTATGCATTCTACCATTTGTTGAATGGGAGATAATTTCTTCAGCTGGGATACAATATACTGAGTAAACGCATGCAATAAACTTTACTTTCCCTCTTGGTACAGGTTTCTGCGTTACTACTACTCCTTTCTCGTTTATAAAGTGAGTTTTTTTTGTTCGTTTTTACAGTACTCAGTGGCGTAACATGGAGCTCACGGTTAACCCAAGGGAGGAAGCTTGATGAGACTCAGGCTAGTCTTAAATAGTAGAGTGGAGGGAACCAAATGTCTTCTGGTAAGTAGTTAAAGATCACAGAAATAAAGCAGGACATGTCTTCTATTGTTATTAAAGAAATATTTAATGTGAGATAAGATATGCTTCTTGCAGAGTGAGAGGAGCCCTATCTCTGTTGAGTCTGTTACGTAGATAAGAATAGCTTAAAATAAAGACTCTGAAAGCTACGTGAACAAAAGTAGTTATACAAGACGATTTTAAGAGCCAAAAAACAGGGGTTGGGAATGCCAAATAGGAAGGCATAAGCATCATTAAAATGAGAAACATGAGTGTGGACAATTCTTGAGCGTGGAATCGGTGTACAGGTTTATCCAGACTCGCAACACACGTTTGGAGTATCAGATGTAAAAGTGTGATAGCACTTTAGTGGAAGGGACCAGGAAGGAAAAGATACTATATAGCCATAGACAAACATCCAAGATTGTCTAGTAAAGAAACACTAAACCTGGGGAAAGAAACTCCAAGGCCTTCAAGTCTTACATAATTCCATAAGTAGTATACCAGTATCAGCTGCAAGATACCCCTGAGTTAGACGTCATCTGCGTATTAATAGTGCAGAATGTTCTCCCCTGCTAGGGTCTTAATGTAGCAATTGAAAAGTGTTCAGGCAGTGCTGAGATCATTGGCACTCAAGAAAAATGAGAGAAAGGCAGACCTGGAGAAAAATTTCACAAACACAGCTCTCTTTCCAATGACAGAAAAAAACTAGAGAGTGGGCAAAAAGACCTCATGACAGACCACGTTCAAGAAAAACTTGTACTCTAGGATCACCACCATGAGGGATATGCTGTATATCATCAAACATCGGAAAGATCACTATCCCTGTACTGTATATACAAATCAAACAAAAAGCAACAACTGCCCACATAAAAATACATGCTGAGGTTGCGCCGGCGTCAGGTAGGCTCGGTCTAGGAAAAAAAAAGTATATGTTTTTGAAACGGGAGTTCCGGGATATTTACGTTGGGAATTTCAGGGCACGCTCCCAGACTTTATCCTGTATTGGCTTCAAACTCCTCCTCCCATTTGTGTCTCAGTTGGGCAAGTGGAGCAGGTGTCTGTTCCCAGGTGGCCTTGTATATCCATGTGATTAGGTGATGGCCGGGGCCCATGGACAGTACTGTGTGGAGCACTGGGTGAGTCGCGGGCACACCCCCAGAAAGAACCCTAAGACAACAGCAATACAATTTGCGGGTGGAGAAGGAACTGCCCTTGGGCGAGCCTGCTTTCTTCTACCAGTTGGTCGAAAGGGAGAAGTTGGCCTTCAGAAAAAAAAAAAACTCCACTTCGAGAAACGGGAGGTCCATCCAGGCCTGCAGTGCCCGGGCAGTGTAGTAGCCCTAGCCCTGGGGGAGGCCCACCAGCGGCAACAGTAGGGTGTAGAGAGGGGTCCCTTGGGACAGGCGATGGACCGGGAGCATACAGTACCTTGCCACGGCTACCTGTATGGAATGGGTCGATGTAGGCTGGGTCCCCACCATAGCAGGTGTCGGATTGCCAGTAGCAATAAGGGCCCAGCATCAGACCAGGCCTTCCCCAGATATCGCCCCGCTGTCCAGGCCAATAGCTGCTGGAGCTGTGCTGCAAGGAAATATGCTTCAAATAACGGGTCCCCAGGCCTCCCCGGTCCACTGGCAGTGCAGCTTAGCTGGGGCGACTCAGCAACGAGCACCTCCCCAGATAAAGGAGCAGAGCAGGGTATCCAGTTCTTGAAAAAAGGGGCGGGTATGACCAAATGTTTCGTGAGATGATAGAGGAGGCGAGTCAAAAGGAAAGTCTTCGCCAGAGTGATTTTCCTTATGGGGGCCAGGGGGAGGATCCTCCAAAATCCAACCTGTGACCGCATGCCTGCCAGTACTCTGTGGTGATAGCCCTTGTAAAGATCACAGGGACTGGCAAAGTCAGACATCCAGATATCGAGGTGCCTGTGCGCACCAGGCGACACAGGTACCAACGATATGCACCTCCTTCGAGGAAGGTCCGTGATAAGAGGATAAACAGAGGATTTCACCCAGTTCACCCTCATCCCGGCTGTGAAGTCTGCAAGCCAGACCCAGAGGGACTCCAGGTCCATTGAGACGTCTTGTAAGTAAAGTAGCAAGTCATCCGCATATAGGGACACTGTGGGTATCGCCAGAGGGATGCCCCAATGTTTTTCCTTCTACAGAGACGAACAACCAGGGGCTCCATTGCCAGAGTAAAGAGTAGGGGGGAGAGTGGACATCTCCAACAGGTGCCCGAGACACAGGGAAGGGAGCAGATATATTAAGGCCCAGATGGACCCGAGAGGTAGGATTCGAGTACAGTAGCTTGGTATAGGCCAAGAGCATGAGTCCCATTCCCATGTGCTGAAGCACCGCAAAAAGATAGGGCCAGGATAAGGTATCAAATGCCTTCCCCAGGTCCAGGACCAGACCAGCGGCATGAGAGAAAAGCCCCCTCTCCCAATCCTGGACGTGGAAAAGACTGCAAATGTTCGGATAAACCTGCACTGGTCTGGATGACCGAGTGCCGGGAGGATTTAGGCATATCGGATTGCCAAGATCTTACCAAGAATTTTGTAATCTGCCAACAAAAGGGCAATTGGTCTATAGGAGGCAAGCAAGGTTGGGTCCCTATCTGGCTTTAGAAACAAAACCAAAAGAGATTTGCAAAGTCGCAAATGGTACTGTAATATTCTAGTGGCAAGCATCTAGGCCTGGGGCTTTATTGCAGGCCAAGGCCGAAATAGTCTTTTTCACACCAGCTGGAGAGGAGGTCCTCTCGTGCAGAGTAATCCAGGGCAGGGAAATAGCAGCGAGGAACCAACCTATTGGTTCTGAGCAATCATGCTCCGGATCCCTGTATGCTTCAGCATAATGGTTGTTAAAAGGCACATAGAATTTCAGTTTGGGGGTCAAACAGAACACCAGAGACTGTGACTATCTCTGTGATGGGCCGAGTGTCGGAGTCTTGGCAAAAAAACCAGGCCAAAGGTGCTCCCGGTCTGTCCCCCCCTCGATGCACCCCGACAGTGTGCGCCCTAAAGTTGTACCGACAAAGGTATTCTAAACTGAGATGAGGTCTTGATGGAAATTGTGTGGACAGGTTTAGAGGTAGTTCTCCTGTGTGCATTGTTCTGATACTCAAATAGGATTCTATTCAAGTAAAAAAATGATTCTTTTGGAAATAATCCACAAAAACAATAAACATACAAATAAACAACTCAATATAAAACATGTAACAAATACCTGAATACATAAAAGGATGTGCAAAAATGACAAAGGTAGCAGTAAAAAGACTGAATTTCATTTATCAAAATATTACAAAGGAAGAAACTTCTTGTGTCAGACAGCTGTTGAGAAAAAACTGCTTAGCCTATCAAGGGAGCATCCAATATTTATAAAAATGTTCAACAATCTGATTTGTTAAAAGTACAGAAAAACACAGACACATCACGGTTTGGTTTGAAAGGTTATCACATGGACATAAAGTTAAACTATCAGGGTCACACAAACCTTTTTTAAACTAACGTAGATAGTAAAAAGAAGACCCCAATCTAAATCTAGACAACAGCATGCGATTATTTGAAATTGCTAAATTAAGATAAGGTTCCTAGCCCAAAATTTCTATTTTTATTAGTATATAACTTTCAAAGGCAGATGTATTAAACTCCCATTTTGTTTCTGATTTCTGTAAAATGGTGAGCATACTATTTTTTGGTCCAAAGTTTAAGTATGGCCTGCCAAAATCTACACAACACCGTTTCACATATTTAAACCATGGAATTTTTAAAACATGTCCAGGGTCATAAAATCTGTAATAATTTGAGGATTTAAAATAGTTGTAAGTTTGCTTACAGTGAGAGCCATAATATTAAGAGGGTTAATTTTATCCTGTCCTCTAAGTAAATGAGGCCTATCTGTTCAAGGCAGACTTAACTTGACGGACTCTTAGGGATACCTAGTAGACTTTTGCAAAATTGGTTTCCACTACCTGTAGGAACGAAAGTTCAACATAGCCCTAAATATCTGCACCATAAAGGGTCTTCAAGCACACATTTTCTACTAAAGAAATCCAACGTACATTTAATTGTTTTTTTTACTTCATTTGGAGGCAAATCTAAATATGACATTTATAGTCTGAAAATATGCATTCTATCTCACTGTAATAAATGTGACCATGAACCAAAATCATGAAATATAATTCCTAAATAGCGAACTGCATTAAACATTTAAATTGTTTTAACCCTGAAAATGAAAAATTCTTACAGTAGGTCCCCTAGGACCTAGGGACATGATGCAAGTCTTAGTAAGACTGGGTATTAAATCATACTTTCCATTAACCCCTTAACTGCTAAGCATTTTCCACACCAGCTTTTTCCAGTGCTGAGCTTTTTTCTTCTATTTAGGGTACTTCGCACTTACGCCTCCATAACTTTTTTCCACATAAGGTATGCCTGCCAAACTTGTCACCTTTTTTCCCAACATCACAGGGAGTTTGTGTGTACCCAGGGTCTGTAGATTCCCTTGTAGAGGACTGAGAAAGTAGTCAAAATACAGCTAAATGTGTGGTTGTTATGGGGGAAAATGGAAAAAAAGGTTATTTTGTTTCTAAATTTGGCGTAAATTAAACATTTGCTGTGCTGATCACCATCTTCCAGAAACAATTAGAGCTGCATTAAATTATATTTTATTTTACAACAGTTTTAGCATTTTTCTAAGACGTTGTCCATTTTTCCTAATTTTTGTGCTGCAACCTACTTCCAGTTTGTGGTGGAAACCGATGTGAAACCCATTGATGATCCTGGGAAACTGTACACTTCTGAAGAATAGACAAAATTCTGAATTCAGCATTTGTGTAGATCACTCAAGGCTTTCCCAAATAACTATCTGTTGCTAAAACAAATATTGAAAATAAGTAGAAAAAAACAGACCTTTGTGAGACCGTTTTCATCTGTGTCTGTATACAAAAGCAATATACTAATATATCCACTAAACTCTTCGCAGGAAGGTCGTGGGGATTTATAGGTTTTGTAGGTTCTTCAAGAACTTGAGTTACCCAGAGAAGACACCTGAGCTGCACCTTAGAATTTCTTTTCATTGTGTACCAAAGTATAGAGCAAATCATATGGTAAAATATAAAGGAAACTTATGTATTTCAGAAATGTACACCAGATACTGAGTTTAGGAGCAGTAGTTATTTGTATATCTCTGAATTTATGGATACCCATACTAGCATATTATTCAAAGGGTATTTTGAAAAATGTCTTCTTTTTTGCCACAGGCCTACATTTGAAAGACAAAAATTCTGAGAAATTCAATTAGTGGTAACATGAGTTCTAATATTCTGTGTTCCCCACATCTCCTGATAATAATGGTCCTCACTTGTGTGGCAGCGTCAGCGACACAATACACACAAAAACACGGCCTGATGACATATTTTACCCTGCATGATTGCTTACTTTCTTTACAACTTGGGTAGCTGCAGACTTTGGGCCCTGGTTCAGCTGCCACTCAGGTAAACCTACCATACCCAGACATTTCTAAAAACTAGACACCCGGGGGTTTACAGGATGGTGTGAATTGTTTGGTTCGAAAAGGTTTTTCTTTACCCAGATGCTCTTGCAAAACTTTAAACTGTGTATGAAAAGCACATTTTCCTCACATTGCTGAGATTGATTAAGCCACAAATATCCTACCACCCAACGTACCCCCAGGTCTACCAATAAAAATAGTGCCTCACTTGTGTGAGTGGGCCTAGTGTTCACAACAGGAAAGGGCCAAAAAAGCAATATAAACAGAGCAGGTTTGTCCCCCCAAAAACCAACCCTTTTGTAAAATGTTGATGGCTGCGAAATTTGCCATCAGCCAGGAACCTACCAAGCCTGCACATTTTAGAAAATTAAACACATGGGAGAGTCCAGAGTGGAGTGACGTGTGTGGCTCTCATCAGGTGTTTTTTTACCCCGAATCCCATGCAAACCTCGAACGTTGTTCAAAAACGCACATTTTTCCTCACATTTCTATGATGGAGAATTCTGGAATCTGTGGATAGCTTCCAATTCCCTCCCATCCAGGGTTTCCCTAAATCGCCCGAAAAAAAGGTACCTCTCTTTTGTGGATGTGCCTAGTGCTTGTGACAGAAAAGGGCCCAAAACGTATTGTAGAGACATCAACATTTACTGTCAAAAATATTTCCTGATTTGGTAGCTTTGGTATTTGGGGCTAGGCTTGGCGTCCACCCAGAGTGACCTACCAAACCCAATTATTTCTAAAAAATAGACACCCGGGAGAGTTGAGGGTGGTGTGCTTTGCGTGATCTCATGATGTTTTCTTACCCACAATGCCCTGCCAACCTCTAACTTTGCCTAAAATCATGCATTTTCCTTGACTTTCTGTGACACAACTTTCCAAATGGGCAGGATTCACAAAATTAATACCACCCAGCATTCTCCCACTTGTAAAATCGACCAACTTGTGTCAGAAACAAATCAAACCAGGGTCCTCGTGAGGGAAGAAATCAGTCTATTTGAAGATTAAGGGGTTTTGATCGCTAAAGTGATTAACGTCAACAAAATGCTGGCTAATAAAATCATGTACATTATAGGAGACAACAATATAATCAATTAAATTCTTGGAACCCCAGGAGTCAAGGGTGGGAACACTGACAAAATCAAGAGGACAACTTTCAGAGGCGTTGCACAAGGTATTAGCATCTGGGGCTTCAAGCAACGCTTCTCCCTGCTTAGATTTGATTTGATGAATGCAACCCAAATGAGAGGTCAGCCTCAAGCTCTGGATATAAACGGATTGCTCCTAGATTGAGGTTGAACTCACTAGCAAGGTAGATAAAAAATAGCGTTATTAAAAAAAAAAAGAATTTGGTAAATTAAGTCATTAGTTTCGAGAGACTTAGTACATTATAACAAGTTGAGAGATTGAATTTATCATTGTAAAATGGTAACCCTCTTGGAAAAAGTCAGAAAGAAAGCTTGTAAATTACCACAACCAGTAGAATATTTGGTAATAGCACAATTACATTCTACAGATACCCAAATAATCAAACCCTTTCCTAGCTTGGACTGGGGTAAATGGAACAGCTTGGTATATCTATCTCGGAATACATTATAATTTCTTGCAGCAATATCATTTGCTGTTCTAAATTGCAAGTATTCAGCATTTTGCAACACAGAAGCAATACCAGAGATATTCCATGACAAGAATCGAATGAGGTCAGCACCAGTTCCATAAAATCCCCCAGCCAGTCTTTCTGCTGAGGTAGGACTCATGCAAGCCTCACTCGAGTCTGATAAATGGGGATTTCCTAGGTGAATGATCAAATCCTATGTCAAATTATCAGCAGAGGTTCTGACTTCTGTGGTTGTATGTCTTTCACTGCAATTCAGCACAAAAGGAGAGAATTTATTTTGCACTATACATTATATAATCCTGATGAGCAAACAAGTTCTGTAATATATTCCTCAGCAATCTTTGGCGCATTAGGTTTATAAACATAGCCAAGAGGTACAAGAAATCCCTGAATCTGATGAATGCCCTGCAGTTATGCCAGAAAATATGTCACTGAGAAGAATTTGTACTAAAAGTTTATGAAAATACATCTTCAACAGTCTTTTTGAGAGTTGCAAAGCAGCTTGCCTGCCCTATTAAGCTGACATCATTAAAAGAAACATATTTTTCTGAAGTGGCAGTGAAGTCAGTGAATGATTTATTTTTGATTTGAGGACAGTTTTCCGTCTGCCAACTAGGTTAAATAGGCACACTTAGCAAGCAGCTTGCTGAAGCTGTTGTAGGATAGCAGCTAAGGAATCACACGATGGGAAAGGGACACCTTTCCCAGTAAAGCTTACAGTACAAGATGGCAATATTATCAGTCACCTCATGATCACAGTGTTAAAGGAATTACATTTTGTCTCCATTTGAGCTTTCCCTTCTAACTTAGTATCTTTTTGAAATGGTGATTTGAACATGTTTTTCACTAACACGACGAAATGCCATGCATGTGTTTATTATAGTTAGACATTGTTGTCATGTAATCTGCACGGTTAGTGTCAGGGATACATATTAGAACGTGATGCTCTTGCTATATTTTGTGCTTGTAGTAGACAACTCTTTTACCCAGACTAAGGGTCTGATTACGATCTTGGCAAACAGGGATACTCCATTACAAACATGATGGATATCCTGTCCGCCATATTACAGTTCCATTATAGAATATGGAACTTGTAATTCGGCAGATGGAATATACATCATGTTTGTGATGGAGTATCCCATCTGCTAAGATTGTAATCAGGCCCTAAGTAAAGATTCTTTTTGCATTTCTGGCAGAATCTAATAATGCCCTTATTTTATTACTTAAACTTCATCCGTTGTTCATTCGGTGAAAGGCACTTCACACAGGAGTTATCACGGAAGCTGCTGAGAGCTGTAAATACAATCAGCTCCGCATGTCCCGACATTCATTCTAAGAAAGGAGATAGCTGCGCAGGCAGATGTATGTAGGCTTGCATACTCAGATAGAATGCATTTGTTAGAGCACTGAGGATGGCTTCCTGAGACATTATACCAAGGTATGGAGTTAGATCATTCCAACAGGGTCTGGCAGAAGGGTACTACAACCATGCGCTCGCTAGTGTAGGGGTATTACTGATAGGAGTAATATTAGGTAAAATTACCATGGTTGAATTGTTTGTGTTTTTCACACTTCTAATAATACTTATAGCAATGTGTCTCGTCTGTCTAATAATCACAGTTCATGTTTTACTAACAAGGATTAGATCTTTTCAATAAACATTTGAAAATGTATTATTGTCTCTTCTTTTTGTAGAACATTGGCAGGGCTCGAAAAATCTACTCGCCTGCTCGCATTTGCGAACCGGATTTAATTAGGGTGAGCTATTTTCAGGTACTACTCACCCTTTCTGGAGATTAGGAAGACAAACTGACAAGATAGCAAGATTTAAAGGCATCTTTCTTGCTCACAAAGTGAATGGGCTATAAATGCCTTTAAACCTTGTTAACTGTCACAATTGCTCAGAGAGGTCAAGTGCATTACAGTTAGGTTGAGTAGATTCTTTTTAAGTTACCTAGTAACATTTTTTTGATTTTTTGAGCCCTGCTTTGGCAAGCAAAAGTGGCAAACGAAACGGTTAGATCTGTTTCCACAAAATCCTTGGGAATAAGAGTGGTCATGTTCAAGATTACAGACTGTCTGGGGGCTAAGCCTAGCATTCACAAAGTGTTAAGTTGACATGAGCTTATTAGAAGTTTAAAAGCCATTTTTCCTTTCTGCTGCCTTTTGCACACGGCACACACTTTATTAAATGTTTAGAGTTGGCAGAGTGTTTTGCTTCACACGAGAATAACATGTTTTTCTATATTAGCAGCCTTGCTTGGTAAGCTTAGTCTGAACAGTGAGTGCTGAGGCCTTCAAGGTTATTTCAACACATTGGTTGTTTGGACGGACTGATCAGTACACATTCTAGACATAACACATATGCAGCTGTGGCCACCTCTGAGATGCGTTTTAATAATGCACTGCGTAGGCATGATTACACACACTTGAACAACATTCGTATGCTGAGAGCTGGTGCAGAATCTGATGTGATCCATTTCTGTTAATACCAGAGGTATGGGGCTGCCTTTGTAATCCCAAGAGACCTTCTGTAGATATAAAATAACCTACTAGCAAGGGAGGGTGAAATATAGGTATATTTTAAACCTATTTCCATTTAGCATTATAACATGGCTTTCTCCCTTTGTGTTTTATGGAATAGTAACTATGCTGACAATCTTGTTCCTGATAATATGTCTGCTTGTATTAGCTAAGATGCTGCACATGAGAACACAGTGTTAGAAATAAATATTTCAAACTTGCACTTGTCTTCTTTTACTACCTGTTTTGGACTGGTATGAGAGTATAACGAATGAGTGTTCATGTTTTCCACATTGCCTGAGGTAACCTAAGTCGCATGTTCTGGTTGTCTAATCATTGCTATTTTGGAAGAGCCAGTGAGACACTGATGATAGTCTGGTAGGGGGTTTTGGGTACTAAGGTGAGTTTTGGCACACCTTAATTCACTGAGGTCCCAAGTCTCTATGCACAGTTCTCTATAGGAGCAGAATCCCTGCAACATGGCGCCCTAACGATGGTGGTCTTATTTCATGACGCTTGAGTAGTACTTCTATCAGTCCTTAGCCCCTTCACTATTGTTTCCAGTTAACAGTGGTGTTGGTTAAACCTACCTATATTTACATAGGTCTTCTAAAGCTTGAATCTATCAAAACTGTTTCTTTTTGAATTACTACCCAGCTGTGCTACATTGTTTTACATTGTACCTCTTCTTCTCTGTGTCACTATGGCTAATGTTGACATACCGCAGCATAGTCGCATTGCGGTCTGCAATCATTTGCAGGCTTATAACATTGGTTTGGAGGGCATGGCAGTTATTTTGGTGGTGAGTGCGGAGGTTGCTTACCCGTTTGAGATTTTCTACTCATGGGTGACGTTTCCTCCAGTGGATGTGGCTACGCAGGCGTTTCACACTTACACTCACACAGCCGTGCTCGTGGAATATGTTCCTTATAGGACACAGGAGATTCCAATTTCTGCATGACAGCACCGTGTGTGGTTTGATGGCGCCGTTCCCCAGTGTAACGGCGATTAGATTGGGTGCTTTGTCCATTCCAGGCACTTCTTGGCCGGTTTTGGCTGGATTCACCCAGCATCCTCGTGCGGGGGTAGTCCCCGTTGCTGAATTACGGCCCCTGTATAACTCTGCAATCAGTGTTATCCGGGCCCTAGTTCAATATATCACCCGCAATTTCCAGGGCGGGGCCCCTGGTATTGCGGCTCTTCCAGCTGGACTGAGCGGAATGAAGCTTAGTCCCGTGATGGTTAATACGGTTATGGGCAAGCATCAACAGGATAAGGATGAAATGCCTTTTTGGCTTGCCGAGAAGTTTGACCAGCTGGAGGCAGTTTTTCCTAATTCCACTCCCATAGAAAAACACAGGATTCTTACAGTTAGTTTACCCAAGGACTTGGTACCAGAAGCTGGTGACTGCGAGTCATGGGGTAGATTCTTTGCAGCAGTGTACACAATGTGCTTCGGCACTCCGTCAAAATCTGTCCTTTTGACGGTCATTAAATGTGTTCAAGAGGAGCGCGGACCGGAGGCTGCGATTGAGTTGGGAATTAGACTCATTTGATGTAGTTTCCGATCTTGTCCTTTCAAATATAAAGGCAGATTCGGTGACCTTTCAGGTGGCTAATGCCTTGCGCGATGTACCCAATGCCGACAAACCCAGACAGTTACCAAGAATTATTACGGCGGCTCATAAGACCATTGGCCGCAATAGTTTAGGTGTCAAGCCCTTTTCTGCTAAAAATAAGAAACAACCTCAGGGTTCGAAGTCTGAAACGGACGTTGAACCCAAAACTCCGAAGCAAAATTGGAACAGAAATAAGAAACAGGGGAACAGCAACAGAAACAGGAATCCTGTCCCCCATCACCAGTGCCTGTGTCCACTAAGCGCGTTTATGATTTGAGCGACCGCACTACGATTAAGTCACCTGATAGATTTCAGGTTCCTGATCAACGCTCTCCTCGTTCTTTACAGGACACATCGGCCTCTTCCTCCGGTGGTGGAGGCAGCAGCAGAAGTTGGGGTGGCCAGCAGAGTCGCGACCAGCCCCGCCCGAAAGTCGGAAAAGGCAAGCAGGACGATTCTTGCCAGAAGAGACCTCAGTTTCAAAAAAGAAAGTTGCTGCTTTAACAGCGAGATATGCCACAGATGGTGAGAACGCAGCTTCGGAAACAGAATTGGGCGGTGACGTTGTTGGATAGCGCAGTGGAGATTACCATAGTACGAGAAGCCCTGCGTCCACTACTGATGGTGGAGACTGACCAATTTGTTGTTGTAGAGACAGCTGATACTAGAGTAGCTCTCCCTGATAGGCTTTTTGAAATTGACCTTTTAATTGAAGGTGACATACAACGTACCATAAAAGGGGTATTTTGAGAAAATCTTACAACTACCTATGACATTTTGTTAGCAGAGGCAGACTGGCCCCAACCTTTTGTTCTCGCAGCTCCGAGAGGGGAGGAGGTGATCCTCCCTAGTTTCGCGCACACAGTGTCCAAGGAGCATGCGCTGAATTTTGCAGTAGAGTGGGCTAAGGCCCTTGCGCCAGCTTTGAACCGTACTCACTGTGGTTGGGATAAATTCTCCCCCACCACGAGATTCCCTTGCGGTCTATGCCACAGCCTCAACCTCAAAATCCCATGCGGAGTGAGGCATAAACTTCTGTTGCGGAGATCCTTGAGCAATTGGAATATCAGGGAGTGATTGAAAATTGTGTGTCTCCGGTGAATAACCCACTTTTTACTGTATCCAAGCCTGATGGTTCGTACCATTTGGTATTGAATTACCGGCATTTAAACTCGCATTGCCATACCTGCGCAGTACAGAATACCCAAGGCTCTGCTTTAGTGGATGGTCTTGTGCGGAAACGGTTTAAAACCACACTTGACATATTCAATGTTTTTTTTGCCCACAATTTTTCTGGTCTAAGTTCCCAGTGGACCAGTTTTACCAGTGGTGGCAAACAACACCAATTTAAACACTTGGCCATGGGCTATAAGAATAGTCCAGGAGTGTTTGCTGCATGTATCGTATCTCTTTTAGAGAGAGTCGACCCAGATGCGTGTTCATATGTGGATGACATCTATCTCACAGATGACGAAATATGGGCACATCTGTGTCGCGTTGACCGCATTATTTGTAATTTAGCAGATTTTGGTTACAAATTCAGCTTTGCAAAGTCTCACATTGCAGAGTACACAGTGTTGTTCCTGGGCTATGAGCTCAATAATGAAGGTCGAGGATTGGCTCCTCACTTCTCGGAGAAATGCGCACAGCTGCGAGCTCCTACAACAGTGAAAAAATTACAGTCCTTGCTGGGATTTTTGAATTTCGGGCGTACATATATT
This sequence comes from Lissotriton vulgaris, assembly GCF_964263255.1. Classification (NCBI taxonomy): domain Eukaryota; kingdom Metazoa; phylum Chordata; class Amphibia; order Caudata; family Salamandridae; genus Lissotriton; species Lissotriton vulgaris. The sequence continues at coordinate 220,224,711 of NC_141694.1, read as the reverse complement.
CCTGAATATGCACGCATATCAAGCCATTGTATGCTTTGATACAACCTACTTTTACCAAATCATGCTGGCTGCCTGAACATTCAGCCATTTTGCAATCTTTGCAGGCTGATCTTCTAGAACCTAAATTCTTACTGATTCGAGATAACCATACCAACCTGGTTATAAGAATCATCCCTGCGGCGGTGGGATTCACATACCTTACTTTTAACAAAGGTGACACAGTACCTATCGCTTACAAGTCACACTTGTACACTTCGGCTGAAATGCGGTTTTCCACTGTGGAAAATTTTTTGACAGCAGTGCAAATGGCGATTCTGAAGGGACGTGCACTGTCGCAGGGAAATCTCATGTTGGTTGTTACCCCGTATCCTGCACTAGAGGCTGTGACGAAAGCCAGTGTACCTAATTCTAAAGCTTTGCACCCACGGTGGGTACAATGGGCTTCATCATTGAGATCTCCGGATGTCACATTCATTTTTGATGCCTCCTTGCAGTCACAAGAGTTTTTGCAGTATGAATTTGTTCATCCTGCTCCGTTGACTATATGGCCTTTGGAGGATTTCCATTGTATTATTTACACTGATGGTTCAGCGCAAGTTGTGCATGGGTCTAAGCACACATGTTTCAGCTTGCGCCATTGTGGTTGGTACCATGCTGAATGATGAATTCAAGTCCGATGTCGTACATACGCAGACATTAGGGCCTGTACCGCCCAATTGGCAGAGCTCCGTGCTCTGATGCTTGCATTGTAGTACGCTGACCCAGATGTGACTATTCTCATTGTGAGTGCCTCTTACTACTGTGTCCAGTCTTACAATGAAAACCTGTTCTTTTGGATTCAGAATGATTTTTGTGATTCCAAGGGTAGCACAATAAAACATAAAATGATCTGGGTCCGAGTGGCTGAACTTAAAGAGCAGCTGCCACTCGTGTATGTGGAGAAGTGTGGCTCACAGGTTAGAGGAGGCAGACCCGGACGCAGAGGTCAGACCAGGGTTCAATCCCCGACGTGGCAGGGTCTTGAGCTCAAAATGCCCATGGACTTGATAATTCTCGCCTCAGTGCCTACTCGAATCATGGGTTCACACTCTGCAGCTCTGGGAAATAGCTTGCTTAATCTCCACTACGGCCCGACCGCGATGGGATGCCTGGCTTTCACCTTGGGGATGCCCAGTAGGGGGTATCTCGCAGGGAAAAGCCAGGACGGGTTCCCAAAGCAAGCGCCTTGAGACCTTACGGTGAAAGGCGCTATATAAGAACGCATGATTTACGATTTATTTATATATAATTCATACTCTTGGTCATCGACGTGTGGGAGTTCACGCTGTTGGCAATAGTTTGGCCGATGAGGCCGCAAAAACAACAGTTTCAACATATTTGGTTGCAGCAGTTACAGGTTCCAAAAGTAAGATTGATGACGACATCTTGGCAGCAATTGCCGCTACTGAGAAGGGAAATAAATGTCCTACTGGATTTCCTTCAAAGTATTCTCATCACTTAAGTCCTGAAAAAGTTCCTTATGTGAAACTACTCGACGTTGGTTAAAGATTGATTCCCAACGCGGACCGCAGGTTCACAATGATTACAGCGGCCCACGAGGGTGTTGCGTCTGCGCATGCTGGCGTTTCGGCTACTGTATCTCAGTTACAACAACGTTTCTGGTGGCAGGGACTGTACAAACATACGCGAGACTATGTCCTTCAATGTCTGGGGATTTTTGCCTGTGGCCCCTTCCAATCGGATCAGGGTCCAGCGTTCGCCTCTAAGGCGTACACGGATGCCATGAGTTCGCTGGGGGTCCAAGTCAAGTTTTCGTCTCTATGCAGACCTAAGGGTAATAGTGTTGTGGAATGAATGAACCAAGATTTAAAGCAGTCTTTAACAGCCAGGGTTATAGGTACTGGCAGGAACTGGCTAGCCCATCTTAATAATGGTAAACAGGATTGGGCGCACAATGCTCCACCTCTCAGCTGGATTGCCCCTGTGCATTCTAGTTCAGAAAAGGGGGTGGTGATGGACAGAGTATCTGAATTAAGCAGAACACTCCTACCCAGTAAACAGATCAGGGCTTGATCCATCACTGTTTTTTAGCTCACTGCACCATCCCAGCTCAGAACCTGGCTACATGCAAATTAGTCTGTCCCTGGCCCAGTGCATCATGGGAACAGGGCAGACCAAACTACCAAGCCAATTCTTTTACTGGAAAGGAAACAAGCTTCCGGGGACCGGTTTCTGGCATTACAGCCGTCTTCGGCCCGGCTTGCTTGAATCCTGATGGTGCAGTGAGCAAGGGACTCATGTCTGAGCATACCCTTCCACGCTTATGGTGGACAAAACGATTCAGAAAAGGGGGTGGTGATGGACAGAGTATCTGAATTAAGCAGAACACTCCTACCCAGTCAACAGATCAGGGCTTGATCCATCACCGTTTTTTAGCTCACTGCACCATCCCAGCTCAGAACCTGGCTACATGCAAATTAGTCTGTCCCTGGCCCAGTGCATCATGGGAACAGGGCAGACCAAACTACCAAGCAAATTCTTTTACTGGAAAGGAAACAAGCTTCCGGGGACCGGTTTCTGGCATTACAGCCGTCTTCGGCCCGGCTTGCTTGAATCCTGATGGTGCAGTGAGCCAGAAACCGGTCCCCGGAAGCTTGTTTCCTTCCCAGTATAAGAATTGGCTTGGTAGTTTGGCCTGCCCTGTTCCCATGATGCACTGGGCCAGGGACAGACTAATTTGCATGTAGCCAGGTTCTGAGCTGGGATGGTGCAGTGAGCTAAAAAACGGTGATGGAGTCAAGTCAAGTCAAGTCATAAAATTTGTATAGCGCACTACATACCCAGAGGGTTTCAAGGCGCTTAGGAAGGGGGGGAGGATTATTTGTCAAATATCCACGTTTTAAGCTGCTTTCTGAACGCTAGGTGGTTCTGGGTGAGGCGAAGGTAAGCGGGGAGTGAGTTCCATGTTTTAGCAGCCAGGTATGAAAAGGATCTGCCTCCCATGGTGGTCTTGTTGATGCGAGGTACAGTGGCGAAGGCTTGGCTGGAAGAACGTAGTTGGCGGGAGGAGGTGTAGAAGGACAGTCGAGAGTTGAGGCAATCTGGTCCGATGTCGTAGAGTGATTTGTGTGCGTGGGTAAGCAGTCGGAAAGTGATCCTCTTATTGACGGGTAGCCAGTGGAGGTCTTTAAGGTGACCAGAGATGTGTTCGTTGCGTGGGATGTCTAATATGAGCCTGGCTGAGGCGTTTTGGATTCGTTGGAGTTTCTTCTGGAGTTTAGCGGTGGTACCTGCGTAGAGGGTGTTTCCGTAGTCCAGTCGGCCCGTGACCAGAGCGTGGGTGACTGTTTTCCTTGTTTCGGAGGGGATCCAGCGAAATGTTTTTCTGAGCATGCGAAGAATGTTGAAGCAGGAAGAGGACACGGCGCTGACTTGTCTGTTCATTGAGAGTGAAGAATCCAGGATGACGCCAAGGTTCCGTGCGTGGTCTGTCGGGATGGGTGCTTTTCCGAGGGCTTCCGGCCACCAGGAGTCGTCCCAGGCAGAGGGGGATGTACCTAAGATGAGGACTTCTGTTTTGTCTGAGTTCAGTTTCAGACGGCTTTGTTTCATCCATTCGGCGACTTCTTTCATTCCTTCGTGTAGGTTAGTTTTGGCGGTGCTGGGGTCCTTGGTGAGAGAAAGGATCAGTTGAGTGTCATCCGCGTAAGAGATGATGTTGAGGTTGTGTTGGCGGGCGATGGCCGCGAGGGGGCTCATGTATACGTTGAAGAGGGTGGGACTGAGTGAGGATCCTTGAGGTACGCCGCAGATGACTTCAGAGGCCTCGGACTTGAATGGAGGAAGGCGGACTCTCTGGGTTCTTCCGGTGAGGAACGAGGTGATCCATTCAAGTGCTTTTCCTTGGATTTCGATGTTATTGAGGCGTTGTAGAAGGGTGCTGTGGCAGACTGTGTCGAATGCTGCAGAGAGGTCGAGGAGGATGAGGGCGACTGTGTCTCCATTGTCCAGTAGAGTTCGAATGTCGTCTGTTGCTGCGATGAGGGCGGTCTCAGTGCTGTGTTTTGCTCGGAATCCAGATCTGTTGACTGGGTATGAGTGTTCTGTTTAATTCAGATACTCTGTCCATCACCACCCCCTTTTCTGAATCGTTTTGTCCACCATAAGCGTGGACGGGTATACTCAGATGTGAGTCCCTTGCTCATTGCACCATCAGGATTCAAGCAAGCCGGGCCGAAGACGGCTGTAATGCCAGAAACCGGTCCCCGGAAGCTTGTTTCCTTCCCAGTATAAGAATTGGCTTGGTAGTTTGGTCTGCCCTGTTCCCATGATGCACTGGGCCAGGGACAGACTAATTTGCATGTAGCCAGGTTCTGAGCTGGGATGGTGCAGTGAGCTAAAAAACGGTGATGGATCAAGCCCTGATCTGTTGACTGGGTATGAGTGTTCTGTTTAATTCAGATACTCTGTCCATCACCACCCCCTTTTCTGAATCGTTTTGTCCACCATAAGCGTGGAAGGGTATTCTCGGATGTGAGTCCCTTGCTCATTGCACCATCAGGATTCAAGCAAGCCGGGCCGAAGACGGCTGTAATGCCAGAAACCGGTCCCCGGAAGCTTGTTTCCTTCCCAGTATAAGAATTGGCTTGGTAGTTTGGTCTGCCCTGTTCCCATGATGCACTGGGCCAGGGACAGACTAATTTGCATGTAGCCAGGTTCTGAGCTGGGATGGTGCAGTGAGCTAAAAAACGGTGATGGATCAAGCCCTGATCTGTTGACTGGGTATGAGTGTTCTGTTTAATTCAGATACTCTGTCCATCACCACCCCCTTTTCTGAATCGTTTTGTCCACCATAAGCGTGGAAGGGTATACTCAGATGTGAGTCCCTTGCTCATTGCACCATCAGGATTCAAGCAAGCCGGGCCGAAGACGGCTGTAATGCCTGAAACCGGTCCCCGGAAGCTTGTTTCCTTCCCAGTATAAGAATTGGCTTGGTAGTTTGGTCTGCCCTGTTCGCATGATGCACTGGGCCAGGGACAGACTAATTTGCATGTAGCCAGGTTCTGAGCTGGAATGGTGCAGTGAGCTAAAAAATGGTGATGAATCAAGCCCTGATCTGTTGACTGGGTATGAGTGTTCTGTTTAATTCAGATACTCTGTCCATCACCACCCCCTTTTCTGAATCCTGTGCATTCTGGGTCATGCAGTTCGTGTGTCTTCGCAAATGAAAAAGAAAGGGTTTGTAAGTGTTTCAACAAGTTTGGTGCAAGTAGGTACTTGGTATCTCCAGGCATCTCTAGACACGAGACTCGACTCGTGTTTCTGGATCGATATCCTTCATCAGTAGAGATAAGTAATGAGGCCGCTGAGTAGGCTGCCCAACAACAGTCACAGGCTTTGATGCCTCCCGGGCGCGCAGGTGCAGCAGCACTAGCTCGTCAGCTAGGTAGGCTCACGGGAGCCCTTAAACAGTAAACAGGATTGGGCGCACGCTGCTCCACCTCTCAGCTGGATTGCCCCTGTGCATTCTGGGTCATGCAGTTCGTGTGTCTTCGCAAATGAAAAAGAAAGGGTTTGTAAGTGTTTCACCAAGTTTGGTGCAAATAGGTACTTGGTATCTCAAGGCATCTCTAGACACGAGACTCGACTTGTGTTTCTGGATCAATATCCTTCATCAGTAGAGATAAGTAATGAGGCCACTGAGTAGGCTGCCCAACAACAGTCTCAGACTTCGATGCCTCCCGGGCGCGCAGTTGCAGCACCACTAGCTCGTCAGCTAGGGAGGCTCACGGGAGCCCATAAACAGTAAACAGGATTGGGCGCCCGCTGCTCCACTGGCAGGTACTGGCTAGCCCATCTTAATAGCGTACAACGTGCACTTAATATTCTCCCTAGAAGGCCTCTGGGTGGGCGGACCCCATACGAAATGCTCTTTGGTATCAAATTGTTCGTCCCGGACCTTGAAGGTCTAGACCAGGCAGCGGCTGCTGCCCCCTTTGACGTTGATGAACATTGTCACGTTTTTTCAGAATCTACAAGAGACAAGAGACAGTCTTGCAAAAGAACACTTGCCCTCCACATCTGATGCCGCGTTGCAGATTACGGTAGTTGGATGGACCCCGAGTTGGAGAACTGGTTCGGGAGAAGATCGAAAACAAGAAATAATTTGGTCCCTCTTATCGAGCTCCTGTTTCTGTACTTGGCGTGCAGGGCACAAGAACAGTCATTTTACCACCACTTCTAGGCCGTAAAGAGAAAAGGTACATATCCATTGACAATGTCAAATTACACAGAGTGGCCGATTCTTCTTAGTATGACCCCTGCGGTCTCCTGTCCACCTATACTGAGACATTCTGTTTCGGTTACGGCTCCTAACACCAGTAAATTACAATAAAGAGAGGGTGGATCTGCCCCGTATTTGATCAAGTATAGGCTCAGTTAGAGTCCAGAATTTTCAAAAGTCACCCATTTTAGCGCTCACCAATTAATCAAGACCATATGCATTTTAAACAGAGGCACTTTTATAAAAAATATATCATTTTTATTCTTGATTGATTAATGTACTTTTATATATAGCACAATTATACAAACTCATTTTTTAGAAAGATTTTTTCATGATTATACAATAAAAACATATATATATATATATACACAACCCATCAACCTTCCAACATTCAAACTTCAGCAAATTCATACATCACAACCAGTCATACTCATACAAGGTTCATTCAAACATTCTACTCAGATGGAATTTGAGGTATATTGCTCTGAGGACATCCTGAATATTCCTCTCAACCATAGGTCGGGGCAAGATCGTACAGTGTTCAGGGTAGATGGTTTCAACGCCGACGCGCGTTTCGGTGCCAGGCCCCAAAATTAGGCCGCACCTTCGTCAGGGCAAGAAGGGGGGAAGGAGTGGTTGTATTCAACAGTAAAATAAATACTTCTGATATCCAGTCACTCTTGGTTTCAGATACACCTCAGCATCAAGTCTGCAGTGGAGAAGTAGTGGATACTCTATTTCAGTGGATAGCACGTTTTCGGCGCCTTTCCTGGGGTCCTAGATATATATTAGAACGAGAAGCAGGGTATGGAGATAGGTAGTAGATCGATGTTCGAGTTCTGCCTTCTAGCTAGCGTTTAATGATTGAGATGTTGCCGTAGCTCTTAATCCTCTATGAAACAATGTTTTCTGGCGGTAGGTAGCTAGTACCCTGCATCCGCATATTTCTTAACAGGACAGCCCAGGCGGCGGTTTCACCAGGGGGTGCCGTGAAGATACGGGCAGAGTGGTAACGATTCCTCCTCGTTTCACATCCGGCAGGCTCCTAACACCAGGCCTGACGTTGCCATCGAAATGCCTGTAGTTTCCAGTCCTTTATTGAGTTCCCCACCTGATGCTCATCTTGATGAGACTGAATATACTTACCCCACAGATTTATCGATGCCCGATTTGCAAACTTCTTTGGCTACTGAGTCCAGATTTTCATTTGACACTGACTACCACATCGAAGACCCCTTCAAAAATTTCTGTTTTTGCTACATGGTTTAAAAAACATTTTTTGATTCCTCCTTAGACCTACATTTGGTTGGTGCTTTTTTCAATTTTTTTGTTCATGTCAATTGGATTTGTGGTGTATTTTTTCCGTCTTGTCAACTGACACTATGTTGAGGAGAGAACATCTATTTAAAACATTAATGGAACTTTGGCACCTCATTCCTCATCACACAGATTGAAGAGGGACCTGGCTTTTGTAAACATTACTGCTTGGCCCGTCTGAGATGGGATTGTATGGGATGCTGTCAGATTTCAAATCCATGGTCCCACAGAGGTTATAAATGTCCCGAATGTCCTAAGGGTTTCTATGGGAGATGTGATTAAACAAAATATACGCTCTGATGATTGGGATGTTCAGGCCGTAGAGGCTTTGTTTTCCGATTTGAAATATTATGCCGCTTTTGATGCTGAGGATTTATATTTAGAATTATGGTTATCTATTTTGTTACCAACACTTTGGCAATCACTACCTGCATAAGGCAGGTAGTGATTAGTTAATTATACCCAATGGGAACATTGCCCCACTCCTGTTGAAGGCAGCTCTAGTTCTCTTTTATAGAGGTTCACCTATTTTACTGATTTTAATCAGTCAAATCCAAATGCATTTTATTTTAAAATGACCGAGAAGTCCACTTCCAAAATTAGACTTCCCCACACAAAAATACTATATTATAAGTCCTTTCTTGACCAATTGGCTGTTGGGGGCTATGAACTGTGGAAGGATACCATTGATCTTAAATAGGTTTGGGGTTCTAAAAGTTGGCAAGTGCAAGGCACTGAGGCTTTGCATCGTGCATTTCTCACCCCGAACCATACGTTGTTTTTGATTTCTACAATTTCACAAACGACTTGCTTTGGATTGGCTACTACTAAAAAATGAAATGCTCCTACTTTTCCAGAATTGGAAGAATACCCCGGTTGGGATAATAATACTAATTTATCTATTAGAGATTTGCAAACCCTGTTGTTTAATTCTTCTTTTAACATATCCAGTTTGGATCCTAATGGTTGGATACTGTGGCACAGAGGTGTAGATTCTTCTTTCAGAGTTTAATTCAAGGCTACACGTAGGTTAGAGTGGATCCCCGTTTTGAAAGTGGCCATTCTGTGACTACCTATTCAGTAGGCAAATTATGTCAGAGTTGGCTCCAACTTTCCACTTTAGCGTCCATTAAGCTACATTTGTCTAAATTTACTGACAACATTGATCTAAAAAATTTTGTCAAGGGCCCGGCTTCTGGCAGATCCAAAAGGTGGATATATGCTATTTACAACGAAGTTTGGAAGCTGTCCAGAGTGAGGCTGCTTCCCGCTTACGAGCTATAGATCAAGCAAATTTAGAAAAAGTGCTATCAGTTGTAGATAACAGCATTAACACACTTTCTTCCTGCATTTACACATTAGATAATATTGTTTCATCTGTTGTTGATATTGTGCAAGATGATGTCTTGCGTGGTCGGTGTGTTCCGGGGCTGTGCCTAGCGATGTGGGCCACCAGGAGTTGTCCCATGCTGAAGGGGTGGGTCCGAGGATGAGGACCTCCGTCTTGTCTGAGTTCAGCTTCAGTCTGCTGTCCTTCATCCCTCTGGGAAGGTTGGCTTTGGCGGTGTGGGGGTCTTCAGTGAGGGATATGATCAGTTGGGTGTCGTCGGCGTAGGAGATGATGTTGAGGCTGTGCTTTCGTGCGACGTGGGCGAGAGGTGCCATGTAGTTGTTGAACAGCGGCGGGCTAAGGGAGAACCCTTGTGGGACGACGCAGATGACCTCAGTGGTTTTGGAGCCGAAGGGTGGCAGGCGCACGCTCTGGGTTCTGCCGGAGAGGAAGGATGTTGTCCAGGCCAGGTCCTTCACTTGGATTCCGGTGTCATGGAGGCGTGCTGATAGGGTGCGCTGGCAGACCGTGTCGAAGGCAGCTGACAGATCCAGGAGGATGAGGGCGGCTGTTTCTCCTTTGTCCATCAGTATCCTGATGTCGTCGGTGGCGGAGATGAGGGCGGTCTCGGTGCGCTGGTTGCTGTGGAAGCCGGATTGGGAGGGGTCCAGGATGTTGTCTTCAAGGTAGCGGGTTAGCTGTTTGTTGACAATCTTCTCTGTCAGTTTTGCCGGGAACGGAAGCAGGGAGATGGGCCGGAAGTTCTTGAGGTCCTTGGGGTCCGCCTTGGGTTTTTTCAGAAGGGCGTTAATCTCGGCGTGCTTCCAGCTTTCCGGGATGGATGCTGTCTCGAAGGAGAGGTTGATTGTTTTCCGGAGGTGGGGTGCGATGCTTGTGCTGGCAATGTTGAAAACGTGGTGAGGGCTCGGGTCTGAGGGGGATCCGGAGTGGATGGAGTTCATGGTTTTGATGGTGTCTTCGTCGCTGACGCTGGACCAGGTGGGTGAGGCGGCTGGTGTGGGTGTAGGTCGTGGGGATGGTGGTCTTGGTGGTGGGTGCGGGGGGTCACAGTCGAAGCTATTGTGGATGTCGGTAGTCTTGCGGTGAAAGAAGGTGGTCAGGGAGTCGCACAGTTCTTGTGATGGTGGAATGTCGTTGGTGCTGGAGCTGGGGTTGGAGAGTTCTCTCACGATGCTGAAGAGCTCTTTGGTGTTGTGTGTGTTGTTGTCTAGGCGGTCCTTGAAGGCGGTCCTGATGAGTTGGTGGTGTCTGTGGGTGGCGTTCTTGTGGGCTGTGAGGCTGTCTGGGGATCGGTCGCGGAGCCATTTCTTTTCCAGCTTCCGACAGGTGTGCTTTGAGGTCCGGAGGTCCTCGGTGAACCATGCGTCTTTCTTGTTGGTGTGGTTGGTTGTGGAGATCTTGAGAGGGGCGAGGGTGTTGACGCAATTGTGGATCCACTGTTTGAGGTTGGTAGCTGCGGAGTCGGGGTCGCTGGGGTCGGCAGGTGGTCTCAGGGCGAGGGTGGTGGTCAGTTGATCCTTGGTGACCTTGCTCCAGCAGCAGCTTGACAGCTGTTGGGTGTGGTGGTGTGCGGTGGGTTTCCTGAAGGTGAAGTGGACGCATCTGTGGTCGGTCCAGTGAGGTACGGTGGTGTGGTTGAAGAAGACGTGGGGCTCGCGGAGAAGATGGGGTCCAGTGTGTGTCCAGCGGCGTGGGTGGGTGTAGTCACGAGCAGTTTGAGTCTGAGGTTGACGATCAGGGCAGTGGAGTTGGCGTTGTTGATGTTCTCGAGGTGGAAGTTCAGGTCCCCGAGGAGGATGTAGTCCGTGGAGGCGAGGGCGTGGCTGTGACTAGGTCGGCGATGGTGTCGCTGAACTGTGGCCAGGGTCCTGGTGGTCTGTAGACGAGTGTTCCTCTGAGGGTCGGTTTGGGGTCCGTGTGGATCTGGAAGTGCATATGCTCGGCAGTGGTGACGGTTTTGTCGGTGTTGGTCGAGGGTGTCTTTGTGGACGATGACGATTCCCTCTCCGACTCCGTTGGCGCGGTCTCTGCGGGAGATCTCATATCCCTGTGGGATGGCTATGGCGATGTCCGGCGCTGAGGTGGTGTTCAGCCAGGTCTTAGTCAGGAAGGCGACATCGGGGGCGATGGAGTCTAGGAGGTCCCACAGTTCGATGGCATGCTTGCGTGCGGAGCGGATGTTGAGGAGGATGCATCTGAGGTGGTTGGGTTCTCTGGTTGGTGGTTTGGCAGGCTGGATGCGGGTGTATTTGCAGTTTCGGCAGGTGTAAGGCCCTTGGGTGTGCTTCGGGATTGGCTGGTAGCAGGGGTGGCATCGTCCGGGGTTGAGTGCGTGGAGGGTGCTGGGGTCGTAGCGCAGTCTGGCGTTGCGGGTGCCACAGGGTGAAGGGATTCTGGTGCTGGGCGTGGTCCAGGCATGGATGGGCGCAGACGGGCTTGCCTTTGGTGCGCCTTCAGCGCGCCCACTGCGCGCATCTGTAGCGCTTCGGCGCGGCGGTCTCCATAAGAGGCGAAGTGGGAGGGAGGAAGGAGCAGCTGGGAGGCGGGAGCGGGGCGGCCAATGGGCGAGGGCACAGGACACAGAAGGCAAAAGAGGGCGGGCCGCAGGGGAGCAGCGGCGGGAAGCAGTGGGGCACAGAGGGCAAGGGGCGCGAAGGACGCCTGAAAACCGGAAACCAAGATACAGAAAAATACAACAATACAATGCTGAGTAGCAGTACCGTGAGGATGCAAAATACGGTCACCAGGGGCGCACTCTCGGCAGCAGCAGAAGTGTGGCACAGTCACGGACACCCAGGAGGAGCCGTGCGGCGTGGTGGGCGACCTGAGGTGTCTAACCTGCATGCGTGTATTAACCGTGCCCCCTCCTTCTGCAGGCAAGAGACTACTGTGCTTGAAGTACCTAAACCAGCAGCAAAAACCAGCAAACGAGAGTCTCCTGGGATTCAATTAATAAAATTCAGTCTTCTGCTAACAGCTAATAAAGTTGGGTAGCACACTGGAGGTTCTATCATGTAATGCAAATACATATCTGGTAGGGAAAACCATAGGCGATATTTATGTGTGACAAAGTTTCTTATGCAATGCAAAGATCACACAGCGGTTTCTTTCACATGTGGAAGTCATTGCTTATCTACGCCCTATGTCAAAATAAAGATTTCCCTTCTTATGTTTAGAGCCATGTAAATTCTGGAATTGTAATGTGTTGGATACTCTATATGTTCCTTGTAAATGAAGGATTTGCTTCAGGAGTTTGCCTTCTGCAGGTTTAGGAGTCAGTCAATTAAATTTTAATTTCTTCTAATCAATTATATTATTTGGGTGAACCTTAAGAAATGACAGCCATGGGATGCATTGCAGGTGGGGGAAGGTCAGGAGGTAAACAAGCAAAGACAACTTTTTATTTTTGAGGACTGTGATGTCTTTAATATGAAGTAGTAGTAATCATCAGATATGAAAAAAAGATCCATAATCAATGAACGTGAAAAAACAGGCTCAGAAGAACAGTATGTGGTTGAATAAAAGTAGTTGTGTAAAGGGTGTCCATAGGCTTGAGTAAAGAGGAAGAATAAAAGGGAAAGGCTGTACATTATGCATTTATGCATTTGTAGTACCGGCATTCAAAGTTCTAATTTAATATCACCTGTTGCAGATTCCAGTCTAACATTAAGTGTCAGGTTGTCCACAACACTAAAAATATGAAAGAGCCACAACTTTAAGGTATAATGAAAAAGACTTGTGCTTTTCAAACAATGTGAGATTTTATTCTCTAAAACCCTGATATCTTTTACTCCTGAGACTAAACGGTTCTTCAGGAAAGTTGAGGAACAATGGTGCTTGCATTAGAACAGCACTTGAATCCATTTGTTCCATTATGACCTAATCCATGAAACTAGAAATTCACTATTCTCAAACGTAAACAGATTGTAGATCGTTCCCATGTCTCCAAGTTACCCCTCATCTTCTTTCATTATGCATCACCCGCTACATCGGATGCCTTCTTGAATACATAGTCCAGTTTCATGCGTAACAAAGGCTCTAAATGGCTCTGCAATCTAAACATAGGTCAACATCTAAAGGATTTTCAGGAATTGTACGCCAATAGACTCCAACCAGCTCATCGAAATTCAACATCATTGTGGATCATCCTAGCACTTAAACATCTAAGTATAAACACATTAGCTAGTTTACCTTGTACAGTTAGCAACCCTGCATACATTCTTTTTCACCATCACTATTTAACTGTCTCTCTTCTGGGATAAAATCTGGATTAGTATATCAGTTTATCAACCATTTCAAGACACTGGCTAACAAATCAAACCTACAATTCCTAACCCGATGATAAGAGCCGTGATTTAATCAAACTCTATTTGAAAACCTACCTACTGAAGGTAAAAATCTGCATCCTACATAACCCTGCTGACAGATTAGCCTAGGAATCAAGGAAACAAGATCACATAAACCTTTTCAAAAACATTAGACATGTTCCTAATATACTTATCAAACAAACTTTTATCCTGCACTACATGTAAACATTAAATCTAGGTCTCAAAGTTCAAGCATTAGCCTATGAACAAAGAAAAGCACTTACCTGGATGACCTTCTTGAGCCTAAAGCTCTATGAATAGCAAGCTAGAATTTCGTACCACTTCCAGAAAATGCCACTAAGTGCAGCAATGTCTCGATTTCAAATCTGAAATACTTACTTTCAAGAAGAAACTTAAGGCCAACAAGTCACTAATTCAAATCATTTGGTTCCAAAAGTCATGTAGTTCAAACCAAAAACACAATTTCAGAGAAAACTGAGACAGGAAATACGCTCTATAAAACATAATCAGCTAGGGCTAGTATAACGATTATGGCAGAAAGTTAGATTTAGGGTGAATGTTATCAGAGATATGGTGAAGATGAGGGCTAGGTTTGAACGAAATATGAGAGAACTGTAAAGTTTAGTGTTGGAATAAGAAAGGGCAAAGGAAATGAAAGAAAGCAAATTTGAACTAAATGCAAATTCAACTTGAATAATTCAAACTAAAGTTCATTTCAATTAAAAAGGGAAAGTAAAACCTGTTTGATTAGAACATAACTTGCTGCTGAATAATAGATATTTATTGTTACGCCCTCAATCACACTGATTTAATTCACCTCCTGAGAATGAAAGGCTGAGTGGGTCTGCAATGATTCAAATCTGTGTCCAAGGGGCCCATCACTAATTCCTACAGTGAATGTAATTAGTCCACAAAATCATTAGGCCTGCATGAACTCAATACTTTTCTAAAACCTTCATTCCAACTCTTCACAAGACTTACTTGTTGACAGTGTTGATGTACAGAAATACCACAAACCTTTTATCCCTTCAGCACGACACAAAGCACAGGCGACTGATGTGTCGAACAAAATAACTTCTTTCATTTCATTTGATTGAGAAGAAAATATCCTGGATATGATTACAACATTTGTTATACACACAGTGAAGGAAATGTCTACCTATAAGTAAAAAAGGGAAAGATTTTACCTGAATTATATCCCCAGCATTAAAGCCGAGCTCATCGCTATTTCTTGCTTCAAATGGGTATAGAGCAGTGTAATTAACAAAAGCAAGAGACTTCCTTTTTTGTGAAGTACCGCTGTAATTTCCTAAATCAAAAGAAACACAATCTTAGTTCTTTGTGTTAAGTTTGTTAATTTTTAACTAATCAACTATTGGTTACCTGTTCAACTTTGTCCACAGTGCCAAGACCTTACTGATCAGAACTCCTAGCTTCCAGTGTATTTGAAAGAGCGGATGATTCAACACATATTGAAGAATTTCCACCGCTAGAACTGTTGTTTAAATAATTCCCTGGCTAGTAGTGAACAGATATAAACACCACCAAGGGACTTAATCAATCAGTGGCCTCTGTAAAATGAACTGGTGGTCTCAATTCAAATTAAATCAAACTACTCCACTTTATTGTCTGCAACAACATGTCATTCAAGGTTTGAAAGAGAGGATTATGAGATTTGATTTTGCTTTCTAGAGTGAGTATGATGCAAACCATTGGCAGAATCAGTAAGCAGACAAATGACTTAAATGCTGTAAATCTATCCTCTTTCAAGAGGAATGCATTCACACATTACATTCACAAAAGCAAACAGATAGTACTTATAATAACTTCATAAGAGAGCAACTGCTCTTTGTCGAAGGGTATGGGGTTTTAATATCAATCAACAAAAGTGACTTCCCTCCGAAACTGGCACCTTCAAAATTCAAGGAAATTTGTTACTGTCACTTGGTACACCATGTGTTACAAAAAACACCTATGTGGATATTTATAAAAAAAAATTTCTTTAATCAATATGACAAACTTTTAGGATTCTTATAAATCACCTCATAATTCATATTTCATAGATAAAATATACAGTGTTCATTTCTATTTCCATCGTTTCTAACTGTGGACAAATTGTAAAGATAAAGTGTATGGATTTTACTGAAATGGGCAAAATTGAGGGCTAATGTTTATTGCCTTTTAAATGATGTCTAGCAAATGTGAATCATGAGGTGATTTATAAGAATTTAGAAATGTTGTCATATTGATGAACTAAAAAATATATCGTTATATATATTTACAGAGGCATTTTGTGTAATACATACACAGTGCACCAAGTGACAGTAAGTAAACATTTCGTCTCAATTTTGAAGGTTGGCAATTTCGGAGGGGAATCAGTTTTGCCAAAAAGATAGTACAACAATACTACAAACCGGTCTGCTTTTGAAGAGCAATTTTAATTGAATGTCATAGCAAAGCCAACAGCGGCCACTAGAAAACTTCGTAAAAGCTTTAGTGTCTATTCATTTCATCGAAATGCATTCATCAACTGGTGTTCTTAAACAACAACATTGTCTGAGGCACAGAGTTCTTTTGAAATCAGTACAAACACTTTGCATAAGACCAAAGAAAGAACAGTGGATTTATTTGGTGCCATCCCTTTCTCTTTTATGTTTCAATCTGTTTATTAGGTTTCCAAATGCAAAGAAAACATACCTTTACCATAAGCATATACTGCTCATTCTTCATAGCACAGATACGAATGAACACAACAATTCCCCAAACTCCTCCCACCCTAACCCTTAGAACCAAGTGCAAAGAGGTGTGTGTAGCGGGCCCAACATGTCATGCCTTGTTGTACCGAATTAGTACTCTCGTAATAGGAATCAGTGTTCGTATCTGTCAAGCAAAGAAGACAAAGATATTTAGGGCAGGTTGGTTCTCGAAATTCAGTGGACAGTAAAGCGATAAAAGGGAGCCAGAGTTCAGCATATAAGGAAGTGGAGCCATCCCTGGTATGGGGGATTCTGAGCTTTGCCCCAGTGTGCTAAAATGTTCTGCAAGGCTGCGCCTAGAGCCAATCCACTCTGGTTCTCCCTACATGATTTAAATGGGAAAGTGAGCTCATTAGGCAATCTCAAACGTGTGTATGTAGGGAATCTAGGTAGCTGGGTGTTGAGAGGAGGTCTATGTAATCAAAAAGTTGAGTCCAGTAAACCGTGAGCTTTGGGCATTCCCATAATAGGTGCAGTAAGGTCCTAAGGGATCCACATCAGTACCAGCAGCCGGCTGTGGTTCTGGGATTACCCCTATGCAGGCAAACTGGTGTGAGATATCAATAGGTGGCTATTTTGGTGGCAGTTTCAATGCTTGCCGTATTGTGGGCGATGTGTCGCGCACAATAATAGATTTCCTCCCACTCCTTCTGAGCCAGTGAGCGTCTCAGTTGCAGAGCCCAACGCCTTTGGCCTGTTAGTTTAGTCTGAGAAGGGGTTTGATTTAAGCGGCCATAGAGTTCGATGATAAGGTGTCTATCTGACGTCTTGGTAACCAGAAATTTTTCAAAGGCAGTGAGATAGGCTGCATCAGCCAGTGATCAAAAGGCAGACTGCCTTCCATATCAAAACAACCATTGGCATAACCAATATGTCTCGCCTGTGGGACCTTAGAAGTGTTTAGCCAGAGCTATTGCCAATGTTTTATAGGTATGTTGTAGAGCAATGTAGCTGCTGTGTTCAATACTGTAAAGTTTGTGTTTTTTTCATGTGCACTAGTTACGTTACACAAGGACACTTTAATGAGCCTGTGCACGTCAAAAGGTTCTGGGAATGGTTGCGTGCGATGGCCACATACCCGCTGTCAGCTGCTGGGGCAGAGAGAACCAAGCTTTCATAGCGTAAGCATGTAAATGTGGGGCACTGCAGGCAACAAACATGTGGCTGGACAAGGCGTAAAGCGGTTTATGTTATGAGCGTAGCTTCAGGGCGCTGTAGCAGTTTCAGTCTGAGGGCCCCGCTCCGTGCAGTTCTAGGATTGTTACTGGCGCAGTCAGACCGTCCTATGTAGCCCCTTAGGGTGGGAAAGCTTGATTTGTTTACAGTGTTCTAGTGGTTAATGTGTAAAACAAAGGCCTCTTCCTGGCACAGAGCGTCCTTGTGTACTGCATGCATTGGCTGAGTGTACCAAGGAACTTTGCCTTTTATTGCTCACCGGCACAGTGATGGTTTGTGACGTCACCAAACAATTATCTAGTTTTAATGCAGTGATGCATATATGATGGCCGGGTATGTTTAAGCCAACGTGTTCTGAAATGTTCAAAGATGGTGGGGTTGCAGCATGGACTGCTTCAATCAGGGAAGCATTTAATGTCAGACCAACCCTCCCATCCGTTCCCCAACAGCAGAAGGCCACCTGACCCCGAGGCAAGGCCCCTCGAGGGCCACCGACTTGACCCCTGTCCAATGAACACGAAAGGAGATGGGTCCCGGTGGTGGTGGACACACAGCCTCGGTACCAGCCAAGCCGAGGGAACCATTGACAGCGCACTTGGTTGCAGCATCAGTCTCCTTGTCAACTGGAGACAGATCCATCCTCAAGGCCTTACAATGGCAGTGCCCGCTGCTAATCGAAAGCAGCTTGGAACAGATCCCCTCCTGCCCCGTGCGCGTCGCTTGTTCTGTTCAAGTCTCTTTATTTTCAAATGTGCCGAGAACTCGGGGTTCAGGAAATAAGAAAAATAAGGTTTTAAAAACACCTGGGCTGAAGAGAAACTAGAGGCAACAAGCACGACATCAAACGTATGCTACAAATGCAAAGGTACCCGATGCCGTGAGAAAATAATTGGATCGCCAAAGATAACACAATTTGAACAAGGAGGATGGCAGATTAGACTTCAGATCAGGTGACTGGACCCAGTCATTGGGTGCAGGAGCTGTAAGGGTCCGTTTGTTTAACGTGCTGTTATTTAGCGGGATTACTTGTCAATGAGTGTGATACTAGTACAGTGCCTACCCATACTCTGCCCGGGTTGGACGGCGCACTGGAGTCAGAGATGTGGAGGGAAAGTTGACTGATCCAATGATCCAGACCATTAGCAAACAGAAAGCCTGGACCGAGACAAAGAAAGAGAGCTTCCACTCAAGGCTCTCTCTTCTTGATGTTAACCAATGGCACTTAGGAAATCTACAAAGCAAAACATATCTTGCCCAGCCCATTGCCGTTTCCTGCATTTAGCTGGAGAATCCCCAAAAAATCAGATGAGGTGTATAAAGCTTTTATGCCCTACATGATGCCAACAAATCTTAGAGCACTTTCTAAAAGAAGAAAACAAAAAACATGTAGAATGCATTAAGACGTGATTTGGGATCCATGAAAAAAGTCAGAGTGACACACAAACGTGTGACCAACTTCCCTAATGAGTTATGTGCCTCGGCTATAAGTTAACATGTTGTAGAGCAGTCAGAAATATAGCCCGTTCAAGTGGGAAACATCCTTTACAACAAAACGTTTTCAACGCAGTACCTTTACAACGCAACTTTTACAACGCAAGTCGTTACAACGACTTGCGCTGGGGGACGCTGTAGGATAGGGAATAGTTTAATTTACTATCCAAAACCTTCCCTACTATCCACGGGGACTGGAGTTGGATTAGTAAATTAAACTATTCACTATCCAGCGCCCCCCAACGCAAGTCGTTGTAACGACTTGCGTTGTAAAACCTGCGCTGTAAAGGCATGCGTGGAAAAAGCATGAATTGTAACGACATACATCCGTTCAATTTAATAACAGAACATTTATTTACTCTATTTTTTGGAAATACGTATTTAGGACAATATCTCCGGAAATATTTCTGCTGATAATATTCAGACATGCAAACTGCAGAACTCTGTGGACTCACATATATTTAACTTGTGGGCCTGCTGGAAATGTTCTTTTCAAAAGTGGCATGTGTGGGAGCCAAGAGAACAGTGTGTTTGGAAGTTCTTGAGACTTAAACCAAAAGAAACCAGTTGCATTGGGTTTCATTGTTGGGGGTCTCAGAAGGAGCTTCTGAACCCATGTCTTTCAGGTTAAACCCATTAGGGCCTTCCAGAACACCAGATCGGTACAGTTGTTTGATGGCTCTTGCAATCCAATGTGCTCCTTGCACAGACCGCCTGGTGTGTAGTCACTTCGGTACAACAGGGACAATGTGGGTGAATGAGCAAGGGGGGGCCGCGGGGATGGAGAGATCAAGAAGCACATCTCACCCATCCACCATCTTGGCCATGCCCCCTTTCTCTTTTTAGTTCCATTTATGAACTGGTGAGCAGCTGAAAGAGGAAGAAGTTGAATAGTAAACTGATGTGCTGCACTGTATTGCATGGGGGACTATGTGCAGATGTAAAATGTGAGGGCAGTAGAGTACCAAAAAGGACACACTACTTACTGCCCATATATATTTCTAATTTGGTATTACAAATTCGGAAGAGGTGTTCTTAAAGAACTCTGGGTACTGACATTGCTAATCAATACCTACGAGGGGGCAAAAGTCAACACGGAAGCCACCGCCGGCCCGGTGGATGCGGATTCACCACTGCGGTGATAGAAAAGACCCCCCGCCAGATTAGGATGACCAGGAAGACCGTACGCAGCTTTTCCGCCCCGGTCCCGCAGCGGAAAAGCTTTAATATGGTGGCGGTGTCTATCAGACACTGCCAGCCATATTAGGATGCATGGAGAAACATGCTTTTCCACGGCGGCTTTTCCGCATGTGGTATTTTCAGTTTGGGGGCCCGTTGCTGGCCCCCAGGGTGTCAGGGGGTGGGGGATGCACATGGGGGGGTACCTATGATACCCCCCTGCATTTGCTTGCACATAACGGCAGGCACCGCGCGGTGCCTGACGCTTTGTGCATGCAAATGCACTGCATGTATTTTTATCATTTTAACTTTAGCAATGTTAAAAATACAGGATTCGCACGGAGGGACCGCCGCTGCCTCTGCGGATGGTCCCTCCACCTCTGGGGTGGCGTCCGTCCGCCATCATAACGACCCCCTTGATTTGCACTAAAGGGATTTACTCAATGCTTTAGTACTAATGGATGTACACTTAACTGGAGGTCACATTGCTAGGCGCATGCCAGGTTTCCACAGGCTACACTGTCCAGTACTTCAACTAGAAATTCCACCAAAAACCAAAAACAGCACAGCCTGTCCAGTTTTTCCTCACAGAGAAAACTTCCCTTTTCTCACAAAACCCTCTGGAATGATAGAAATGAAGGGGTGGACAGACAAGCCCCATAGGCTGCTATTATGTGGCTCAGACAGGGATACTGTGCCTTTAAGAAAACTTTCCAGAACTTTCTCAGTATCCCAGAAGGCACAGCAGGTCCCTTTTACTTTCAGTTCTTTTTGAAGGCGTAAAATGCCAGACCCGTAGCATTCCTTTCATGAATATCTTTCTCCACTGGGGAGGAGGGCGGGCGCTTAGGACTAAAACAGAGATACCCCTACTACAGAACTGGAGTTACAGGACAGAAACTACTACTTCTGTAGTAGGGGATCTCTGTGTATAGTTATAATCTAGTGAATAGAATGGCAAGCCCATCCCCACACCAAAGCGGCGGTGGAGAATAAGAGAAATAACACCACTACTGTGCGAACAGATTTCGCAGCGAAGCCTGCCCAACCTGAGCATCTGCCCTGGCATCAGTGTCCAGACAGTAATGCTTAGAAAAGGTATGGACCGACTTCCAAGTGGCCGCCTTGCAGATTTCTGCAATGGGAACATTACGTAGCAAAGCCGTCGTGGCAGCTTTGTCCCTAGTGGAATGAGCCTTAGGTTTACCCGGTAAGGTCTTATTAGCCTTCTGGTAACACAACTGTATAGAGGACACGCTCCACCTCGAAATGGACTGTTTAGAGGTAGCAAGACCGGTCCTGACTGATCCATAATTGATAAACAATTGGTCTGACCTAAGGATATCTTTGGTTTTATCCAGATAAAATTTCAACACCCTCTTAACATCCAGGGCATGTAGAGACCTTTCCGCTGGAGATGAAGGATTCTGAAAAAAACGTAGGTAAAGTTATGGTCTGGTTAACATGAAAATCAGAGATAACCTTTGGAAGAAATTTAGGGTGAGTACGCATAACAACCTTAGCAGCATGAAATACAGTATAAAGTTCTTGGCAACACAACGCCTGAATTTCACTCACCCTGCGTGCCGATGTAATGGCCACGA
Organism: Lissotriton vulgaris; assembly: GCF_964263255.1. Taxonomy (NCBI): domain Eukaryota; kingdom Metazoa; phylum Chordata; class Amphibia; order Caudata; family Salamandridae; genus Lissotriton; species Lissotriton vulgaris. Next base: position 220,203,226 of record NC_141694.1, on the reverse strand, counting down.
GGAACGCCGCCTTCCAGGACAGGTGCTGCAACGAAGCCTTATGAATCGGTTCAAAAGGCTCCTTCATCAATCTGGACAGCACCACATTCAATTCCCATGAAGGCGAAGGAAGCCGTACAGGAGGGAACACTTTCTTCAAGCCTTCCAAAAAATCCTTGATCACAGGGATCTGGAAGAAGGAGGTCTGTGAAGGGCATTTCCTGTAGGCAGTCAGCGCAGCGAGATGAACCTTAATGGAATGAAAATTAAGGCCAGACTGCGCCAAATGTAACAGATATGGAAGGATGACATCTTCCTTACATGTCGTCGGATCATAGTTCTTGGACTTGCACCAGATGCAGAATCTCTTCCACTTGTAAGCATAAGAAGTCCTAGTGGAAGGACGCTTACCTCCTTCAGTAAGTCCATACAATCTTCAGGAAGATTCAAATAGCCATATTGCACTATCTCAGGAGCCATGCCGCCAAACTCAAAGACGAGAGGTTGGGGTGCACCATCTTGAGGCAATTGAAATTTTTATGGTCAAATATGTCCCCTAACGTGTACCCCAACGTCTCCATGTACGTGCTTAAAGTACATGTAATTTCCCTCCATGACCGAATATGAAGACGCAAATGCATTTGCGTCCAACGTTAACATGTCCTCTTTCAGATCCACCATGAATGGATCGATAATTCAGTTTCTAAACATGCCATGCCAACGTCTTTACATGGTACACTTTTTGGTTTTCCTGGCTCTGCCGAGCTAGGCCCTGATTTCTGACTTCGAGTCACTTCTGCCTTCTGCCTCTGAAAGCTGCAGCATGGAGATGCATCCCTGACCTCTGCCTTACTTCCTGCCAGCGCAGCGGTGCCCGGCTCGGCCTGGACTACCTGCTAAATTCATGTTTTGCCTACAGTTATCTGCTCAGCCTCCTCGAAAACACATTCCAGTCTAGTGAAATAGTTAAACATATACCCGGCTACAGAGCAAAGGGCCCGGCCTTCCTTTCCTCCTTGCAAGTGATTTACTGGCTCCGCTACCATGGTAGGCCCATGGCCCCGCGCATTACACGTAGGCACATATGCACGCACTAGCATTCAGTGTAGAATAGCCTCTGCCCGAGAGACCTTTTACTTCAGACACTACATCCTCCAAACATAAGATACTAGATATGTTATAGGTACAGGTTGCCCTGACACTCCAGACACCAGTCTCCTCCACTAGTGCTAAAGTCAAAGCCCCCAGTTACACGTCATGCTAGTTGCGCGCGCATACAGGTTAAGGGTTTCTGCTGATTCTGCAACTTTTCTCTATACATCCACCCACATGTGACGTATCTTGTGACGTTTCTCTGACATGTACAGTGCACGCCCATGTGTACGCCTCTTTTTCACGCCTCCTCTTACGCACATGTGTTCTTATCTCACTCTTTTCACCTGTTACGCCTACTGTATTGGATTCAATTGTAAAGTTTAACTATATATAATGTGTAATGTTAATAAAACGTTTACTGTCCCTTCCTGAACCTTAGAGGCGACGGAACATGATGCTCCATCCTTAAGGATAATGCCATTAAAGCCCGTATGACTCAGATACCACGGACTCTGCCTCTCATTTGAATGAGCTGTCTTGTAATGATAATTATACGGAAAAATGTATAGGTAAATTTATTTACCACATAATTTGGTGCCCGAACAGGGACCCCCCCCTTCCCCACTCGCCGGTGAAGTCACGCGGCTTTCGACCCCTTCTACAACCCCGACGGAAACCGTGCATGTTTGCGGAGTTTCCCGCTATCTTCCCTCGGGTCCACGAGGGAGACGGAGACTGCGGTCCAGCGTCCAGACGAGGCGGTGAGGAATGCGGAGGATCCCGACCAGAGCCCTAGTCGAGAGAGCAAGGTCCGAGGTGTCCGGAGGCCCACCTGTTCCGAAGCGCATGCGTGGTAGCGTGATGTGTGCCAGTCCGATGTCGTAGCAGTCCAGTCCAGTCCAGTTTCCGAGGCCTTCAGTTTTGCTTCCCGGTGAGTACCGTTGTTGGGAACGCATATAGACGGGTTCATTAATTTGTGCTCGGTAAAGACAGTTTTGGGTACACAATTCTGGTCCTGACGTGTTCACTTAGGTGGATACGGTCCGACGTGTCTCTTTATGAGACCGGTCTGTACTGTTCAGCATTGCATCTAGTCATTCAGTTTTATCTCGAGAGGTTTTTTTTGTGTTTTCTGTGTTCTAGGTTATTTCAGCCCGAAATGTTTTAATGTGTTTTGATGTTGTGGTATGAATGATTGTTTACTGTTTATTACTGTGTTTATTGTGTTCGCGTCCGAATCACTCCAGTCATGCCGTTGTTTTCAAAATTACGTCAGATAAGTACTAGGAAAGGGATACTTGAAGAAGCAGTTCCTGTCCCGCCTAGGGACACTCCAGGATATTTTATGTACCACAAACAAGGCTTAGATGCTGTGTTGTATTTAGACTTATGGGTGGATTACACCAAGAATCTGGAAGAGAAGTTTAGATGGCCAGTCTCAGGGACATGGGATGCCGAATGCATCATGAGAGTAGAAGAAGCTTTATGGAAAAAGAAAGCCAGACAGTCTCAGAAAGATGCCATAGAATTGTGGCGCAAAGAATCGCATAGAAGAACAGAAAAAGCAATCAGAAAAGCAGAGAAAAGTAGAGAAGAATCCGAAAAAGCTAAAGAAAAAGAGTTACTAGAAGAAGGAGAACAGGTCAGATCAGAACAATTAGACCGCCAAAGAAATGCACTCATCACAGGCATGTATCCAGTTCTGACCGAGGGCCTGCCCAAGGCGACCCCGGAAATACCCCGTAACTTGCCACCACCATTGGTTCCGATTAAACTCCGCCCCACAAAGACCGCAGCAGACATTTTCCTTTCTTCCTATTTAGATGACGTAGCTCCAGCATATACCAATGTACCCGTACAACCCGCTAATAATGTACTGCAGCATGTTCCGGCTGATCAAGCCACGACCCCTCCACGCCAAGATTTACTTCCTGCACCTGTTGTCACTTCCCCTTCTGCTGCTGCTGTTACTGGTCCCCCTATTATTGGTCCTCACAATCCTTTCGCGACAGATCCAACCCGGAGTCAGTCTCCGTTACATGCACCACACGCCATGACGTCAGGTCATGCTCACGGTTCTGCTTCAGGAGGTGCCGCAGGAGGTCACCTCCACACCCCGCCACAGTTACATCGAGTGACAATGAGAGAATTAGCTACACAGCGTACTCCGAAAGCAATGACATATGAAAAGCTTAAACAGTATCTTACAGATTGTAGATATGATCCAGTACCTGGTAAGAGAGGAGACATGATGTTAGCCTCGTTACGTCTACGACGTGTTACCGATTATTTGATATTGTTACCAGAAATGCCAGAACATCTAGACAATATATATCATTTTATTAGAACAGGAGAAAGGCCAGAATGTATTCGTGAGGCCATGGCATATCAGAAAGTTGAGACACAAGGTTTACTATTACGATTCTTGATTAATTGTTTGATAAGGGAACAAGATCAGCCAGATGTTGTTCAAGAAGAGATGGAGGTACTGACAAAATGGGGTCAAAATATTGCAGATGGTAAACATGACAAACAGACTTGTGTAGATGCCATGTCCAGAAAGATCCGTAAAGAAATAGTAGCAATACATAACAGACGGAAGGCTGAAAAGGAAGCCGAGTCAGACAAGAATGACTCCTCGGAGGAGGAGGAAGAAGCAGAAACTCCAGTAGAGATTGAGGATAAAATAGCGTACGTAGGTAGAGTGAAACCCCCTAAACAGTATTCTTTTGATAGACCTTTTGACAGACCCATTCGTCTGGAAAACAAGAAACGTTTCCTTTCCCCGATACCAGAGCAATGTTCTCTTGAACATATATTCCAAGTTACTGATAAAATACTGAAAGAAAGAATAGGTTATCATGAACTCACTACCTTACGTGATCAGGAATTAGCCCGGTCAGCAGTCCAATGGGCTGGGGATGACAGTATATATAAAGATGATTTAGTAGTGCAAACGTTTTTGAGTCTTACTCCAGAAGAACAGCGACTAGCTGGTATATACATGACCCAACATCTCATTTCACTGTATGAAAATCAGCAATCCGATCCAGGTCCATTGTATAACTTATTGCAAGACTTACTCCTGAGAACATGGAGAGGCCTAGGTACCGATTTAATTGATATAATTCTAGAACAACATCATAAATATAGAACTTTCCTGACTCCACGTCTTGTTTCCGTTCCACCCCCAGTAAGACAGCCATATCACCTAGATAGACAGAACCCTTTACGAGAAGTACATCCAATCCGAAAGCCAGATGATACGCTTGAACGCGTATTCGTGTACACTCCTTTGACTAGAATGGAATTATTGAAAATGAAGAAGATAGTACCTTGTCACGATAAAGATCCTGCAGGTTTCCACCGTGAATTAAAAGACATGTTACTTATGGGCGATTACACGTATTCTGACATTCTTAAAATGTTAAAAGTTTTATTGCCAGCAGGGATTTACGAAAAACTGAAAGAAAAGGAATGGGAGGTGGGAGATAAAAAGATTGTTTGGACTGAATTAGAAGACGAGGAAAAGGGACGTACCCCAGGTTTAGGTCTTGGGGACAAAACTAAAGCATTGCCAGGATTATTAGTACAGGTCCTGCCTAGATTATTGACAATCAAAAAGGAGGACTGGGATGCGATCTCAGCCTGCAAACAAAAACAAGACGAAGACACTAGCGATTTTTATTCAAGATTCGAGAAATGTTTCATTATTAATAGTGGCCTAAAGACAAGTAGCGAGTCATTCCCACACCTTTTCGTGACCAAACTAGTCGAGAATTCTTTACCACAGGTTAAAAACAGGGTTTTGAAAGTCGAAAGTACATGGCAAGCTAATACGCCTTCCCAAATGTTACAGATGTTACAGTACCACCAGAACAGGAATAGAGAGGAACACGATCATGAACAGAGACGTATGAAAGACACGAAAATGAAAGTACTAGTTGCCCAGTCTGTTCCAGCTGATGGTCAGAAAAGGCAGAACACACAGACTAGTCATTCTGCAGCTCCTGTTAAAGGGAATTGCAATTATTGCAAACAGCCAGGTCACTTTATAAGTGAATGTGCCGTTCTGAAATACAATATTGCTACAGGCAAAACGAAAGAAAGACCACGTCCGCCTAGACCAGAACATGCTCCACAGACTATTCAACAGAATCCGCAACCTCCACAGAATGTACAGCAACAGACAGTAGCTGTATCCCAGCCTCAACCCATTGCCGCAACTCAACATGTCACACAACAGATGTACCAGTATGCACAGTCAGATTACCCAGATTATCAGCAGTACACATGAAACAGCCTAGAGAGGGAGGTTGGCTTGCCTCTTATCGAGGTTCCTGTAGATCAAGAGGGTCCTTATGTACATAGTCAGGTTTTAGGTAAGGACAGAAAGTTTTTGATTGACACAGGGGCAAGCAGAACGACCATTAGTCATGACGAGGTTCCAGGGGCACCCCTCTCGGGCTCACAGAATGTTTCCCTTGGATTTTCAGGAAAGCCTATTGTTAATGAAGTATCACAGCCAGTTCCCCTTGCTGTTGGTCCATTGTCCCGTACTACAGATTTGTTACTTACGAAATCATGTCCAGAAAACTTACTTGGTATCAAAACACTGAAAGCTCTAGGAGCAGTTATATGTTGTTCCCCAGAAGGAGTGAGGTTATTCCTTCGTGATTTCAAGGGTCATTATGTGTTGAGAGATTTTGATCCCAGGTTACAAAGTGTTCCTGCACATTTGTGGGCACAAGGCCCAACTGATGTAGGTTGTATTCACATTACACCATACCGTGTTACACTCAAGCCAGGAGTTGTACTACCCCGAATCCGACAATACAAGTTACCCCCTGATGCTATAGTGGCTTTACTGAAGATCATTGACGAGCTTATTGCACAAGGAGTGGTTGTCGAAACAGACTCGAATGTTTGTAATTCCCCTATCATTCCGATCCTTAAACGAACTGATCCAAATGCTCCACCAGTCTATCGATTGGTGATCGATCTTCGTGAATTAAATAAATGTATCGTACCACAATACCCCGTGGTCCCAGACATTTCGTCTCTATTGACAGCTATTGATTCAGAAGCAGCGTTCTTTACTGTAATCGATCTCAAGAACGCCTTCTTTAGTGTCCCCATTGATCCGGAAAGCCAGTACCTTTTCGGATTCTGTTTAAATGGCCGTAGCTTCAAATTTGCACGCGCCGCTCAAGGATTCACAGAAAGCCCTAGCATCTATAGCCAAGCATTGAAAAGACAACTAGACAGTATTCACGTGCCTACTGACACTGCCCTGCTCCAGTATGTTGATGATCTACTGATCACAGCACGGACCGAACGTGACTGCGAGCGCGCGTCACTGACAGTCCTGTATTTTCTGGCAGACATGGGGCACAAAGTATCCCCTTCGAAGCTGCAATTCTGTGCCCAGCAAGTGGTATACCTTGGGCACTTGCTGTCCAAGTGGGGTAGGCAGCTAACACCTGATCGCATCCAGTTGATTGCACATCTTCCGCAACCCAAGACACAAAAGGAAGTACGAACCTTTATTGGACTCACTTCTTACTGCAGACAATGGATTCCTCAATATGCATATCTAGCCAAGCCACTCATACAGTTGACAACACAGGAGACAGCGACTTCGACTGTCCTCCCTTGGACTCAGGAACATACACAAGCTTTTAATGACCTGAAGAAAGCCTTATGTCAAGCACCAGTTTTAGCGACACCATGTTACAGCAAACCTTTTTTACGCTTTTTGTCACAGAACGCGATGGCACAGCGTTATCTGTTCTCACACAAGATCAAGCAGGACACCATTAGCCTTGTGCTTATTTTTCTAGTACATTGGATCCAGTAGCCCAGGCCTTCCCTGCGTGCTTGAAATCAGTTGCAGCAACAGCCCTAGCTATCAGACAAAGCGATTCAATAGTGTTAGGACATCCTTTGACAGTACAGGTTCCACATTCTGTAGAAGTACTTCTGAACCGTACCCAGACTCAGCACTTGACTATAGCACGACTGACAGGTTATGAATTGACACTGTTCCAGCCACACATAGAAATCAGACGCTGCAACATACTCAATCCTGCCACATTGTTACCCTCGAGTACAACCGATCCAGCTCCACATGACTGTGTAGAAGTCATTAATACAGTGACGAAGCCCCGACAAGACTTTACAGATATTGCATTGACTAATCCAGACCTGACACTTTACGTGGATGGTTCATGTATGAGAACAAGCACAGGAGAATTAGTGGCCGCATATGCAGTGACCACTGAAACTGAAGTCATAGAAACACATCGTATTGATACACTGTCTGCCCAAGCTGCAGAGCTCATTGCTCTGACTCAAGCCTGTATACTAGCCAAGAACAAGAAAGTTAACATATACACAGATTCGCGTTATGCATTTGGAGTCGTACACGACTTCGGTGTTCTCTGGCAAGAGAGAGGTTTCTTGACCTCTCATGGAGCCAAGATCCAGCATGGTCCTCTCATTCAAGCACTGTTAGAAGCAATACATTTGCCTTCAGCCATAGCCATCATGAAGTGCAAGGCACATACTAAAGTCACAGACACTATTTCCCAGGGTAACGACCTGGCAGATCGTACAGCCAAATACACTGCTCAGATAGATATTCCGACTGACATGACAAAGATTGATCCAACTACACTGACACATTGCCTGACAGTTAAGGATCCCATTCTAGATGTACTCGACATACAGACACATGCCACTCCAGACGAAATCAGGAAATGGACTGAACAAGGAGGGATCCAGACAGACCAGGGATGGATAACGAAGGGAAGGGCCACATGGTAACTCCCCGATTCTATGGTTCAAGTTATAATTAACACCGCACATAGTCCAGCACACTTAGGAGAAAAAGCCATGTTAGACAGTTTACAGAATCTCTGGTACAACAAACATTTACGAGCAGCAGCGAAACAGAAAGTGCGTACTTGCATGATCTGTTGTCAGTTCAATCCAGGAAAAGGTGTCCCCGTGGAACAGGGTGGATTTCATCCTCCTGACCATCCTTTTGAAGTCCTCCAGATGGATTATATCCAGATGGACAGATGCCGAGGATTCAAGTACGTCCTCGTAGTCGTGTGTGCTCTTTCCCGATGGACAGAAGCATATACAGTCCCCGATTACACTGCTGTAACCACTGCCAAACAACTGGTACGTGAGTTTTTCCAACGGTACGGTTTGCCCCGTGTCGTGTACTCTGATAACGGACAGCCATTCTCGTCCGAGCTTATGAAGCAGGTAACACACATTTCATTGTGTCCGACATCCTGAAGCCGCAGGTCTCGTAGAGAGACATAATCAGACATAATCAGACCCTGAAAACACGTCTAGCCAAAATATGTGCCGAGAAAGGTGTAGATTGGATAGTTGCCTTGCCAGTTGCACTCTTTTACATGCGAATGGTAGCTCACTCTAGGACAGGGCTATCCCCGTATGAGGTGGTCTTTGGAAGGCCTCCGAATATGTGGGGGACGCCTATGCCCCGTAGGATTACCGATGTTGACAGTTGTATGCTGACAGATTACCTTGCCTCCTTGATGTCTGCACTACAATCTTGTCGTTCACAGGTCGCGGCTTCCTTTCCGGACAACACCCAAGTAAAGCCACATGAAGTCCGCCCAGGAGATTTGGTTCTCGTAAGGAATTTCGATCGGAAGAGTCTGCTGGAACCCAGATGGAAGCAGCCGAAATTGGTTTTGTTATCTACAAGGACTGCAGTGAAAGTGGAGGGGAGAAAAGGATGGCTGCATTCGAGCCATGTTAAAAAAATTCACCGACTGTTGCCAGACTCTCCCTTTAAGGACTGCCCACTTCCAGAGACTGTTACTAAACTCCCCCTGCTAGAGAAAACTCCCCAAGAGGAGTACCGTACAAAGTTGAGGTCTAGTAAGTCAGACAGTTTAATTGTTTAAGTCCCCCCCCTGGGTGAAGCGGTTAGACAGGTTCCTGACATGTATAAGATAGACCCCACTAGAGAGAGAGATAGACAGGAGATCAAGAAACAACAATATTGTAAAAATCTCCGAAGTCGTTGTGTTACAGCATTACTTATTATGTTTTTTCTGAGTCTTACAATAATCTGCACGAGTTGGATGTTACATATGTTCTTTCCTATTGCACATTCTTTTTCTAATGGCACTGCAGAGCACACGTTCAGTGAACTACCCCCACATGAGCTTTCCTATCGTTTAGCCATGCGCAACAATACATTCATCCGTATGTTACACCATTCTCACCAGACCAGCAATGCCACTAATTGTTGGGTATGTGGCCGACTCCCTCCCTATCAGAACTACAAGGGAGCTCTGCCTCTCTTTCCTTATCCGTTTACACATAATGGTTCATGCGGTGCATGGTTTACATTAATGTCCTCGTTAGATAGTAAGTCCAAAGTTTCCCAAGGTAATTGGATATGGGGAGACCTGAACACCGTTATGCATAAGGCATGTTTCCCAGACAAGGAGGGTCTTCCCCAAATGACAGGTACAGATCTAGAAAACGAAGTATATGGATTAGGTAATTTTACACTTAACCTCATGATTCTGAATGTCCAGTCCGAGACTAATCCTGACTTGCCATCAATATCAGTCTTACCAGTAAAAGGTGAATTATGCGTCAGAAAGAGTGGTTCAGTACATCTAGGACACAGCAATTGTACTACTGTGATCGAATTCAGTGATAAAGGCAAGTCTACTTTCAAAGCTTCCCGACATTCCTATTTTATTTGTGGTCATACAGCTTATATACGTTTACCTCTAGACTGGGATGGTACTTGTTTTATTGCATTCCTATTGCCACCTGTTTTTCTAGCCCCATCTGATTATCATAGAAATTATCACCTCACTCACGTTAGACAGAAGAGAGATCTCCCAATTGTCGACCAGACTGAAACCACATGGGAACAATACACAGACTTCAATAAAGGATTCTTTCCTTATTTAGGCACTGTCTCAAATAGTAAACTTATACGCAAATTGACCAGAATCCTTGAAGCAGTAGTGAATGAAACTACTTCTGCCCTAGGTAACTTAACAGAGGAACAGTCTGCTATGAGACTTGTTGTTCTCCAAAATCGTCTCGTCCTTGACGTCATCCTGGCCGATAAGGGCGGGGCTTGTAGAGTCATCGGATCCAGTTGTTGTGTGTTTATTCCTAATAACGCACCATCAGTATACAAAGCTATAACCAGACTTCATGAAATAGCTCATCAGCTACACCAGAACCCAGGCACCTGGACTTGGTCCGGTTGGCTCTGGAGTGTAATATCAGCCTGGGGATGGAAGCTACTGTCATTCCTAGGAATCATACTGCTCATAGTGTTTAGTTGTTGCCTATGCCTGCAATGTGGGCCAGCGATTTGCGGCTTGTGCGCCACATCATGTATTCCCCATCCAAGTCCACGTTCTCGTACCCGTATAAAAAGAGACGAGCAGATGATGTTATATGAACAGATAGATGGACTCATGAAAATAGATATATCCTGAAGGGAACGTAGGGGACAAGGAGGGAATGAGGTAATTGATATTTTTATGGTCAAATATGTCCCCTAACGTGTACCCCAACGTCTCCATGTACGTGCTTAAAGTACATGTAATTTCCCTCCATGACCGAATATGAAGACGCAAATGCATTTGCGTCCAACCTTAACATGTCCTCTTTCAGATCCACCATGAATGGATCGATAATTCAGTTTCTAAACATGCCATGCCAACGTCTTTACATGGTACACTTTTTGGTTTTCCTGGCTCTGCCGAGCTAGGCCCTGATTTCTGACTTCGAGTCACTTCTGCCTTCTGCCTCTGAAAGCTGCAGCATGGAGATGCATCCCTGACCTCTGCCTTACTTCATGCCAGCGCAGCGGTGCCCGGCTCGGCCTGGACTACCTGCCAAATTCATGTTTTGCCTACAGTTATCTGCTCAGCCTCCTCGAAAACACATTCCAGTCTAGTGAAATAGTTAAACATATACCAGGCTACAGAGCAAAGGGCCCGGCCTTCCTGTCCTCCTTGCAAGTGATTTACTGGCTCCGCTACCATGGTAGGCCCATGGCCCCGCGCATTACACGTAGGCACATATGCACGCACTAGCATTCAGTGTAGAATAGCCTCTGCCCGAGAGACCTTTTACTTCAGACACTACATCCTCCAAACATAAGATACTAGATATGTTATAGGTACAGGTTGCCCTGACACTCCAGACACCAGTCTCCTCCACTAGTGCTAAAGTCAAAGCCCCCAGTTACACGTCATGCTAGTTGCGCGCGCATACAGGTTAAGGGTTTCTGCTGATTCTGCAACTTTTCTCTATACATCCACCCACATGTGACGTATCTTGTGACGTTTCTCTGACATGTACAGTGCACGCCCATGTGTACGCCTCTTTTTCACGCCTCCTCTTACGCACATGTGTTCTTATCTTACTCTTTTCACCTGTTACGCCTACTGTATTGGATTCAATTGTAAAGTTTTACTATATATAATGTGTAATGTTAATAAAACGTTGACTGTCCCTTCCTGAACCTTAGAGGCGACGGAACATGATGCTCCATCCTTAAGGATAATGCCATTAAAGCCCGTATGACTCAGATACCACGGACTCTGCCTCTCATTTGAATGAGCTGTCTTGTAATGATAATTATACGGAAAAATGTATAGGTAAATTTATTTACCACAATCTGCCCCCGAACTTCGTGAGAAGGTCCGGCCGGCACGGCAGCCGTATGTGAGGAAGGAGAGACCGGTGAAGCAGGTCCGTGAACCACCACTGCCTGGGCCATTCCGGGGCAATCAGGATCATCCATGCCCTGGACTGGGACAGCTTGATGAGCACCGCCGGAATCAGGGGAATGAGTGGAAAAGCGTACAGAAAGCTGTTCGACCAGTTGATCCATAGCGCATTCCCCAGCGTCCCCTGCTGGTAGTACCTGGATGCGAAGTCTCGGCATTTGCTGTTTTCGGCGGTGGCGAACAGATCTACGTCTGGAGTCCCCCACCTTGCGAAGACTTCTCATAGTACCTCGTCGTTTATGACCCATTTGTGGTTTTCCTGAATCAGTCTGCTCAGTGCGTTTACCTGAACATTCTGCACACCTGGCAGATGGGTAGCCGTTATCGTCAGTCCTCTGGCTAGCAGCCAGTGCCAGATCGCCTGCACTTCCTGCGACAGGGTGCGCAATCTCGAACCCCCTCTGCTTGTTGAGGTAACACATCGTGGTCGTATTGTCCGTCTGTACAAGCAGAGAGTTGGTCTGGCAGGATGGATGAAATGCCTTCAGTGCCAAGTGAACAGCTCTGAGTTCCAGGAAATTGATATGGTACTTGGACTCAGTCGGGGACCACGTTCCTTGTATCTGTAAGTCTCCGGAATGCGCCCCCAGCCGTAGAGAGACACATTCGTCACGATGTCTGTGTTGGAATGTCCTTTTGGAAGGGAACCCCTCTGAGGAGATTCTATGCTGAACACCACCACTTCAGAGACTGAAGAGCATGCAGAGACAGTCGTATCTTGTCGTCCCAAGACCCTTTCCTCTGATCCCACCAATCCTCCAAGGACTCCTAAAGCTATCTCATGTGCAGCCGTGCGTGTGGCGTGAGGAAGATACAAGAGGCCATCGACCCCAGTAGAGAAGACACCGTCCTCACTGTTGTAGATGGAGCGGTCATAAGAGCCTGAGCCTTCTGAAGGAGTGATAATCGTCTTTCCTCCGAATGCACTGGACCGGAGTCGGGACAGACTTGGACATGTTGATGTGCAACCCCAGTTTGTTAAAGAGAACGCACGTCCTCCGGAAGTGCGCTTGAGCTTCTGAGAAGGAGGAGGTCTTGATCAACCAATCGTCCAGGTAGACAAACACCTTGTTCTTCCTCAGGTGTGCCGCTACCACTGCCATACACTTTGAAAACGTCCTGGGCGCACACTTCAGCCCGAATGGCAGTACTGTGTACTGATAATGATTGGCGCCGACTTGGAATCGCAGGAACTTCCTGTGTTTCTGTGAAATGGGCACATGGAAGTACATATCCTGTAGGTCTATAGCACATAGCCAGTCTCCCCGTTGCAGCTGAGGGTAAACAGCATGCGAAATTTCTCTCTGAGAATCCACTTGTTTGCTTGTCGCAAATCCAGAATGTGCCTGCACTTGTTCTTGTCCTTCTTGCGAACCAGAAAGAACCGCGAGTACAGACCTCTTCCCCTTTGAGACAGAAGGACGTCTTCTATAGCCCTTTTCCTTAACAGGGTATCGGACTCTGCCTGTAGCTCGCGCAACTGAAACTGCGAGCTGACCGGTGGAATTGCTGGAGGCGGGCTGGTGAACCCAAGACTGTATCCATGGCAAACAATATTCAGCACCCACCTGTCCTGGGTAATTTTTCTCCACTCTGCCAGAAAATATTGAACGCTCCCCCCCCCACCGGAGTGGGTAACGTATGGCGTGGAAGTACCCGCTTAGGGTCGAGACCCGGCCGGGCCTTTGGACGCGGTGGCAGATTGTTGACCACCCCTGCCCTTCTGACACTTCTGGAAGGACTTCCTCTGGAACTGCTGCTGTTGTTGCTGTCCAGACTGCTGTTCTCGCCCTCTACCTTGTGCCCCGTACCGTCTTTGGAACGGGCGTTAGTTTTTCTTCTGGTCCTTGGGCTTCTCCAAGCCCACCCCTGTCAGAGTCTCGGCCTCCGCCTTCATGCTGGCCATCTCGTCGTCAGCGTGCTTCCGAAGAGGGCTGGGCTTCGGGCTTTAAAGATGTCAATTTTAGCCAAGCGTGGCGCCTCTGGTTGATACCATGGCAGTAACCATGGGCTGCCAGGAGTGACGAGTCCGCAGCTGCGCTGATAAGCTGATTGGACACCAGCAACCCCTCGTTCAGGATCTCCATAAAGTCCTCCTTCTTCTCCCGAGGGAGGAGGTCTGCGAACTGTTGGAGGGACTCCCATAGAGCCCGTTTATAGCGCCCCAACAGTGCTGATGCACTGGCAGCCTTCATGGAGATAGCGGCTGGCCCGCATACCTTCCTGCCCGCTGAGTCCAAACAGCGACTCTCCTTGTCCGGAGGCACATTCGACAATGGAGTGGTGGCGTGCTGCTTTCTCGCCGCCGTCACTATTACAGAATCCGGAATGGGATCCGTCCGGAGGAAAGCCGGGTCCGTATCAGATGCCTTGTACTTCTTCTGCAGCCTCGAGGGAACTGCCTTCGTCACTGCCGGAGTGAGAAAGAGCTCCATTGCGGGTTCCACTAACCCTGGAACCAAGGGCAATAGAGGCCGAGACAGGTGCTTCTTGTGAAGAGTCTCAAAGATGACGGAGGTCGTGGGCGTGGGCACCGTCAGCGTGATGCCCAGCTTGTTAGCACCCCTCAGCAAGACCTCCTAAAAGGACACCACGTCCACCGGGGATACCCTGGTCTGAGGAGATTCAGATAAGGTCAGAGAATAGTCCCTCGCACTGGACGACCCCGTGCTGTACCGAGACCGACCCCTCCTATGGTGTCGTCTGGATCTCGTTGATGATCGACGGCGACTCCTGGATCTCCCTCTGCGTCCGGAGCGAGATCTGGGTCTTCTTGGCCTTCGGCGTTCCGCGGGTGCCTGAGGAGCAGCCGGTGGTGGAGCCTGCGGCGGCGGCCTGACCGGGGACCTCAGCCGAGGTGCCCCCTTAGGCGGCGTTCCAAGGTGCGGCAGTGAAGTCGACCTCGGAGGCCTTGGTGGTGCACGTGGTGGCACAGGAGAAGGTAACAGTGGCGGTGTACGTGGAGGTACCGGAGGCGGCAACTGTGGTGGTACACATGGAGGTACCGCAAGAGGAGGAGGCGAAGGAGTGTGCGGCGGCGGCTCCTTTGACAGTGGAGGAGGAGGACTAGGCGACCGCGGATTAGGAGGAGAGTACACCTCAGAGTACACCGAGTACGGTGTCTCCGTCTTCTTCCTATGGCGTAGGCGATCGAAAGGCAGCGCCCCCTGTCGGTGACCGACGTCGCCGTCTTGCCCCAGATGACCTGGAAGAACTCCTGGCTCCAGAACGCCTCCTGGAGGAAGATCTCTTCCTCTTATGCGCTGAGCCCCTCCTCGGCGTCGAAGTACGCCTCCCTGACCTCTCGACATCAACGACCTACGCCTCGACGACGGGCTTTGCCCTCTCGACGCTAATGACCATCTCCTCGACGTCGAACGGCTTCTCCACTTCGACGTCGCGACCTCCTTCTCGACACTGACCTTCGAGTCGACGGCGAACGGCGGTGTCGCCTTGACGGCGAGCGCCGACGCCGGCTGGAATCTTCTCGCCATCGACGTCGAAGATGACGAAGATGATGATGTCTTCGGCGGCGATCTCGACGGCGGTCTCGTCAGTCCCCTCGACGTCGAGCGTTGACGCCGTCTCGACCCAGAGCCCTGATAATCCATATCTATATACGAATGTATCTTGACCAGATTCAATTTCTCTGCTTCTTCAGCAGCAAACAAGTACCCTGTTTGGTGTGGTTTCCTCATTGTCTCCTTAATGCATGATAGAAAATAAATTATGGTTTTGGTATACTATTGTTGGACTGATCAATCAGCAAGTCAGCTGCAGAAGTTGTGTACCAGTGTTCCGCGGTCTGTAGACCATTGGGAGATGTAGGATTGTCCCTGAAACACTTCACTAAAATAGAAATCAGCCCAGGTGTTGCATCTAGTCAAAAAGATGCACGCACTGATCAGACCATTTGGAGCAGTATATTCAAATCACAGCAGCACTACTTCATTATTCACTGGAAAATGGTTATTCTGTGCTGTGATTCAGACTCCTAAAGGGAACCAGACTTGTGACCATAGCTAAACATCCCAGACCAGTCCTCCTGTTCTAGGAAGCATTTTTGAGGCACTGCACCGGCCCAGAAGTGATTAGTGTGGTAAAACATACTGCAGGTATTACTTATTATAACTGGAGCAATACATGCCCAGAGACATCAGGGCATTGTGTCCTGGCCTATTTGTTCGCACCAAACAAGTTTCTTACCTTTGTAACACTATGACTGCTGTATAATCTTTCTAACCAAATTCTTTACCTTTAGACAGCTTCCTGATTTAGTCTGGCACAGGGGGATATTCTTATCCCCATGTGCCAGACTAAATCAGGAAGTTGTTTCACAATAGCTCCTGTTCACCACGGAAATGACAGCTGTGCCACAAATAAGTGCCACGAGCATGCTAATGTCAGTTTCTTTATCAGTGCTGGCTCTGTCCACATACTCGGATGCATGGTTCAAAAACAAATTATTTGTGCCAGTGTGCAAACCTCAAATTTGAGCCCCTTAAGATAGAAAAGAGTCAATTCTCCAAAAAGGGGAGTCAAGTGTATGGTGAGAAATATGCGTTTAGAAAGAGTGTTGACTAGTAAGAGCATTACGAAAGGTAAGTAACTTGTTCGGTTCAATCAAACAAGTCGGGACACAATGCCCTGACACCCACGTTGCAGCCTTGACAAAAATACAGGACAGGCACCTCACCTGCCAACGCAGAGTTAGCAGTCTGGGATGGTGGAATGAACCCTCAATCCTTCCACATGCTGCTTCTTGGCACACATAACAGATGTTTGTGCACATGACTATCTACCTGAACAAAGTCCTTTCCTGCACTGCCTTGCCCTTCTTCACGCTGGAGAACCCCCAGAGCAGATTGTCCACTTGATGGTCTTTGTTTATATTGATGTAAATGTTTTGAGCTCTTTTGTGGTCCAAATGATGAAGTCTCTCCTCTTTCAAAGGGGTGCTGGGACAAAGAACATTGGAAGAGTGATGGGCTGTCAGATGTGTCAGGGAGTCACAACCTTCGGTAGAAAGTTCACTCTAGTCCTCAGTGCCAGTTTATCAGGAAAGAAAGTGGTGTTGGGTGGCTGGACTGATAAAGATTGAAGCTCATTCATGTGACAATTTTAAGTTTTTCACTTAAGGGAAAAACAGTCTTCTGGGTCAGGAGATGTAGAGGACAACTATGCAGCTGCTCAAAAAGGATGCACTTAAGAAAAGTAAGGACCAAATTGAGGTCCCACTGCGGCATCACAATGGGTTTAGGCGGAAACATGAGTCAAATTTTTGAGAAATCGCATCATAACAGGTGATTTGAACAAGGCTGGCTGGTTTTTGCAAATGGAGAAAAGAGCTAAAGTGCCAACAGATAACCTGCAACTCCTTGCTGGGCCGAAGACAGACATCCAACAGTTTGGCATGCAACAGTTCCATACTACTGGTTCCACACCCGGCCACAATCATGTCCCAGAGTTGAGGTTTACACAGAATTTGTAGAAGTATGCCTATCCGGGAGGATAACATGTACTACTTCAGAAGAGGTATCAAATGTAGTCAATTGCCGCCGCTCAGCCTCCACACATGCAGGTGTGGACTGCGCAGATTAGGATGCAAGAACCGTCATCTCAAATCAGCAGCCTAATCACAGGACAGCTGCACTTGTCCAGAGGATTTTGGTACCACACTCTCCTAGACCAATTTGGCGCTACTAGGATGACTTTGTTCTAGACGTTCCTGATCTTCTTCACAACTATGAGCAGGAGAGGTAGCTGCAGGAAGGGTCCTGTGATCATTGTAGGCAGAAGGAGTATTCGAGAAAGAGCCTTCTTGGGAACTCTTACATGCAAAAGTGTGGACACTGCATTCTCAGTGGTGGATACAAGATAGAGCTAGGGCCTTCCTTTTGATGGAAGATGCCCTGTACCACCTCCTGATGTAACTGCCATTCGTGATATGCTAGGCGTCGCCTGCTGTGTGCGTCTGCCCTAGCATTTAAAGATATTGCCAGGTGGTGTACAATCAGGGAAATGTCCTGATGTTCCGGCCAATACAAAAGGTGCAGGGCCTCCTGGCACAGAACACACAACCCCACTCCACCCTGCTTTTAGAAATACCACATGGCAGTGAATTTGTTCCTTAGGGCCTGAAACAGTCTCCCCTTGATGGACAGTAGTAGTCCTCTGATCCCCTACTCTTCCCATCTGTCACCACTGTCAGTTCTGGAAGGGGTAGGAAGAGGTGTCCAAATAGAGTTGAGCAGCTACCACTGTAGATCTTTTGTAGTCTCCTCCGAATCCAGGTCCCCTTGATGCTGGGACCACTGAGACTTGAAATCTCGCTGAAGAGCCTGTATATGCTATTGGGCATGATGGCGAGCAGAATGCAGGAGGCCAACAGCGCAAAACATACAGAGCCACCCTCACTGAGATCCAGATCAGAGGCTGAAACATCAGGATCATAGCTTGAATGTCCTGGTTTCGCTGGTTGGCAGGCAAGGCCCAAAACTGGACTGTATCCAGGATGACACTACTGAGAGTGAGCTTTTGCAAAGGAGTCAGGTGCGGCTTTAGAATGTTGATCGTGTACTCCAACGAAGTAAGGAGGTTCACTGCAGTCTGTACGTGGTTCACAACTAAGTGTGGCATGTCCACCTTCAACAACCAATCACAGAGGTAGGGGAAGACTGGTACCACTGATCTCCGAAGGTATGTTGCGGCCATCACCGTCATCTTAGTGAATACCCGAGGGGCACTGGTAAAGCCACAAAAAAGCACAGCAAACTGCGGCCAACCTTGAACGGCAGTGGGTGCATGTGGGCCTGCATGACCGGAACATTTAAAAAGGTGTTTTGCAGGTCCAGTGCTTCCATCTAGTCTTCTGGATCCAGGGCAGATAAAACCGGAGCCATGGTAAGAATCTTGAATTTGCCCTTCCAAAGTAAGAAATTGAGAGGTCAGAGGTCTAAATAAAAGAGGAAAAAGGCCTCTGCCTTTTTTTCGGCATTTGGAAATAACAGAAGTATGTTTGTATAATATTTCTAGAGCACAACTGTTACTCCAAAGAGTGTCCTGGTGCTAATGCAGAAGAAGGGTCAGTCGAGGTAGAATGAGGGGAAGGACTTAGAAACTAGGAAAGAGCCAAGTTTTTAGCTATTTCCAAAATAACAGGGTAGCCTCAATGCATCTGAGTTCCAGTGAAAGTTTACTTCACAGAGAGGGGCCAAGGAGAGAGAAAGATCATCCCCAGGACATTGCCTTCTTAACCCGCGGAACTCTAACAAGACCGACTGAGTTGACTTGGGTGTAAAACAACAGTTGTCCAACAAATGTAATGCCTACGTTTTTCACTGATGAGTTTTAAGCAAGCGGGGGACGCATCAGTTGGCCAGGAAGACTGCCAAGATAGCTTTGCTTCCTGACCGAAGAAGAGGAGCTCGGTCTTCTCAGCACTGCATTTGAGTTGATTTAAAGAGGGCACCCAAAAAACTGCACTAAGGCAATTTCGAATTTTCTCACCTGGAAATGCCTCCTTATTCTTCCAGGAGAACAAAAGGTAGGTCTCATGAGCATATGACACAATTTTGGCCCCAAGTGATTCTGCCAGGGCTGCCAAGGGGGTGAGATACATATTAAATAGTGTGGGGCTCAACGCCGAGCCCTGTGGAACTTCCACACTCAATTTACGAGAGTTGGCAGAGAAAGGGTGCAACATACTTCTAGCTCTCTCCCCTCAAGAAAGGATGCTAACCAATTCCAAGGCTGTCCTCTAATTACAACCAAACTCAGACAGGCCAGTAATATGTGGTGAGAGATCATATCAACAAGCATTTGCAATGCAATAGGTCTCGCATTAGGAAAGTTTGAGCTATTAGCATTGTAAATGACACATTTTTTATTTATGTTTTGTTTTTGAAAATAGCTAAATTAATAGCTTTGTCATTTACAATGCCAATAGTTCTAACTTTCGCAAATGTGACACCTATAGCATTTGTAATGCAATATGTGTTGTATTTACGTGACTTACATGTATTGATATTACAAATAACAATGACTTAATTTTTTTTCAATAATTAATACTTAAATAAAAGTTATTGTGATTTATAATGGCAATAGCTTAAAGTTTTGTAAATAACTTTTGTGAAGATTATTTTCAGTGTATTTTATTGTGATGAAAATCCAAGAACAGAAGTGGAATATTAACATCTTTTTGTTACATTTGTAATAAAGCTTGAAACATTGAGAGAACATATTTGAACCAAGTGCTGTTGAATGGTTGAACAGATTGATGCTGTGGTGGTGCTGAGTGATGTTGTGATGGAGAACGAGTGGTGCTGTGGCGTTCCGTGATGCTGTGGTAGCGCATAGTGATGTTATGGTGCCCCTGAGTGATGCTGTGGTGGTGCCGAGTGATGCTGTTTGCTATGCTATGTTTTGTTTGTTATCCTATGCTATGTTTTGTTTGTTATCCTTTGCTTTGATTTGTTATGCTATGCTATGTTTTATTAGGCTGTGCTTTGCTATGCTATCCTATGCTATGTTTTGCTATGCTATGCTATGTATTGTTATGCTATGCTATGTTTTGTTGTGTTTTATTATGCTATGCTTTGTTTTACTATGCTATGTTTTGTTATGCTATGCTATGTTTTGTTGTGTTTCGTATGCTATGTTTTGCTATGCTATTATATGTTTTGTTTTGCTAAGCTATGTTTTGTTGTGTTTTGTTAAGCTATGCTATGTTTTGTTGTGTTTTGCTATGTTTTGTTATGCTATGCTATGTTTTGTTATCCCATGCTTTGTTTTGTTATGCTATGCTATGTTTAGTTTTTCTATCCTAGCCTTTGTTTTGTTATGCTATGCTACGCTTTGTTGTGTTTTGTTATGCTATGTTTTGTTATGTTATGCTATGTTTTGTTATGCTATGCTATGTTTTGTTATCCCATGCTTTGTTTTGTTATGCTATGCTATGTTTAGTTTTTCTATCCTAGGCTTTGTTTTGTTATGCTATGCTACGCTTTGTTGTGTTTTGTTATGCTATGTTTTGTGTGTTTTGCTATGCTTTGTTATGCTATGCTATGTTTTGTTATGCTATGCTATGTTTTGTTGTTTTATTATGCAATGCTTTGTATTGCTATGCTTTGTTTTGCTATCCTATGCTAGGTTTTTTTATGCTATGCTATGCTTTGTTATGCTATGTTGTGTTATGCCATGCTTTGTTTTGTTATGCTATGCTATGCTATGTTGTGTTATGCTATGTTTTGTTGTGTTGTGTTTTGTTATGCTATACTATGTTTTGCTATGCTTTGCAATGCTATGTTTTGCTATGCTTTGCAGTGCTATGTTTTGCTATGCTTTGCAATGCTATGTTTTGCCATGCTTTGCAATGCTATTGTAGGAGAGTAGGGTCTGCAATCCTATGGTCACCCCCGATTTTTGCTTTTTGCTTCACTGGTTTACGACTTTCCCTGGCTGTGGGCCTGCTAATCAGACCCACAGCCTAGCTGTTCTCTCTCTAAATTGACAACCATGTGCCTTAAGTGCATTTACCAATTGGTACTAGGCCACCTTATCAGTCCCTGTACAGCATACCCTAGGTATCCAGGGCATAGGTGTACCCATGACCTACCAGGGGCTGAAGGATGTAATATGCCACCCCTGGCTGTCCATCTAAACAGACACAACTGGCTGCACGACAGCTGGGGCAAGGTGGTGTAATCACCCTTTGCTTTAGATATAGTATCCCTATATCTAACCCTAAAATGGACACATATATTCCTATCAGTCACTCCTATGGCAGGCCTTATCAATCCTGAAGGCAGAGTGCTTGGAATTATGTGAGATGGTTCTCTGGCATGAGCTGAGCCCGTTTGCAGCTGGCGGAACCAAGTCCTAATAGCTGTTCCATGATAACGCTATACCATATACTCTTAAGTGCATTATGAACCTCGCGGTCAAATGCTAACTTTGGTATAGCATTATCAAAACATGTCGAGTAAGGTGTCATACGAATTGGAATACTACCCCCTCGCCAATTCTGGCGACGGGGGTGGCATTCCACCCTTCTAGAGGGACATGACATGTATGTAACTGTGAACCCCGGTTAAAGTTAACTCGAGCCTCAGCATCACAAAATGGATGCTGCCACCACAGACACAAGTCTGACCTCCTGCTGCTGGGAGTCCTTCCAGCGAGGGAGGCTCGGGCAAAGGGTTTCCTGCCTTGGGAGGTGCTAGCACCACCCCAGACAGGATTTTTTGTATTAGGTAGGCCAGGGCTGAAAGGAATGAGACATGCCTGGGGCACACAAGGTGTCCTGTGCATACACCGGTCAGAACCAGTTCCTGGGGCACTCCAGCCCCAGAGCTGGCACAAGACCGGACAAAGGAAAGGGGGTGTAACCACCCCCCTTCCTGGTCCCACCCAGAGGAGGGACCTAGTCGTAGTGCAGCCCCCTTTAGCTGAATAAAGGTAGGAGCTGGTCCCATTCCCCTTTAGATTAATCTTGACAACTTCCACGAAGAACTCTTGACCTTCTACCTCCTGAATATCAGAAGACTGAAGAATCTCCCCTATGGTCAGGGAGTGACCATCCTGCTTTGCGGGCACCATCAAGCTCCTGTGCGGTTTGCTGCAAGTCCTTCCATCCCGGAACCAGACGACCCAGCTCGACGAGGTCCGGAACTCCAGACTCCTCTGACCTCAACCTACATCCACAGCACAGCTGGGACCCGTGGGTGCGACGAGCAACTTGGAGACGGCCATCTTGACAAAACTTGCACAGCGCTTCCAGCACGACCGCCGAGGGATCCTCGAGTGAGTGCACCGGGTCTGAGAAGCCCCACACCGACGCAGCTCCTGCACCAAAGACCAGCCCCCCAGCATCCACGTGATCTGCGTGGGGCCCTTTTGCCTGGTTGCTGCTTGTCCTGTTGTCTGGTCACTTGCCGGCTGGCCAGTGACCTCTGAGACGACGACCCGAAGATTTCACCACTGCTGGTCTGGTCCCCCAGACTGGCCCTTGCTTCCCTGTGAAAGAGAAGCACCCCGGACCCTCCTGGTTCGCACCAGACGCCATCTTTGTTCCACCGCGTGGCTTGTATTTGCCAAGGCCTGTTGACCAGATCGACGATCCAACACCGCCATCAACAGCAGACTACGTGGGACAGCTCGTGCTTCCAGCCTGGTCGTGAAGAACAGCTCCTGGTCCGCGCAGCTACAGAGAGAAGCGACCCTTCTTCCACCTGAACGCGGCAACAGCATTTGGTTCCCTCCTGGTTCCAGCACCGTCACTGGCTAGTGACTGAGACTCTGTCCCCTTCCCTTTCAGG
Source organism: Lissotriton vulgaris (assembly GCF_964263255.1). Taxonomy (NCBI): domain Eukaryota; kingdom Metazoa; phylum Chordata; class Amphibia; order Caudata; family Salamandridae; genus Lissotriton; species Lissotriton vulgaris. The sequence continues at coordinate 220,180,008 of NC_141694.1, read as the reverse complement.
ACTTCTCCTTCTTAGTTCCATCCTTGGAACCACCAGACTCCTCCATCTGGCTGCCTGCCAGCAACTTCTTGTTTCAGGCATCACCGGGATCAACGCAGCAAACCCGACACCACTTCAGCCCTATGCACCCGCAGCCTGTGGGTTAGGTAACTAAAGCTTCTAGGTGCTGAAGTCAGTGTTCACTATCCAAGTGTTCAGGTCCACTGTTGTTTTCCCTCCATCCAGCCGGGTTCGTCCGGAATCCGTAACTTTGTAAATTGTAGCATCCATAGGCGTTGGTACGCATCCCGCGTGAGAGTTTCCACTCTGCACGTGAGTCCCGTGGGCCTCCTTCTCCTTACTTACCTAGTTTGTAGAGTAGTCCCAGCGATCCTCCAGCCTCTGGATCTCCTTACAGTACTTTCCTTTCTCGCATTCCATTGTATTAAGTATATGGTTTGTCGTGCCCCTAAGGCACTCTTGTAAATATTGTGCTAACTCGTATTTCCTTCATAGTATTGTCATGTGCTTAGCCCGCTGACCTCATAAAGAGTTCGGAGGTGTATGTTAGTTAATAAATATCTGTTTATTTTCATAACAACTTGTGTGGTGTCCTTTCATGTGGTATTCAAGGGGTTATATGTGGTAAAACAGCTGGCTTAACATGCCAAAAGAGTTTAGCCTAAAGACTGCTCTTGTCCACGCTACTAGGATAGCTGGTCTATAAGGTTGACTTTACAACCAATCACCATAAGGGTCGTTTGGACTGATACAAGGTGATCACTAGAACTAGTGAGCATCATATATCAGGCCAACTTCTCACAGCTATGTTTTGTTGTGTTTTGTTATGCTATGCTTTGTTGTGTTTTGCTATGTTTTGTTGTGTTTTGTTATGCTATGCTTTGTTGTGTTTTGCTATGTTTTGTTATGCTATGTTTTGTTATGCTATGCTTTGTTTTATGTTATGCTATGTTTTGTTATGCTATGCTATGTCTTGTTCTGCTGTTTTGTTGTGTTTTGTTATGCCATGCTATGTTTTGTTATACTATGCTATGTTTTGTTTTGCTATGCTTTGTTATGTTATGCTATGCTTTGTTTTGATATGGTATGTTTTGTTATGCAATGCTTTGTTATGTTTTGCTATGCTATGTTTTGTTTTTGTTATGCAATGTTTTGTTTTTGTTATGCAATGTTTTGGTTTGCTATCCTATGCTTTGTTTTGTCATGCTATGGTATGTTTTGCTATCCTATGCTTTTTTTTGTTATGCTATGCTATGCTGTGTTTTGTTATGCTATGCTTTGTTTGGTTATGCTATGCCCGTGAGGGTGTGCGAGTGTGTGTGAGGGTGAGGGGGTGTGTGAGGGTGAGGGTGAGAGGGTGTGTAAGGGTGAGGGTGTCGGGGGTGAGGGTGAGAGGGTGTGTGAGGGTGAGAGGGTGTGTGAGGGTGGGAGGGTGAGAGGGGGTGAGGGGTGAGGGTGGGTGAGGGGGTGAGGGGGTGAGGGGGTGAGGGGTGAGGGTGGGTGGGTGAGGGGTGAGGGTGGGTGGGTGAGGGGGTGAGAGGGTGAGGGGGGTGAGGATGTGTGAGGGTGAGGGTGTGTGTGGGTGAGGGTGTGTGAGGGTGAGAGGGTGAAGGGGGGTGTGAGGGTGAGGGGGTGTGAGGGGGTGTGATGGTGAGGGGGTGTTGGGGGGTGAGGGGGTGTGGGTTTGAGGGTGAAGGGGTGTGATGGTGAGGGGTGTGTGAGGGTAAGGGGTGAAAGGTTGTGGGTGTGTGTGAGGGTGAGGGAGTGTGAGGGTGAGGGAGGGTGAGGGGGTGAGGGAATGGGAGGGTGTGGGGTGGTAAGGGTGAGGGGGGTGAGAGTGAGAGGGTGTGAGGGTGAGGGGGTGTGAGGGTTTGAGGGTGAGGGGGTGTGAGGGTGAGGGGGTGTGAGGGTGAGGGGTGTGAGGGAGGGTGATGAGGGTGAGGGTGTGTGGGGGAGGGTGTGTGAGGGTGTGTGAGGGTGAGAGGGTGTGTGAGGGTGAGGGTGTGGGGGGTGAGAGGGTGTGTGAGGGTGAGAGGGTAAATGAGGGTGAGGGTGTGTGAGGCTGATGGTGTGTGAGGGGTGTGAGGGTGTGAGGGTGAGTGAGGGTGTGTGAGGGTGCTTTGTTTTGTTATGCTATGTTTTGTTATGCTATGCTATGTTTTGTTGTGTTTTGTTATGCTATGCTATGCTTTGTTGTGTTTTGCTATGCTATGTTTTGTTATGTTATGCAATGTTTTGTTTTGCTATTCTATGCTTTGTTTTGTTATGCTATGGTATGTTTGCTATCTTATGCTTTTTTTGTAATGCTATGCTATGCTGTGTTTTGTTATGCTATGCTATGTTTAGTTATGCTATGCTGGTGAAGGTGTGTGAGTGTGTGTGAGGGGGTAAGAGGGTGTGTGAGGGTGAGGGGGTGTGAGGGTGAGAGTGTGAGGGTGAGAGGGTGTGAGGGTGAGGGGGTGTGAGGGTGAGGGGGTGTGAGGGTGAGGGGTTTGAGGGTGAGGGAGGGTGATAGGGGTGAGGGGGTGTGAGGGTGAGGGTATGTGAGGGTGAGAGGGTGTGTGAGGGTTTGTGAGGGTGAGAGGGTGTGTGAGGGTGGGTGAGGGGGTGAGAGGGTGTGTGAGGGTGAGGGTGGGTGAGGGTGAATGAGGGTGAGGGTGTGTGAGGGTGTGTGAGGGGTGTGAGGGTGGTTGGGTGTGTGAGGGTGGGTGAGGGTGAGCCAGGGTGTGTGAAGTTTGGTGAGGGTGTGATGGTGAGAGGGTCTGTGAGGGTGAGAGGGTGTGTGAGGGTGAGAGGGTGTGTGAGGGTGAGAGGGTGTGAGAGGGTGTGTGGGGGAGGGGGAGGGTGTGGGGTGGTGAGAGTGAGGGGGTGTGAGGGTGAGAGGGTGTGAGGGTGAGGAGGTGTGTGAGGGTGAGGAGGTGTGTGAGGGTGAGGAGGTGTGTGAGGGTGAGGAGGTGTGTGAGGGTGAGGGGTAAATGTAAATGTAAATGTAGGTGTATTTATATAGCGCAACCTGTCACCCAAAGGGCATCCTGGCGCTTGCTTAGGGAACCCGTCCTGGTATTCCCCTGTGAGAGGCCCCGGCAGGGAGACCACAGGGTGAAAGCCAGGCATCCCGCCGCGAGGGGCCGTCGTGGAGATTAAGCAAGCTATTGCCCAGAGTTGCAGAGTGAGACCCCGTGAGTTGAGTAGGCACCGGAGCAAGAATTGTCGAGGCCGTGGAATTTTTGAGCCCGAGACCCGCCGAGGCGGGGAATCGAACCCTGGTCCACGGTCGATCCCAGCTTCCGGGTCTGCCGCCTCTAACCACTGAGCCACACTTCTCAGTGTGAGGGTAGAGTTGTGAGGGTGAGGGGGTGAGGGGGTGAGGGAACTCAAGAGCTCCAAGAAGAACTGCCGAGCCCTCGAGAGAACCTGGCGCAGAGACCCAACACCGGACAACATGACTGCCCTCAAGCTCGCCACCCGAAAACACCACCAACTCATCCGCGCCACCAAGAAAACTGCTTTCAAGGAACAATTGGATAACAACGCCCACAACAGCAAGGAACTCTTCAACATCGTCAAAGAGCTCCCCAACGCCGGAAACAACGACATCACCCCTTCGCAAGACCTCTGCAACTCCCTCGCCTCCTACTTCCACAACAAGATCGCGGACATACACAACAGCTTCAACACTCAACCGACGAACGCCACGACTGAACCACCGCCCCCCACCACCACCCTCCGCACCTGGACTCCGATCAGCACCGACGACACCGTCCGCACGATGAACTCCATCCACTCCGGATCTCCGACCGACCCCTGCCCTCACCACGTCTTCAACAAGGCCGACGCTATCATCGCACCCCACCTGCGGGACATCATCAACACCTCCTTCGACACTGCTACCTTCCCGGAGAGCTAGAAGCACGCCGAACTCAGCGCTCTACTCAAGAAGCCATCGGCTGACCCCACCGACCTCAAAAACTACCGCCCCATCTTGCTGCTCCCGTTTCCTGCAAAAGTCATCGAGAAGACCGTCAACAAGCAGCTGGCTGCCTTCCTCGAGACGAACGGATCCCTCGACCCCTCGCAGTCTGGCTTCCGGGCCAACCACAGCACCGAGACCGCCCTGATCGCAGTCACCGATGACATCCGAGCGCTGCTCGACAACGGAGAAACAGCGGCCCTCATCCTCCTCGACCTCTCCGCGGCCTTCGACACGGTCTGCCATCGTACCCTAGTACAACGCCTCAGCAACGTCGGAGTCCAGGAGAAGGCACTGGAGTGGATCATCTCCTTCCTCGCCGGAAGGACACAGAGAGTCCGCCTCCCTCCGTTCAGATCAGAAGCCACCGAAGTCATCTGCGGCGTCCCTCAAGGCTCCGCGCTCAGTCCAACCCTCTTCAACATCTACATGAGCCCCCTCGCAGACATCGCACGCCAGCACAACCTCAACATCATCTCCTACGCCGACGACACCCAGCTGATCCTCTCCCTTACCAATGACCCCGCCACCGCCAGAGCCAACCTTCACGAAGGGATGAAAGAGGTAGCCGAATGGATGAAGAACAGCCGCCTGAAACTGAACTCAGATAAGACGGAAGTCCTCATCCTGGGATCCTCACCCGCCGCTTGGGACGACTCCTGGTGGCCCCCCGCCCTAGGCAGCGCACCCAAACCAACAGACCACGCACGCAACCTGGGCTTCATCCTGGACTCCTCCCTCTCCATGACCAGACAAGTCAACGCCGTCTCCTCGTCGTGCTTCAACATCCTGCGCATGCTACGTAAGATCTTCCGGTGGATCCCCACCGAGACCAGGAAGACGGTCACCCAGGCCCTCGTCACCAGCCGTCTGGACTACGGCAACACCCTCTACGCCGGAACCACCGCCAAACTCCAGAAGAGACTCCAGCAGATCCAGAACGCCTCAGCACGACTCATCCTGGACATCCCCCGTCGCAGCCACATCTCCGGACACCTGAGAGATCTGCACTGGCTCCCGGTCAACAAGAGAATCACCTTCCGTCTCCTCACCCACGCACACAAAGCCCTACACAGCCAAGGCCCAGGATACCTCAACAGCCGCCTCAACTTCTACGCTCCCAAACGCCAGCTTCGATCGACCAGCCTCGCCCTCGTCCCCCGCATCCGTAGAGCCACCACAGGGGGACGGTCCTTCTCCTACCTCGCCGCCAAGACATGGAACTCCCTCCCCACCCACCTCCGCCTGACCCAGGACCACCTCGCCTTCAGGAAGCAACTCAAGACCTGGTTGTTCGAGCAGTAGCAGACCCCCCCCCCAGCGCCTTGAGACCCTCTGGGTAAGTAGTGCGCTATATAAATGCGATGATTGATTGATTGATTGATTGAGGGTGGGTGAGGGTGTGAGGGTGTGTGAGGGTGTGTGAGGGTGAGGATGGGTGAGGGTCCGAAGTAAATGGTGGCAGGGCAGACATCATAAGAAAGAGAGAAGAGACTGCGTGGTGACTGCGTTGGTCAGTTTCAGAATCAGGAGGGGCAGAGTCAGCACAGTCTGCGAGGGATAAACGTGTCTAGAGGCAAAGCATAGCGGATGTAGCATTGCAGCTAGCAAGTCGAGTGTTTGCAAGCTGAGTGTCTCTAGAGAGATGCCATCACAGCAACAGCATTTGAGGAGCAAGGCTACTGTAAACAAGCACGGTAGGCTTTCACTTTCGTCCAGAAAAAAACGAGAAAGGTGCAGAGAACGCCAAACAAAACTCTGCGAAATGGATGCAAAAAAACGAAGCTCTCGGCATTTCTGTGGCCGGGGCGGGGGAGCGCATTCCTTTGAAGTCTGATGCCAAGGCTCAGACAAATGGTGGTGTGTGATGTGCACGTTGGGGTGCCAGCGGAGGAGCGGCAACCTTTGAAGTCTGATGCCGAGGCACAGACAAATGGTGATGTGTGATGTGGCTGGCGATGGTGTGCACACGCATAGCTCACATGAACTGTACGCGATCCGCAGGCTAGGTAGACTTTTCTTTCCGTTTACTATACTCTCGCCTATTTATCCCTGCGGGAGATAATAGGCGAGACCTAAAAATGGCTGATAAATCTACATAACCAGCAGCGCCCTATCACCTGCATCCAGGCTAAGTCTGATAAAATCGACTACCTCCAGCAATGCTGTCTCAGTACTACAGTTGGACAAAACCCTGATTGACTAGCAAGTAGAAGGTTATTTTCTAAGTAGGAAGATAGCTGTTGATTTACATGTTATTCAAGTTTTTTTCGAGAGAGCTGGAAGCATAGAGATCAGTCTGTATATGGCTGGATCAGTGGGGTCAACCTGTTTTTTTTGTTTGCTTTTTTAGTAGAGGTACGATTTTTGCCTGCTTCCATTTTTTGGGCAAAGTAGCTAATGAGAGTGAGGTGTTAAAAAGCTGATTTGCAAGTGGGTTGATAGCCTCTGTGACTTGGGATATAATAAAGGCAGGACCTGGATTCGAGGGAGAGCCTGATTTGAAACGCCTCAATGCTAAAAGAGAGTCTACCAAGGCAACAGGAGAAAAGGGCTCTAAAGAAAAATGGTTTGGGGGCGTGGCCAAGATGGCGGGGTGAGCGGACGCTTCCTCCTGTAGCTCCTCTGGCCCGGCTCAGCTCGAGCCCCGATTTCAGCGCTTCTCTCCCCCCGCGGCTGCTTTGCGGGTGAGAGGAATGTGTCGGAGTTCCTGGCGCACCTATTGATACTACTTTGACTCCTATCGCCCCGGGGGAAGTACCCCGAAAGCTTGCTTAAAGTTCGGAGCACGGAGGGGAGCCTGGGAGGCGGAGCGTATTGCAGTGCTGTCCAGGCGCCTCGGCTGGGCCTGGTGCTGAAAGCTGGTGATCCCGAGTGTTCGGTCCCGACGTGCTCCGGAGAATAACAGTACTCCCCGGCCGAAGCCTACGTGACTGGTATCACCGACGCGCAACAGGCCCTGGACCTTAGCTGGCACTTTGGCACTTTGGCCCCTCGCTACCGACAACGGTGCATGGCACGGCGTGGGCCCCGGACCTGGCGGAGAGGGACGGAGGCATCTAAACGGCAGCCGACCTGGGCGAACCCACTGGGGGAACTGTGAGACATTGGCTGTGGACTTTCCTTGCTTATTGTGCCCCGGAGGTCGCCGACGGTCTCGCCAGCACCGGCCGCTCTGTTGGGCCCCGCCCTGCCGCCATCTTCTCCCTGAGGAGCTGGAGCTGGCGACCTCCACCCGTGCCTTTGGCGGGCAGGTGCCCACTTTCGCATTGGCTCATGTCCTGATCGCCCAAGGGGTGCGCTTCTGAAAGGCCCTGACTTTGGCCCCCCTGATTGCCACCTTGGTCGGTACAACGATTGTCTCGCCCCGGCCAGAGCCGCCATTTTGTCGCTTTTGACGCAGCACCCTTGTCCTCGGCGGGGTCTCACATCTGGTGCCCGCAGGCGACTGACCGCATCTACAGCGGCCGGCCCTGAACCTTGCCCATTGCAGTGGCCACGATGACTGGGAGAGGAGGCTCGAGAAGGGGCGATCGTACTCTGCCGGACATGCTCAGCAGGGCCCAGCAGCTAAGGGACAGGACGCAGCCGTCGCCGGGGTCCTCCCGGGCCTCGGCAGACGCAACCGGCGGCGAACCACCGGTCACGAGGTCCTTTATGGAGGACTTATTTAGCTCCCTCAAGGACGACTTCCAAACGCTAAAGAAGGAGGTGGCCAGCGAGGTGCGAGAAGTGCGCAAGGAGGTGGAGGGCCTTGGTGAGCGTGTTGACACGGTGGAAACGGCGGCCCAGCGCCGTGACGAGGAGATAGTCCATCTCCAGCAGGACGTTCTCCGTCTCCGAGAGCAGTGTGTCGAGCTCCAGGCCCACTCTGAAGACCTCGAGAACAGGTCCAGACGGAACAACATCCGGGTGCGGGGTGTCCCATCAGCGGACGAGGGGACGGACCTGGTGGCCTATCTACAGGACTTGTTCCGGGAGATTCTGGGAGAGGACGCAGAATTCCCGATCCGCATAGACAGAGCGCACAGAGTGGGCCGACGGCGCCAGTCTTCAGCACCCCCACCGGACATCCTGGCGTTCCTGCCTGATTTCCCCTTGAAGGAGCGCATCATGGCGGAGGCCCGCAGGAAGCAGCCTTTCACTTCCAGAGAGCGGCCTGTGGCGCTCTATCAGGACCTGTCCGCCATCACGCTGCAGAAGCGCAGGTCCTTCCGGATTGCTACAGACTTTCTGCGGGAGCACGAGACGCCCTACTCCTGGGGTCACCTCTTCCGCCTCATCTTTCGATGGAACGGAGTGCTACACCAGCTGCGCTCCCTCCAGGACATCTGTGGGGTGTTGGGACTCACGGCCACGGAGGAGGACGGAGCGACGCCCACGTGGAGGCGCTCGGAGAGACGGAACCGGAGGAGATCGACGAGGAGAAGATCGTCAGCGACTGTGAGTCGCCCTGATTCCCCTACCATCAGGGCAGATATGGAGGAAGCCCTGAGAACGGCGGCCAGGAACTTGCCTGCCTCCGACAGCGTGGCCTTGACGGCCTGATTTCACTCCGGGGGGAGAGATGCTTAGCTTTTACGATGCTGGGATGGGGCTGGGGGCTGGGAGGGAACGGTTGGAGGTGAGTGGCTGAACGTCCACTTGATTGTTTTCTACAGACTTGCCCGTCTGGGCTGTACTGAGACAATGGGGTGTTTATATTTGTTCGTGGTTTTGGCTAGTTGCCATGGGTTGGTTTTGGGAGGGTGTAAGAGTTGTTTTGTTGTTGGCGGGGTCCCGTCTGATAATGCCCAAACACACGTGAGGCCGGTCCTGGCCTTCCCTGCGCTCCTGCCCCGCGCGCCCCCTCCACTGATCCCTCGCTTGCTGCATAGCGCTTCGATCCCCTGGGAGCGATGCCGTCCTTGAAGGTGGTGACCCTTAATGTTAAGGGTCTGAACAACCCTGTGAAGCGTAGGGCGATCCTTTCCCTGCTAGAGGGGACGCAAGCGGACATTTGCCTTTTGCAGGAAACTCATTTACTTTCCAAAGATTGTCACAGGCTGCGCTCCGCCAAGTTCCCCACCCAATTCTTCTCTTCGGCGGCGACCAAGACTGCGGGTGTAGCCATTCTTTTAGCCAGCTCCTTCAGGGGCGAGGTATTGTACAAATATGCCGAGCAGAAGGGGAGGCTCTTAGTGTATCGCATGCGGCTTGGGGGTATCGCCTTCACGGTTGGCTCCGTTTACAGCCCGAATGACCACCAGGATTGTTTCCTGGAATCAGTGTTGGTGGACGTCACTGCCTCGCCCGATCGCCATGTTGTCTTGGGGGGAGACCTAAATATGGTCTTCGACTCAGCTATGGATAGGTCTGCCCAACGCTTCCCGCAGACGGGGGAGCTTTCCCGAGCGGTGCAGGACCGGATTGCAGAGATGGATCTGCATGACCTCTGGCGCACTATGCACCCCACCGATCGGGACTATTCATACTTCTCCCATGCGCACCGCACTTATTCGCGGTTGGAATATCTCTTGGTGAGCGGACTGCTTCGCTCGGCCGCCACGGCAGCAGACATCGGGGTTTTGTCCCTGTCCGATCATGCACCAGTGTCCGGAGTCTTTGCTTGGCCGGCAGCCCCCCCCTCCAGAGGGATGTGGCGGCTTCGGGATACTCTTCTACATAAGAAGTCGGTGGTGAAGCGAGTGGGGGAGGTCATTCAGGAGTATCTGGTCCACAATAGCAACTCCGACACGTCTCTAGTGACGCAGTGGGAGCCTTGAAGGCGGTCCTCAGGGGGGAATTTATCTCCATTTCCTCGGCGGAGAACAGAGAGCGGCAATGTAATAGGGACGAACTGACGGCGCAAGTCAGGGAACTTGAGCAGGTTCACCGCCGAACGGGAGCTCCTCGAGTTTGGAGGCAGCTGAAAGCGGCGAGGAAACTCCTCTCTGCGCTAGATCTAGATCGGGCGGAATACGCAGCGTTGCGTCTGAAGCATGTCTTTTATACGGGTGGGGACAGATGCGGTAAGCTCCTGGCCCATCGGCTCAGAGCTGCGCAGCAACGCAATGTGGTGAAGGAGCTAGTGGGTGCAGATGGGGTTCCGGTTACCGGTGACGCGGACGTGGCGGATTCCTTCCGTAGCTTTTACGAGGCGCTATACGCCGCGGAACCCTCCCCACCGGGAGAAGCTGAGGCCTATCTGGAGTCTATGACCCTCCCGGCTCTGGAGCCCGCCCAGGCGGACCACCTAGAGAGGGACATCCATGTGGAGGAAGTCATCTCCGCTATTGCACGATTGAAGCACGGTAAGGCCCCAGGCCCGGATGGCTACACGGCCTTGTTCTACAAGACCTTCTGCTCCACTGTGGCGCCTATCCTGGCTCGCCTGTTCAACTCCTTCTCTGAGCCGGGGGCTATCCCGCCGGACCTCCTTTCCGCGACGGTGTCGGTTATTCCGAAGCCCGGGAAGGATCGGACCCTGTGCGGTTCATATCGGCCTATTTCGCTTCTGAATGTGGACCTCAAGCTCTACACGGGGATCCTGGCGGCCAGACTTGGCCTGCACCTACCGGGCCTGGTGGAGGCGGACCAGGCTGGGTTTGTGCCCGGTAGGCAGACAGTCGACAACACCAAGAGGGTGACGCACGTGTTAGAAAAGGCCTCACGCATCCCGGGGGAACGGATGTTACTGTCGGTCGATGCGGAGAAGGCCTTTGATAGGGTTCATTGGCCGTACCTTGAGCTGGTTCTCGGGAAACTGGGGATCGGCGAGAAGTTCCGCACCATGGTCTTCAATTGTTATAAGAGACCGTCAGCAACGGTGCGAGTCAACGGACACAGCTCTAGTAGTTTTGCCATTGAGCGTGGTACGAGACAGGGCTGCCCCCTCTCACCGCTCTTGTTCGCCCTCTATATGGAGCCGTTCGCCCAGAGGATCCGCGACAATCCGGACGTTATTGGGGTTAAGATGGGTCAGTACACCCATACTGTCAGCCTATATGCGGACGATGTCCTGCTGACCCTGGATGACCCCAGGCGGTCGCTCCCTGCTTGTGTCCAGGAACTGAACGCCTTTGCACACGTGGCCGGCTTTAAAATGAACATGTCCAAATCGGCTGCCCTGGATGTGTCGCTCTCCGCGGACACCAGGCGAGACCTCCAGCGTCTTTTCCCTATGCAGTGGTCCTCTTCCACGGTGCCGTACCTGGGGATCCTACTTGCACCTTCGCTGCCTGAAATGGTCAAAGCCAACTATTCTTCCCTTAGCAAGAAGATTAAGGAGGAACTCGGCCGATGGGGCAAGGGCCTGCTCTCGTGGCTGGGTCGTATCGCAGCGGTGAAGATGACGGTACTGCCTCAGATCTTGTATCTTTTTCGAGCTCTACCTCTCCAGCCCCCTGTGGGTTGGATACAGCAAGCGCAGGCTGACATCTCCCGTTTCGTGTGGCAGGGCCGCAAGCCTCGGATGAAGCGGGTTCTTTCCACGCTTGCCCCGGAGGCGGGGGGTCTCGGTGTTCCGGACCTCCGGAAGTATTTTCAAGCGGCGCAACTCCGGCACTTGGTGGAATGGAGCAGGTGGGAGTCGGACAAGCACTGGCTCTTTCAAGACCAGGCGGTTGCGGGTCGCACCCTTCAAGAGGTTCCATTCCTGCGGCGCGCACATCGCCCGGCTAATCTCTACGCCTCCTTTGTCACCCAGGTCCCACTGCGAGTGTGGGACGCGGTTTGTCAGCTCCGCGAACTAACCACTTTCCCATCACCGTTTACACCCATAGTTGGTAACCCAGTTTTCTCACTGGGTGAGTGCGGGTTGCAGGGTGCTCTTTCAGATTTACGGGCCAGAGGGCGTGCTCCCTTTCCAACAACTCCGACAGAAATTTGGTCTGACGGAGGTGGACAGACTGCGTTATATGCAGGTCCGTCACTGGGCTCTCCAGCCCCAAGTGCGCGATGTCGCAGCCCGTCAAATCACACCTTACGAGCGGTGGCTGGTGACTCGGACCTCGGATGCCAAGCTTATCACCGATCTGTATAAATTTCTCCAACCCCCGCCGTTTCATTACCACAACCCGGGGAGGGAGCGTTGGCACAGGGAGCTGGGCAGAACCCTGAGCCACAAGGAGTGGGACAAGATCGCATATCGGGCGAGGCACTCTGCGTATCACACTGGGCTGACGGAGACCTTCACCAAGGTGTCCACCTACTGGTATTACACCCCGGAGAGGCTCTACGAGATGCACAAACTCACCGACAAGGGTTGCTGGCGAGGCTGCGGACAGGAGGGTACTCTATCGCACATTCTCTGGGGGTGCCCGGTGCTGTCTGCTTATTGGAAGGAGGTCTTAGATGAGGTGGACAGGCACTTTGAGGTGGAGCTCCCGCGCTTCCCAGCATACGTCCTGCTAGGCCTTCCCAACGACTTGATGTACCCGCTGAAGTCCCGCAGGGTAGGCAGATTGCTATTGCGCTAGGCTCAGCGGTTCAAAATATCCTTGTACACTGGCGCACCCCCACTGCCCCCTCTATCACTGGCTGGTTACATAGACTCTGGCAGGTACTGGGTATGGAGAAGATGTCGCTCACTGTGGCTGGAAATGTAGACCAGTTCGAGGAGCTCTGGCACCCTTTCTTGGCACTGCTGTCCACGGAATTTCATGAGCTCACATGTCCGAGGTACCTGCGCCTTCTTAGGCTGACGCCGCCGGAGGCTCCAGCGGATTAAGAGGGATGGGATCAGGGGGACTGGGGGTTGGGGGTAGGCGGCTTGGGGTGAATGTTTCTACAACGGGCTATTGGACGGGGATGTTGGGGTATTGTTTTCTTCTTTTTTCTTTTCTGGGGACGGGGGGCTTAGAGGGACTGTGTTGTTTTCGCTGTGTTGCGGGACGCTACTCATGCTTAGCTTTGATTGGGAGGTTGGGGACTTTTGGAGGGTTTTTCGCACTACCTTATTGCCTCGTAGCATATGCCTCTTTTCCCCTCCGGGACTACCGACCTCCCCACTTTCCGCCAGAATTGCTGCACCATGTCTCTTTTTGCACTGTATGTAAACTTGACCTCCTACTTCCCTTCCCCATGTTTTTTATGTTTTAATAAAATGCTTTAAACCTAAAGAAAAATGGTTTTATCTTTAGTGAGGGGGTATATTTTAGCCAGCTCGGGAATGTTCACTCCCAAATTCTCCTGGGGAGTTGCAGTGTCCATGCAATAACCAAAGGTGCCGCCTTCCTTTCCGGGGAGGGGGGATGGCCTGGATAGCTGCCATTTTCTCGTGAAAGAAGAGGGCAAGTCATTCACACCATTCCTAGGAAGGTGGTTTATACTTTATGCAGGCTTCGGGGGTGGTGAAAGATTCCAGCATTTATAATTTTTGCCTCAAAGTAAAGTTTTTTGTTAATTTAATTACTATATGATATTTCCTTAATGCTGCCTTGTACTCCACTTTTGCGGTAGGGCAGTATATCACCCTCCATTGTCTCTCCCTATGTTTAGATTCTAGTTTGATTGTTTTGAGACAGTAATTGTACCATGGGCAGGAAGGCTTAGTTTGACGCCGTTGTATCAGTCTTTCTGGGGCTACAGCTTGAATGGAAGACTCAATCCAAGACTAACACCCTGGTCGACCTTGCCAGAAAGAGAGGGCTTTCCCTTTGCAAGACTATGCAGAGGGTTTCAGGTTTTTCTTTATAGAAGGCTCTTACTGGACAGGATAATCCGCCTTTATTGGAGGGTGGACTTTTAAGCTTAGCCCATCTGAACCTGCGCATGTATTGGTCAGATCAGATCAAAGGGATAGGTGTGTCAACTTCAAGAGGTAACGATCTGGTCTAAGGGGTGACCAGCAAGATGACTGAGTCAAGCCCATAACCGTCAAATTCTCTTGAAGCACCGATATTAATCTCACATTCTCACACTCCATGTGTAGATTAAAGTCTCCCAGCAGGATGCAGTGGGCTTATCTAAGAGTTAGCGGCACAAGAGAACCGCACAGTGAGGATATGAACCCTCCTGTGAGGTCTGGGGGTCTATACATTAGTTTCCCAGATACAGATTGATTAGGGGAGAGGAAGAGACTCAAACCTGTAGCCTCCGCACCCTCCAGATCAATTAAGGGTAAGGAGACAAGGGTGTAAAAATGCTTATAAATAATCGTAAGTGCTCCCCCTCTATCCTCGTTTCGGCCCTTCCTAAACATTTTAAAACCTTTGGGGACTGCCATCCAGATGTCAGGGCCAGAGGAGTGTGTGAGCCACGTTTCTGTGATAAATACAGCATCAAGGTCTTCATATAAAGTATTTTGTGGCGATGTTTTGCATGTTTTGAAAGGGATTGTGAATTAATCAGAGCTGCTGCAAAGGTGGAAATCAGACTAGGTAATTTTGCTGTATTCTGGTCCCTAAGATTAGTGGGGAAACTACATGAAGTGCATTTAATCTCTGTGGAGTCTAAGGTATTAAGACTAAAGGGTATGCAAGTGGGAGCTAGAGCCAAATCCCGAAGTTGAGAAGGGATGTAAGAGAAACGTGGAATACCTTTAGAGATGGCACAGGCACAATGGCTGATGCTTCTGAGACTCAGACGTGCGCAGATGGGCTTGCCTCCAGCGCATCTGCGATGCGACCCTGCTTAAGTACATCGGGGGATTAGGGAGGCTAGAACTCACACTCACCCAAAATGACTGCTTTAGCTGTCCCCTCTACGAGTAAAATTGGCCGAAGTGCGGGAGCACCCCAAAAACACACAGCCCTGCATGTTCTAGCTGCTCCCGCCTCCCGCGGTGCCAGAGATTGGAGAAGATCGACTATCATGGTGTTATGGCTGTCTTTTTGCCAGCTCTCTGGAGAAGGAGAATGATGGAGAGTGACTCCAGCCTATCACCCTCATAGCATAGGGATTAGGCCGATAGACAGGGGCCCTGTCTTACAGATATAAGGGCATTTTCGTGCCATTTCCCTTAGAGTAAGGCTTATGAATTTAAGTGAGGGGTTAGATATATAAGTATTAGTCATGATTTACTCATTTGCTAACATGCCGATCTGTTTCTCATGGAGCTATGTATATTATGGGCTCCGTAGGCCTTAAGCGAGACAGACTCCATTTTGCTTTCTGCCTGGTAGCTCGAGAAGGCTTTCTAGGTTAAAAGTGATGTTTTACTTTCAAGCTGTTGTTCACTTGGAGAGAACCGGTTCAGGCTGACCCTTATCGAAGGAATGTATTTTTCTCCACTCCGAAGACACAACTTCAGGCCGGCCGGCTGGGAAAGTGTCCTTGGTACGGGGAGGTACAAGAATTTGGTGGGCGGCAGGTTACTGGCCGTGAATTTCCATGAAGGAACGGGCTTTGATATTAGCGAAGGTGTTAGTCTTTCAGTCAGTTAGTCCGTAGGCGGCATCTAGCCGTTAGCATCTCTGCCATTATTCACTTTCATGGTGGACAAGTCGCCATCTTTGAAGTCGGAGAAAGATTTAAGACCGAAACTCTCTGAAGATAGACTGAACGAGAAGTGGCGCGGAGCGCACTAACCCAGAGAGAGAGAGAGAGACGGTAGTTAATTAACAGCAAGGTTCCGAGGTCCTGAGGGAGAGCAGACGAGTTTGAGCCTATCAGTGCAGACGTGTACCTGTGACGGCTGAGGGTGACTGCAAGGCGAGCCAGGACCCAGAGACGAGACAGGAGCCTAGATGACTGCCGAGTCCCGATTTCCCATTAACCAGGTGAAGTCCGCCCGATTCTTATAGTGCGTGCACCCTAATCTTTCTCTTTTATTTCTTGTGCAAATGTAATGCTGCCTAGTAATGTGATTTATGTTTATGGTTAATAAATGCCCTAATTCATATAGAATTATCGTGTACCTGGTGCTTGTTTTCAATCTTGGTAAATTATGCTCCTAGTTGAGCACTGTTTAGACGAACGGATGAGAAATCCCGATCAGACGAATAGTTATCAAATAAAGAGGGAGTGAGTGGACCTTTGATGTTACGAGTACGGAGTACATTATACAATCTGAATCCATATCCAAAGTTATTATTTTAGTTTTATCCTAAGTAGACTGTTGAGATATCATCCCAATAATGTTTCATAGGAATGTGGTCGTCGTTGATATGCGGCGTTAATGAGAGCGGCAGGAGGGACACCGCCGTGTAAAGCCACCGGATTGTGGTATAAAACTAAATGAGAGCGACAGGAGGGACACTGTCGTGTAGGTTTCGCAGGATCGCGAACGATTTGGAAAAGGGAGCATTGGGTTCTGCAGGCCCGTGTGTAGACACGCCGGATTGTGTGTCAGATCTGCCCTGGGGTAGAACGGTCTGGGTCAGAGTGACCGCGAGACCAACCGATGTGAATAAGATATTGTAGAAAATCCATATATGTATATTGTTATTCCCCATTCTTAGGTGCAACCTGTATATTTATCTGTATAGCTACTTATTGTGGATACGATCTAAGAAGGGAAGGTGAGTACGTTTTGGCTGGGTCACAGGGGCCCCTGGGGGCTGATCCCATCTAAACAGAAAATCCAGCCATTACATCTGGCGTCACGAACTGTTTACGAAGCCTGTGTGCATTGTTTTGTTTTGATCTCGTTGGTTTGCGCTCGGCTTGTACGTATAATATTTTGTTTATAATTGTGTATATAATTTTTTGTGTGTTAATATGTTTCCGAAAAAATCTCCGTCGGTTTTTAAATTACCGATTCAGATTCCCGGCTGGGAGTCTACGCCTTATGAGGCTTTAGCCCGTGAGTGGGCTGATTCTACTGGTTTGAGTGAAAATTGGTCTTCATGCTTGGAGCAGGCGGAGCCTGCCGATGTGATCTCGTGCTTACAGAAAGCGCCAATAGTGAAGGGCGATGAACTTCCTATTTTAGGACGCAGAGGGTGGATTATTCTTAATGCATACAGAATATTGCATGAGAAGTTTGTTCAACTACAGAAACAATTTAAAGATACGGAAGGACAGTGTGTTGAGTTGCAAAATGCGCATACTCTTTTGCGTTGTCAAAATAAACTGCTTGCCGATAAACTTGAAACATATCAGACCATTGCCGAAAGAGCTGCGGTCCGTATTGCACGATATAAATACAAACATCGTCGTGGGCGCGTGTCGTCCCGCAAAGTGCGTATGATTGTAGCTAAAGCTGGAATGGATTGGAACCCCGATGAATGGGACGGTAATATCTGGGATTCTCATACTTCTGACTCCTCGGCAGAGGAGGGTGACAAGCGCGAGTCTTCTCGCTCCGGACGTGATTGTAAATCTGCTTCATGCATTGATTTGACTCCCGATTCTGACTGTGCTCGTTCTTCCCGTGCGGATGACGTAGCTTGCCCTGATTGTTCTGTTAAATCTAAGATGCGGGCTTCCACGGAAGCTCTTCCCGCAGTTTCTGCTCACCCAATCTTTCGACGGAAATTACAACAAGCCCCTGGTAATCCGGGTGGTATCCCTCTTGACTGTATTGAAGATTTTACTCAGCAGGAGATTAGTGACATCCTGCAACGATTTAAACAACGGCCTGGTGAGGCCTTGCTTACCTGGATGGTGCGTCTTTATGAGCTTGGCGCTTCCGGTATTATGCTTGATGCTGTTGATTGCTTACGATTTTGCTCTTTGAGTTCTGATTCTACTATTCAGGACCATTTTCGGAATTTTAATGGTAATGTCCAAACTTCTTTGCTCCAGCTTGCGTCTGATGGCTGTAATCATAAATATCCAACAGAGTCTGATTGGCCCTCTGATGAAAAACCGTGGTACACTCTGCGCGATGCGTCGCAACGTTTAAAGGAAGAAGTCATGAAAACGTGTATCTTCCTTAGTACTGCTGACAGGTTATTGGATGGTTTGTTAACATCTTCCGTGCGTAACCGCATTATACGTACTTCTCCTGTTGCTTACAAGCAGGTCATGATGACATTATTGATTAACCAAACTGGCAATCCTTTGTCTGCTGTGCTTGAGTCTGTTCGTCAGCTTGGTGAGCTGGGTGAATGGTTTAAACCTGAAAGACAATCCCGACCTGAGGGTCGTACTGGAGGGGACTATAAGTTCTCTAGACGTGACATGTTTCTTGCTCTCATTGCTGATGGTGTGAAAAGGGAAGAGATCGATGGTGAACCTAATAATATCCTATGGGATATGTTCCGTAAGCGTGGTTTGGATCGGAAGGAAGGTGCCCGTCGTGTGCGAAAGAATGATTATGATCGTGGTTCGGATGACAGTGGTGATGAGAGACGACGTGTGAATTTTGATCGCCGTGATGATCGGCGCCAAGAACGTGGTGATTCCCCCCGTCGTAGTGATGGGAGGGGGAGAGAGGATGATCGTGAAAGGGGAAGAGATGATCGTGGTTCTAACAGACGTAGAGATGCAAGGAGTTTTTCCCCTGATGTACGAAGGAGGGAGGATCGTAACAGACTCTCTGACCGTAACTCACAACTTTTTGAACCTGACACTAATCCGTTTCGTACTGGAGACGGATATGAACAAGAAATTCTGATACCGAAGAAAACCGAAAACATCTACCCTGATCTGTCTTGGTTGACGGAACGCAGGAAAAATGACTAGGAAATAGGTCAAGCTCCGGTACGCAGGTGGGCCCACAGAGATTACAGACCATATGTAGATATTGAGATTTTTTGGAAACATCGTAATATCCAAAGGGCCCGAGCGTTAGTTGATACTGGGGCGGAGGCCACTTTAATTCATGGTAAATCAAGGAAATTTCATGGACAGTCTTTTACAATTACCGGCCTGGGTGGTAAAGAAACACCCGCAGTTCAAACTGCACTTGAGATTAAAATTGGTAGGATTCCTCGTAGAGAATACTCTGTGTTGGTTGTGCCACTCTTGGAATACATTATTGGAATTGACATTTTGAAAGGTATGACTTTGCATTTGGATGATGGTTATTATCAGTTTGGTACTAGACAGTACATTTCGACCAGACCCGTACGGGTTGGCCGTTTACGCATGCCACCTATTAAGATCCCTTTAGCGACAAAAGTGATTTCTCAAAAACAATATCGCATCCCAGGTGGTCATGAAGAAATTACTGCTACGATTCAGGATTTGGTTGACGCAGGAGTCATTACTCCGGTCACATCTGCTTGGAATAATCCTGTCTGGCCCGTGCGCAAAAGTGACAACTCTTGGCGCATGACTGTTGATTATCGAGAATTGAACAAATATACACCTAAATTGACTGTGGCAGTGCCTGACATTGTTACATTGATTGAGAGAATTCAAAAGCATCCAGGTACATGGTATGCTTCTATCGATATTGCTAATGCATTCTTTTCGATTCCAATTGCCCCCGAATGCCAAGAACAATTCAGTTTTACATGGAATGGACGTCAAATGACGTTCCGGAGTCTTCCTCAAGGCTATGTACATAGTCCTACAATCTGTCACCGGCTGGTGGCGGAACATTTGTCTGAGGTGCCTACGAATCCACAAGTTCAGATTTGTCATTATATTGATGACATTTTGATTCAAGGCGAGACGCAAGATCAGGTACAGTCTCAGTTAGATCAGATTATTGACTGTTTGCGAGCAAAAGGTTGGGAAATCAATCCTGACAAATTACAAACTCCATCCCAAGCTGTAAAATTTTTAGGAATTAATTGGCATGAGGGTCACAGAGAGGTGATCCCACAAGTTAAACGTAAGATACTTGATTTCGCTGTTCCCAGAAATAGGAAAGAGGCGCAGTCCTTCATTGGGTTGTTTGGATTTTGGCGCCAACATATTCCCCATTTGAGTCAAATCTTGGCTCCGCTGTACCGAGTCACTCGTAAAAAGAATGCGTTTGAGTGGGGTGAACCTCAACAGACTGCTTTTAATTTGGCTAAAGAAGCTATTCAGTATGCTTTGGACTTGTGGCCTGTGAGTGACGGTGATGTTGACTTGAATGTGTCTGTGGAAGGTCTGTATGCCAATTGGAGTTTATGGCAAAAGCAGGGCAGACAAAAAGTACCATTAGGTTTTTGGACCAAAAAGTTGCCAGAGGCTGGTGAGCGTTACTCACCTTTTGAAAAACAGTTGCTTGCTTGTTATTGGGCTCTGGTGGATACCGAGCAATTGACTTTAGGCCATGCTGTGATTTTGAGGCCTGAGATTCCCATCATGCAGTGGGTTTTGAGTTCACCGAAGTCCCATCGAATTGGACATGCTCAGGAGGCTAGTGTGATTAAATGGAAATGGTACATTCAGGACAGGGCACGTGTGGGTCCGAAAGGTGTGGCGGTTCTACATGAGCGAGTGGCGCAGGCGCCCTCCAATGAGGCTGAAAGTGAGCGTTCGGTTCCCGTAGTGCAGGAGTCTCCCGTGAAGTGGGGTAAATCATTTGATGATCTGTCCGTGGAGGATAGAAAACATGTGTGGTTTACGGATGGTTCTGCGAAGTTCATTGGTGACAAGAGACATTGGAAAGCTGTCTCCTATAACCCGACTACTAAGAAATTGTTGAGCACAACTGGAGACGGTAAGAGTAGTCAATATGCTGAACTCTATGCGATTTACCAAGTTTTGAAACAAGAGTTACCAGGTACATGTCATATTTTCACTGATTCTTGGTCCACTGCAAATGGACTAGCGGTGTGGTTGCCTACATGGCACTCGCACAATTGGGAATTGCATTCTAAGGAATTATGGGGTAAAGAATTGTGGCAAGAAATTTGGGAACTGCTTCCGCACAGTACTGTAACAATCTTTCACGTGGATGCTCATACTCCAATAGATTCCCTTGACAAATTTTTCCATAACATTGCAGATGAACAATCTAAAATTTCTGAGGCAGTGGTTGACATGCAAGATTCTGATTTGGCGGGATTGGCGAAATGGGCCCATCAGAAAGCAGGACATTTTGGAGAAAAAGCCACTAACAGGTGGGCTGCTGATAGAGGAATTCATATTCCCTTTTCTTTAATTAAAGATGCCATTCTACATTGTCCCATTTGCCAGCATTCTAGAAAGAAAGAGGTGCCTCAAATTGTTCGAGGTCACTTACATCGAGGTAAATTGCCCGCCCAAATTTGGCAGATTGATTATATTGGTCCGCTCCCTATGAGCAGAAATTGTCAATACATTTGTACAGTGGTTGATACCTACAGTGGCCTTTTGGTCGCTTTCCCTTGCAAGAATGCTACCCAAGTGAACACGATTAAAACCCTGGAACTGATTATTCTATATTATGGTGTCCCATTCCAAATTCAATCAGACAATGCATCCCACTTTCGTGGAAGATTGGTGCAGGAATTCTGTATGGAAAACAATATCGACTGGGTATTTCACATTCCATATTATCCACAAGCTTCAGGACTGATTGAGAGAATGAATGGTTTGTTGAAAGAACAGTTGCGCAAGTTGACTGATGACCGTTACAGCCAGTGGAGAGATGTCTTACTTCAAGCCTTGTTAATACTGAATAATCGTCCTTTGTTGCATGCTGAATCTCCTTTGATGCGTTTGTTTCCTCCACATGTTGATGCGAAACCTAATTCTGTTGCTACCACTGTTACTTATTGGGAAATTACCCCCGGTGCTTTGGCTCCATGTAGAGCAACCCCAGGTTCCGCAGGCCTCGACCTGCATGCTTTAAATGATGCACACTTCCCAGGAGAGGATCGAATCATTGTTGAAACTGGCATAGGTGTCTCTATACCTGCCGGTAGTTTTGGATTAATTGCCCCTAGATCTGGCCTGGCCCTGAAAGGTGTTCAAGTCCTTGGTGGTGTGATCGACAGTGATTATCAGGGAGAGATTAAGGTTCTCTTGCTTAATAGCAGTGAGATGGATTTGTTTATCAAAAAGTCTGACCGTGTTGCTCAGCTATTGATTATGCCTGTCTTCAGTGGTGAGATCAAAAAAGGCTCTGCCCCAACGTTGCTAACTGTGCGTGGACAAAAAGGCTTCGGATCATCTGATCTTCCTGGAGCTAAAATATGGGTGCAATCGCCTAAAAATCCTCCTGAACAGGCTGATATTATTGCGACCGGTCATGACAACACCGTTTTGGTGATGAAGCCAGGGAAAGATGGCTGGGAAGCTGTCCCAGCTGACAAATGTTATTTACGAGAATGATTAAGGCCTGTGTTTGTATTCTTTCAGATCATTCTTTGGACTGCTGCTGCAGGATGTGTCGTCGTTGGACTCCTTTTGGCTTGCTACGCCGGGAGAGGAGAGCATCTACCGACGCCGAGTGATGGGATAACAAGAGCCACGCGATCCGCGTGGCAGAAGTCCTCCAATTTTTGGATCACACTCGCGAAGCGAGTGACGAACTCTCCGCATTTTTGCCTTACGCCCATGAAATCCGTTACTGACATTTTATCAACCTGTTTGGTTGCTGTCCCTGCATCTACTGATACACTTCGTCATGTATTTAATATATCCAATGCCCGACCTAATGTCATTTTGGGCGACTTCTTGGCCCATGAATATTGTCCCTCATGTACTCTTCTTCCAGACCAGGATGTCCTTATTAATTCCAGAATCACTACTTTTAATATTACCCCTGGTGACCTTTGTTTTATGATGACCTGCAATCCTAAAGCCATCTCTGAATGTTTGCGGTTGAAACTCCAAGCCGCTACTACTTTTTCATTTCACCAGCGTTTGTTATGTATGAAAAGACTTCCTAATTCATGTTTTTCAGTGAAGAACAATATGACTTGCAAAAGTTTAGTTGTTGCCACTAGCCATTATCGTTCAATGTTGTTACCGGCTGGATGGCTCTTTTCATGCGGGAATTCATCTTGGCCCTGTATTCCTGCGAATATTTCTGGTGGCCCGTGTGCCATCACTAGATTAAGTTTGCTAATGTTTTCTTCACATCCTCCTTCACATTCCCGTATTGTTCGAGATTCCATGTCATTGCATGAAGATTGTGATTCCTCTGTTCATCTTTATTCCAGATCAGAATATCTTGGTTTAGCTTTTTCTATTATTGGTGTTCCTGCATTGGCCGTTTATAATGCCAAAACAATCGGCAAGATGGCCTGCTGGATGGTCAAATCGATCAACCAAACTTCTACTGTTCTGTCCGATTTATTATTAGATTCCCAAGGTGAACGTAGAGCTATTTTGCAGAATCGTGCCGCTATCGATTATTTGTTGCTGAAACACGGGCATGAATGCTCTGAATTTGAAGGTCTGTGCTGTTTTAATTTATCTGATCATTCTAAAGATATCCAATCCCATATTAATAAACTCCACGACTTGACTGCAGAAATTAGAGAACACATAGATCAGGGTTTCTTTGACTGGCTTTTTAATTGGCTCCCTGACATGCATTTTTTACGACAAATTTTGGGAGGGGTTATTATTATTGTCTGCATCCTTATAGCGATTTGCTGTTTTATTCAGTGTATCCCTTCCCTGCTACAATTTTTTAGACTTACGAAGAATCGTAGATCAGTTAGTTTTGTTTCATATTATTCGTCTACTGACGTTAGTTCCATTTAGTTATTGGTAAATAGACTGGAGTCAAGGGGTGTAATGTTATGGCTGTCTTTTTGCCAGCTCTCTGGAGAAGGAGAATGATGGAGAGTGACTCCAGCCTATCACCCTCATAGCATAGGGATTAGGCCGATAGACAGGGGCCCTGTCTTACAGATATAAGGGCATTTTCGTGCCATTTCCCTTAGAGTAAGGCTTATGAATTTAAGTGAGGGGTTAGATATATAAGTATTAGTCATGATTTACTCATTTGCTAACATGCCGATCTGTTTCTCATGGAGCTATGTATATTATGGGCTCCGTAGGCCTTAAGCGAGACAGACTCCATTTTGCTTTCTGCCTGGTAGCTCGAGAAGGCTTTCTAGGTTAAAAGTGATGTTTTACTTTCAAGCTGTTGTTCACTTGGAGAGAACCGGTTCAGGCTGACCCTTATCGAAGGAATGTATTTTTCTCCACTCCGAAGACACAACTTCAGGCCGGCCGGCTGGGAAAGTGTCCTTGGTACGGGGAGGTACAAGAATTTGGTGGGCGGCAGGTTACTGGCCGTGAATTTCCATGAAGGAACGGGCTTTGATATTAGCGAAGGTGTTAGTCTTTCAGTCAGTTAGTCCGTAGGCGGCATCTAGCCGTTAGCATCTCTGCCATTATTCACTTTCATGGTGGACAAGTCGCCATCTTTGAAGTCGGAGAAAGATTTAAGACCGAAACTCTCTGAAGATAGACTGAACGAGAAGTGGCGCGGAGCGCACTAACCCAGAGAGAGAGAGAGAGACGGTAGTTAATTAACAGCAAGGTTCCGAGGTCCTGAGGGAGAGCAGACGAGTTTGAGCCTATCAGTGCAGACGTGTACCTGTGACGGCTGAGGGTGACTGCAAGGCGAGCCAGGACCCAGAGACGAGACAGGAGCCTAGATGACTGCCGAGTCCCGATTTCCCATTAACCAGGTGAAGTCCGCCCGATTCTTATAGTGCGTGCACCCTAATCTTTCTCTTTTATTTCTTGTGCAAATGTAATGCTGCCTAGTAATGTGATTTATGTTTATGGTTAATAAATGCCCTAATTCATATAGAATTATCGTGTACCTGGTGCTTGTTTTCAATCTTGGTAAATTATGCTCCTAGTTGAGCACTGTTTAGACGAACGGATGAGAAATCCCGATCAGACGAATAGTTATCAAATAAAGAGGGAGTGAGTGGACCTTTGATGTTACGAGTACGGAGTACATTATACAATCTGAATCCATATCCAAAGTTATTATTTTAGTTTTATCCTAAGTAGACTGTTGAGATATCATCCCAATAATGTTTCATAGGAATGTGGTCGTCGTTGATATGCGGCGTTAATGAGAGCGGCGGGAGGGACACCGCCGTGTAAAGCCACCGGATTGTGGTATAAAACTAAATGAGAGCGACAGGAGGGACACTGTCGTGTAGGTTTCGCAGGATCGCGAACGATTTGGAAAAGGGAGCATTGGGTTCTGCAGGCCCGTGTGTAGACACGCCGGATTGTGTGTCAGATCTGCCCTGGGGTAGAACGGTCTGGGTCAGAGTGACCGCGAGACCAACCGATGTGAATAAGATATTGTAGAAAATCCATATATGTATATTGT
Source organism: Lissotriton vulgaris (assembly GCF_964263255.1). Taxonomy (NCBI): domain Eukaryota; kingdom Metazoa; phylum Chordata; class Amphibia; order Caudata; family Salamandridae; genus Lissotriton; species Lissotriton vulgaris. The sequence goes on along the minus strand of NC_141694.1, from coordinate 220,154,983 downwards.
TATTCCCCATTCTTAGGTGCAACCTGTATATTTATCTGTATAGCTACTTATTGTGGATACGATCTAAGAAGGGAAGGTGAGTACGTTTTGGCTGGGTCACAGGGGCCCCTGGGGGCTGATCCCATCTAAACAGAAAATCCAGCCATTACACATGGGTAAGATTCAAAACAGTTTGTAATACAACAATTATATGTCGAAGAAAGCAAATAAAATCCACATTAAAAACAAGCATGTGTGAATCACTTAGTCCTTAGTTTATCCTTACTAAAGTTCTGCAGCTAGGGCAGACCTGGTCTGAGCCATTATAGAAGTAACAACCAGTTCCTATTTCTGAGGCCGGGGCCAAATGTGCCTGAACTTCCTGCAGTAAAATGGACAAATATTCTTCCACAAGTCGGTCATGCGCTGCTAAGAGCAAACTAAAGCAGCCTGGAAGCTACTGCCAGAGGAACAGAGGAATGAGCGGTTGCTGTCCCTGCCGTACCAGACATTGTCTGCTGGATCCCCATCCCAACCCCGAAAGGACTGAGGTGGTGGTTGTTGGTGCTGTAGGAAAAACCGCTAGCGATGCCTCAAAAGGGGCTATATTGTTGGGGATACTGCCTTGCAGGTGTAGAGAGAATAGGAGAGGGCGGAGTGGCTCTACTTTCTCTGATTCATCTTAGAGGGGAATAGCCCTTCTTTCCAAAGAGCAGAGACTTGTCAAAAGGCATATTCTTGAGTGACACCTGAACATCATCTGAAAAACCTATGGATCTAATCAACACATGGTGTCGGAGCACCACGCTAGTTGTGACTGCGCAGTGTATTACGTTGGTTGTGTCCAGGTCTGACTCTATGATATAGATATATATATATATATATATATATATATATATATATATATATATATATATATATATATATATGGCTGCATCCTGGCCATCCAGCTTGGAAATCCTTTTGGGCAGCTGGCAAGATATCTGTGACCGAGTCCCTTAAGGTGTGAGAGTACCTGGTTCAGCAAACATCTGGCATTGACTGACCAAAAGGCAAGGCTCATTGGTGAAAACTTGTTTCCTGTAGGCATGGCACACACTGGGGGTCACTGCCCACTGGTGGGTCATGAAAAAGCAAAAAAATAAAGATGCCTTTACACTTTGGATTTATCTTGTTACATTTGATGTGCAATATGAACTCTCTTCCGATTGCCGATGGAGAGTTATCTGATAATCGGCAGTCCAGATCCTGGGTGCCTTGCTGCTCCAACCTCCACATGCGAGATAGGATAGGTGTACTTATCAATGAAAGTTGCCATGGGCTGGTTAGTAGAGTTCTGCCACATCTAAGTAAAGTTCTGATGTCTGTCACAGACACACACAATAAGACACTTGTCAGGACTCGGATGTGTAGCGATGAGCCGCCCAATGCTTTTTGAAATAATTACAGCGCCTGCTGTAGTGCCTCACTCAGTCTGAGGCTTGCCTAATTAATGCCCGGAAGTGCTGCTCTCGAGTCAGCGAGTTTAGTACTGACGGTTGGGTGTTGAATCTGTACTATAAATTAAGCAGCTGGGAGCTAAGCTGTGTGCCTCTGGCGGCAGTGCCTGTGGGGCTGGGAAGGTAGCAGTGCACCGATTGTGACAGCTTTGGGTCATGATTTCATTTGGCCTGAGAGTAGTAATAGTTTTTAAATAACTACTCTACAGCGCCCAACCCACCTATCTCACTGTGTGTGCCTCAGCCTTGCCCAATGTCAGCTGAGAAGGCTCTCCATCTTCTCAGCTGCTGTGCGTAATTCAAATTAAGAATTTTGCGTTGTTGGGGGCCTCACATCACCAATCCTTTTTTTTCTCTCCATTCTTTGTATTGTAGTTCTATATTTTACCTTGTGTAAATTCAGAACTAGAAGAACCAAAAAAGAAATCTCAGCTGGGTGAGCTATGCACAAATGAATGCAATTGAAAACCGTCGTTCAAACATAAGAGGTGCAACATCATTAGGTGCCATTCAAGCTTCCTTGCATAAAACAGTGGTATTATGAGCAGTAGGCGCACCAGCTTCCCTGAGGGAAATATCACAAGTTTGCAGCGTGCACTGAAAATCCTTGTGCATACAAATAGTCTATTGCATGGGAGCAACTCCAGGTTGCTCTCTCCCACCCGAGTGCTTCTCTTCCTCTCCCACGCTCCGTGTTGTTCTCATTCGTTTATATGCTCCTTCCGATCCCACAGTATTCCTCTCCCTTGTGTGCTGCTTTTCCCTCCCACAACTGCACCTCCAATTCCCCCATCCCTCGGTCCTATGTTTTTTAATTATTTGTTTTTAATGTTATACTTTACTGATTCCTTTCGAGAAAAAAAAGAGGCACTTGCGTCAATTTGGAAGCGTGCATGCATGGTCATGCACAAGGTGCTTGCATAATGACACATATATTACATCACGTATGCGCTATCGCACCTTTTTTTTCCTCTTTGTTGCTGCTCCTGTAAAGCGTACAGCATAATGGATTGGTAGAGCCAATAGGCCTCACAGACAAGACCTATTGAATTTGATTGAATCCTAGAGGGGGGTCCTGGGGGCCCAGTGGGCAAAGGCTGGCTGAGGTAGGAATAAAGTTGTTTTTATGCCGCCCACCCTGCAACACAACTAAAGGCTGAGATGAGAATGTTGTTGGGGCCTCGCATCCTGTTTGGGCCGGGTCCCTCGTGGGACAGAGAGGCACTGGAGTCCATACTGTGAAGGTCTGCATCTGCGCATCATTAATAGCCAGGGCCCTGGGAGGAGTATGAGGGCCCACTCAAAAGCCTGACTATGGCAATCGAGTCAGGCAACACATCAATGAGTCCAACCAGGCTCAGGCAGCGCAGTCCTATGGCTTCCTGCATTAGCCTGTGCACCTGTCGGACCCAGGTATATGTCTTTCTTATGTGCAGAGAACTTAATAAAGTACTGCCTCTGAAAAACGTGTTTAATATCATGGTTACACATTCGTTTAACAGTATGATCTGGTTACAAGGGCTCAAGTGCTCTTCAATTTATGGTGCTTTGCAGTAGTTTTAAAACCCTGTAAGGGTTTCTTGTTGATCAAATGGATGTAATTTCTGATATTTATGTTTCCCTCGGCGTCTTTGCTTAATTTTGCTCACAAGAAAGTGTCACTCATAATCGTTGAAATGTCACTCATAATTACACTACAATTATGAAAATGTCACACATAGCAATCGGAAACCTTGGCAGCTGTGCATATTCCCAGCCCCCATGATCCTCTATTTTCCGTCCAAGTAGTGATCATTACCATGTCGTCTACTTCATGGCCTGCAGCATGCGTTCGCTGGTCCAGAGGCCAGCAGATCCACTCTTCATCAAATCCCGGGGGCTCCGTTACTCTGCCATTCAAAGGCGAGCTGCGCTAGATTTCACGGTTAGTGCAAGCCGAGGGGTCGGAGACTCCCTCAGATCGGGAATGTGCACTGTGATGTTTGCAGCACTTGTCTTTATCCAACATATACCCACAAACCATCTATCATACTCCAACACGCAAAACCAAATAAACCCAAATGCAAAGAAATTGTCTAATACTTTGAAAGCAGCAATGCCACAAACCTTTAAATACATGAAACTTAAAAGTTAAGGCATTCCCTCATTGTGATATTTAACAGTGGCCAGATCACGTAGCCTTCGCACCAGAAAGACTGACTTCTGTGCACCCGCTACTGGCCGAGCTATTTTTAAGACCTAAATAGCAGCAACAAACGAGGAATAATATAAATGTTGTGGAAACCTCATCCAGTAGAAAAAATATGATAAAGGAAGAATACTTCTCTTTCTGTGAAAGTTGGAGCCAGGCCTACAGCCCTGTAGGAGCCCGCCTCTGCTGACTGCTTTCATGTCCTGTAGGAGGCAGCCTCTATCTGTAACTTGCACCCTGTAGGAAGTTGCCTCTGCCTGTAACATGCCTGTGTAACGTGCAATGGCAATGCCTGGGAAATATTCAAATCATACAAGAAATCTTGGCTCTGTATGAAAACGGACATATATTTGAGTGAGTCATGCACACGTGGGAAACATAAGGGACGGGTTGATATTTATTTCACATTTTATTCTTTACTTTAGTTTTTGTTTTTAAATAAAGGATCTGACCCAAAAGGCACGGGCGCTGAATATAGCAAGGGGAGGCCAGGAGGAATGGGTTATGATGGCACACGAGGCTTACAGAGGCCTGATTTACCGACCCTGGGAGGGTGAAAGGCTGGGCTGGTCTTGTTAGTACTCAAGCATCATAGCTAATGCCAGAGGCGAGAGTTAACTCACTCCTAGCAAGGTTTTTCCTTAGCCGCAGCTTTTTCTCGGTTTCACGTCAGGAGGCGTCCACTGAGGTGTCCTTAGCATGGGGTGGCGGTGACAGTAAGTAAGTGACAGTAAGTGCCGTAAAATTGTAGCCTGCCCCGGGCAGAGGCCCTCCCTCCCTCAGTGATGGTCAGTCCCTGCACTTAACTCACTTAACCTCAAGGAAGGACTAGGTTTAAATGTAAGTGATTCCATCAAAACCAGCAGAAGAGACCATTTGAAAGGGGAATAAAGTCTGCAGGGTGGGCATTACATGAAATCCGTGGCGAACCTCTGCCATAGTGTCAGGTTGAAATTTTGTCTAAGGTCAGCTCTTAAGCTGAGGGAAGAGATATAAATGTCGCTCTGTTGTAATTATATACCTACGTATCTGCTCATTAATGCCATTCAAACATGAATCTTGCAGGCAGATGTATGGATATGCCGAAACTGCTTTTTATTTACAACTGAAACGATTACCTATTTGCTCGATGATAATACCATGGTCTTGGTAACCCCCACCCCCTTTCACCCTCCTCTTCCTCACACTCTCTTTCGGGAGCATATTGTTCATACTCACTGCTGAAATATGGTTAGATGGGCATTATATGAAATCCGTGGCGAACCTCTGCCATAGTGTCAGGTTGAAATTTTGTCTAAGGTCAGCTCTCAAGCTGAGGGAAGAGATATAAATGTCGCTCTGTTGTAATTATATACCTACGTATCTGCTCATTAATGCCATTCAAACATGAATCTTGCAGGCAGATGTATGGATATGCCGAAACTGCTTTTTATTTACAACTGAAATGATTACCTATTTGCTCGATGATAATACCATGGTCTTGGTAACCCCCACCCCCTTTCACCCTCCTCTTCCTCACACTCTCTTTCGGGAGCATATTGTTCATACTCACTGCTGAAATATGGTTAAATAAGTTCTTATCGGCCTCAGATTCCTCCAAATTAAGTTCAGGTTTGATCCGCTTTATTACATCAAAAAAGGCAATTTCTGTTGGCTCTTAGGGCACAGTGCACTTTACCAATGCTAACCAGTGCTTGCGCTCTTTCCTTTAAACATGGTAAAATTGGCTTACACCGAATTGGCTAATTTTATTTACTTTTAAGTCCCTAGAAATGTGGTTCTACATGTACCCATGTAATGTAAATTAAATGCTAAATGCTGCTAGTGGGCCTGCAACCCTTAGAGTGCCACCCACGTAAGTCGCCTATTTAAACATGTGTCAAGGCCAGGGCCTGTCATTGCAGTCTGCCTGTGCAATTATAAAACTGCCATTTTGACCTGGCAAAAGGCTTTTGCCAGGCCTAAAAATATTTCCTTTTACTACATTTGTCACCAGGATGTCACCACTAATGCAAGCCCTTTCCATAAGGCAGGGTGCAATATGCGGAGTACAGTGTATTTAAATGGTTTGGCATATACTTTTAAGTTTTATATGCCCCGGAATAGGCAAGGCTGAATTGCTACCCTTGTTCTTTGTGTGATTCGTGAATTTTTCACAATCCCATGACTTGAGTGATGGACAGGCAACATTGATGGCAGCACCCACACTCTGAAAAGTGTTCCAGTTCCACTGGCCTGGGTGCCTTTGTGTGAATTTTCATGCATTCTGGTAAGGGTGTCATGTGAGACATTTCCATGCCTTCTGGCAGCCTAGGTGATTATGTGTGATATTCCCATGCTTTCTGGCCTGGGTGCTTATGTGTGCTAGTTCAATAGTTTCTGGCCTCAGTGACCCAGAGGCCCATGTCATGTGTGACATTTCCATGCTTACTGGCCTGGGTGCTTATATGTGACGTTTCCATGCTTTCTGGACCGGTGTGACGTTTCCATAGTTTCTGGCCTTTGTGCCCTAGGTGCTAATTATCAGATGCTTATGTGTGATCTTTTCACAGTTTCTGCCCTCAGTGCCTAGGTGCCTATGTGTGACATTTCCACAGTTTCTGTCCTCAGTGGCCTGTGTGCTCGTATCTATTTTTGGTGCTCTCTGAAAGAATGTCTATGGGTACATATGGCTGGATGGCTGGGTGGGTAACCTTGTGCTCTTAAAGGTCATCATCTATTTGTGCTTTGAAAGTTGATACAATTGAATATCTCTGATTCACTATTCGTGTCTATTTTTGATGCTCTCTGAAAGAATGTCTATGGGTACATATGACTGGGTGGATAACTTGGTGCTCTTTAAGATCATCTCCTATTTACTGTGCTTTGAAAGTTGATACAATTAAATATGTAATGATAAATGTGCTGTAAAATTCACCATTTTGGTCTGTCTTTTTCCAAACATTTCTTGGTGAAGAAACCCCCAAACCCTCCTAGCTGTAGTCGGGATCGCTCGCTGCGCTCGCTCGCAATGCTCCAGACGGGGCCTGGTCTGGCAAAATTTGCCAGTGCTGCTTTCAGTTCCCAGTCCGGCCCTGGCCGCGCGGCCACTGAGAATATCAAAGCGGCCGCGAAAGTTATACCAAACGGGTGCAGCTGTGCTCCTTGCACTCCCCCCTCCCTTTTAGCCCATCCCTTTCAACAACAGCAGCAGCTGGCAGGCACCGTAAGGGGAAGAGCAGCGCATACAATTAAACTCTGTTTACCCGTTTACAGTCCTGACTTGTTTAGGACTTGTGCCCTGCATGAAAGACTCCTAAATGTTGGGCAGAGTTAGACATACAAAAGGATTGCAGTGCTTAAAAGAGTCAGTCGCAGGTACATACCTTATGACGAAATCTTCCACAACCATCCAGGCCATCCATAAAGGACCTCCCCACCCCCTGCTTGAAGAAGCCCATTCACTAACACGGAGGCATTTCAATTGAAGTCCAATCTACTAAGAGGTTGCTTTCTGACAAGAAGGTCCGGACGGGCAGTTTTTGAAGAAGAAAGCCCCAGAATCCACCCAAAGTAACATGATTACTTTTTATCTTTAAAATTGCTCTTTAATATAGAACGCGAGAACAATACAAAGTTAAATGTAATTTGACCTGCCAAACACTTTGTAGGATGAGCCATGCACGTGTCTAAGCCCCTCCCTAAAGCACAGATACTTTTGACAATGGTCTCGTAGAACTAAACCCCCTCTTACTGTAGGCCTACCAGAGGCGGCATTGTTTGTATTAATAAAGTCCCGGCGTGCCCCAAACCCTTGAGTCACACCCCAGGGCCGGCTCTAGGCTCATGGTGGCCCTGGGCAGGGAGCGTAGGTAGGGGGCCCGGATGAGAGGGTCCGGGCGGGGCGGAGCGCGCAGGCCAGTAAAGAGGGGAGGGGGTCAGGGAGTTTAGAGGTGGAACAGAGCCAGAGGCCGCTAAATCCCTGCCAGGGGCCACCACGCAAATATGTATCCATCCTCAGAGGATTAATATATTAAGGATATATATTGGCGTGGTGGCCCCTGGGGTTTGGTGGCCCTGTGCAGGTGCACAGCTTGCACATGCCTAGAGCCGGCCATGCACACCCAGTCACTCCGGGCTCGAGCAGCACGTCCACCTCCGCCGCGTGGGAGCCGCATTGAAAGGGGAGGCAAACAGCCGACCCCCATCACGAACCAGTGTCAAGTCAGCTGCTGCCTGCCTGCCCCACGCCCCCCTCCGACTCTCACAGCCGGGTGTCTGCAAGTAACAACAAACACACAGCATTATTCTCCCCTGCCTGCATGAAAAGCAAATACAGGGGTGAGTATCTCTCAGTACTACAATTCTTGGTTCCCCAGCTCCAGTGTCAGCAGCTCTGGCCCTTCGCCACATCCACGTGAGGGTAATTTGAGCTTCTTCCCTAAAAAATGTTGACTTCCAGTTCAGGGCAGTGAAGCACTGCTGGTGTTTTCTTATTTACCAGGAAGAGCCAATGCCCGCTCACAGCATAAACAGTGTGTAGAGGCATCTTAAGGCCGAGCGTATTTTGGGGGCCCCTGTTCGGGACAGCTTTGAATTTATGATCCTGTTTCAGCTCTTTCATGCCCTCTTTTTGGCCAGGTCACTGACAGTGCCCAAACACACTTCTCCAAATTTCTAAAGTTGTTACATCTAATAGACTTTCATTCACATTAAAAAATAAATTAAAGGGAAAAGTTATTTAAAACAATCTGTTTAAGAATTATACAAGGTTATCAAAGCAAGTCTCTGTATAGCAGAACTGGCTGTATCAGGGCCCCCTGAAGGGCAGGGGCCCTGGGCCAAAATCCCATTTTGACCATGCCTTAAAATGTCTATGTCAGTGTGTGCAAAAATGTTTTAGCTTTTTGTCGGTGGTTAGTAAACTGATGCGTCAACTGCAGGAATCGGTTTTTCATCCCCTGGTCTCACAGTCGAACCTTCCCAAGTTTAGGACAAGCATTTGCAATGCAATAGGTCTCGCATTATTAAAGTTTGAGCTATTGGTGTTGCATTATTTAACAATGCCAATAGCTCAAACTTTAATAATGCGAGACCTATTGCATTGCATATGCATGTTTTAGGCATTCTTTGGTTAGGATATAGCTCTGAAAGAGGACTGGGCTTTTAAAACCTAGTCCAGCACAGCCAACCTTATATGGCAAGCATTTAGGCAGAGGACATAAAGATTAGGAATAGTGTAATAACAAGCAAATAAATTACAAACAGGGGTTTTGTTAGAACGCTGCTCTATGAGCGCTAACTGTTTTTAATAGCTTTATGGGGGATAAGCTTCAATCGTTAAATACAATAGTCTAAAAGAACAAGCAGTTTCTCGATTATTACACATAAAGACCGATTTTTTAAATTGTTGCAATGGTTGCATGTTACATTTCCATGTGCAGATGTACTGTCAGGAAAGAGAAGATGTTCATTAACTTTTATGATTCTTTTTGATGTTATGTAGTTTATTGCTATGTATTTGATCATTTACTTTGTTCAATCGTTTTTCTTAAATAAACAACAGAGGGCAGACGCTCACTCCTTTGTATAACTCAGAACTCAGATTGGCTAGCAGTAAATTAAATAAGTACATTACTTAGCATTGTTAATGTGCATTGATGGATGGCTCTTTCCACCTTTTTCACCCCAAGTATTCTCCCTTTATACAAGTTGCTTCATTTCTCCCTCATTCGTGAGTGGAGGTTAAAAAAGAAATACAATAGACGATTTTCACAAATCCTCGAGGAATATTTAAACAATAGTTTTTTTTATAATGCCACAGATCTGTTAAAAGGGTGCTGCAGATACAGAATGTGCTCAATTGTAAGGACTCCACCACTTTTTTATGATTAATTGATCTGTTTTTCAAAGTGCCCTCCTAGAAGCATATTGAGTTAAAAATTACTTTTGAGCCATGTCCAATAATGTAAATGTAGCATATAAAATGTACCTTCTTTACGTTTCTCACTGTTGAGGCTTCTTCCCCCAATTTGCTTAATCTTGTCCACAAACTTTTCGTCCAAACTGATCTTAGAAATCCGTTTTTCTGATTCTTTTCGATTTGGCATTTCATTTCTTTTTTTGTCTTCCTCCTGCTGCTTGCGCTTATCTTCGGCTTCTTTCCGGCTTTGCGCCTGCTTTCTCTTTTCTTCTTCCTGCCGTCTTTGCTTTTGTTCTTCTTCCCTCTGAGCCTCCACTTCTTTGCTTCTCTGTTCCTGCTCACGATGTTTGTCCTCTGCGAGTTTCTGTTTTTGGGCTTCCTGATCTCTTAGTCTAGAAGCTGCCTCCTCAGCTTGCTGCTTTTCAAGCCGGATTTTTTCCTGTCTTTGTTCCTCTTCAAGCCGTTTCTTTTTGTTTTCTTCTTCCAGACGAACTTTTTCCTTCCAAAGGTTTTCCTTCTCTAGTTTTGATTGCCTATAAAATATATGGAAAGTGCATGAAAAAAGTATTAATTATTCTCAATTTGAATCGCAGAAAGGATGACACCAATTATTATCAAAATCATATCCTGTGAAAAAGGGTCAAATCTGCAATCAGAATTGATTTACCAATTCGTTTTGATATTTATAAGATAAAGAATATTGTGTGTCTGAGCCATAGTAAGCAGTCAAACTTGTGACAGGAGGGCCTCATGTCTTCTGAAACTGCATAATGCCACCTGTCAGCTCACAACTTCATAAGCAACATATGCTAAAGCACGGCACAAGACGCTTTACCGCCCTATACATCATTTGCCACTGAAGAGCATTGCAATCACCTAGTTCACTTCAAGAATAGGCCCACTCAAGATTGACTCCTCTGCTCTGTGTGTTATTCAGGTATAGTTCCTGCAGAACATACCAAAATGCCTCTGAAGTGGTCTGGACTGCACTGGTAAGAGACTGGGTCAAATTGGAGGAAAGACGGGAGCTTCTTGGTCACTACACTGCACTGAAACACGTTGAACTTGAAGACTCCTAGAACATGAACTATGCCACACTGTATCCAGTGAGCTGACAGCTCAGTGGACTAATGCATCCAGGAGCCTGCGCTTGAACTCATGGTAATAGGTTTCAATCCCAGTGGGTGGAATCAGCCTTCTGAAGTCAACATCTGATATTCAGTGTAAGATGCTGCACGGGGTGAGCTTGTACCTTACAAATGCATCTTATGTCATATCTTACAAATGGCAGCATGAATTATGGGAACTTTCTATGGACTGACTTCTGATCATCAACCAATGGCATTCTATATTAAAAATCCATTCTTGATGCAACAGAAATTCAAAACCAGCCTGGAAGTAAGAGGAAGGCTGCACTGCATGCTTTGCTTAACAACCTTCAGCCTTTTGATAGGATGCAATGAGAAAGTACTGATACTAGAAGATGAAATAGGCAGGTTAATTATCATTGAAAAGCACCACACATATCCTCTAAAGTCCAAATTCCTCACTCACTCACACAGCACAAAAAACAGATGCTAACTCTTGCTCGGCCCAGCATACTCTGAAGCACAAGCCTCAACTGACACCAAGTAGAACACTCCATCGCCTAATCCAACACTCCACCTTCCATAGCACATACAGTATACAACATGGACAGGAGGACAAACAGCACATAATGTAACTTGGGCTGACTAAGAAGCAGGGAAAGTTCCTTAATCAGATAGAAGAACGGCATTTCAATCACTGTGCTAGAAATGTGTCTAGTGAGCCTGACGTCTAGGAGGGAGGATAAGAACAATACTTACTTACCTGTAATCTGTGGTTCTCCAGTATTGGTGTATTTCATAGATTCACATGCCTGAATCATTCCCCGTCGTCCGAGTGGGAGTCCCACGGTACATAAACAAGCATTTACAATGCAACGGTCTCGGCATCATTAAAGGTAGAGCTATTGGCATTGCTCATGACATTTCTTTTTTTTTTTCTTTAAATCATAAATAAATGGCATTGTCATTTACATTGCCAGTAGCTTAATCGTTAAATAAATGGCATTGTCATTTACAATGGGCAACTGCAAGACTTTGTTTGTAATGTAAGCCATGCTTTCGCAGTACTGTTGAATTTCATTATCCTCGCCTTGTGCTATTTTTCAGCCGTATATATGGAAATCCTTATAATTAAAAAATTACCACAATTAATTTAAAGTGATTAATATATGTAGTCAGTGACATTGATGCAGCCCTTCTAGACCTTCTTTGGACATATATAAACAAATCAACTACCCAGGAGCGTGGCCATGTAGGGATTACTGAGTTAAGCATACTGTAGCGCTTTAAAATCTCAGTTCAGTTCAGTTTCCCTCGACCTAAAAAGGACGTTTGAGGTTTTTTTACATCCATTGCTCGCTTGTTTGTTTTTTGTGGTGAAGCTGTAAGCTATTGGTGTTAGGAAACCCCCGGCCTGGTCTTGAAGATGTGGTCATAGACTGGAGTCTGTAGCAATTCTTTGTAAATCCTTACATTTTGCACAGCAGTACGCGATCTACAACTGGTGTTAAAAATTTCAGAGACTCTTTGCTTTAAGCGGATGTGAAATGTAAACCTCTCACTAGGTAGTACCTGGGGCCTTGGTAAAGGGGTGCCAGAGAAGTGGATCTGGTGGTGAGTGTGCCTGGTGAAAGTGTGCACTGACGGCTGGTGGTGTGTGCCTGGTGAAAGCGTGCACTGACGGCTGGTGGTGTTTGTGCCCGGTGAAAGCATGCACTGACTGCTGGTGGTGTTTGCGCCCGGAAAAAGTGTGCACTGACGGCTGGTGGTGTGTGTGTGTGGTTGTGTGTGTGGTTGTGTGTGTCGTTGCGTTGCGGTGGTGAGTGTGTGGTGGTGAGTGTGTGGTGGTGAGAGTGTGGTCTGAGAGTGTGTGTGTGGTGATGTGTGTGTGTGGTGTGTGTGTGTATGTGGTCTTATGTGTGTGGTCTTATGTGTGTGGTGGACTTAATTCGAGTTTTTGTACCCTGCACACTCACACACTGCCCCTACACACTCACACACTGCTCACCCTACACACTCACACAATGTTCACCCTGCAAAATTACACACTGCTCACCCTGCACACTCACACACTGCTCACCCTGCACACTCACACAATGTTCACCTTGCACACTCACACAATGTTCACCCTATACACTCACACTGTTCACCCTACACACTGTTCACCCTACACACTGCTCACCCTACACACTCACACACTGCTCACCCTACACACTCACACACTGCTCACCCTACACACTCACACACGCTCACCCTGTAAACTCACACACTGCTCACCCTACACACTCTCACACTGTTCACCCTGCACACTCACACACTGCTCACCCTACAAACACCCTGCTCACCCTGCACACTCTCACACAAGGGCCGGAAAACACCGACGCAGATTAAGCACTGATGGGTATCCATTTTCTTCCTTACACTTGGGCCCCTGACACACTGGCTACCACAGTTCAAGAGATCATTCTTAGTGTAGAAACATCCCCCAAAAGGTTTTATTGTTGCATTTAAATATAATGCGTAACATACATATTTTCTGACAATCTGTTTCGTAAAGGGGAAAGGTACTTCCGGAAGCCCATAGTAGGCACACCCAATTAACCAAAAACTGAAGACCATTTCTTAAAAAATACCTGAGGAATACTTGTAATTATATTTAGGCTTCTTTTCTGCTAATTGCTGCGTTGTATATTTTACTATGACAGCTATTAAAGGCAGTTACTTAAATTATTTTTCTGTGCTTCCCGGTGACAAAAATAATTTGTTTGTCAAGAATATAGCATCTTCTGAATATGTATTAAGAGACCTTTGCATTTTACATAGAGATTCGTTTTTTGCATCAATGTGCGCTACCCTGCCATAATGAATGTATAATACTGCCAAGGAATGTACCCAATCAATGCTAGTAGGCACACCCAATTTACTGAAAACTGAAGACCATTTCTTAAAAAATACCTGAGGAATACTTGTAATTATATTTAGGCTTCTTTTCTGCTAATTGCTGCGTTGTATATTTTACTATGACAGCTATTAAAGGCAGTTGCTTAAATTATTTTTCTGTGCTTCCCGGTGACAAAAATAATTTGTTGGTCAAGAATATAGCATCTTCTGAATATGTATTAAGAGACCTTTTCATTTTACATAGAGATTCGTTTTTTGCATCAATGTGCGCTACCCTGCCATAATGAATGTATAATACTGCCAAGGAATGTACCCAATCAATGCTGCATAATTACAGTGACTGCCTGTAACGTGCCACTTTCTCTTTTACCTGAGGGGCCGCTTCCCTCCATCTGTGGAGAGGATGCAGCGTAACGACCAGAGCTATTGACTTTTTAACTGGGGAATCCGGTTCAAATTCCGGCATCGGTTCAGCATTGTGTGATTCTGGGCAAATGACTCAATCTCCGCGGGACTAAAAAAACATAGATGATTCTGACCTTGTGTATGCAAATGTCCTTGGGGTGAGTTCGCGCTGTATGAAAACGGCCTGGAAGTCGTTCTCTTCAGTGCCACCTCAGCGATTGTTCTCTGTCGCAACCGGTGGGTGCCTGGGGGCGGGGGTGGGCAGCGGGGTTGAGGCCCGTCTCCGCCTCTCCAGCCATTGCCTGTAGCCAGTGCGGCCCACCGAGCTCAACACTGCGATAGTCAGGAAGCACCTACTTCCTGTTTGGCCGGCAATGCTTCCGGGTCGCCGCAGGCAGCGCGGCGGCCCGCCCTGCACGGGGAAGGGAGGCAGCTTTCGAGGAGGACAGCACCTGGCCGCGAGCGCGTTCTCGTGCGCGTGGCCTTAACAAATCGGCGCGCGCGGCCAGTGCTGTCCTCCTGGGAAGATGAGCCGGTAACAATAAGGTCTCTGGCGAGAGCGAGCTTCGCTCGCTTCTAGCCGAGACCTAAAAATTTAAATAATGTTCTTGTCGTGTCATGTAGGACGAAGGAGCTCAAAGGAGCTAGATAAGAGGTAGTAGTAGCTTCTTCAGTCTTAGCTTTACATGTATGGCCACAGCACGGCCTGGGCAGGTCCACGTCCTTGTTTCCCCTCTGTCCCTAGTCCCCCTGTGCCCCCCCCCCTTCCTGTGCCCACCACTTCCTGCTTCCCACACCAGCTGCCCGGAAAGTAGCGTCCTCAGGGTCCTGGTGCCCACTTGTAGAGTTTGTATCTGTTGTGAACAAGAGCAAAATGTCAGAGCCCACACTAGATATCTGCCCTCCTGCTTTATTTAAGGAGCTGATTTAAACCCCATTTCTCATTAAAGCAGTCAAGGCCCTCACCAACTCTTACTTTAGCACTGCGCTGGTAAAGGTTATGGTTGGGTCACTGGCAAAGAAACTTTTGCTAGAGCTCGCTGAAACATGTAGCTGTGCCCATCTTGCCATGTTAGTCTAAACTCTGTCTCAATTCAATTTTATTTGAGGCTCATAATTTTTCCGACCACAGGCAGGTAGGTTTGTGTCCAAGGTTGTGCTGTGAGGAGTCCACTGTACCTCCTTTACAATGTATTAATGGCAAAACCTTAGTTGCCAAGCAACTTCTTTGTGCCCTAATCTCTCGATTGTTTTCCCTTTGCCAGAGTCGACTGTTTCGACACCTAACATTTGCTGCCTTTCTTTCTTGGCCCTGCTCCTTTCAGCCCCAGGGGCTGCATTTCATCTCCCACACTGCACCTGTACCCAGCAATTTTTAATGGATTATGGAGGAAGACTATCGCCCCTGTCTAATTCGCATGTATTCTTGTGTTCACTCTGCATTTGCTGCAAGACGTCTCCCTTGCCTACACTTTACAGAGACCCGTTTTTTTCTTGTCTTGGATGCAACTCATGCACTTCTAATCTTCCCAGCGGTTGGACAGAGCCGGCCATTCTGCCTTTAACTGTGCCCGATTTTCAGACACTCTTCCCTCATGTGAGAGTCTGTTCTTCAGGTGTGAGTACACTCAAAATGCCCCCTCCAGCATGCACTGCCAGCCACAACATACCTTTTATTAAACTGATTTAGAATTCTCTGCATGTCTGCTAACTGGTCCTACCCACTTTGTACCAGCATTGTACACTGCTTCAGCTAAACTGACCATGCTGCAGGCTTACTTAGTAGCTTTCATTAATAGGGGGTGTGGTCTGTCAATGAATAAAATACTTGTCCAAAACAGCCACTTGCAGAAACCCTTGCAAGTCTCATAGGGACATTCCTCAGCTCGCTGTCGATCCTTGAAAGCGTGGTTTGCAGTCTGCCGAGAGGCTGTATGAACAGAAATCACCCCGTTTTGCCAGGATCCTATTAGGCACTCCGAGTCGGGCGGTGTCAATGGCTGTGTGTTCTCCCCGGCAGGGATCGCAGGCAAAGACTAACACGGAAACAGCCATATCCGAGCTCGAGTGACGCCTCCCTGCACACCAATGAAGCGAATGGGACATTACGGGCCGCCGCTCGCCGCTTCAATTAACTCACTAGCTAGAGGGGCATAAAAGCAAATCAAGTGGCTGCATACGGGGCCTGTGTGAAAGATGAGGAAACTGACGCGTTGTCCCAACTGGCTAAAACAATCTTGAGGCGCGAAGAAAAGCCAGCAACACGACCCCAGGGCGTTGCAAATCTGGTTTTATGTCCTCTTCCGAGGAGACAGGAGACCCCGCAGGCTCGGCCGGTAATGGGCAGTGGGTCTCCGGTGACGGATGGCCCCAGCAGCGAGGGGACAATCTTCTTTCTCTTTTACCTGAGGGGCCGCTTCCCTCCATCTGTGGAGAGGATGCAGCGTAACGACCAGAGCTATTGACTTTGTAACTGGGGAATCCGGTTCAAATTCCGGCATCGGTTCAGCATTGTGTGATTCTGGGCAAATGACTCAATCTCCGCGGGACTAAAAAAACATAGATGATTCTGACCTTGTGTATGCAAATGTCCTTGGGGTGAGTTCGCGCTGTATGAAAACGGCCTGGAAGTCGTTCCCTTCAGTGCCACCTCAGCGATTGTTCTCTGTCGCAACCGGTGGGTGCCTGGGGGGCGGGGGTGGGCAGCGGGGTTGAGGCCCGTCTCCGCCTCTCCAGCCATTGCCTGTAGCCAGTGCGGCCCACCGAGCTCAACACTGCGATAGTCAGGAAGCACCTACTTCCTGTTTGGCCGGCAATGCTTCCGGGTCGCCGCAGGCAGCGCGGCGGCCCGCCCTGCACGGGGAAGGGAGGCAGCTTTCGAGGAGGACAGCACCTGGCCGCGAGCGCGTTCTCGTGCGCGCGGCCTTAACAAATCGGCGCGCGCGGCCAGTGCTGTCCTCCTGGGAAGATGAGCCGGTAACAATAAGGTCTCTGGCGAGAGCGAGCTTCGCTCGCTTCTAGCCGAGACCTAAAAAGCAATAACATGCCTATAGAAAAACCAAAACCTTGGTAATAACAAACCAGGAAGTAAAGTAGCCCTAAGCTGCAGTGCAAAAAACGTCCACACTCATGACTATCCTAGTCATTTTGTATAGACCAAACTGCAGCCAATCAGGCGACAGCACCCCTCAGAATGTTCTTCCTAGAGGCTCAGGCTCTCAGATTTTCTCGCACAGGAGTGAAACCAACATAATTGCCTGAAGGAGCCTCTGAGGGGAGGTGGGCGGGTGCATGTGAATCTATGAAAGACACCAATACTGGAGAACCACAGATTACAGGCAAGTAACTATTGTTCTTCACCAGTATTGGGGTGTCTTTCATAGATTCACATGCCTGAATCAGAGTAGATAGCAGTACCCATAACATAAAGCTCATTAGACGCTATCTGTATTACAGTATACATGCATAGTACTAAAATAGAAAAACATGTTATAAGCGTCTAAAAAGAGCATAGAGGAGGAGGAGGGAGAACAGAGGCTCACCTTATTTGAAAAGATTGCGAAGAACTGCTCTTCCCACCGAAGCATCTGCATCACTGGCCGAGTCCAAACAGTAATGCTTGGTAAAGGTGTGCCTGCTGTACCAAGTTGCAGCTCTGAAGAAGAGGCACACCAGCGAAAAGAGCGGTAGAAGAGGATAACGCTCTTGTAGAATGCGCCCTTGGTAAAGACTGTAAAGGTCTTCCTGCTTGTTGATGACAGAGTCCAATTGCTGATGAGACCCATCGGGCTATAATCTGTTTGGATACAGCACATCCCTGGCGCAGTTTTCCATAGGCCACAAACAGTTGGTCTGTTTTGCGAATAGTGTCTGTACGTTGAAGGTAGAACTTGAGACATCTCCTGATGTCCAAAGAGTGTAAGGCCCTTTCAGCCGCTGATTGAGGATTTGGAAAAAATGTCTTGAGAATTATTGTCTCATTAAGATGAAAGTCAGATGGAACTTTGGTCATGTATCTAGGGTTAGTACGTAGCACCACATAATCTGAAGTAAATTGCAAAAAAGGAGATTTCGAAGTGAATGCCTGAATGTCACTGACCCTTCTAGCTGATGTCAATGCTAAGAGCAAAGAGACCTTCCATGAAAGGAACTTGAGATCAATCTTATGAATGGGTTCAAAGGGGTGACGCATGAATTGAGCGAGATCCACATTCAAGTACCAAGATGGAGGTGGACGTCAAATTGGAGGAAACATACGGAATAGTCCTTTAAAAAATTGTTGAATTATTCTTGAAGAAAAAAGAGAATTAGATCCGTCCTGCCGGATTCTGGAAATGGCTGCCAGAAATACCTTCAGAGTTGAATGCGATAAACCTGATCGAGCCAGATGAAGGAAGAAAGGCAAGATCTGTTCTGGTCTAGCATGGATGGGATGCAGATCGGCAGAGCGACACCAGGCACAAAATCGCTTCCACTTGAGCTTGTAGGTCTTAATCGTGGCTGGCGCTCTAACATTGGCCAAAACTTCTTGACAATCTGGAGGGATGTCTAAGTGGGCAAGCTCATCGTGTTGAGGAGCCAAGCTGCTAATTTCAAGGAAGCTGGGTCCGGATGGCAAACTTGACCCCCTTGAGTGGTCAGGAGATTCGGTATTCGTGGCAACTGAATTGGACTGCACTCCGAAAGGAGGAGAAGTTTGGTGAACCAATATTGTCGAGGCCACCTTGGAGCAATCAGGATTAGGCAACATGGTTGTCTCTTCATCTTCTTGATGACCTTGGGGACTAAAGGAATTGGTGGAAAGGCGTATGCAAATATCTGAAACCAGTTCATCGAAAGTGCATCCCCGCATGAGTTCTTGTGGGGAATCCAGCTTGCGAAGCGTGGGCATTTCCTGTTCTGATTCGTCGCAAACAAATCCAGGTCATGGTGACCCCACTCTCGGAATACTCGATCCAGGGTAGGCTGATGGATCTCCCATTCAGGATTGGATACGGCAGACCTGCTGAGGGAGTCCGCTAGCACGTTGGAGACCCCTGGAACGTGGATCGCTGAAAGATTGATGTCGTGATCCAGGGCCCAATTCCAAATCTCTTGCGCTTGACGAGATGGCCGGGCCGACCTTGTACCTCCCTGTTTGTTCAGGTAATGCATACTGGTTGTATTGTCTCTCCAAATCAGAACCGTGGAACCCTTGATGATTCTTTGAAAAGACTTCAGAGCTAGAAAGATGGCACGTAGCTCCAGGAGATTTATGTGCCATTTTTTCTGTTGTACGTTCCATTTTCCGTTGATTGCTATTCCCTGGAGGTGTGCCCCCCATCCCTCCAGAGAAGCATCCATGGTAACGATACATCTGGGCACCTATGTCAGGAATGCACATCCCCCTTGTAGGTTGCATCTTTGCATCCACCATTGAATAGAGTTTCTCATCCGAGGAGTTATGTTGCACCCAGTGAAGACTGAGCTCTTCCACCAAGGGCCTCATCTTGAGACGACAGTTGGGAATGAGAGGTATACAGGAGGAGATCATCCCTAGAAAAGATTTGAACCTGCGAACAGAAACACACTATTTTTTCTGCAGTATGGAAGCCATCCTGTGGATCTTTATCTGCCTTTCTTTTGAAACAAAAACTTGGGCTGAAGTCGACGAGGTCTTTTTCTGAGGTAATATTTTATGAGAAGCTGCCTTGAAAGATGAAGATTTTCAAGTTTTCCTCGGAGGCGTACCAGGACCAGATTTAAAAGGTGGAGAAGCCTTTTTTGAAGTAAAAGTAGAGGGCACGCCAGAATCCTGAAAGGATTGGGCTTTCCTCAACACCTTTGCCCCAGAAGAAGTCTTCTCAACCTCAGCCTCCCTCTTTCTAGAGGACTTAGTTGACCCCGAGGCTATACTTCCTACCTCAGAAAGGGGGTTATCCTGGTCCTTGATCTTCTGGAGCCACAGGAGTAGACGACCCTCAGTGTCCCTGAGGGTTTTTTGAGGAAAGGTTCTGCAGATCTTGCACTCCTTTACCTCATGATCTGGATATAAACAATAAATGCATTTCTTGTGAGGATCCTCCTTAAACAGCCTCAGCTTTCCACAAGAATCACAAGCCCTGAAGAGGGATTTTGAAGACGACATCTTTTAGAAGGTAAAAACCAACCAAAGTTATGAAGAACTGAGCAAAGCTCAGGGAGACTCCCTTCACACGACGTGCGGTAGAAAATCTTAGAGCCTGAGCCTCTGGGGAGAACATTCTGGTGGGTGCTGTTGCCTGATTGGCTGCAGTTTGGTCTATACAAAATGACTAGGATAGTCATGAGTGTGGAAGTTTTTTGCACTGTAGCTTAGGGCTACTTTACTTCCTGGTTTGTTATTACCAAGGTTTTGGTTTTTCCATAGGCATATTATTGCTTTTTTATGTACCGTGGGACTCCCAATCCGACGAATGGGAATGATTCAGGCATGTGAATCTATGAAAGACACCCCAATACTGGAGAAGTTCCAGGACCACCAAAGGCTGGTGACTTTTTTTTTACAGAATTCTTTTAAGTGGTGTCCTGAAGAGTGCCTAAGATATGCAGCAGTTGAAGGGATGCCCTCCCTAGAAATTTCTAATTCTTTGTCGTCAGGCAGGACATTAGTCCAGTTTTTGGATAGAAATTTCCACTTCATAAACACTGGGGCATCCGTCGAAGGATACATTTGAACACTGGTGCGACCCTAGTACTGCTCTGAGTGTTCTTTCCTTCTGTTGTATACAGCTTGTCCATCTATCCTGTTGGAGTGCCTCGAGATCCAGTCATATGAATAATGCAGAATGTGGAAAGGTTCACTTGGGACTAACTACTATAAATAGTTTCCATTTCTTGATCAGACCTTTTTAACACCTGATATCCATTTTTCACATATAGGTTCCACTTGGATTAACCAACATGCCTGGGAGCCCTGCCCAGAAACTGCCACCAGGTTGGTCCTACTTTACATTTTCTTCCTCTAAAAATGGTCTTGAAATGAAATGGTGGAAACTTTCCACCATTTCAGCTTCCATTCAGCTTCCATCGGACAGCATACTGTCACTTGAGATCCCTGGGTTCCAATCAAACCCCTGGAAGACATGGACATTTTTTTGACCATTCTACTATTTCCCATTACATTCAACAGAACACATTTTGTATTTGTTTTCAATGAGACATTTACACTTTTTAGTCAACATCTGACTCTACTGCCTGCCAGATTTTGTCAACGAATCCATTTACCGCTTTTGGCATTATCAGCCAGTACACACCGCACAATTTGGTTGGTAGGTTTTCTTGCCTCATATCAGCCTCGACAATTTGGTTCCTAAATATGGCTCATTATTTACGTTCTAAACAGATTTCATTGTGCAGCGTCGGGACTGCTAGGGCTCCTGCCCAGGTTTGGCATTCAGCTACCCATTGGGTTGTTTCATTTCGCAGGCATCTTCGTGTCAGGCATAATTCATTATGCCCTGATGATGATCCCAATACTCCATGAAGGAATCGAAAAGTCGTCGATAAACAGTTCCATGGCTGCTAAAACTGTTATATAATTAGACATGATTCTCTTGTCTTCATTGTAGTCACATGTAAAATGCCTGAGTCTTAAATTTTTATGACTTTTTTCTGTTGTGTTTCTCACTTCATTATGCTCTATAAGTTTTAATAAATCCATCTGCAACTCCACTTGGACAATTGACATAGATTTCATTATATCTCTATGTACAATGTTTTAAAGTATCTTACAGTAAGGGACTCTTGTTCCTTTAAAATACTTATACCCAATGGTCCTTTAAATACCACTGGACTCCCCTTGTTGCTTATAACACAACCAGCTAATCTATCACAGCAAATATCCCAAAATGGCAGCGTGATCATATACAAGAGAAATTTTAAACTGCGTCACAAGTTGGAAAGTACAAGATGAGAAATACTGCAGCAGGATAATATTATGCCCATTACAAATACTGCTGCAAGTGAAAATAGTCCATTTAGAACCAAGAGAACTGGCAATATCCTCCAGGCTTTGCATGATGCAAGTGAATTTCCTGTATACCACATATCTGACTCCCCTGCGGCTTTTGGCGGGCAGGCCAGCATCGGTCATCTGCCTGACCCTGATCTAACGAGGAGGGTGCCAATTTCTTTCTTGTAGTTTGGGCATGCCTTCTGATTGAGCGAGACTGGACCTCTGTCTTTGACACCCTGTTTCAGGTGCTGGAGCAGCCTATGGATTGCTTGCCCACATAGTGCTCCTCAGCCAGTTGAAAGACTTAGTAGGGAATAAGTGTGATCAATACATTGTGGGATTGGGAAAATTGATCAATTGATCGCCAAAGGGGACATAGCGCGGAGATCGAACTCTGCACTCTCGCCTGAGACCACGGCCTGGAATAAGGCCATAGAGTGGTGCACAAAGAAGGAGAAACCTCTCTACGCTGCAAGGGGCTGTTCTTATAAACATCAAAAGGTCTGGGGAATTGGTGGGGCCTCTTCGGGCTACAAACCTCTCTCTGCTGACTAGGTTCATGTATATGTTTGTTAACTTGTGACTGTCATGATTCCAACGTACTGCTTGTTTCAGGGTTCTCTTTGTAATAACATCAATTCAAATCCATTGTTAAAAAAAAATAGTCCCTTTAGAATATCGTGCACAAAGACATACTTGCTGAGGCAGAATTATGCCATCCTTCCCTCAGTATTGCTCACAAATGCCCTTTGGTGTTCTGGCTTTTGGTCAGTTAAGGTCAAAACACTCTCTTGGACTTGCTCTCCACATTCCATTCCAGTCCTGGTTTCTACATCACCACTGGTATGCATTATGGTCCATGTAGTCCCTTCTGCCCTCAGGAACGTGCCTAGAGGATGTCTTGCAGGTGTACCTCTGTCGAGATTACTGTTGTTATGGCTATACTGAACCATAGAGATACGCTTTCTGGACATCGCTCCCTGATACCCGCTCTGGTTCTGGATTTGCTATTTCCCTTCTTTTGTCTGCTAGTTTTCCTAGTATTTCCCATTACCTGGTTATTTCCTCACACTTGGCTTTCTGACTGCACCTGTGCTCCTCCTTTGAGTGGGTAGCCACTTTTTTCTTGTGAGGCCAGTGCTCAGCATTCTCAAAATCATCTTTCCTACAGAGATTGCACAAACTTGTGCTTTCTTGCTGCTATTATACTTGTGTCTACTTTTAGTGTACTTTATGCATTCTTTACTGTTTTGTTTATTAGTATTGGTGTGTCTACTACTGCTGCTCTGTTCCAGTACTTTGTTGCTACAGCCTGTCTTTTCCTGTTCCTGTTTTATGCACATTCCTGGTCTTGTCGTTCAATGTTCCAACTTCTGTCTGCAGACTTCTAGTCATGTCTTAGTGTGCAGATTCCTTGTCCTACATTTGTGTTCTTTTTTCTGCATTTTTTTCAGTTAAGTTGCTGCTGTTTCTTAGAATCCGTTCCTGCTTTTCAAGAGCCTTGTTTCTGTACTCCACCCCTCTTGCTCTCCTTCCTTTGTCCTCTCTGTTATGTATGTTCAAATGCAAATGCTACTTACCAGTATGCATCTGTTCTTGGCATATAGGGCTGCTGACATTCATATCTGTGCATAGATCGCCACCTAGTGTTGGGTCCGGATGATTGCACATTGTTGTCCTGGAAGAGTCTTCGAAGTATCACGAGATAGGTGGCTCCTCCCCTGGACTACAGTGCGCATGGGCATCGGCTCAATCCCCAGATTGTTTTTAGCCATTGTGGCCAAGATGGAGTGAAACTCAGTGAATGATGACCATGCCATGAAATTATATGTGAACACTGCAGCTGCTACAGGCGCCGGGGAGGAGGGCGGGCGATATGAATGTCAGCAGCCCTACATGCCAAGAACAGATGCATACTGGTAAGTAGCATTTGCAGTTCGAGGCATGTGGGCTGCTGAATTCATATCTGTGCATAGAATACATAGCAGTCCCTCCATTAGTGGCGGCCGCCCGTGCCAGCTGCAGCAGTTTGGAAAAGTGTCTTGAGAACAGCCTGCCCTACAGCTGCCTGCTGTTTGGAGTGCACGTCTACGCAGTAATGCTTAGTAAAAGTGTGTGTGGTAGACCATGTGGCTGCTCTACATATGTCGTCTAAGGGAATGTTTCTAAGGAAAGCCATAGAGGCCCCTAACTTTCTAGTGGAGTGGGCTCTTGGTGGAATGGTAAGAGTGCGTTTTGGCTTTGCATAGCAGATTTGAATACATTTCACGATCCACCTAGCAATACCAGCCTTGGAAATAGGGTTACCTTTGTGATGTAGCGCAAAGGCGACAAAAAGCTGCTTAGTTTTTCTAAAATCCTTGGTCCTATCAATGTAATACATTAGGGCCCGCTTAACGTCAAGGGTGTGGAGCATCCGCTCCGCCAGCGACTCAGGATTTTGAATGAACACCGGCAACTCAATAGTTTGGTTGATGTGGAACTGAGACACAACCTTGGGTAGAAATTTAGGATTAGTGCGGAGCACTACCCTGTTTGAATGAACTTGGAAGAAAGGCTCTTGGATTGTGAGGGCTTGCAGTTCACTAACCCTCCGTAGCGATGTAATTGCTACAAGGAAAGCCACTTTCCATGTCAAGAACTGAATCTCGCAGGAATGTAGTGGCTCAAAAGGAGGACCCATCAGTCTTGTAAGAACCACATTGAGGTTCCATTTAGGAGCTGGTGGCGTCCGTGGCGGAATGGCTCTCTTGAGGCCTTCCAGAAAAGCTTTGATGGCAGACACCTTGAAAAGTGAAAGGTGCTGTCTATTTTGGAGGTATGCGACCATCGCAGACAAGTGAATGCGAATGGAAGTATAGGCCAGGTTACACTTGTACAGATGACACAGGTAACAGATGATGTTCTGAATAGAAGCATCAAGCGGATTAATGTTGTGGTTTGCACAATAGATGACAAACCGCTTCCATTTTGCCGCATAGCAGGCTCTAGTAGTGGGCTTCCTAGCCTCCCGAATGATGTCTATGCAGTTGGGAGGAAGGTTGAGGTAGCCAAACTCTAGGACTTCAGGAGCCAGATCGCCAGGTTGAGCTGTTGCGGATCTGGGTGCTGAATGTCGCCATGGCTCTGCGTCAGAAGGCTGGGTGTGAGATGTAGCCTTTGATGCGGTACCACGGACAGTTCCAGGAACGTGGTGTACCATGGTTGGCGAGCCCACGTTGGAGCAACTAGGATGAGAGTCATTGAGTGCTGCCTGAGTTTGCGTGCCACCAGCGGAATCAGAGGTGCCGGGGGAAAAGCGTACGCAAATTTGCCTGACCAGTTCATCCATATCGCATTGCCCTGCGACTGTGGGTGTGGGAACCTGGCGGCGAAGCTTTGGCATTTTGCGTTCTCCCTTGTGGCGAACAGGTCTATCTCTGGATGACCCCACCTTTGGAAGTACGGTTGGAGTACTGATGGATGTATCTCCCACTCGTGCATTTGGTGGCTGTGCCTGCTGAGTAGGTCTGCCATCTGATTGTCCTTGCCCGGGAGATGCTCTGCCATGAGGAAGATGTTCCTCTGAATGGCCCACTTCCACATGCTCTGAGCCAGATGAGACAGCTGCGGAGAGTGTGTGCCTCCCTGCTTCTGAATGTAGTACATGGCCGTCATGTTGTCCGTCCGGATCAACACGACTCTGTTGCATAGATGTACTTTGAATGCCTTCAAGGCCATGAAGATTGCCATCAGTTCCAGAACATTGATGTGCATCTTCTTCTGCTGCTGCGTCCATAGTCCCTGCACCGTGTATTGGAGTACATGCGCTCCCCATCCTTGGAGAGAAGCGTCCGTTGTCAGGATAATCTGTGGCACAGGCTCTTGGAACGGTCGGCCCTTGCAAAGGTTTCGTGGATTCCACCAATGCAGAGAGTTGTATGCCTGACCGCTCACCAACACTAGGTCTTTCAACTGGTTGTGAGCCTGCGTCCACTGACGTGCCAAGCACTCCTGAAGCGGACGCATATGTAGTCTCGCGTGCGGGACAATGGAGATGCAGGAGGCCATCATGCCTATCAACTGCATGAACACTCTTGCTGGAAGCGAGTGTTGAGGTCTGAATTTTTGGATCAGCGATTGAATGCTGTCGACTCTCACTGAATTTGGCTGTGCTGTGGCCGCCAGAGTGTTTATGGTAGCACCCAGATACTGCCGTATGTGGGCGGGCTGGAGATGGGATTTTGGGTAATTCAGTGAGAACCCCAGATCGTGCAGAAGGTGAATGGTGTGGGACACGTGGTCGGAGCACTGCTGGGCCGACTTTGCCTGAATGAGCCAGTCGTCCAGATAGGGGTAGACGTGAATGTTTTGACGTCTCAGATGCTCCGCCACAGTCGCTAGGCACTTTGTGAAAACCCTGGGCGCCGTGGTGACCCCAAAAGGCAAAACCTTGAACTGGTAGTGCTGGTTTTGGATGGTGAACCTGAGGTATTTTCTGTGTGAAGGATGTAGTGGAATGTGGAAGTACGCATCCTTCAGGTCCAGAGTTGCTAGGAAGTCCCCTTGCCGAAGCAGTGGGAGAACCTGCTGCAGCGTGAGCATATGGAAATGTTCTGATAGAATGTAAAAATTGAGCGGCCTGAGGTCTAGGATGGGCCTGAGGGATCCGTCCTTCTTTGGAATCAGAAAGTACAGGGAGTAAACTCCCGCACCTCTTTCCTGCAGGGGCACGAGCTTTATTGCCCCTTTTTGCAGCATGACGTTGACTTCTTGCTGCAACAAGTGCAAGTGCTCGCTGGACATAGGACGGATTTTTGGGGGTATGTTGGGTGGAGTGGATGTGAGCTCCAGACAATAACCGTATTGGATAAGTGTTCTGACCCACCTGTCCGTGGTGATGGACTTCCACATGGGCAGGAACTGCTGGAGTAGCCCCCCGACCGGTGTTGCGTGGTTGGGGGGCAGTGACAAGGCGTCACTGTTTGTTGGCGGTGGAGGACCTGGAGCTGTTGTTCCCACGTCCTCTGCCTTTGACGTTGTTGCCCCGGTATCCACCCCGACCTTTGTTGGTATAAGAAGTTTGGGTGTTGCTTTTGTAGAATTGCGTTGACTGTGAAAGTTGACCCCTTGAGGTGCCTCTAGTATTGGAGCGATGAAAGGAACCACCCCGAAACTGCTGGGACTGCAAGGCACCCATAGACTTCGCAGTGTCGGTGTCCTTTTTCATCTTCTCGAGGGTGGTATCAACCTCGGGGCCAAACAGGTGGTCTGGGTTGACTGTCTGGTTCAAGATGGTAGTTTGAATGTCCGGCTTGAACCCGGATATCCTTAGCCATGCATGTCTACGAAGCAGAACGCTAGTGTTAATTGCTTGCGAGGCGGTGTCAGCCACGTCCAGAGCGCACTTAATGGAAGCATTGGTGATAAGCTTCCCCTCCTGTATCAACATCTCTGCTGCTTCTTTATATTGATCGGGTAAGTGCTGTAAAAGGGTCTCTAGAGTATCATAGTGTGCCCTGTCATAACGCGCTAGTAGCGCCTGTGTGTTGGATATGCGCCATATGTTGGCTGCCTGCGCAGCCACCCTTTTCCCAGAAGCCTCAAATACTTTTGATTCCTTGTCTGGGGGAGGAGCATCACCCGTAGTTTGTGATTTGGCTCGTTTGCGAGCATTGGAGACAACCAGGGAATCCAGAGACAACTGTCCTTTGATATAAGTAGGATCAGTGGGAGCTGCCTTGTACTTCTTGTCGATACGTGGGTTGATGACTCTTGCCCGGGTGGGCTCCTTGAACACCTCAGCCGCATGTTTCAACACCCCTTTTAGCATTGGCAGAGTCTTTACAGTTTTTTCAGAGACTGAAAAAGTGTTAAAGAGAAAGTCGACGTCCACTGGGTCAGCATGGAGATCGACGTCGTGATTGGCTGCCGCTCTTTCAATGAGGGCATTGAAAGCCGCAGAGTCCTCTGTTGGGGAAGTTTTGGCAGAGAAAAGCTGAGGCTCCAGCCCCGAATGCGGGTCCCCAGGATCGCCACCTGCAGACCATGGTTCAGTCACATCCTCTGGGTCTGAGTAGACGGGATAGCTATACTCATCCTCGTCGTTGCCGTCACCCTCCTCTACATGGGAATGAGTGGGTGAAAGTTCTTGTGCCTGTGGTGATACGGGCTCCATAGAGGCAGAGGCACCAGCAGAGTCCATCTTTTTCTTGAGTGGAATTTTGTAATGCTCTAATTGTGGTTCAGGGGTGTGAGAGGGTGGCCTGATATGCAGTGCTCACTATTCTAGTGAACACTATGTATCAGCCCAGCAACCCTTATTGATGATTGGTTGTAAGTCAACCTTATAGACCAGCTATCCTAGTAGCGTGGATACGAGCAGTCTAAGGCTAAAGACTCGAGAGGGCGTGTTAAGCCAGCTGTTTACCACACATATACCCCTTGAATACCCAGTGAAAGGACACCACACAAGTGTTATGAAAATAAACAGTTATTTATTAGGAATCACAACAGCCCTGTACTCTTTATGAGGACAGGGTACTAAGCACAAACCAAAACTCTTACAAAAATACTTAAGTTAGCACAGTTATTACAAATGCCCGAGGGGCACGGAAAACCATATACTCAGAAAGTGTGCACTCTCACGCGTGATGCGGGACAAAGTCTATGGTAGCTAGTAATTGCAAAGTTAGTGTTCTCGGGCGAACCCGACCTGGTAGGAGGAAAACGAAAGTGGATTCTGACCCTTGGATAGTGAGGCTATGCTGGGGCACCGAAATGCCGAAGTTACCTAGCCCAGACTCAAAAGACGTCGGGAATCCTCGTAGACGGACCAGGAGCCTGGAAGAAAGAAGTTGCTGGCAGGCGACCAGTGAAGAAAGTTCGATGGATCCAAGCCTGGATCGATGGAAGATGACACCTGAAAGCAGAGGGGACCAAGTTCGAGACTACTAGCCAGTAGTCAGTGGGCACCAGGAGGGCACCGGATGGTAGCCACCTCGACTAGGTGAGTGGGTGACGCTGTGCTCGCAGATCTCACGGACCAGGAGGCGTTGTCGGCGACCAGGATGGAGGAGCGAGCTG
Source organism: Lissotriton vulgaris (assembly GCF_964263255.1). Lineage (NCBI taxonomy): Eukaryota > Metazoa > Chordata > Amphibia > Caudata > Salamandridae > Lissotriton > Lissotriton vulgaris. Next base: position 220,125,978 of record NC_141694.1, on the reverse strand, counting down.
TCCCACGATGGATGAAGCTGTCAGCGTCGCTGGACCCAGGATTGGGCAACAAAGCCTTGGCAAATTCAAGCCCACGCGGTGGACCTAAAATGGCGTCTGGAGTGGACCAGGAGGGTCCGGGGTGCCTCTCTTGAAGAAGGAACCAAGGGCCAGTCTGGAGCAACCAGACCAGCAGCAGTGATGTCGTCGGGCGTCGTGAAGAAGGCCACAAGCCAGCCGGCTAGTAGCCACACAGCGCGGTGAGCACGCAAAAGCAGAAGGGCCCCACGCAGATCGTGGAGATGCTGGAGGGCTGATCTTCGGTGCTGGAGCTGCTCAGGGTTGGGGCTTCTCGGACCCCAAAGCACTCACCAGTGGAGCACACGGTGGGCTTGTTGCAAAGAAGTCGTGCAGTCTTGGCGATCGTCGGTCCCTCGAGGTCTCGTCGCACTCACGGTTCTCAGCTTGGCTGTAGAGGTGAGTAGAGGTCAGAGGTGCCAGGGAAGCCGGGTCTCGTCGAGCTGGGTCGTCGGATTCGTGAAGAAGGACTTGCAGCAGACCGCAGTGTTCTTAGGATGGTGCCCGCTTGATGCAGGGTGACTACTCCTTAGCCACAAGGGAGAATCTTGAAGAAGAAATCTTGATGTCCTTTTGAAGAAAGTCGTGTCTTGATTCCAAAGATGATCTAATTTGAACAGGGGGCCCGCTCCCATCTTTATACTAAAAAAGGGGGCTGACCCGGTGACTAGGTCCTGCCTATGGGTGGGACTAGGAGGGGGGTGGTTACACCCCTCTGCCATGCCGGACTTCCCCAGGCCAGGGGCTGGTGTGCCCCTGGAACTGGTTCTGACTGGCCTATGCGTAGTGAGCACCGGGGTGCCACTCAGCAGTCACCTTCCTGAAAAGCCCTGCCTACCCAGGATACACAAAACCATGTCTGGGACGGTGCTAGCACCGCCCCGGACAGGAAACCCTTTGTCCAAGCCTCCCTCGCTGGAAGGACTCCCAGCAGCAGGAGGTCAGACTCGTGTCTGTGGTGGCAGCATCCATTTTGTGGAGCTGAGGCTTCAGTTAACTTTAACCGGGGTTCACAGTTACATACATGTCGTGTCCCTCTAGAAGGGTGGAATGCTAACCCCGTCGCCAGAATTGGCGAGGGGTTAGTATTCCAATTCGTATGACACCTTACTCGACATGTTTTGATAAAGCAATACTAAAGTTAGCATTTAACCGCGAGGATTATAATGCACTTAAGAGTATATGGTATGCGATATCATGGAACAGCTATTAGGACTTGTTTCCGCAAGCTGCAGACAGGCTCAGCTCATGCCAGAGCACCATCTCACACGATTCCAAGCACTCTGCCTTCAGGATTGTTAAGGCCTGCCATAGGAGTGACTGATAGGAATCTGTGTGTCCATTTTAGGGTTAGGTATAGGTATACTACACCTACAGCAAAGGGTGATTAGACGACTTTGCCCCAGCTGTCATGCAGCCAGTTGTGTCAAATTTAGGAGGCCAGCCAGGGGTGGCATAATACATGCTGCAGCCCCTGGCAGCCCTGGGTACACCTATGCCCTGAGTTACAGAGTCTGATAAGGTGGCCCAGTACCAATTGGTAAATGCACCTAGGGTACATGTGGTAATTTAGAAAGAGAACAGCCAGGCTGTGGGTCTGATTGGCAGGCCCACAGCCAGAGAAAGTCGTAAACCAGTGAAACAAAAGCAAAAAATCTGGGTGATCATAGGATTGCAGACCCTACTCTCCTACAAGGGGTAATCTTTCTCTTGAGGAGAGAGAGCTTGCCCGTGTTGGCGTCGATGAAAACTTCCTGACGCTCCTCTTCTGCCAGTGTTCGGTGCCGTGGGCTTGGGACCACTAACGATGGCTTCGGCGTCGAAGACACCTTCATGGGCACTCCGGCCCCTTATTTTGCTGTGAAAGCTTTCGGCGCCGTCTTTGGTGGCAAAGTGAAAAGAATAGGCGTCGGCGCCTTTGGCGGTTTTTCTAGAGGCTTGGGCGGCACAGTGTCTTTCGGCTCGACTGCTGCGGCCCCCTCCCTAATACGTTGAAGGGACTCCGTAACCTTCTTAGTGAACGAGGCGGAGGGACGCACCGGCTCGAGAGTCTTTTGAAGCCGGTTTTGGGATGGCGACAGATGATGCGCTCTTCGGAGCCGACGCCGTTGACCCCTTGGCCTTGTCGAGTGGAAGCGAGGGACTTGGGATCGTCCTGCCGCCTCTTCGGGTCGAGAGTGGACTTTTTATGGTCGTCGACCTGCTTCTTGGGATCGAGTCGACTCTTATGTGCGTCGACCGTCTTCGGCGCCGATGCAGCTGCGTCGGTCCCCTTAACCTTCGGCTTCGATACAGTAGCCTTCGGGTCGGCCATTTTGCCGTGGCTTTTGAGCTCGACGGCCATCTTAGATTTCTTCGGCGCCGAGGCCTCCGAAGTCTTCGACCCGACCAGCGTGATCCGCGCTTTCGGTTTCGATACGTCTGGCGTCGAGACCGTTGGTTTCACTTTCGGTTTTGGCTGTACCGTGAGTGGCGCCGTATCAATGTCCGTGGCCGGGCCGGAAGGCGGAGCCGTGGGACGGGTATCAAGGTTTTGGCTAAGGCCCGAAGGCGATCCCTTGACCTGGGCCTCATAATGGTGGCTGGCCCCGGAGTCAGTCTGAGGAAGCTCCTCGACCGAGCTATCCTCTACGGTGGCAAGGGCCCCGTCGTCGTCCCCTACCTCCTCGACGACTTCATCGAAATCCTCGTCTTTCCGCGTCGTAGTCGTCCTCGACCTCCGACGCTGGGTTAGATTCTGTGATCTCCTGGATAGCGTCGTCCCCGACATCCTCCGCGTCGAAGATGTCTGTAGGAGGTGGTGCGGATCGCTGGGCCTCCAGGCGCGCAGCTCGGCAGAGCTTGAGTGTTTTCTTGGACCGGAACTTGGAACAGGCCATACACTTGGCATCGTCGTGGTCCGGCGACAAGCACTTATTGCACACCGGGTGTACATAGATATGCGGATACTTCGAGGCACACACCGGGCACCGTTTAAATGGACTTCGTTCCATGATGGAAGAGGTTGGAGCGTCGAGTAGGCCCGTCCGCGCCGAAAGCACGCGGAAGGGCAGTGTTGGTTCGGAGCCGAGGAAATCACGAACCCGAACGATAGACAATACCGACGCAAGTCCTAAAGACCTTTTGGTCTCGAGCAAAGTAAGTTAACAACTATTGATTCCGACAGAGGGAACCGAAACACATCCGAACCCAATGGCGGAAAAAAAACAATCTGGGGATGGAGTCGATGCCCATGCGCACTGTAGTCCAGGGGAGGAGCCACCTATCTTGTGATCCTGAGGCAGGGTTCTGCTTGCAAAGGACATCTATCAGTAGGTCGCTTCCCCACCGCTGCAGCTCCGCCGGTGCCCGTCTTCTCCTGTCTGCCTGCCTCCTCCCGCATCGTGCCCCGTTGCTGGTCTCGCCCGCTAGACCCGCCTTGCTCTGCTTGTGCCTTCTTTGTTTTTGACCCCCAGTGCCCCTCTTCTCTTCTGTACCCCGCGTGTCCGGTGTGTCTGCTCGCCCCTTTCTCTCCTTGTTCCCCGTGTGTTTTTGCTGATTTTTTATTCTGTTTTACTTTTCAGGTCGCTTCCTGAGCGCCTCCCGATCGCTGCTTTCCCGCCGCTGCCTCCCGTGCGGCCCAGCCCCCCAGCGCCTATTCGCTGGTCCGGCCTCCCGCCTCCAAGCTGACCCCTCCCAATCTCATATGGCAGCCGCTGCTCGGACGCTCGCAGCGGGCGTGCTGCTGGCGCGCCAAAGGCAAGCCCGTCTGCGCCCGTCCGTGCCGGGACCGCGCCCAGTGCCAGAACCCCTGGCCCCCACCGCACCCAACCCACCCGAATGAGATACGACTCCGCCTCCCTCAACGCCCTCAATACCGGTCGAACGACCACCCTCTACCAATCCACCCCCAAACGTACCCACAGACCCTTCACCTGTCAAGCCTGCAAATGCACATGCATCCGAAGCTGCAGACCAGCCACTGGCACACGCAACAACAACCACCTCAAGTGCATCCTCCTCAACACACGCTCCGTCCACAGGCACGCCGTCGAACTATGGGACCTCCTGGACACCACAGCACCAGACGTCGCCTTCATCACAGAAACCTGGATGAACAACTCCTCTGCCCCAGACATCGCCATAGCCATCCCCAACGGCTACAAGATCGCCCGGAAGGACCGCGTCAACCAAACCGGAGGAGGAATCGCCATCATTTACAGGAAAACCACACCACCACCCTGCTTGACAACCTCACCAATCTCGGACTCAAACAACTGGTAAGCACCCCCACCCACATCGCAGGCCACACACTCGACCCAATCTTCTCCGCCAGCAACCACGTCTCCTTCAGCCACTCTTCCGGACTACACTGGACCGACCACATATGCGTCCACTTCACCTTCAAACGGGACACTCACCGTCATCGTACACAACAAATCCCCCGCAGATGCTGGAGCAAAATCACCACAGACCAGCTCCTCTCAACACTGAACCAGAAGCCACCAGCCAACATCACCGACGTCAACAACGCAGCCCTCAACCTCTCACACTGGATCACCAACTCTGCCGACAACCTTGGACCGCTAAGAAACCCCCCTGGCGGGACCAGCAACAGGAAAACCCCATGGTTTACGGACGCCCTCAAAGAATCTAAGAAAGCCTGCCGTACCCTCGAAAAAACCTGGCACAACGATCGAACCACAGAAAACATGACAGCCCTCATGATCGCCACCCGTGAACACCACCAGCTGATCCGCTCCACCAAAAGGACATCGTTCAAAGAGCGACTAGACAACAACAACCACAACAGCAAGGAACTCTTCAACATCGTTAAAGAGCTTTCCAACCCCAGCGCCAACTCCAACGACATCCCACCTACACAAGAACTCTGCAACTCCCTCGCCTCGTTCTTCAACCGAAAGATCGCAGATCTACACGACAGCTTCGGACCACAACCCCCGCCTCCCACTACCGAACCGGAAGCCCCCACCACCACCCTAAACTCCTGGATCCCTATCAGCTCCGAAGAGACCATAAGCATCATGAACTCCATCCACTCCGGCTCCCCCTCGGACCCTTGCCCCCATCACATCTTCAACAAAGCCGATACCATCATCCCACCCCATCTCCGGAACATCATCAACAGCTCATTCGCATCAGCCACCTTCCCCGAGAGCTGGAAACACGCAGAAATCAACGCCCTCCTGAAAAAAACCACTGCAGACCCCAACGACCTGAAGAACTTTCGCCCCATCTCTTTTCTCCCCTTCCCGGCCAAGGTCATCGAGAAGACGTCAACAAACTGCTGACCGCTTTCCTCGAGGCTAACAACTCGCTCGACCCATCCCAGTCTGGATTTCGAGCCAACCACAGCACAGAAACCGCCCTCATCGCAGTCACCGACGACATCAGGACCCTGATGGACAACGGAGAAACAACCGCCCTCATCCTCCTGGACCTCTCGGCAGCCTTCGATACCGTGTGCCACCGCACCCTAATAACCCGCCTCTGCTCCACTGTAATCCTTGGAAAAGCCCGGGGACTGGATCATCTCGTTCCTCTCCGACAGAACCCAGAGAGTCCGCCTCCCTCCTTTCCGCTCAGAACCCACTGAGATCATCTGCGGCGTTCCCCAAAGCTCCTCACTCAGCCCAACCCTCTTTAATATCTACATGAGCCCCCTCGCAGCCATCGCACGCAAACACAACATCAACATAATCTCCTACGGCGACGACACCCAGCTAATACTCTCCCTCACCAAAGACCCATCCACGGCCAAAACCAACCTACAGGAAGGCATGAAAGACGTCGCGGAATGGATGAAGCTCAGCCGCCTTAAACTGAACTCAGACAAGATGGAGGTTCTCCTCCTCGGACAATCCCCTTCAGCCTGGGAAGACTCCTGGTGGCCCACGGCGCTGGGCAGCGCACCGACCCCCTCGGACCACGCACGCAATCTCAGATTCATCCTGGAACCCCTCCTCACGATGACCAAGCAAGTCAACGCCGTCTCGTCATCATGCTTCAACATCCTACGCATGCTTCGTAAGATCTTCCGGTGGATCCCTGCCGAAACCAGAAAGACGGTCACCCATGCCCTCGTCACTAGTCGACTGGATTACGGCAACACCCTATACGCAGGAACTACCGCCAAACTCCAGAAACGATTACAACGCATCCAGAACGCCTCCGCACGCCTCATCCTCGACCTTCCACGCCACAGTCACATATCTGCCCACCTGAAACACCTGCACTGGCTCCCCATCAACAAGAGGATCACCTTCAGGCTCCTCACCCACGCACACAAAGCACTCCACAACAGGGGCCCGAATACCTCAACAGCCGCCTCTCGTTCTACAGGCCCGCCGGTCAGCTCTGCTCAGCCAACCTCGCCCTCGTCACCTTCCCACGGATCCGCAGAACCACCGCCAGAGGAAGATCATTCTCCTACTTAGCGGCCAAGACAACGAACTCCCTCCCCACACACCTCAGAACTACCCGGGACCACCTCGCCTTCAGGAAGAGCATCAAGACCTGGCTCTTCGAGCAGCAGTAGCCCCCCCCTCCTTCAGCGCCTTGAAACCCACACGGGTGAGTAGCGCGCTCTACAAATGACATGATTGATTGATTGATTGTTTGACTTCAATAGAATCAAGACCAATGGTGAGGGAGTTGTTGCTTTGATTGATCTTTCCCACACTGTGTTCTTCTGGATTGATTTGTACATGTGATCTCTAGGGCCATGCACTAAAGAAGATGCAGACATGTGTGAATAAGAAGGATCAATCTCCTTCTAATCTACCTTTCATTTCTCGGTTTATACAAACAGTTTTGAGGTTACACAAGGCCTTGCCCTGACATTCAGAAGTGATGCGCTAATCTTGGACTCATTCGGTCATTTAAGTTCACATTTTACAACGAGGCAGCTGGAACTGTGATCACGCTGAGGCTGGAGATGAGTAGAGGCGTGGCATTTATTCAAAGCATGCATAGCCATTCATTCATGCCTTGGATGGCTGTGTCTAATTTAATTGAGCGAGATTCAAGCCTTAAATGCCCACTGTTAAATACCATCTTAATAATTACGGCATGTAAGAGGGATGACTGACTGCACAGCAGTAGTCTCCTTAAAAGATACATACTTCATTATTGACTCTCAGCTTACCTTGATGAAACATTAACACAGTAAGCAAATGTTTCCACGTAAGGAATAAACTTACTAATATTTTGGGGCTAGGGACCATTTTCCATTTGATTAGTTTAATTGAGGTACTTCTTTTAGCACAGATCTACCTCTGATGGACATTCGGTGCTCTAAGTACAACAGTATTAAAGCAGACTTATCTCCAACATGAGGTGCGGTACATAAATCAAAATGGTATAAGGCATCTATTTAGATAGGACTACACAAAAACGGACGCAGGGCAAGGGACATGAAAATCGGCAGAAACGTGCAGAATGCATGGCTAGGTTAAGAAACCACAGCTCTGGAGTGAAGAGACAAGTCACAAGACAATATCGCTTCCCAGATTAGACAAGAAACTAGTAATTGCAAAGCAAATTAATTGGTCTTGTGTTGGATGCTGATGATTTGGGTTTGCAAATATTTATTTTGTTTGTGAATGGCCATTTAGGAAGACACACAAGAGATTCTGTGGCAGTGTTTGAAGAGCTGCTGGGTCCTTGCCCATGTCAAATTAGAAGACTTAAAGTCATTTTTCTTTTATAAACGCACATACTGAACCAGTAATCCCTGACACTTAAGCAAATTGCTTATTGATGTAAATCCTCTCACAGTCAGGTGAGCCACAGGATGAAGTGGCCTGACCCTGTGTCCCATGTTGTATGTTGTGCCGGGCAACAGCAAAAAGAACACAGACTGAAAGATACATATACAAATATGTAAAATATTTTTATTTTTATTAAAAATAAAAGTTTGTAGTTAACGCCACACCTAACAAGCACTGGCAAAGCCACTACACCTGGCATTGGCCACCAGCCTTTTGGCGATGCTGGTTTTGTTGTGTAATGGCTTTTGTAAAATGTTACTGAAGGGTAAGCTACCACACTCTCAACAATAAAAACAAAAAACAATAGCTAAAAAGAAAGCATTTTTTATAGCCTCAAAAAGCACACAAAGTAATAGTAGCCCCTGGCACTTCATGGAATGTGAATAGATGTGCTCCTTATGAAAGGGCAGAATAACAGTATGGACACCAATTTCTTTCTCCTTGCTCTTAGCGGCACATCCAGGCCAAGCAAACACGCCCTGGGTGTGCATGGGATGTCGCACGACATCATTAGTGACAGAGTGGTGGTCCCTGCGGTCCAGTACTTCCCCCACCTTTTCACAGCACCAAGCAAGATGGGCGAAATCCGCCTGGCCTGCTCCACATCGCTTGAATCTTGCATTATCACGCAGGTAAAGTTTGTACATTTCGGAGGAGTGTGGTATACTTGATGAAGATATTTATAATGGATAAGACGTAGATTCCCATTGGGTGTCAAGAGTGTGATCAGTGTGCAGCACGCCGTCCAGTCATCTTCTGAGAGAGGTGCATCCAGCATAGCCGACCACTTGTTTCGCGTTCAGAGTGTATCAGCTCCTATCTCCGCCTGTGCTTGTTTATATAGTCTGGATATGATGTGTGCATGACTTGGTGAAGTTAGCAGCAATTGTAGCGAGTGCAGAGTAGGGGGTTCATCAGGGAAGGAGGTGTACAGTTCACGAGCAGCTGCTCGTATTCTATCGTACAAAAAGCGAAAGAGCGGTGTCTGGTTGCTGACATATGCTAAGTCTTCTTGTGTGATAAATGTGCCATTCGGGTACAAGTCTCCTAGCAGCGATATGCCCACTTGCTCCAAGAGCGCCATAGTGTTCTTTTCCATCGTAACTGATAATCTAGAATGATAAGCTAACGGAAGAGTCGGGGCATAAATAGGACTCTTATGTGCCAGCTGCCCGAGTCTCTCCCATGCCTGAGATGTGGTGCGTATGGTGTTTATCTCCTGCAGTGTGAGGTGAGGTCTAGTATGTGATATGATGCTCGTGAGTGGTATCGGATACGCATCTCCATGTTCCACTGCTAAATGCGGCATATACGGTACTGGGTGGTGCCAGTAGTACGCAAACTGTGCTTGTGCGCATAGATAGTAGAGATAGATGTCTGGGACCGCGAAACCACCTGCATGATAAGGGAGGGTGAGTGTGCGGAGGCCAATCCTAGCCTGCTTCCCTGCCCAAATCAGCCTCACAAAGGTTGTGCGTAGCCTAGCAAAAACTGATCGGTATATTTACAAATAAATACAATAATAGAAAATATATATATAAGTGTATTTTTTTTCCAAATATTTTATTTATCTTGTAAAAGAAGAAGCCTGCAAGCATGAAATCATGTTTCAAGGAAAAAATATGCAATCGCCAAGCTCGGCAACCATATAAACATCGTCAACAGACAATACATTACAGGCAACAAGTTACACATCAGAAAAAAACATAAAATCTGACATAGTGACGTTTTTCATACCTTAATGCTTCTTCTTCCTGTTTTCTTTTCTGTGCAAGTTCGCTTCGTTTTCTTTCAATTTCCCTAAGTTTATCCTGCTTGATATTTTGCAGCTGCTGAAGGGCTAATTGCTGGGAGTTGTAACTTTCCCGTAAATCCTACAGACAAAAAATGAAATGCAATTCACAATAACGTAGTTTACAGTACTAGGTCAGCACACAAAATGCAAAGACCACAAAGTTCATGTAATTCTATCCATATTCAAACACTAATACAACAGGCAGGATCATTCTTAGGGGAACGGGCAGGAGCTCTGCCTGGGCCATGAAGAACAGAGGTAACAATGATGAGTGTGGGTTAGGATCTTGAAACTAATCACCTAAACAGAGCACAGCAAGGTACACTTTGACGGGTAATGCAGACAAGTGCCTAATAACGATGAGAAACAACTACAAGCTTAACAGTGAAACTCAGACTAGACTAGGTGAAACTAGCAGACCTCCAACAGTTGGGGGAGTACACTGACTGATCCTGCAGCCTTCAGGCCCTCACGACAAAGAACATGGTTCTCAAGTTAATAGCGTAAGTAAGAAACCCTTATGTTAAGAGCAAAAGCAATGGGCCCTACAGCTGCACACAGGTGCCAAAGATCGGGGTCTCTCTGGCAAACATTATGCTGCGATAGGAGCACTCTGTATGACCAGATCACAGTCTCTAGTGGAGGCCAAAGGCAAAGGTCCTATCCACTGCTTGAGGTCCAGAAGGCTTTCTTAAATAGTGTAAACTTTAAGGCCTTCATTATTCAAGGAAGGTATACCAGGCAAAGCCCTCGTGTGCTACCCTTGGAGCCCCTGGCACTGTGATTGCTTTGCGCACATTATTTTCTCTTGTGTAATCGGCAGGAATGCTTACTCTGTAGCAACCGGATTTGAGTTTCAATTCAATTAAAAAAAAAAAAACTTTATTGCGGTTATTTTATAACCATAAAAGTGCAAGCAATTATTCAAATTACAGAAACAGGCTGGGGATTTTTTTTTTTTAAATGTTGTTTAGCACATACAATCGCAAGTCGGGCTGTGCACATTGTTAAATTAAAAGAACACCTTTAAATATTAAAATACATAAATATTTTTATAAAACAAATCTATAAAAATTAGATGTATATATAAGTTTAAAATTGTACAAGTCAGGAATTAATCGCCCTATCCATGTTAGATAAAGAACGTTAGTGCCCCTTCTCTGTCCCGCCACAGAAACAATTAACAAACCATGTGTACTGTTGGCGTGGGCAATACAGTTCCGTAGCTTTTACACGTGCTATTTTAATAATTTCCTGTGGATAAACCACATTGAAAAAAGGAACTTTGCTATAGCAACTACATATAGAGGGTTGGAATCGGTTCTAAGAATCCTGTAGAAAACGAGATGATTCCTAATTCCCAAGTTCCTACACAATTGTATTAGCCATTTCCGCCTGGGGATTTTGTATGCCTCGCAGAAAAGAGCTACATGGACAGCTGTTTCAACCTCTTTTCCACAACCAGGGCAAGGACTTGTTGGGGCTCCCGCCCACTTGCTGGTTGAAGCGAAGAGAGGTAGGGAACCATACCTGAACTGGAGAAAGAGCTTTTTAGCTAATAACGGCTGAATGGAATCTAGTGCATGCTCAAATCCATAGTGGCACTTGAAGTCAAGTAATTAAGATGTGAGGCTAGTTGTGTTGAGAGACCTTAAGACTTCCATCAATTTATACTCCTCGACTGTAGCTTTCAAGTGGGTTTTAGATATTGCCACACATGAAGCCTCCGGGCTAGACCAGAGGTTTGCCATACCGATTGCGTTAAAGGTATTCCTAGCGTATGCTAACCACAGTATGCTTCCAGCGCCAGATGATTTCATCACAGCACTCAGTTCTTCCCTATAACAGCTCAACTCAGGGATAGACCACAGCCTTCGCCAATAAAGGAGCGGGCGGGTTGCAATTACCTCAGAGATTGGAAGAATGTTTAAGTCCATCCTGAGTGGTACTAATGGTGTTGATTTGGGAAGGGTCAGAATTTGCCTAATAAAGTTATTGTCAGTTAAGGCTAAGGCCCCACTGGATCTGTGACCCCACAGTTCTGAGCCGTATAACGATGACGCCCTTGCCTGGACCTTATAGATTTCCAGGGGTGGGCCTATCACTTTGACGGCGCCAATCTTTTGCACTCTAAGTATTCCCCCCATAGCCTGGGTCAATCTGAGGTTGGCTTTGTCTCCACCCCATCTTGTCATTTAAAGTGAGCCCCAAATAGTCGAACACAGAGACCCTTTCCAGGGGTCTGTCCTCCATTATTGGATGTGGACAATTCATAGAGTTCGCATTAAAGACCATGTACTTAGTTTTATTGATGTTTATCACAAGGTTCCTTTTTTTGCAGAACTGGCCAAATGTGTTTAGCACACGCTGCATGCCCATGGATGACTTAGAAAGCAGCAGCGTGTCATCCGCGAACATGAGCGCAAGAAAGCTACGTGTTGACAATTTTGGGCAATCTGTGTCCTTAGTGGCAAGAAGATCTTCAATCAGCCCGTTTAAAAAGAGGGAGAAGAGGGTCGGCGCAAGTACACAGCCTTGCCAGACCCCCTTCTCCACGGGAAAAGGGGCTGTTAGTTGTCCAAACTTGCCATATCTAACTCTTGCAAAGGACCCTTCGTGGAGGAGTCTAAACTGATGGCATAGGTATGGTGGAGCCCCCATATCCAAAAGGATGCTCCAGAGCTGACTACGATCCACCATATCAAACGCCGACTTCAAGTCCACGAATGTAAGATATAGACTGCCACCTCCTAGTATGACATGCTTCCAGTAAATTAACTGGAGCCTGAACAGCTGATCAATAGTGGAGGTTTTGGCCCTGAATCCTGCTTCTAAAGGTGTAAGAATAGCTTGATCGATCATCCAATCTTGGGAGGCGATCCAGTAGGACCCTTGCATAGATTTTTTGTGAAACATCAATAAGGCTAATTGGCCTGTAATTTGCTGGGTCCATTGGGGATCCCTTTCTATAGATAGGGATGATCTCTGCCCCAGACAAGTGGAGGGAGCAGGTAGTCTCCCTAAGATTGCATTGAAGAGTACTTTTAGGTAGGGGGCCCAGACTACTTGTTCTTCTCTATAGAGGTCCCCCGGAATCTTGTCCAGGCCTGGCGCTTTGTTCCCTTGCAGCTTACACAGAGCCAGTTGTACTTCTGCCAAGGTACAGGGTGGGATATCCCATAGGGGGTCGGGATTTGAGAGGCATACTAGTAGCTCACTCGCCTCCACTGATTGGTTTGAGTACAGTTCTTTAAAATGTAGGCGCCAAGATTCTTTGCTCCATAGTGGACTTACCCTCTGGCTTACCGGTGTGGACCAAATTCCAAAAGGTCTTCACATCCTTAGCCTCTAACGCAGATTTAATAGAGTGCCATCTATCCGCTTCCCATTCTCTCTTGGCATTTAAAATACTTTTTATTAAAAACCGCCCTAGCTTGCTTTATGGATGACTGATCACCCTCCTTAAGAGAGGATAGGAATGAACGCTTAGCTACCCTACATTCTTTGTTGAACCATGGATTCTTATATTAGTTGTTTTTGTTCTTTGTGTTCTTGGGATTAAAGAAGAAGTCCGCCAGGACTACAACCATTTCCTGCTGTACTTCGCCAAAATCCTCTCTACCTGCATGGTTAGCAAGATTTTCTGAGGCTATAGATGCCCTTTCCAACAACGGAATTTTCCTTTTGTAAATTTCAGCCAATGTTTCTAAAGATTGGGTAATTTTAGCCCAGCGAATACGCCTCCCACCGTCCCGGACTCTGTAATCACCACTTGATGTTGATGTCGGACAACTGTCAGCTTCATTGGAGCTGATGTCTAGTAGAGCGACCAAGGGATTGTGGTCGCTTTCAGAGCGTTGCACAATACTAAAATCTAGGGTTTTGTGCCAGAGATCTATACTGATATAGCTGGGTAACTATTTGGCGGGGGCACTGATTGCGTTTCATCTTCTTCAGCAGTAACTTGTTGTGCTATACCGTTCAGGGGTTCATAATGGCAATTAAAATCCCCGCCGATTATAAAATGTGTATTACCTGGGAGGGATTTCAAAAAGCCATTTAAGATGTCTATGGTCCGAGAGGTCCCTCCGTACTGGACTGGGCGGGAATAAACATTTATGAGGGCAAATTTCTCTGCATTCTTAGTTGTCAAAAGAATGCAGATTATATCAGGGCAGTTTGTGTCAACTCTCTTGGCTACAAGACCGAGATGGATTCCCAACCAAATACAAGTTCCCCCGAGGGTCTACCTTTAGGTCCCTTAATAGCTGGCTCATAGTAAGTTACAAAGCCCACTCGGTGAACAGGAATGGGGGACCAAGTCTCTTGTAGGAGACAAATCCCGTGGGAATCAACAAAATTGCCCTAATCAGGTATATCTAGTTTGGACCCCAGGCCTGCTATGTTCCAAGACATTAGTTTCAACCCAGCCCGACGATTTCCCAGTGTGTTCCCTGCAATGACCCCCGGGACTGGACTCTCATGTACATGGGGATCTACTATGCTAGGTGGGGAGTAAGCGAGGAACTCAGGCAAGGGGATGGGAGAGCCAGGCAAATTAACCAGAGCATAGTTGTGTTCTGGTGTGCGGGACTCCTCTCTATTATCGTCTACCAGCAGATCTACGCTGTCACGGGGCCCTGCTTTCTCGGGGCCTAGAGATTCTTGGGACATCCTCCCTGAGAGTCCTTCAGTATAAGGGGCTAACTGTTCAAGGGGGGCAGCATTCTGGTTTGCACAACCCGGAATCAGTCAATCCACTGAATCCAGTCGTGCAAATCTATTGTACAAGGGAATTGAAAAGTTTTGGTTCCCATTGTGGCCTATTACGTTCCCACCTGGTCGCGTCCTCCTGCCTCCCACCCTTTTAAAGTTCCCTGAGTCAAACTGGGGGTCTAATGGGATATAAAAATAACTTAGATCCCTGACTTGGATGGAGGAGTATGAGTTTACAGGGACACCCCAGCAGGCATACTCCGCTGCTCTTGTTTCCTTGAAATTGACAACAATACAGTCCCCGTAATATTTTTCTTTTTAGGACCCAACCAATCCACCCGTCTTACAAACAAGATCTTTGACTGAACATCAATGGGAAGTGGTCTATTAGCATTTAACTAATGCATCGTCTTATTCCTCAATTGATCATAGGTTTCTGTCTGCCCTTGCTTGAGTGTTGGGACGCCGGTCATAACAGCCACATACGGCGCACACTCTGGGGGAAGATCTAAGTGCTGGTGGACAATTTCTGGCCCTCTCCCGTTCGTGCATCTAGGGTCTATCGGCCATATCTGGGGCTGCGGCTGGCCTTGAGCAACACTGCCACAAGCTTTCTGGCCGTCTTGACAGGTCGAAGTTACCAATACGGACGAGGGAATACCGCCAGGCAGCTAGGGAGTTTACTCAACTGGGCCGCGATCCACCCCCACCCCCTTATTTAGGTTGGCACTTGAGGCTACAGGGACAGCGGGCTCTACAGTCCCCCTACCATCCGCCACCCTTAGGGTAGTGCTCATAGGACCACCAATTACCAGACTTTTCCTTATGACACTAGCAACAGAGGACACCGATATCTCAAGTTCCACTAGCTTATTTTCGATTAAGCTTTAAGCGAAGTCTTGACAAAATAGGTTCCAACGACCCTTTCATCAAGTTTCTCATTACAGTCAGATAATCTTTCATTATAGCTGGTGAGCCGGTGTCACTTCCATCCAAAATCTCCACATTAGTTCCATTAACGGGAAGTGGGCTGGCAACGATGGAATCATGCCCGGCGGATGTATGTTCGCTTGGTTTGGTTAATTTGGGGATTTTGGGGATTTGGGGATTTTGGGGTTCCTCCCCTTCTGATGTGCTTCCCCTCTCTTTCTTTTCGGGATTTCCCCTTGAGCATTGGACGTTGGGGCAGTGGGTTGGTTGTGAACTAAGGCTTCACATAATACAGTGTTTTTAGGGGTGGATTGGGTTGCTTCAGTAACAGGACCCAACTTCTGCTGCACTGGACAGTCCTTTGAATTTAAACCCTTGTTCAGTTGTTGTGGCAATATTGGGCTAGAGAGACATAGTACCCTTGGCGGTGAGGAGATATTCATAATCTGGCCCAAAGATGACCTCTTTGAATATACTGGGTCCATGGACAGTCTCCGCTCCGTTATTTCAATTTCGTGGGCTAAAACGGATGAGGCCCTCGTTATAAATTGATCAAGTGTTCCTACGACAGAGCCTCCACCAGCCACCCTCCTTCCACGACCCTCCCTTGCGGCCATAGTTAATCTTATAGTTTTACTCTGTAGTGTTCGCCCGGCCAAAAAGAGAATGTTTTTACTTACTAGGATCAGAGGTCCTGATTGATGGGACCAAGAGGTGTGGCCCAGCCCAGCCTCTCCAGTCTTGAACGGGTTTAAACGGGCCCGCCCTTGGCCCGGGCTTCGCCCGCGGGCGTCCCGCGCCGCAGTAGACTGGGGTCAGATTTAAAGCCCCGGGGGCGGGAGGAATGCCTCACGCCTCTCGTGGGACCGCGCTGCCCTCCCGGGAGATGTAGTCCTGGGCAGCGCGCGGTCCGCAGATGACAGGCGGCGAAACAGGAGGCAGGCAGCAGGGGCTCCTGCACCATACCACGGGTAAACAGGGATGCAAAGCAGCAAACAGCACCAGGGTTAAACTTTTAAAGAGCGCGTTTCACTTCACAAGAAAATGTTAGCCGGTTTGGCAGATATTTAAGACACATCAAGGTATCTGCAACAAAGACTCAGTAGGATGCACAGAGTGCCCTTCACTCACAAACGACTTTCCTAAGGGGTCATTGGTTACCTTATTCTGCTTGTTCAGATAATAGTATAGTTAGGCTCCCTGATTCACGATCTTCAGAACTTGGGGATAGTTTTTTTGCTGCTTTAGGTTCAACCATCCATAGAGACTAAACACAATGACATCAAAGCAGCGGTGAGCTCCACTCAAAACTTTGTCTGTAGCCACATTTGAACTCTTCAGCTCAGTTCCAGGATAACCACTCTGGCCCAATACCAAACAAAAGTTTGTATCACAGATGTACAGATCTCAGATGCAACTGCGTTAAAAGGCATTTGAATCCCAATGAGCTGGTCAACCACTGACATATGTAAGGACTGACTTACGTCATAAATAGAGTGCTCACAAGTGAGATTAAGGAATTAGTGGAGAGGCACTCACTGCCCGACAGCCTTTAGTTCTAAGCACAGAGGACAGGGTGTCTAGACGATAGTAGGTGACAGACTGACTGTATCATGAATGAATGCAAAGGACACTTTTCTGGAGAATGAAGGCAGAGCCAACTGACAGAGGTTGCATGCACCATCTCTAAAGAAACATGCCCACGTTAGGGCTGTCTAGTGAGGGATTTCCAGACTCCGAGTAGGTTTTCAAAAGATTTATGATCAGCATGACCAAAGTGTGGTCCTTCTCATCCACCCAGTCACCAACTGACCAAAATGGAACGCCCACACGGAGTACCAACAACAGAAGAATGCGCACAAAGAAAGTTTTCTTGTCTTAGGGAAAGAAAAGGCTGCTACAATTAAGCAGCAAATAAATGACCACATTTGGTGGCAGGAATGAAAAAAGATCATTCCACATCAAGGAAAGGCAAATTATTTGAAATTCCATGCAATTAAAGGCAAATTATGAGACATACTATGCAATTAAAGGCAAATAATTGTCCCAGTCAAACCCATCATTTTCTACATATTTTATACCACTAACAGAAGGGCTGCAACCTACTAAATAAATAAGTAATGTTTTCAGTACACTTCAGATTGTTTACATATTAAATATCATACAAAATATGATTGTGTTGAATAAGTGTTTCGTAGGAGTAGTACTAACTAGTTGCACAAACAAACCTTCTTACCAACTGCAAAGACTAGGATTGTTGCTCTCAAGTGCAATAATGGGTACAAGCAGGAAAGAGGATCCCTGAAAGCTGCTCATACATTAAATGAATTGTAACCAAAGCCTGGCTGAATCTTTTGGGTGGGGTGGGTTTTACCCTAACCGCCTACCCTATTTTCTCACTATCCGCTACCCTTTATAATTTTCCCCTTACTACTGTGTAACTTTACCCATCCCTAAACTCTAAAAACATCCTTTAAATACCCTTTCTGGCTTGTACCGTACCCATTCCTGAACCCTGAATCACCGGTCTACATCATACCCTGATCCATCACTATACCTTAAAAATCCCTTTCAATCCCTTACTATCCTTATCAAGCATACAACGTAAAAAACGCTTACAACCACGAACCCTTACCGATCCCACTCTTAAATCGCCTTTAAAATTAAAAAAATTACGACATGGAAAAAAAATATAAACCTGTGTCATACAGAGTGGTAAAGTACTAAAAAACGGCCTGTGTGATACTTACCTGTGAAGAAACATCTTGCAGGGTGAAGACTGCAAGGTGGAAACAGAATACCTCGACTTATCAGTGCTAAAAACGCCCAGATCCGTTATTTTTCTCTTTTTTAGCAACGACCACAGGTCTCAGTGCTGCTTGCACCAGGTTTCTGTGCATTTTGACTGGACTGTTAAAATTCTCATAACTAGCCCTGAGCTTGGGAACACACAGAAACACATTTATGCTTCAACTTTAAAAGCATCGAGAATTCCTGCCCAAACAACAGTGAATGCTTGAAAAAAGATACGAATCTATGGCTGAATGCTGGTAAAGTAATTCTTCAATTGGGTGCTTCATGATGTTTAAGAATACCCAGCTCCCCGTGTCAGGAGTGACTGTAAAGCAAAGCAGTTGGTTTCATAGAAAACAAGCATTTGCAATGCAATAGGTCTCGCAGTAGCAAAGTTTAAAGTTGTTGGTATTGTAAATGGCATTGTTTATTATCTATTTTTTTAAAGCAACAAATATATAAAAGGTTATTTATGATATTAGTATGTGAAAGTGGGGTAAATGTGATATGTACGGTATTGTGACCAACGTTATGAAAGCGGCAACCACGAGTAAAAATTATGTCTTCCTCTAACCAGTGCCAGATGAAAGTCTGGATTGTGACAAAATAACGCACAAAAGGCTGCCTGAAAGTATGCTGTAGTGTGATTTTCTGTGACACTCCAGACACTTGAGAAACAAACCAGCCCAGGCAAATTGACCGTAAACAAGCCAACTGAGAAAGATACGAATCTATTCCTCTGCAGCATCTGTGAGATGCAAATTAATCACAGCAGGATACTAAAGTTATTAAGGTAAAAAGGTGAACACTAAAAAAACTAGATATGGCAACCTGCCTGCTGACTTGCACGGTCTAGCGTCAGAGCTGAAGGGAGGGAATAAATGGTCTTTGAATGTCTTGCACATTTCCCGCAAAGTCAGACAGCCCCTCTGCAAGGATGGCTGCCAGCAAAAGTTATCGGGCTACTGGCAGCTGCAAATCTCGCAGACGCTGCCATACTTAATATGCAAAAACAAGTTGATGGACAGAATGCAGAACAATGTCATACTTTCACCCCAGTACAGAGATCTGGGACTAAATCCATGTTTTTTTTGCTCTTTTGCTCACCATGCCATTCCAGTTTGAACCCAGCCAAATTAGTCTAGACCATTTGCCCCATGGGAACAGTCCAGCCCGAACTGCCAAGCCAGGTCCTCCCTGGACTGGAAACAAGCATCGTAGGACCGGTTTCGGACTTTCAGCCCTCATCAGCCAGGATAGCTTGATTCCAGTGGCATGGAGAGCACGGGACTCACGTCTGATCATACTTGTCCCACTTGGGGTGACAAATACAACAAGCATTTACAATGCAATAGGTCTCATAGCATTAAAGTTTGAGTTATTGGCATTGTGTATGACAATGCCGGTGCATAAAATTTTTTAGCAAACTTTGAATTGGTGAGCAGTGACAGTGTGTGCAAGAGTATGCTGTTCTTGAAAGCAGTGTGGTAGAGAGTGCAGGAATTTGGGTGACGTGAGCAATGTGGATGAGGTGAGATTACAGGAGTGAGTGTAACTCGACAAAATGTGTTTAATTGCATACCAGTGATTTGATGATGCACCTCACGTACGGGGCTGACGCAGTTATTATTCACACAGCTCTGATTATGCACCTCACGCACGGGGCTCACAGCTGTTATTATTCGCACAGCTTTGATGATGCACCTCCTGCACGGGCTCACAGTTGTTATTCACACAGATCTGATGATGCACCGTACGCACGGGGCTGACACAGTTATTAATCACACAGCTCTGATGATGCACCTTACGCACAGGGCTGACACAGTTATTATTCACACAGCTCTGATTATGCACCTCACGCATGGGGCTGACACAGTTATTATTCACACAGCTCTGATGATGCACCGTACGCACGGGGCTCACAGCTGTTATTAATCACACAGCTTTTTATGATGCAACTCACGCATGGCGCTGACGCAGTTATTATTCACCTCAGGCACGGGGCTGAAACAGTTATTATTCACACAGCTCTGATGATGCACCTTACGCACGGGGCTGACACAGTTATTATTCACACAGCTCTGATTATGCACCTCACGCACGGGGCTGACAGTTATTATTCACACAGCTCTGATGATGCACCTTACGCACGGGGCTCACAGCTGTTATTATTCACACAGCTTTAATGATGCAACTCACGCACGGGGCTGACTACAAGGGCAATAGTTTTTGAAGACCCTGGTTCCCTCTTTATCATCAATTCGCCTTGTAAAACGTGGGCACCCAGCATAATATCGACGGACCTATTTGTAATGATGTATTATGTATTTGTGTACCCTCAATCACGCCACCTTTTCTTAATCTGTAAACTTGAGTGAATGCCTAACTTGTTAATCTGTAACTCAGACCGCGAGTAACTGTTGTACAGAGAAGTACTGACACCTACTTCCGAGTTACTATCTGTCCTTATGTAATTTACTTTAATCTATTGTAAAGCGCCCTGACACTTCTCGGTAAAGTACGCGCTATATAAACACGCATAAATAGCTAAATAAATAAATAAATTCATCCTGTATAATTCGGTCATCCAGTGTGACGCGCGCGCCCTGTGTGGGTTGGGAGGGGGGGCACTCTCCCCTTCCATGAGCCTGGCGGGGGAGGGATGCTCTCGAACATTCACCCTATGGGACAGCCTGTGCCCTGCCTCAGACTGACACCCCTTACCCCCGCCCCCCCTCAGCAGCCTGACAGGCTGACTCTCCCCCCTTCCCTCCAGCCACAGCATTCCTCAGTCCAACTTGTGCATCTCTGCAAAGTACACTGCGTTCAGGGCAGGCACCGCCCCAAACAGGAAGGCAAATGAAGGGGTCCTAGAACATGCTCAGGGGCATCAAAAACGACAGTCCACCCCAAAACACCAGAGTAAAGGAAGGGAGGGTGGGGGGGGAGGCGCTTCTGTCTGAAACACCCCTTTCCCAGAAGAACCGTCCTCGCTGCTGCTTAAACCCCTCTTTATGTATTCTTTTGTGCTATATAGCGCTCACTAGACACAAGGCATCGCAGCGCTATACCACATTACACTTGAAAATCTAATAAACAGTTTATTGGGAGACATCAATGATGAGAAAACACAGGCGCTCACTTCACTCAGCTCACATTTATCCAGAATGCATCCTTATCACCCTCCCCCCTCCTCAAGAAGTGCACAAAAGAGGCGGTTCAGACAGAAAGCGCTTTGAGGCTGTCTAGGCAGGTTGGCAAATTGGCTCATTAGCCCGTATATGATGTTGCCGATTGGCCAACATAAGGGACTTGTGACCCAGCATTCCACGGCCCTGCTGCATGCAGTTACTGTCTGCCACACATGTTACCGGCACCAGAAATCCTGCACGGAATCTCTTCAGCCCAAGATGACACGGGGTGTGGACCTTTCAGAACAGTTTTCAGTGAGCCTTTGTATAGCGCCTTGATTACAAAAAGAGCACACTCAAGGATAGCGCGCAGTTTCCCCATTTAAAGTTTCCCGCCTGCTGGAAAAAAGCCTCACGTCTTGTTAAATTATGAGTGGTTCTAAAATGTTAATTTTTGCGCTTTTTTACTATGTTAAATCGCCTTTTATTTTGTTGCTTTGTGTTGGAGGTTTCATGTGTTATGTTATCAGTTGAAGTTTTTGTTTATCTAACATTGTGTGACATTTTGTTACGTTACACACGTGACATTACGTTTACTATTACGTTATATTTTATGATCAGATCCCTCTACATTGTGTAATCTACGTTATGACGTTGCTTTCTGATGGTTTGATAAGTATTTTAGGAGATACATATCCAAGTCACCTCTGGGCGCTATCCCGCTGCCGCGGTTTCCCCCATACATACCGACCCTCTTGCACCCCTCGCAGCTGTGCCATGCATTATTACCATCAAAAACGCCTCCTTCAGATCTGCGATACCACCATCCTGATGTTTCATGCACAGAGTTTTGTGTTCCAATTCAAAATAAAGGCGTGAGCGAAACCGAAACTTTCCTTCTTCGGAAGCCCGCGCACGCGCCCACGGAGTGAAGCAGTGCTGGAGACGCGGGGCTCCCATGCCCGAGGGAGAGCCCCGCGGTGGCGGCTGAAGTCTGGAGTGTCAGTAAGTGGGGGAGGGGGCGCTCGGTGCACTTGTGTGTGCGCCCGTGCGTGTGTGTAAGCGACGGCGGGGGGGGGGGTTCTTTGTATGTGTGGGTGCGTGCGCGCGTACGTGCATGGGCGCTCGTGTGTGTGTGTGTGTCTCTGGGTATGCGCATGCGTGTGTGGTGTTGGCGCTTCCCAGGAGACAGCAGCTGGCCACAGCGAGCGCGTTCGCGAGCGCGTGGCCAGCTCAAATCGCCTCCTCGGAGTGAAAATGCGCGCGGCCAGGTGCTGTCTCCTGGGAAGCAGACCCAGCAACAATAGATCTCTGGCGAGACAGCGCTTACGCGCTGTGCAACGCCACGAGACCTAAAAACAACTGTTGATGGACAGAATGCAGAACAATGTCATACATTCACCCCAGTACAGAGATCTGGGCTTAAATCCATGTTTTTTTGCTCAACATGCCATTCCAGTTTGAACCCAGCCATATGCAAATCAGTTTTGACCCTGTGCCCCATGGGAACAGTCCAGCCCGAACTGCCAAGGCAGGTTCTCCCTGGACTGGAAACAAGCACCCTAGGACTGGTTTCGGGCTTTCAGTCCTCATCAGCCAGGATAGCTTGATTCCAGTGGCATGGAGAGCACAGGACTCACGTCTGAGCATACCCGTCCCACTCGGGGTGATAAATGCAAATCGCCATACTTAATATGGGCACCAGAGAATCTTACAAGCAGTTTTACAGAGCGCAGGGTTCTCTCCTAAAAAAACACGCTCTTGTGAGGGGACGGATAATAGATTTTGAGCCAGATTCGGTAATTTCCTTATACTGTGTAGGCCCTACAGAAGTAATACAGCAAAGTCGTAAAGTACATCGGACTACCATGGGGGGAGGGGGGTGGGCGACCTCCATCCTCTCCAAGAATACACAATACAGAATATACATTTTAAAAAAGTGTATAAAAGGGAAGAAAATGAGACTAGGTGGGTCTTGTGCGATGCAACAAGTTGATATACCCTCAAACACTGTAGAGAGTATGAACTAAAGCGATATAGGGAATACACCTCTATCTACCCCTGTAGCAGGAAAAAGCCAGCATATGACAAGAAAAGGCAGCGTGAGGACAGTGTCATGTCAGGGAAAGAAATTGAAGCGGATGGGAGCTCATTAATTTCAGTCTTAGTGCTGGTCATAAAGAATTCTTCTTACCCGCACCTGCTTGGGATAGTTTCCTGGATTACGATTGAAAACGTGCATTCCTGGTTTCTTTGTGGGTAACACAATGATAAAAACCAGTTGTTTTCAGGCAATCTGCCTTATACATGTGCAACACCCTAAGGAACTCCAGTTTTTTTCCAAATAAGTAAATTATTGTTCTATGATATTTTTATTTTGTTGCTCAATTGCAAAGCAATTACTGAAGGTGAAATGAATACACAACCAAGATGCTGCTGTTTCCTTTTGAAATTAACAGATCTACACCTTGCCCCCGGCCCGCCATCTACCACACTTAAATTCAAAATGACCTTTGCACAGCAGCACATACAATCTCACTTTGTACTGAGAGTACCGCATTATAACACAAATATTTGTTTCTGCTAAATTAAATTTAAAGAAGGGATCACTAGTCCGGCTGCATGATTGTCTCAATATGAAATACTCGGGATGGCTTAAGTTTTGCATCATAAATGACAAACAAAAAAACTCTTTTACTGGAAAGTATGACATTACCGAGATGTGCACTAAAAATTGTGAAGTGTGACACAACTTAATATAAACAACTCTACACAGAAACAAAAATAAAATCCGTTCATTGCAATTTTCATTTTGGAAGTAATCCGGAGGATACTTCTTGTCTTCGTGTAGCACAAGTGTACCAAATAGAAGGGTTTGCGGACTTCAGTTACCCGGGGTCCTCTTTCACTCTTGTAAAAGTGTACTGGAATGCAAACTAACCAGAATGTACATCGTGTACGAACAGTATACGTAAGTGGTTAAATACCGGTAATCACTACGCCGTCTGAGGCAGTTCGGACCTGGGGCACAGATTTTGCAACAAGGTGGGGGCGTGGGGCGCCAGACAGGTAGTTCTACCTGTCGTGCCCGGTGGATATCAGCACTCCATAAACTCTGCGGTGTCACGGCACCGATGTGACAGAACAGGCAGTCCTACCCTGTAGTCAATACTCTATTTGCGTCCCTCGCCGAACTAACGTAAACATTCTATTTTTGGAACACGCAATATTGAACAGAAGCTACAGACAAATTATTAAATGAGACTGTATACTGAGAACTCTGCCTTCAGAGGACAACTCACATATGGCAGCAAGGGGGGAGGGGGGGATGGGGGTGATGCTCGTGTACACTCACTCACACATGCCAGCAGGGGGAGGGGGGAGGCTCGTGCACACTCACGCACACATGCCAGAAAGGGGGGGGGGGGGGTGAGGCTCGTTCACACTCACTCATACATGCCAGCAAGGGGGGGGGGGGGTGAGGCTCGTTCACACACACACTCACATGCCAGCAAAGAGGGGGGGGGGGGGGGGAGTGTGAGGCTTGTTCACACTCACACATGTCAGCAAGGGGGGGGGGGGGTGAGGCTCGTTCACACTCACTCACACATGCCAGCAAAGGGGGTAGGGGGTGAGGCTCGTCCACACTCACTCACACATGCCAGCAATGGGGGGGGGGGGGGGGCTTGAGGCGTGTTCACACTCACGCACACATGCCAGCAAAGGGGGCGGGTGAGGCTCGTTCACACTCACTCACACATGCCAGCAAGGGTGGGGGGAAGGGTTTGGCGGTGGTGAGGCTCGTCCACACTTACTCACACATGCCAGCAAAGGGGGTGAGGCTCGTTCACACTCACTCACACATGCCAGCAGGGGGTGTCAGTTTGATCACTCTCCCATGCCAGCAGGGGGTGGGGAGGGTGTCTGCCAGGGGTACCCACCTTCCTGCGCAGCCGCAGCTGGCCGGTAAGGATCGCCATTAGGAACATCTTGAGCAGCAGGGTGGCTGCATAGAAGGCAAAGCAGCAGAACGCCCTGTTCTCCATCATCGTGGCCGTGCGATTGCTGTTGTCTGCCGAGGATCACCGGGGAGTGTGGGGCTGCGCGGGGAAGAAGCAGCCACTTAAAGAAGAGGAAGGAGGGAGAAGAGGGGCAGGTCTAACGAGCCTAAGAAGGAAGGGAGGCAGGCGAGGACCTCCAGCAGGAGAGGGAGAGGGTGGGCGAGAAAAGTCAGGAAGGGAGAGGGGGAGCGAGGGAGAAAGTGAAATAAGAGGGAGAGGAAGACACAAGGAAGTCAAAGGGGGGAGAAAGGGAACTCATAGGGCAGGGAGAAAGACAAGAGGGGGTCGGAGAGAAGGCAGGGAGAAGAGGGGAGAGAGCAGCAAGGGGAGAGAGCAGCGAGGGAGGAAGAGAGGGGGCCACAGCGGGCGGGAGAACGTGAGCGTGGGTTGAAACGCCAGAAGGGAAAGCGAAAGCACGCCATGCGCGCATTGACAGGGACGAGTAAGCGTGCACTGGCTAGTGCGTGTGTGTTTGTTGGCGCAGGACGCGTAGAACTCTGCTGGAGTTCAGCAGGTGAGAGCGGGCCGAGTCACTGATCGTTTATCCTGCAGTTGGGGTTGGGTTGGGTTGGGTTGGGTTGGGTTGGGGGGGGGGGGGAATGATAGCTGCCTGATTTGAACTGTAGACCCTGAAGTGTTTCGAGGATGCCTTTAACACTTTTATAGAGCTTGAGTTGGGAGAGGCCGCCATCCTTTAGCCTTTAAGCCAGGTATATGTGCACTTATATAGAAGTGCACATCTCCCCGTTTAAAATAGCGATTAGCAACATAGGCCGCTCTAACGATGGGGCGAAAATTATACGGCATGCCGGTTTGCCTGTGGGACAGGAGAGGTGTGTGTGCTTGTATGTGCGCGTTCACAGACTACAATCGCCGCGTGTGCCCCGGTCTGTCTCCCTTGAGAGGCATGACGCTGACAATAAGTCTCGCTGGCGACAGCGCTTTCGCACTGCAACGCCAGGCGAGACCTAAAAAGCTTGGTCTGTTAACTTAATCCGCTTTGCTAAAAGGTGACTTACAATTTTCACCTTAAACAATCTTCTTGCAAGCTCTATTCACAGTCTAGTAGTTGAACAAACCTTAGAGAGCCTTGAAATTAAAAAAGCGCAGAGATGAACAAGTTACTTACGCCTTTCCCCACGTGCCAGACTGGATAATGGAAATATTAAGCAGTACTGCTGTGCACCAGTAGGTGATGCAATGGTTCGCATCAACATCTGCACCGGATGGGACGTGCCTGTGGCCTATATAGAGCCAACCCCAGCACACAACAATCAGTCTTTGGCGTAACGAACCTTGAGGGGGCCTCCCTGCAAGGCAAGGCACTGATTGAGCCCCCTTGGGGCTAAATCAGGAGCTCTGTAGCCAGAGTGCTGTGCTGAGGGGGCCTCTGGTGCTTTGCCTACCTCTCCCCCCCCCCCACGCTGCGGGGGTCAGTGTTACGCCCCTGTCTTTCATAACACATTACACGCTTACAGATGCAGAGCCACGTCCGTCAGAATTAGTTGTGACCAGTGTGCTTCCAGAGGAAGGAGTGCAGCTCAGAGAGCGTGGAGGAAAGGAGAGTAGGTAAGAATCTATGTTTGGATAGAGTCTCTACCAGGAAAGGAATTACTGACGGTAAGTAACGTGTTCTACTAGAAGAAACTTCTAACCACAGTTTCCTTATCTTAGAATAGATAGGACAGTAATAACCTCCCAGGAGGAAGAACTGCAAACTGACAAACCAGAAAGACCTGAAGGACTGAGTTGGCAAAATGCCCCACTCAACGAACCTGACTAACTAGAAAATAGTGCTTTGTAAACGTATGGAGCGATGCCCACTTAGCTGCCTAACAAATGTCAAAGACAGGCACCCCACATGCTCACATAGTAGCTGCAGCATTGGCTCTGGTGGAGTAACCCCACAAGCCTTCTGGAGGCTGCTTCATCGCCACCAGTACGTAGGAGAATTTAAGAGATACTGGACTTCTGCACAGCCTTTCTCTGCTTTGCTCGGTGAATCCAATGAAAAGCTGATCATCCAGTTGCAGTTCCTTGATTCCATTGTTCTAAAAACTAAGGGCCCTATTTGGATCCAAACAATGGGCCTCTCCTCCTCTAAGTGGGGAGAGGGGGAGCAAAGAACCCCGGAAGGGTGATCGTCTGACCACAGTGAAATGGTGTCACCACCTTAAGTAGAAAGGAGACACACATTCGGATAACCAGTTTGTTCTGGTAGAAGGTAGTATACGGTGGGTGAACCGTGAGGGTCTGAAGCTCGCTCCCTCTTAGACAGATAAAAATGGCCACCAAAAAGGGTCATAAGCCTAGGAGAACAATTATGCATAGGTTCTAAGGGAGAACACATCAGATAGGTCGAAGCCAAATTCAAGTCCCATTGGAGCATAAAGGACGGAGAGGGTGAAATCACATGCTGGAAACATTTCATGAAAAGAGCCACAACAGGCGACAAATAGGGAAGACTCAACAGGTAACTGCAGAAACGCCAATATACCTGACAAATATCATTCAAGAGTGTCCAGAGCAAGACCTTGCAAGGCCAACAAAAACACAGAGAGACCTCAGACAGTGTGGCATGAAGTAGGTCAACATGCTTGTTTTAACACCAAGCCACAAACCTGTCCCAACAACAGGCATATACAGATTTCGTCATGGGATGCCTGGCTGCCAGAATAACATCAACTTTTGGAAGAAGATCGAAAGTGCTTAGCTGTTGCTACTCAATCTCCAAGCATGAAGATGTAGTGTGTGCAGGTTGGGATGCAGGACCCTGCCATGCTGCTGCAACAGGAGATCCGCTCGAACGGGCAGTCTGATCAGAGGACAGATGCTCATGCCCAGTAATTTGGTATACCATACTCTCCGTACCCAATCTGGAGCTCCTACGATGCCTTGGGCCTGATCGGTCTTTATCTTTTTAAGGCACTCAGAGCAGGAGTCGTATCAGCGAAAAGGCATACAGGAGTCCTGAATTCCAGTACAAGCTGAACACGTCTCCAAGCGAGAGCTACTATGGAAGCTCCAACGTGCAAAAGTGTTGGAATTGGGTATTCACTGCAGTGGTGACTAGATCGAGACAAGGCTCTCCTCGTTTGCAGAAGAGACCTTGCACCACCTCTGGATGTAGATACAAACATGGTCTGCATGGTGGCAATGGCTGAGCTAGTCTTCAATGTTGTTTAGATATCCCACTAGGTGTTATATGACCAGGACAATGTCCTGGGATTTCAGTCATGTACAGAGGCATGGGCCTATTGGCACAGGGGCCACAAGCCCACCTCACCCTGCTTGTTACAGTACCACATGGCAGTGGTGTTGTCCGAGAACATCTGCACCAGCCTCCCTTTGATGGGTGGCAGGAAGGGTTCAGCGCCAAATGGATGGCACGCAGGTCAAACACGTTGATGTGGAGCGTGATCTCGGCCGGAGACCGGGAGTCCTTGGAGCTCGACCTCTCCAAGTTGCCCACTCCAACCCACAAACGAGGCATCAGTCACAATCGGTCACCACTGTCAGCTCTGAGAAGGGAAGGACGAGAGGTCTGCTGCTGACCAGATTGCTATTCAGTAGCCACCACTGCAGATCTCTTGTAGTCTCCTCTAAAATCTGGACATGATAGGAGAAATTCCCCTGGTGCTGTAACCCACTGAGACTTCAAATCCCACTACTAAGCCTGCATGTGCCACCTGGCATGACTCATGAGAAGGAAGCAGGAGGCCATTAGACTCAGCAGCATCTGAGTATCTCTCCCCGGAATCCAGGACCGAGGCTATAACACATGGACAATAGTCCGAATGTCCTGCACTCTCCCCGCCGGAAGATAGGCGCAAAACTGCACTGTGCCCAGAATAGCGCAGATGAAAGGAAGTGTTTGAGAAAGAGTCTGGTGTGACTTTGGCATGATGATAGTGAACCCCCAATGAATGAAGAAGGTTCGCCGTAGTCTGGAGGTGGGTGATAACTACCTGGGGTGAGCCCGCCTTCAATAGTCAGTCGTTGTGGTAGGAAACGACTGGGACTCCTGACCTTCGAAGATGAGCAGCAACCACTGGCATCACTTTCGTGAACACCTGATAGACACTTGTAAGGTCAAAGTAGAGCACAGCGAACTGCAAACTCTCTTGGCCCACTATGAACTGCAGGTACCTTCACCTCTGTGGGCCTGCAAGACGAGTCTTGCTGGTTAAATTCTACCTTCCAGTCTCCAGGATCCAGGGCAGACTGGACTGGGGCAAATGTGAGCATCTTGAACCTGTCTTTTTTTTGGAAAGGCATTGAGAGTGTGCACAGATCTATAATAGGCTGGAGGCCTTTTTCAGCACCAGAAAGTAGCGGACGTAGCAGTCATTACCTACTTCTGCTGTCAGAACCCTCTCTATGGCTCTCTTGGCCAAAGCAGCCTGCATTTCCTGATGTAACAAGGATAAGAGGTTCTCCCACATACATTGCACAGATGGTGGCATGGAAGGTGGTGTTTCGAGGAATGGAAGGGCATAACCCTGCCGAACGATCTGTAGCATCCACTTGTCTGAAGTGATAGCCTGTCATTTGGGTAAAAAGTGCTGGATTCTGCTGCCTACCTGATGGTGATGCTCTGAGGATGCTGCACTAAAGAATTTTGGGACCAACATAATACAAAGACTTGGCCACCTGCATGAGATGACAACATTAATAGAGGGGTGCTTGCTAACCCTACATCAAATATATCTTGCGGATATAATCTTTTAGTGGCACAGGCAACATGTGACTAACCTCACTGGAGTGACTCGGGTGCTCTTCAGCTACTTCAATCGTAATATTGCCAGGTACTGCCAACACTGGACATTAAAGCAGCTTTGGGGCAATAAACCTGCCAAAACAGCAGACTCTAACTACTGAAACTACTACTATCTACCCCTAAGCAATATGGCAGAAAAGGAGTTTGAAACTAGTCAAAAAAGAGTTAAAGCAGATCCACCAAATCCGGACTCACCAGTCAAAACTAAAAAGGACATTAACTCCACAATGAAGATGTCGGGTGTCGGATGTTTATGATCTCACCAAATCCACAAAAGACAACACGGATGCAATGCAGGATGAGATATGTGCTATCCGTTCAAAGATCAAACAAATCACTACAAGGATTGCAGAGATGAATAGTAGAATCATCAATCTAGAAGATTCCGAGACCAAATCACGCAAAAATATTTCGCCCCTCATAGCACAACCCAAACTCTAGTCAGAGAACTTGCAGCACTAGAAGGCTGAAACAGTAGTGGGAACCTTGACATCTTCAGCATCCCCGAAGGGGAGAAAAACACTGCAGGAACTTATATCCTATTCCTGTAGAAAGGGTACACAGACATCATTTTTTAAAAACACCTTGAATTTGAAAGAGCACACTGAATACCTACACGGAAATACCCTAACCAGATTTACTCACGCCCAATTGTATGTAAACCACTCCGCAACAAGCATGTGCAAAAAAAATCATTGTCTTCATGAGGAAACAACCACATAGAAACCCAGATCGTGTCACTTGAAGTCAAAAAATTATGCAGTTTTTTTCTTACAATTGCTTATTGAGAAAAGTAATACACCTTGATATAGTGTTTGTTGGTTGTCTAAAACATGTGCTACCCAGAGAAAACGACTGAGCTGTAGTTTATATTAATTTTCAATTGTTTACCAACCATGCAGCAATTCAAAATGGTAAAATTTAATGAATGAAAAATTTATTTTTTAAATATGCACACAATACTCAATTTGGGAATAGTGGTTATTTGTACAACTCTGAATTTAGGGTTACCCATACTATCATGTGATTCCTGCAGGAAAGGTCCCAAAACGCAACATGGATCATATTTTTGTCATGAAAAGTTGCCCTTTATGTCGATGTGAGTTGCTACGGAATAAGGAGCGTGGATTAAACACCACCCAGGGAATCATACCAAAACCAGACTTATCTGAAAACTAGACACTGAGGGGAGTCTAGGGTGGTGTGAAGTGCATGTAACCTACTACGTTTTCTTACCCACATTGCCCTACAAACTTCAAACTTTGCCTAAAATCACAAATTTTCCTCACTTTTTTTGAGGGAAAGTTTAGGAATCCTGGGTTTCCACACTTCTCCCAGTAAAAGTTATACCTAACTTGTATGACTGGGCCTAGTGCCCATGACAGGAATGACCCCAAAATGCAACATAAAGACATCAATTGGTGTTCCCTCCAATCTTCACCCTGGTGGCTAGTGGGTAAGCCTCCAAATCCTCTCCGAGACTGATGTGCCCTGTTATTCCCCTCGTCTTTTTTGCTCTTGGCCTCCTGTTTTTGACCGTGTACTGCTTTGTACTCTGGGCACTTTACCACTGCTGATCAGTACTAAAGGGCAAGTACTCCCCATGTAAATTGTGATTTTGATAGGTTATCCATTATTGGCATACCTGATTTACTAGTAAGTCCCTAGTAAAGCGCACTGTGAGTGACCAGGGCCTGTAATTAAAATGCTACTAGCGGGCCTGCAGCACAAGCCGCTTACCTTCTGTAACAATATGGTATAAAGAGGCGCTGAACACTAGCGTCATTCCCATACCGTTACTCCTGAGGCGGAAGCCGGGAGCGCTGCCACTTTACTTGTATTTGCTGCACTGTTTTTAATCATCACTTGAGTGTCACGTATTCTGTTTTTAAAACTTAAGACTTTCGCGCTGCGGAGCATAGCGCAGACGCGAGACACTTGCCTGAATACAGCTGACGACATCAGCTACGGAGGCCACGACCCCTCGAGGCCACGCCCCCTCCTATGGTATAAAGAGGCGCTGAACACTAGCGTCATTCGCATACCGTTACTCCTGAGACGGAAGCTGGGAGCGCTGCCACTTTACTTGTATTTGCTGCACTGTTTTTAATCATCACTTGAGTGTCACGTATTCTGTTTTTAAAACTTAAGACTTTCGCGCTGCGGAGCATAGCGCAGACGCGAGACACTTGCCTGAATACAGCTGACGACATCAGCTACGGAGGCCACGCCCCCTCGAGGCCACGCCCCCCTCCCACCTCCTCCCTCCTATAAAGTATGTGCATTTGGAGGAAGCGCAGCGGACGAGCGCAGCGGGAGCGCCTAAGGCAAGCCCGTCTGCGCCCGTCATCGCCAGACCATCGCCTCTCGCCAGTCCCCCTGCACAAGTCGTTCATCACCGAATACAGTACGACAGGGAGCCTCTTCTCGCACTCAACCCTAACGCAAGATGCAACAAGCTCGGCCAAACAGGTCTGTATTGCAGGTTCTGCAGTTTCTCGACACCCACACCTGGTCTAGCTAGACATAGAACTACTGCGCCTAAGTACTCCTCCCTCACAGTCCTCCAACTTAATGTCAGATCCCTTGTGAAACACCACGCTGAAGTGTTCACCCTTATAACAGATGAAAGCCCAGATATTCTGTTTCTATGCGAAACCTGGCTCCATGATGAACAAACTAGCATCCAGAACCTCTCGCTGCCAGAGGGCTTCTCTATGAAAACCATCAATAGAGACTCTAGGGGGGGTGGGATAGCTGTCGTTTACCGAACGACATACAACTGCTCCTTTACAAAGGAAACTATCTGGGGTTGCGAAAGCGCACGGTTTAAGATCTCCACCAGTCCGCAGTTTACCCTCTCTGGACTCTATATCTACCGTCCCCCCGGTCCTACCCCTAGGTTAATCGAAGAACTCCTAGATGTAGCTCACACTCTAGTGGTATCTTCTCCCAACTTCACCATCCTGGGAGATCTCAATCTCCACTTCGATTCCATGTCTGATCCAACCACCAAGAACCTACAGGCGGACCTCACTGCCCTTCAGCTAAACCCACTAATCCACACCCCCACCCATTCTACCGGGCACCTATTAGACCCTGTCTTTTCCAACCTCTCAGCGGCCACGGCTGACCTCCCCAAACCCATGGTCTGGACCAACCATTTCCTTATTAGATTCTCCTTGATGGTCAGAGACCCGCTCACGAAAAACACCACCAGTTCCTGCTACAAGAGGCCTTGGCACAGACTCTCATCTAATGACCTTACTAATAATCTAGGCGACTTTCACTTTAACTCTGAAAACAGAGACATAAACACAGCCTATGATGCTTTCCATGAGTGGATCACCACAGGACTTAATTCCCTAATCCCAGCGAAGTGGACCAAAACCCGCAGCACCCCTTCTAACCCATGGTACAATGAGAACCTAAAAACCATGCGGAAAGACTGCAAAAGAGCTGAACGTTGTTGGAGAAAAGAGTATAAGGATACGGATAAAGCCCTCTACCTGTCAAAGCTAAAGTCGTACCACAAGGCGGTACGCACCACCCGTGCATCCTTTTATGCTAAAGAAATCAGCTTAAGTACAAACCCCTCCAAAACCATCTTTAAGCTAGTACAAAAACTTCAAAACAGCTCTAACCCAGCCCCATGCATTACCTCCTCACAACAATGTGACGACCTCGCTACTTTCTTCATAGAAAAAGTGAGGAAAATCTACAACGCTTTTCCACAGGATCCCCTGGAACTCCCCAACCATCGTAAACTCTCGCCCGACAATCCCAGTTTGCCATTTATACCTAGCATAACCCATGACGATCTAGCCAAGCTATGCACACAGGTTAAGTCCGGTTCTCCTACTGATCCTATGAGACCAGCCAAATTCCTAGAATCCCTGGAGTTCTTCCTCCCCCCCCTGGCCTCCCTACTCAACCTCTCCTTCTCCTCGGCGGTGGTTCCCACTTGCTGGAAGCAGGCATGGGTCTCCCCGATTATCAAAAAGCCCACGCTAGACCCCTCTAAACCAGAAAATTTTAGACCAATCTCGCTGCTTCCATGGGCTTCGAAATTGGCAGAAGCCCATGTGAACAAAGTACTGTCCAATTACATGGCGCAAAATCAATTCCTGGACCCCTCACAGAACGGCTTTAGGCCAGGATTCAGTACTGAGTCCGCCCTGCTGACTACTATTGAACACCTCCGGAACATTCTGGACGCCGATCAAAGTCCTGCGCTGATTTTACTTGACCTCAGCGCGGCCTTTGATACGGTCTCCCACACTCTTTTGCTAAAACGTCTCAAGGCTATAGGGGTCAGTGATCTGGCCCTTGACTGGTTTCGGTCTTTCCTGAAGGATAGATCCTTCCGGGTCTCAGCCCCCCCATTTATCTCTCAGCCTCACTCCATAGAGCAAGGAGTCCCCCAGGGATCGGCGCTTAGCCCTTCCCTTTTTAATCTATATGTCCAGCCTCTCGCTGGAGTGGCAAAAGAATGGGACCTCACGCTGGTGTCGTACGCCGACGACACGCAGCTGGTCATCTCTCTAACTGAAGGCCCCTCAATCTCAGCTGCGAAATTTAAGAATGGCTTAGCGGCAGTAGCGCAGTGGATGACACATAACTGCCTACAGCTGAACGCTGGAAAAACAGAGGTGCTGCTCCTGGGTAAAAATCCCTGTTACTGGAGTGAACACTGGTGGCCGTCCCTACTTGGCCCCATCCCTTCCCCCAAAAAGGTGGTGAAAAATCTAGGTGTGTGGCTGGACTCCTCCCTCAATTTCCAGACCCACACCAAGAAAGTGGCTGCTACTTGTGTGGGCCTGCTGAGGAGCCTTCATCCAATACTTGGTTTTTTCGACCCCAGCACGCGCCAACTGATAGTTCAATCTATCATTTTGGCTTGACTGGATTATGCCAATGTCCTATTCTTAGGCATCAACAAAGCAGAGATGGCTCGACTGCAACGGATACAAAATTCTGCAGCCAGGGCTGTGGTAGGCCTCCCTCGCAGATGCTCTGCCAGAAACACCACCCAGAAGCTACACTGGCTGCGTATTGAAGCCCGGGTTCAATTCAAGGCTCTCGCCACTGCTTTTAAAATTCTTAGATCTGACTGTCCTGGACTCCTACTCCCACTCCTGGTACCTTACACCCCCCAGCGTGCCCTACGCTACTTAGGACAACACTTGGTGGTTGTCCCTCGTACAAGGCTCAGCAGAATGGGTGGCCGTTCCTTCAAAGTTTTGGGGGCGAAGCTTTGGAATTCCTTGCCACCCTACATTCGCTCCATGACCAACTTGTTGGCCTTTCGTAAAGCAATTAAAACTTTTCTGTTTTCCTTGACATAATCTTCCTGCAGCTCCTCTCCCTCCCTTCCCTCCCTTCAGGTATCTGTTATGGTTCAGCGCCGGGACACCTCGTTGCTGGGGCAGCTGTTTTGCGCTTAATAAAATATTAACATAACATAACACAACATATATCTGTAAAAAACACTAGTTAGTGTTAGATTTCTTACCTTAGAATATCCCCGGGCATCAGACTGGATCCGGAAAGTTTTGCGTAGCAGAACCCCTGCGCGTCAGTAGGCGTTGTCTGCGGCTCCGTGTCAGTCGTCAGCGTCGTGATCGCCGGGATGACGTCGTCGGAGTACTTAGACACTGCCCTCGCGCGCTGATGTCAGTTCTTGTACATAGCTTTCCGCGCCAGGAACTCAGAGGGATGCCAGAGACCGACACTGGTGCCATGAAACTAGGGCCCTGAAAGGGAGAACCTTAACCCTAGATATCGGTTTGCAGAACAGGGAGGATGGGTGGGGTGGTAAAGAATCTAATACTAACTGCTGTTTCTTACAGATATATCGTTACCGAAGGTAAGTAACTTGTGCATCTGAAAGAAACAGGTTAGTGTTAGATTCCTTACCTTAGAATAGATACCCCAGCAATACCAACCCCGGTGGTGGGTCTGCGAACCAAGATCACACCAGAAAGTCCTGGAGAAAGGAACGGCCGAAAAAGCCATCTCTTCGGACTTGGCTGTCCAGGCAGTAGTGTCTAGCAAACGTGTGCAGCGAGTCCCACGTAGCTGCCTGGCAGATGTCCTGCAAGGGGACTCCCTGGCCCAGGGCAGTAGTAGCCGTCGTGGCCCGAGTGGAATGGGCGCGCAGCCCAACAGGAGACTCCTTTTTCGCCAAGGAGTAACAGACCTTGATGCACAACAAAATCCACCGAGAGATGGTTCGCTTGTGCACTGCCTGTCCCTTCTTAGCGCCCACGTACCCAACAAAGAGCTGGTCGTCCACCCGGAACTGGCGTGTTCGGTCTAGATAAAACGAGAGCGCACGTTTTGGGTCCAGACGGTGGAGCCTCTCTTCCTCCTTCAAGGGATGCGGAGGTGGAAAGAAGATGGGCAAGGTGGAAAGAAGATGGGCAAGGTGATGCACTGCCCGATATGAAAGGCTGTAACCACCTTGGGCAGGAAAGAAGGACGAGTTCTCAAGACAACTTTGTCCAGATGGACAGAGAGGAAAGGAGGCTTAGAAGATAGAGCCTGGAGCTCACTCACTCCCCTGGCAGAGGTGATGGCAACCAGGAATGCCGTCTTAAGAGTCAGAAGGCGAAGAGGGCAATTGTGAAGTGGCTTGAAAGGGGCGCACATCAAATAGGTTAGAACAAGGTTCAAGTCCCACTGAGGCCTCACGAAAGGAACAGGAGGAAACATGTGCGTGATGCCTTTAAGAAATTTATTTACAACTGGGGACTTGAAAAGAGAAGGCTGATCAGGAAGCCTCAAGAAGGCGGAAATGGCAGAGAGTTAGCCTATGACAGTGCCTAGAGCAGAGCCCTGCTGGGCAACAGAAAGAAGAGTAGAACCTCTGAAAGGGGGGCAGAGAGAGGATCCACAGCCTTTGCTGTGCACCATGCAACAAATTTGTTCCACCTGCAGGCATATACCGATTTCGTGGAGGGACGCCTGGCTGCCAGAATCACATCACAGACTTCAGGAGGCAAGTCAAATGGCCTCAACTGTCGCCGCTCAATCTTCACGCATGTAGGTGGAGACTGGACAGGTTCGGGTGGAGGACCGTCCCCTGCTGCTGCGACAGAAGGTCCTCCTGAAGAGGCAGACGAATTAAGTGATCGACTGACTTGCTGAGTAGCTCGGGATACCAGTATCTTCGTGCCCAGTCCGGAGCCACAAGGATGACTAGGGCCCGGTCGCGCTTGATCTTCTTCAGCACTCTGGGCAGAAGTGGTATAGGCGGAAAGGCGTACAACATACCGCAGCTCCACTCGCGACGAAAACCATCTCCAAGCGAGTGCCGCCTTGAAAATTCCAACGCGCAGAACTGATGACATTGCGCGTTCTCTTTGGTCGCGAATAGATCGAACCAAGACTCTCCCCACTGCTGAAAGAGGCCTTGCATCACGTCCGAGTGCAGACACCATTCGTGATTCATCATGCACCGGCGGCTGAGTTCGCCCGCCCTGGCGTTCAAGGAACCTGTCAGGTGTTGAACCATGTTACAAAGATGAATGGTAGGAACTCCAGACGTAATCATGAGGTAAGTTACATGTAGAGGTTTATTCAAACTGAGATGGAAGATGGTATATTCAAGTCTAATTCAAGGCCCCACCAGGAGCAGGTTCTTAGCTGCTCAGCCCTCAGTCTCCAACTGTCTATTCTCACACAACCAGGCACACCAACATTCTGCTCTCACATCACATTCTAACATTCCAATAGACATTCATACAGGTGGAGCAGAAAGACAAGGAGATCAAAGTGCAACAAACCACCAGGGTGACGCCCTGGTGTTCCAGCCACTGCCAGAGGCGCAGAACCTCATGAACACCTGCACTACACTGCCCCGGACAGAGGGAAGGAATGCTTTCAGAGCAAGCAGGATCGCCCGCAGCTCCAGAAGGTTGATGTGGAGCCAGGACTCCGCCGGAGACCAGAGGCCTCTGATCTCCGCCTCTCCCATGTGGCCCCCCCCAGCCCAGGAGGGACGCATCTGTCACTACTACGTGCTTAGGTTGGTGTAGGAAGAGGGATCTGCCGCTGACCCAATCGTGATCTGTGAGCCACCACTGCAACTGTCTTGCAGTGCCCTCCAAGATCCAGACGTGGTCGGACAGGTTGCCCTGATGCTGGGCCCACTGAAACTTCAGGTCCCACTGCAGAGCCCACATCCGCCACCTGGCGTGATGCACCAGAAGGATGCAAGAGGCCATCAGCCCCAGAAGCCGCAGTGTCAACCTGACCGAGACTCTGGATAAAGGCTGAAAGATCGGAATCAGAGCCTGAATATCCCGAACCCGCTGTTCGGGAGCATAAACCCGAAACTGGGCCGAGTCCAGAACCGCTCCGATGAAGAGGAGCTTCTGAGAGGGGCACAGGTGTGACTTCGGCACATTGATGGAGAACCCCAGCAGGTGCAGGAGGTCGGCCGTAGTCTGGAGGTGGCTGATGACTGTCTGAGGCGATCCCGCCTTCAACAACCAGTCGTCGAGATAGGGGAAGACTGAGTCCTCCGATCTGCGCAGATGAGCTGCGACCACCGCCATCACTTTCGTGAACACCCGAGGGGCGCTGTTGAGGCCGAAGGGGAGCACGGTAAACCGAAAATGCTCGTGGCCTACCGTGAACTGCAGGTAACGCCGGTGGGCCGGCAGGACAGGAATATGGAAGTCCGTGTCCTGCAAGCCCAACGCTACCATCCAGTCTCCAGGGTCCAGGGCAGCAAGAACCTGAGCTAAAGTCAGCATCTTGAACTTCTCCTTCCGGAGGAAGCCGTTGACGCTCCAGAAATCTGGGCATAGGCCTCCTTTGCCCTTCTTGGGTACCAGAAAGTAGTGGGAGTAGCAACCACGTCCTACTTCTGGTCCAGGAACGTGCTCAATGGCTCCCTTGGGTACTTTCTCCAGCAGAAGTTGAAAGTGATCCCCCCGACATGCGGTGGCACTGCGGTGGCATGGCTGGAGGGATCGCCTCGAAGGAGAGGTAATAGCCCCTTCGGACGATTTGCAGCACCCACCTGTCCGATGTGATGGTACGCTAGTGAAGGAGGTGATGGCGAACCCTGCCGCCCACTGGCGTCGAATGGGCCTGAAAGCTCGTACTAGGAAGGCTTTGAGGCAGATGCTGCAGCGGCAGATGTGGACTGACCTCGCCATTGTCCCCTGGCACCGCCATGGCAGTTACCGCGACCGCGTTGAGGTTGGCTTTGCAGCCCGTGGCTAACTGGACGTGTGGGGGTGCCCCTTCCTTGGCCACGAAAGGGGCGAAAAGCGGAAGTTTGCTGGCGTTGGCCTAGGCCCAAGGACTTGGCCGTAGCCCTGGAGTCCATGAAACGCTCCAGCGCACTGTCTGCTTTGACGCCAAAGAGGAGACGGCCATCAAAGGGCATTTACATGAGTGTGGCTTGGACATCCCCTGAAAAGTTGGCGGACCTCAGCCAGGCGTGGCGGCGAACCGCCACTGTTGTTGCAATCGCCCTACCCAGCGACTCCATGGTATCGAGTCCACACCGTATGGAGTAGCGTGCTACGTCCCGCCCTTCCGCTAGGGCTTGGGGGAGCTTTGCCCGGGCCTCCTCCGGGCACTGCGGCAGCACTTCCGCAACCGTATCCCACAGAGAGTGGGTGTAACGGCATAAAAGGCAGTGGTGTTGACAGACCGCAGCCCCAAACTCAGGGAGGAGAACAGTTTCTTGCCAAACTGATCGTATTTTTTGAATTCCCGATACTTGGGAGAGGCAGGGAATGCGGTCTGGGATGTAGAGGCCTGGATCACCAGGATCTCGGGGGTGGGGTGAATGGACAGAAAACTGGGGTCGCCCGGAGCCGGGCGGTGGCGTCAGGCCACGTTCCGATCTACAGGAAGGCCTGTAGAGGGCTTGGACCAGGTGCCCACCAGAACGTCAGTGAGGGCTTCGTTAAACAGCAGAAGAGGCTCAGAGGAGCTTGCCTGCGGTTTGAGCACCTCAATGAGGAGGCTAGTCCTCACTGCAGCGACAGGGAGCTCAAGAGCCAAGGCCTTGGCCGCCCTAGTCAACACCACTCTGTAAGCACCCCCTCTTCCGTAGCCACGGTAGGAGGGGACACAAATCCAGTGTCAGATAAAGTGTCCAGACCACTGGCATCCCCCAGCTCATCTGCCCAGTCCTGGCTCAACTGGCACTGCAGTGCCAGAGGGTCCTCAGACCCCTTCCCAGTCCCCCTCGTCATCCATCTCCTGATAATCAGGGAAAAATGATGGAGCCGGGTCATAGGTGAATTGCTCACCTATCGGCGTTAAAGAAGGCACCGAGAGGCGCCGGTCCGACTCCGGACCCGGCCCGGGGAGAGGACCGGGGACGACATTGTCCGGGGACGGCGTCGTGGGCGACACCAAGGGTGACGGCGCCAGCAGAGGGGTCGTAAGGTCGACTGGCGACGCCACGGATCCAGGACTGGATCCTGCGGAGCCCTGCGGCGTGGGGACCGTGGGCGCCGGGGCCGGAGCCGCCAGCCCGCTAGGGCTCCCAGACAGACCAGCGGGGACCGAAGGCGCCTCAACAGGTCCCGACAGAGGGAAGAGAGTTCTCATGACCACAAGGAAGTCACAAATCTCCTCCAGCGTTGCAAGCAACCCAGGGTAGCGGGTGTGGAGCTGGACGTGGCGCTTGCAGCTCCGGCGGGTCCGCGTTGGTGGTGTCACCCGAACCCCCGGCCGCACGCGCAAGCGTCTGGGGGAGTCGGAAGAGCAATGTCGCCTCTTCGAATTCTTTTTCGAGTGCCTCGACTTACCTGAGGACTTGGAGCCCAACAAATGGTGTTGGCTCGTCGTGCGGCGACGACTACGGCCCCGCGACCGGTCCCTCGACCTCCTCCTTGACCGGGACCTCAAGCGGCGCGGGGCCGACTGCCGGAGCTCGAGCCGCTTACGTGACCACTCCCGCCTAGCCTTCGAGGTCAAGGCCCGGCAGTCGGGGCACGACTTGTCATCGTGGTCGGCCCGAGACAGTAAAGGAACTGATGGTGGGGGTCGATCACCGACATCAAATGGTGACGGTCCTTACAAGGTTTAAACCCAGGCATCCCTGTCAGCACCGTGAGTCGAAGGTCGACTCGAGAATCTGTCAAAATGATCAAAAAAGTTAATCAGAAAGTGACTAGGAGTACTGCTCTTCCCGGATCTGCGCTTGCTGGCGCGGAAAAAAGAAGAACTGACGTCAGCGCGCGAGGGTGGCGTCTAAGTACTCTGACGACGTCATCCCGTCGATCACGACGCCGACGACGGACGCGGAGCCGCAGACGACGCCTGTTGGCGCGCAGGGGTACTGCTACGCAAAACTTTCTGGATCCAGTCTGACGCCTGGGGATACTCTAAGGTAAGGAATCTAACACTAACCTGTTTCTTTCAGATGCACTGATTGTGCCACCCACATGAGTAGCCCTGCAAACGACCCAGGCCTGCAATTGCAGTGTCTGTGAGTGTAGTTTTAAACTGCCATGTCGACCTAGCATATGCACCCACTTGCCAGGCCCAAACCTTCCCTTTTATTACATGTAAGGCACCCCTAAAGTAGGCCCAAGGTAACCCCATAGGCAGGCTGGAGTGTATTTAAAAGGTAGTACATGTGCTGGTGTGTTTGGCATGTCCTGATAGTGAAATACTGCCAATTTAGTTTTTCACTATTGCAAGAATTCTCTCTCCCATAGGTTATCATTAGAGCTGCCATGTAACATCCTACAAGTGTAACTTTCAATTGGAAAGATAAAGAAATTTGGAGTTTGGGGTCCCTGAACTCACAATTAATAAATACAAATTTTAGTGAAGGTGGATTTTAAATTGCATGTTTGAAAAATTCCACTTTTAGAAAGTGGGCATCTTCTTGCTTTACCATTCTGTATCTCAGCCTGCATATGGAATTCACATCTGGCTTAGACTGACAGTGGGATGTGTGTGCATTCACTCTAGACAGACTCACAAAGGGAGCTGAGATGTGTCCGCCATATCCAGATGCCCAATCACCAGGTGGATGGCTCTTACTGAGCTAGAAAGGGTGGTCACTGACACCTGAATAGGACTGTGCCTGTTCTCACACAAAGCAATCTCCACCCCCTGTAGAGTGTCTGGAGGCAGGTCAGGGCAGGACAGGGTCCTGTGCACTATATAGACTATCCTTTGAAGTTTGCCTACTTCAAAGGCAGAAACTGGTATAAGTACTGGAGCTCTGCCCCCACATTTTTAAACCCTTCTGGACTAAGAGGAGATTCTGCCAAGAAAAAGAGCTGGAGAAGCTGTAGGAGGGGAACTGCCATTCTGCCTGTTGCTGTGTTGTGCTGGTCTACTGCTTGCTGCTTCTGTCTTGGACAGTAAAAGGACTGGTCTTTGCTATTGTAGCCTGCTTTCATTTTTGTTAGGCACTGGGACATTAAGTGTTTTGCCCAACAGGATGTTGAGCGTCCCTGCCGAAACTCGAACCCGGTTCCCCATCTTTAGCAGTAAAGCTACATCCTCTCCAAGCTACTTCCAGCTACTACATTTGTTCTTACATCCCATAAAGAAATCAGCAACCATTAGAGCTCCGACAAGATGGGGGAAGCTATTCATGATGTCTGCTGGGCCCATTTCTAACATCTAATGGACAGACACAGACATGAAATGGACATACATAGAGAGATGGCCACGACAGCTGAGGAAAATCATCCGTGTAACAGTGTGGCAGAAGCTCTGGAAAGACATCCCCTCAGAAGCGTGTTGAAAGAGCTGTTTTCATGTTTTTATTTCATTTTACAAAGCCAGACAGGCAAACAAATTATCACCTATTTGTATTTATATGTAAAAATCAGTAACAACAGAAAACTGGTAGCCTTAAATTATGATTCAACAATAGGTTTACAGGTGATCCAATATAGCTTTGCTTAAACATATGTTCCAGTAATAAGGGAGGTTCTCTTTACCCGGTTACGATTACTTTGCTCTTTATTCTTGTGTTTTTCCTGTCCAATGAGCAGTTTGGCCTCATTCTGTTTTGCTTGGATGAGTTGTAGTCTTCCATTACTGACAACAGGACTTTGCATTGCATTCCACGAATAACTCTTTTCCTTCTCTCGCTCTTTGTCTTTCTCTTCTCCCATTCCCCCCAATCTCTTTATCTAAACAGTTGTTCTTTCCCCCTGCCCTCAGCACCATTTGCCCCCTCCAATGCCCCATACACCGCTGCACAGGTTGGTGACGATCTTTAAATTCTCTTCATTAAACCACAAGAACAACATTTGAAAATGGCTGTCATGCATGGCAAAACAAAAACAGGCAAAGCTAATATGTCCGGACCTGGGTGTGATAAATGATACCTATTGGTTTTGTGAATACTTGTTATTATTCAGAATGTTTTTAAGAAGCAAGACATGGAATAACAAAAACCTGAAATTAAAATGGCAGACATTGATGCTCAAACTGTTTGAAAAGTAAAACATTTTCATTGCTTGCTCTCTAAGTATACCATTTCCTACCCATGAACATTACAAGAATGAAAGAAAGTTACCAGTAGATAGACTATACAGGTAGGAAACATTAGAAGGTAAGACAGACAAAGGACAGAGTGAATTCTATAGCCATAGACTTATTTTTAGTTCTGCATATTTTACCTTGCCCAAGCGAGAAGCTGACTGAGACTCAAAAATATTGTTTGTACCAACACACACACAAACATTCACACACAGGTGATTTTTTAGCATAAGCATTTCAGTAGAGTGCAAAAGATAGTTTAGTTGCAGGAAATCAACAAAACATAAAAAGTTGAGAAGGAAATGAAAGTTGAAAAAAGCAAAGTATAGGAATTAACCTTAAGTAAGAGGAAGAGGTTGTTGAGACAGCTTAGCAGAGATAAAAGGCACTGAAGAACAGATTCATCCATAGTCTCACACTGGAAGATAAGGCAAATAAAGAGCCAAATTAAATGTGGCACAGTAGTTGATACACTGCCAGGAAGTTTATAACAGCTATCAAACATGCTGAATTTCATTGCATAGAATAATCAATCATGCAGCAGTTATATTCTAACTGTAAGCCAACACATACTATATGTCAGGAACTGCAGGTGAGTATTTTGCGTTCACCTTTACAACAGCACCAAAACAGAATGGGAATACGTAAAGATTGGTTCAAAAACACATTATTAATACAAAAATTGAGTCAGTAAAATAAAATTGAGTCAATAAAATAAAATATCATTGTAAATTGTCCAGGGTTAGCCAACAACTGCCACCCTCTTTCTTTGCAGCTGTCTGCCACCTCCCAACATCCCACCAAGACTCAACATTTCTCAGTGTTGTCCTCAGAGTGCACTACTGCCAAAGATCAGAGGTGGCAATGGAGCATGGTGTAATTATATTCAAATGTCAAACAAATGAGAATTTGAGTGGAATAAAAAGGCAAATATATATGGATAACTGGAGGACCTTCTTCAATTGGAAGCAAAGGGTTTAAAGAGTGGGGTCATCAAAATAGTATAATACTAGTGTGTTTCTTATACTGCAGTCCACAAAACACTTCTGCAATTTCTAAGCACTGGAAATAAAGTATGGTGCTATTAGCTAAAATAGTGGCACTAGATGGACTGCCATAGTGGTTACAGATGGTTGAATCTACCTTTTGGGGATTCAAACTAAAACCTTTAAATCAATACCAATGCCAGCT
Source organism: Lissotriton vulgaris (assembly GCF_964263255.1). Lineage (NCBI taxonomy): Eukaryota > Metazoa > Chordata > Amphibia > Caudata > Salamandridae > Lissotriton > Lissotriton vulgaris. The sequence continues at coordinate 220,081,258 of NC_141694.1, read as the reverse complement.
GTGAGCACAAGCTCACTGTACAAGAAGGGAAAAAGGATCCTTCTCACCAAAGGGGAATTCTGCTCTAGTGAGAATCTTGGCCATCATCAGATTCGATGATGATGGCCCAGGACTTTCATTAGAGCAGAAATTGCAGCATGGCATGCGTTTGTCAGGGTCGCATCAGTGGGAAAGGCCGCATGAAGCCTACAGCCTCTCTATGAAGGATGGGTGTAGCTAGGTCCTAGAATAAGTGGACACCCTGTGGAAAGTCTCAGAAAGGTCAGGTGAAATCAAAGCCAATACAGAGTATTCTCCTGGGACGGACAGATTGGCCCAGAAGGTCCCTGGATGGTCCCCTCTCCACTTCATCCATTTCACAAGTTAAGCAGAACTTTGCTGGACAGCAGGGAGATGTTATGTGATGAACTTTCTAGCCGGTAGACAGACTTCAAAAGATCAAGACTCTCTAATTTCATGGCCGAAGATGACGCAGTTTCAAATGCCATCAGAAAGAGCACCATTTATGAGACCTCTACATATACAGGTCAGGAGCAAAGGCAGAGGAGAAGGATGAGGATGGAAACCTGGGAGATGTATCATATGGGCAAAGCACCACAATGACTGAAAGAATGGCTAAGAAATTCTAAGGAGCCCCTGTTTTACTGGATAAGTTGGTGCTGTAGGTACTTAGGGCCCAATTACAAGTGTGGCAGTATGAGGCCCACCTTAATCATGGAAGCGTGGCTGTCCAGCCACCGCCGCACCGGCGGTCCGACAGCCCCATTAGGACTTCGGCTTGGACCGCCATGTTACAGCTGCCGTTAGGTAACTGCCGTTCCCTGCATGTCGCGCTGCGGTCCTGAGGCCACATTATGCTCGACGGACTGCCTCGTTCCGCCAAGCATATTCAGAGTTTCCTATCTGCCATGGTTTTCATGGCAACAGTGGCGGAGAGGCAACAAAAGGGCCCTACAGGACCCCCTTGTGCCTCAGCACCATGTGGAAGCACCCAGGGGGCCATAACATGTACCCCCCGTGTGCATGCACACCAATTCCTGCACAGCATGGACGTTACAGTCCATGCTGTGCTGGAACCTTGTGTCGCAATCCTATTGAGGTACCTTTTTCACTTTTAAGTTTAAATCTGGTGGGCGGGCAGCAGTGGCGACTCGTGGCGGGGGGGGGGGGTTGGGTGAGGGGGGGGTTGGCCAAAAGTCATAAGTGGGCACTCAGGGTTGTGAACTCCATCCATAGGCAAGATCACAGCCAGGGTCATACCACCCAACATGCTGACCATGTGAATTTGGTCAATAGCTGGTAGAAGACTTGGTTTTGGTGGTACCACTCTACAAATACTGGAGATGGAGCAGACTGGAATACTAGAAAGTACATAGATGATGTAGTTATTCTAGCACAACATGCTCACGGGTCACACACCTACCACTCATCTCAGCTGAGACATTTTGGAGCATCTCCCACTAAAGGCCGACACAAAGCTGGGTGAACCTGCCAGAACAAAAGGTTGAGTTTGATGGATTATTCTTTTGAGGCTCAAGCTTTATTGAAAGCGAATGATGACCATTATTCCTGCATCAGACACAGAAATGTTTTCATTAAGCACTGTAAGTCTTATTGATTGTTGGAGCACGAACCTGTGCTAGAATCTGTTTACAATCCTGCAAAAGATCCAAATGGCTAAATTCTAGGTGGTCAGGTACTATGCTGTCAAGTTGAACGACTTGGGATCGTGGTCGAGAATCTCTCCATGATGTCTGAACAACGTCCTGGAATGCACCTTTCAAAGAAATGGCTGGACCTCCTGCCAACTGCAGCAGCTCGCTGTACCAGTTCTGGTGGGGCCACACAGGAGCAATGAGGATCAGAGTGCAATGTTCTAAGTTCACATTCTTCAGCCCCCTGGGGATCACAGGAAAAGGAGGAAAGGCGTAGGCAAATATATTGAAGCAACTGATCGAAAGAGCATTGCCCATCATCCCTGGATGCTAGAACCTGCTCGCGAAGCATGGGTATTTTCTGCACTTCGGAGTGGCAGATAGATAGATTGTGGCGCGACCCCACTGATTGAAAATGTAATCCACAGGTATCAACATGTTCTGTTCTAGTTCCCACTCATGACAATCAGTCATGTGCTATCTAAGTGTATCCGCCTGATTGCTCTGGCAGTCTAGCAGATGTTTCACTGCAATGTCTATCATGTGAGAATTGCCCAGTTCCTCAGCAGCTGGGCTTCATCTGAAAGGATCCTGGACCGCGTTCCTCCCCGCTTGACCATGTATAACATGGATGTTGTTTTGTCTGTTCTGACCTGTTGCCTTGTCTACATTGCAAATGCCCAGAGAGGTCAAACAATTCCCTTCCTACATCATTAGGAAGACTTTCTTGTAGAGTAAGCATCTGATATGACATGGCCTACGTTAACCGGTCTGCTTTTTTATTAGGAAGAACCTAGAATAGAAGCCTTGATTCTTTTGCAATTTGGGGACAATTTCAATGGCTTCCTTGGAAAGAAGTATGAGAATTTTCATTTGCAGCTTCTTCAAATAAAGATTATGTTCCATTCTTGGTGGACAATCTGGGGGTCTATGGATTAACTCTAATGTATGGCCTGACTACACAATTTGTAACACCCATTTGTCTGATGCTATATTCTTCCATGCAGGAGCAAAAAGGGAAATTCTCTCTCCCAACTTCAGAAGACGAGACGGAAAAGACGGGACCAGCTGGGAATCAGACTCTCCTAAGTTTATCATTGGTTCATACTTGTGATGAACCTCTCTTCCTTCCTGCAGACCTCCTGTAAGTTTCCCTTTGGTTTCGATTAAAGGAGTATCCTTGATCGTACACAGACTGTCTTTGGGGATCATAAGAGCGTCTTGACCTCGAGGCTGGTTAAACCCTGCTCTGAAATTTTGTGATCTCCTTGGGCCACGAAAAGCAGATATCATCAAACCTGCGATACTGCAACATCCCTAACGAACAAGTTACTGATCTTCGGTAACGCTTTTTCTGGTGGATACAGTATCTGCCTGTGGATTCCTCACCTTGTGAATATCCCCCTGCGTCAGCAATGTTCGTAAAATTATTTTGTAGCACGCCGGCGTGGACGACGTCATAGGCTACGGCATCGCGCGCGACTCCGACTGACGTCACTGACTCCTTATTAGGCCTACGTCGGCGTGTTGATATCAGTTCCGCCCTTTTTTCCATGCCTTCGAGGCACCCGGACGGACCAATGACAGTAGATATATACATATACAGTGTACACAGTATATATTAATCAAGGTAACACACATAGTGTGAAGACAATGCATGAAAAACACATTTAAACATTGCCATAAACTTAGATATGTTAGAGTGGACAACGGGGAGGCGGGTGAGCCAGTGAGGAATCCACAGGCAGATACTGTATCCACCAGAAAAAGCGTTACCGAAGGTAAGTAACTTGTTCTTCTGATGGATACATCTGCCAGTGGATTCCTCACCATGTGAATAGATTCCACAGCAGTCCCCACTCCCGGAGGAGGGTGTCCACTCTCCTATACCAGAAAATCCTGGAGGACTGAACTCGCAAAATGGCCGTCCCTTCTCACTTCGGTATCCAAGCAGTAATGCTTCGTGAAAGTGTGGAGGGAGGCCCAAGTTGCCGCTCTACAAATATCCTCTACAGGTACACCCCTAGACAAAGCAGATGTCTAGGGGTGTCTTGCTCTAGTAGAGTGAGCTCTTCTACATTCTGGAGGCTCCTTACCCACTAGGGAGTAGCAGATCTTGATGCATAGAGTAATCCATCTTGAAAGTGTGCGCTTGTGCACAGCTCTTCCTTTTCTGCAGCCAGCAAACCCAACAAAGAGCTGGTCATCCACTCGATAGTCTTTTGTCCTATCAAGATAAAAGCTCACCGCCCTCTTAGGGTCCAGGCGATGAAGTCTCTCCTCCTCCTTGGAAGGGTGAGGGGGAGGATAGAAGGTAGGGAAGGTAATAGACTGTCCTAGATGGAAGGGAGTTACCACCTTAGGTAGAAAAGCAGCCCTGGTCCAGGGAACCATTTGTTCAACATGAATGGTCAAGAATGGGGACTTTAAACTAAGAGCCTGAAGCTCACTTACCCTCCTTGCCGAGGTAATCGCGATCAGGAATACCGTCTTAAAAGATAAAAGTCTCAAGGGACAGCTATGTAAAGGTTCGAAAGGAGAACCCATCAGAAAAGTAAGCACCAAATTCAAGTCCCATTGAGGCACAATAAAGGGAGTAGGAGGAAATGTATTTGTTAGACCCTTTAGAAACCTCAAAACAACAGGAGATTTAAACAAGGACGGCTGATCCAGCAGACAGGGAAATGCCGACAAGGCCGAAAGATAACCTTTGACTGTAGCTACAGCAAACCCTTGCTGAGCTAGGAAAAGAGGAAACTGAAGTATATTAGACAAACAAGCCTTCAAAGGGTCAATGGACACCAAGTAACAAACTTAGACTATCTGTAAGAATAGATTGACTTAGTGGAGTCACGCCTAGCTGATAGAATGACATCCAACACATCATGTGGGAGAGAAAAGGAATTCAGGTTGCCCCGTTCAATCTCCAGGCATGAAGGTGCAAGGTCTGGAGGTGGGGGTATAGAACCTGCCCCTCCATCTGAGAGAGGAGATCTGCCCTGAGAGGGAGACGGAGTGGCGGGCACGAGGAGAGGTGGAGAAGATCTGTGTACCACACCCTTCTTGGCCAATCCAGGGCGACCAATATGACTTGGGCCCGGTCTTGACGTATCTTCTTCAGAACCCGAGGAATCAAGGGTATGGGAGGAAACGCGTAAAGGAGTCTTTTGTCCCAACTCAACTGAAACGCGTCCCCCAAAGCTCCCTGCATCGGATACTAGAGACTGCAGTATGACAGGCAGTGAGCATTCTCGCAAGTGGCGAACAGGTCCACCTGAGGAGTTCCCCGCATCCGAAAGACGTAACGAACTACCTCCGGATGGAGCCTCCACTTGTGGTTGGCTGAGAACTGCCGACAGACTGTCTGCACGTACGTTCAGAACTCCGGCCAGATGATTTGCCATCAGACAAATCTGATGGTCCTGAACACAGGACCAGAGACGCAGAGCCTCTCTGCAGAGACACTGCGACCCTGCTCCTCCCTGCTTGTTGACATACCACATCGCTGTGGTGTTGTCCGTCAGGACTTGAACCGACTGACCGTGAAGGGAAGGGAGAAAGGCCTTGAGCGCCAGACGTATCGCCCTCAATTCTAGAAGGTTGATATGAAGAAACCTTTCCTCCGGAGACCAAAGACCCTTGATCTCCAGATCCCCCAGATAAGCACCCCACCCTAGGTTGGATGCATCCGTTATCACTGTGGCCACCGATGGAGGCAGATGAAAGGGCTTTCCTTGAGACAGATTGCCTTCCACGCTCCACCAAGACAGTTCCGCAGCAGTTTCTCTGGAGATCCTGATTGACTCCCTGAGATCTCCGTTGTGCTGATACCACTGCCTGCGGAGACACCACTGGAGTGCCTTCATGTGCCAGCGTGCATGGTTGACCAACAAAATGCAGGAAGCCATCAGAACGAGCAGACGAAGGACCTTCAGGACTGGAACGGCCGCTCCATTGTAAAATAAAGGTATAATTTCCTGTATGTCGAGAATCCTTTGAGGTGGAGGGAATGCTCGACACACAGTTGTGTCCAGTACAGCACCTATGAACAGGTTTCCCTGGGAGGGCACCAGGTGAGACTTGGGCACAGTTATTGCAAAATCCAACCTGTACAACAACTGAGTTGTCTCTTGCAGATGATGGAGCACTTTCTCTGGAGATTGTGCTTTGATCAGCCAATCGTCCAGATAAGGGCATACTGGAATCCCTGACCTTCTGAGATGTGCTGCCACCACAGCCATCACCTTGGTGAAGTCTCAAGGCGCAGTAGTAAGTCCAAACGGAAGGACTGCAAAATGATAATGTTGCGATCCCGCCGTGAAACGGAGATACTTTCTGTGCGACTTCATGATGGGGATGTGGAAATACGCATCCTGCAAGTCGATCAACACCATCCAGTCTTCTTCCAGCAGCGCTTGAAGAACCCGAGCAAGGGTGAGCATCTTGAACTTCTCCTCTTTCAGGTAAAGGTTCAAGATCCTGAGATCTAGGATTGGACGAAGTCGGCCATCCTTCTTGGGAATCAGAAAATACTGGGAGTAGCATCCCTGACCCCTCTCCTGCTCCGGAACCACCTCTATCGCACCCTTTCTTGACAGTGTCAGGACTTTCTCCTGCAGAAGCAATAGGTGGTCCTCCGAGCAAAAACCTTGGCAAAGAGGGTAATTTGCGGGAAATTCCCGAAAGGGAAGAGCATACCCATTCTCTATGAGATTGAGAACCCAAAGATCTGATGTAACCGATTCCCAATCCCGCAGAAAATAGGTAAGCTGGCCCCCCACATGACCCGCATGATCCGGAATGGCGGATCTAGGGCTGCTTTGCTGTTGTAGGAGGGGGGTGGGTAGAAGAAGAGTAAGTGGAGGAGGAGGAGGCCTGACGTCCATGAGGACGAGCTCTTTGTCTGCCCCTGTATGACTTGTACAAAGGATTTTGCTGCTGCTGCTGTGCCTGCTTATAGGGACAAAAAGAAGATCTTCCGAATCCCCTGTATCTTTTGCTCACAGAGCCTCTAGTCTGCAAATCCAAAGACATGGCCGTTGCCCTGCTGTCTTTGAACCTTTCCAATGCAGCATCAGCTTTTTTACCGAAAAGGCCTGAGCCATCAAAGGGCAAATCCATTAAAGCAGCCTGAACATCTGTAGAGAACTCAGAAGTCTTCAGCCAGGCAGCTCTTCCAGTGGCAATCGAAGATCCCAGGACTCTAGCCACTGAATCCGCTATGTCCATACCGCTCTGTATGACCTGCCAAGCAGCAGCTGCATGTCAGACACCACTTCATTAAAAATGTTCCTGTCCTCCTCAGGAAGCTTAGGAGACAACTGTTTTACAGTATCCATCAAGGCATGGATATAACGATCCAGTAAACAAGTGGCATTTGTAGATTTTAGGGCCATGCTGCCTGATGAAAATACTTTTTTTGCAGATTGGTCCTGCTTTTTAAAATCCTTATCACCAGGTACCAGGGGAAAAGCACCTGCAGGCTTGTACTACTAAACTCTCTGGTAAGGGATGAGTAGACAAAAAGTCAGGGTCACCAGGAGCCACTCTATAACGCCTTGCAACGGCCTTAGAAACTGCAGGATCCGTAAGAGGTCTACTCCATACCTCCAGGATAGGATCGGTTAAGGAATCAGTAAATGGAAGTATAGGCTCAACCACAGATGATGGAGAATGGAGGACTTCAGTCAGAATGTTCGACTTATACTCAGCAGATGGCAATTTCAAATTAAGCAGATCTGCAGCCTTTTTAATTACCACATGGTAGGGAGCCACATCTTTAGAAGGAGCATCAGACACCGTGGCTAACTCCCAATCAGGAGACAGTTCTAGACCACTTGCGTCTCGCAGATCATCAAAATAATCTTCCTGTTCTTGAAGCTCACCTTCCTCAATTTCAGCTTCCCTGTAACTCTGCTCCTCCAAAAGGCGCTGTGCTTCACGCCGCGACCTCTCTATTCGAATTGACGTCGTCGGATCCGTTATCGACTCCGAAGGCGCCGGAGCCGGCATCGAACGTGGAGCTGGAGCCGGCGTTGAACATGGAGCTGGAGCCGGCGTTGAACTTCGAGTTAGATCTCGAGGTCGGTCCGGAGCCGGTGAAGCCGTAAACGGCATCGATGACTTCGGCGGCGCCGAAAGATGCCAAGGTAGAGCCGGAGCTGGCATAAACGGCACCGGAGCGTAAGCTTGGGGAACCCCCAAATTGTATGTCAAAGGACCCATGGGACCAGCCGGTGCTCCAGAGGGGTACATAGCTCTCGCATAAACACCATACATGGCGTTTAAAAAAAAGCGAAGGATCCTGTCCCAGACCCGGAAAAGGAGGATACAAAACCCACCGGCTGCTCCTGAGGAGGCTGCACCGGAATCGACTCCTCTTGTTCCTCGGGTTGGTGTCCCGGAGTCGTCGAGCCTCGAGGAACAGGAACCTCTTCCTCCTCATGTTCAGAAGACTGAGGCGGATCCGGAGATGGATTCGACACCGGAGCCGGTAAATGCTCCTGCGACTCCAAAGGCAAGGCCTCACCTTCAGGGTTCAGATCTGGAAAAGGAAGATACCATGTCCTTACGATGCCTTCTAGAAGACGACTTCGAATCTGACTTAGTTTTCTAATCCGATCCTTTTCCCGAATGGTGCCTTGAACTATGCTTCCTTCTCTTATGCTTTTTCTTTGATGATCTGGAAACATGTCCCGAAGTCGACTTCGAGGCCGACCTCGACCGGGACCTTGACTTTGACTTCGGGCGTCTCGATCTCAACCTCAAACTCTTCCTGGCTTCCCTACCCTTTAATTTAGCAACAAGGAGTTTCGCCTCACGTTCACGAAGAGCCTTCGGATTCATCTTCAAACAGGATCGACAACCCTGGACGTCGTGATCCGAACCCAGGCACCATAGGCAATTCTCATGCGGGTCTGTGATGGACAACATCTTTTCGTATGCACCACACTGTTTGAACCCAGTCTTCTTCAACGACATCACGACAGAAGAAAGTGACACCGAAAAGATACAAAAAACTCTCAATAGTAACAAAGTTACTACTAACACAACAGAAGATCCCTCGAAACCGTTAGTGACGACGACGCGGAAAAAAGGGAACTGATGTCATCACGCCGACGTAGGCCTAATAAGGAGTCAGTGACGTCAGTCGGAGTCGCGCGCGATGCTGTGCTCTTATGACGTTGTCCACGCCAGCGTGCTACAAAAGAATCTTCTGAACGTTGCTGATGCAGGGGGATATTCACAAGGTGAGGAATCCACTGGCAGATGTATCCATCAGAAACTTGTGCTCTAGTAGTGTTATTTTTAAGGGCTTGCATACCTTCATCAAGATGTTTATCAAAAAGAGCTAGCCCATCAAAAGGCATGTCTAAGATTTCACATTGGACATCAGTACAGAAGGTTCTGGATTTTAACCAGCATTGTCTTCTTAGTACAGCCCCACGTTCCAACTGGCAAACACCTGACTTTAAAATTAACCATCAGCGCGTCAATTTTGAAAGAAGAGGTTAGTTTTCCTTCATTTAGGATAGCTCTTGCCATTTCCCTCTTCTCCTCCAGGTAATATCCAATAATGGAGCTATGTCATGCCATATGTAATAATAATAATAATAATGTAGTTTATAAAGCGCCTGGTGACGCCATCCCGGCGTAATGACCTAGAATCGCCAGGGCATTGGCTGTCTTAATTGAGGTTGCTGCCATAGAGGAAATTCTCCGACCGTGATAGTCAATACGTTTGCTATCCTTGTCTGGAGGACTACATGATGATGGCGCTAGCAGGTGTCTTCATTAATTTCAGACCTTCCGACCAGAAATAATCAAGAATAGGCATCGATTTAAAGTATTTCCAAAGTTGCTATTCAAAGTCATTTAGAAAACATGGTTGATCTAAAGATGTCATTGGTAGGTTGGATTTCTTGGCTGCTCTTTCAAACAAGATATAATTTGCCACATCGGAGGTGGAACTCACTAGACTTCGACATCATTGGGAGGGGGCCCTGGGTAGGGCATTTACAGATAGAGAATGGGATGTAGTCTGGGACAGCCAGACCTACGTACCCCATACTCAACGGTTCAAACAAATCCAATTCTTTGTACAGCATCTGGCTTACCTTACTTCAGCTCAAATCAATAGATACTTTCTTTGCACAGATGCAGATTGTCCCAGTTGCCGGCAATTAGATGGCGACATCCTTCACATGCTATGGTGTTGTCCAGTCTTGATGGACTACTGGAACAATGTGACAATCACTCTAGCAACTTGCACCACCCGAGCCATTCCCCCTAATTGGGAAGCCCATGTAATGCACCTCTTTAGTAGAAACAAAAACTACAGAGCCGCCACATGATTTCTAGACCTGGGCCTAATAACGGCCAAACGATTGATCACCAAGCGATGGAAATCCCCTCAGTCGCCTCACCCGCTTGCTTGGCGCTGATCCCTGCTTAATTGGGCTCGGTCAGAGGGAGTGGCGCTGCGCAGAGAGGATCTACTTGGCGTTCGTATATTCCCCTAGCGCCTCTATTGTACACAATGGTTTCCAAGCTCCAGGAAATGATCACTCGCACAGGGGACCCGAACATGTTACCTGGGGACGGGAATCAGGGTACACCCCCAGCTGGCGCGAGTGATGAGTAGTACTGACACCCATGCTGACATAGCCCCTCAGATTCAGAACTTCATTACCATTAGTCTCTGACAGCTTTGGCCCCCGGCTACATTAGATGCAGCAGCAGGTCTCAAGCGACTCCCCTTTCCCTTCCTTGACTTATGTTGTCCTCATTTTGTTGTACCCTATGTCCCCAGTTGGGTTCGAACTGCAATATGCCTAAATCGTTTGCATGTCACCCGGTGGTGTGGCTTACCAGAACTGCTCCGCCCTGTCTAGGGATATTGACTCATGATTCGATGTGCTCACCATAATATACACATCCGTCTTTCCTGTTAATGTTGGGCATCGTGCATTGTGCTGTTGGCAATCACCTGTATTTCTTTTTCCAAATGATGCATGAGCGCTGCTATGACTATGTTTTATTAAAAAATGTGCAAAACTGTTAATAAAATTTTTTTTTAAAAAAAGATATAATTTGGCACCTTTTGTGGAATTTGGCCCATCGTTTCAACTTGGTACAATAACATCTTGCCCCTTCCAATACCGTCTAGCGGTAGTTAATCTTAATCTCCTTCTACATCAGAATAGGTAGAACCATTAGAGTAAACATTATCCATGTCTTCTCCATGAACCGATCACCTTAGGGTTGGAGGAGGAGGTAGCGGGGATGGCTGCCTAGGAGGTGTAACTGGCAAAGAAGCAGTTTGACGAGGTGTGAGGATGGGAACAGCAGGTTATCCCATGCTAGGATTATTAGATGGTTTCTGCTGTAATAATTTAGTAACAGCATCTATCATTTGTTGCAACGTTAAGACGATAAGACCACCATTGGCCCTTGGACCACATCTGGCTCTCTGTAATATCTAGTTGGTTCCTGCCTTACATCCATTTGAGTACTTCCAGACTTGTACTTCCGTTGGGTGCCCTTCATAATCTGGGGCATATTTCACATCCAATTGCATTGGGATGTAAGCTGTCAGTGAGGCATAATCCCTAGCCTCTTCTTTTTAATCTGACTGCAATATTTGCACTGGAGGCAGACCCATCACTCTTAAAGGTGAAAATAAATCTCCTCCTATGTTTTTTATTCACTGCGTGGATACCAGCGGTGATGCAGTTGACGGTATAGTTATAGAAGTCAACGGTATGGCCATCGACCTCAACGGTATGGCTAACGACGGGAGGTATGCCATCGACAGTAGATCAGGCCATCAACGGTAGGTATGTTATCGCCGATGGAATGGTCTTCGCCGTCGATGGCATGCTCGATGGCGAGGGTGCATTTGTCGACAGAATTGCCGTAGTCTACGGTGTCGTTGGTGACAGTGGTGTTGTCAGCATCTTCAACGTCGACTATTAAGCCAAGTGCTTTGGCATCGACGGTCTTGAAGTCAACAAGATTTTCTGTGAAGATTTCTTCCTCTTTTTTTTCACCGTTAAACCTCAGAATCACTTATATTCTGGTTTGTCAGCAGAGGAGGTGGCTACAAGCCTGCCACAAACAGATCAAGCTCAGGAAACTGTAAAAGTATCCTCTCTAGTGCACTGCCTTCATAAAAGTGCTTGAGGGAGCACTTCTTATGGAATCTTTTCCTGAATAGGGGGTATCTCCTTAAGAAGGAAGAATATTCTCTTTTTTCATAAAAAATAATGTCAACCTCCTTTCGCTGCCCTCAAGAGTCTTAGTGGTGTCTTAGTGGAAAAATCTTACATTCCGCTGACTAGTGGAAAAATCTTACATTCCGCTGACTAGTGCTTAGAATAAAGGCAATATTACACTGAGAACGTAGGTCATCTGTGTAACGTCTCTTGCTGTCAAAAGACAAACAGCTTTTAAAAAGGGATCTCTTCTCTTTGTCAGCCATTTTTACAGTTGGTGACAGTTGCCTGTAAGACCAAAAAATCTCCCTAGCTCAGAAATTATAACAATCTTCTCTAAAAACAACTCACAATACTTTGGTGCTTAAGATAGGGCTGGTTAAAGGCCAGGGCAAACCAAAATGGAAACAACTGCAGACTCAATGAAAAGTTAGATCGGATCTCTAACAGGGGACTCCCTCACACACGACATGCAGTAGAAATCTGAGCTATGGTGGTCTCTATGGGGAGTAGGAGTGCGTAAGCTTCCACCTCATTGGCTGAAGTTTAGGTTCTTTCAAAGAAGGTGGATGTGTTACTAAACATACTGTGTTATTTCAGGCCTATGGCCTTTTTTCATTATATACTGTGTATTGTATATTTTGAAACTGTATACTGCTCTTTAAAAGAAGCGGGATGCCTAGCCTGATGATGGAGAATGGATCTTTTATATATTCACATGCGTGAATCAATGTTGGAGAAGTACACATTAAAATTGGCCAGAGTTCTCGAAAAAGGAAAAAAGCAATTCTGTGATAGCTGCAATTATACGGAGGCAATGAGGGTAATACAACAATTTTATCTACACCTTGTAAAAATGGAAAAAAGGATAAATAGTAAATTTGAGTGGACTGACATATTATGACAAGGACAAAGGGGCAAATTAACCTTCGATAGCCCCTTTTCGGGAAAGGATATGATGAGCAATATTGAGTTCAAACCTTGTTAATAAAAATCTATGATACACATTGGTTACACAGCTGAGCGTTACCTTGAGTTGGTTGTTGAAAGTATCCATCTCTGCGAGTTTGGCCGAAGTTTCTTTCTCAAGAGAGTCCATCTGATCTTTTAGTCTTTGGCATAGTCCAGCTTTCTCAGATGTCCTTTTGTAAAACGATTCAAGCCCTGTATCTGAGAAAGCAAAACATTCAATTAGCTCATGTTCAAATTTTCCTCACACATTTATACCATGTGATGTGGACAAAACCAAACTGAAGGAGCAGGAATAGAACTAATACAACAATAAAACTGTCATACATTTCATTATTTTAATCAGGAGTATAATTACTATTCCTTCAATATTCTTCATGTCACTTAGGTTCATCTGCTCTTTATATATTGTGCATATGGACTTTGTGCCACATGTAAGTAATCATTTAACAGATTATTTGAAGATTTAATTGAAATAAAAATGTGAGCATAAGTTCTGATGAAACATTTAGATTTTTCATTATGTTTATGTTGCATAACTCATTCTATATGGTCAGTCTTGTGCAACAAGTTACATTAATAATCAAACAATATTTGTTTATAAGTAAAATACTTTATGAGCTGCATAATGCTGGACATAAGACGATATACCATTTATACTTTTCCAAAGGTCTGGGGCACCCACATTGCTTTCTTACAAGAGAGGCACTTAGCGGACAGGAAAAGGCCCAGACTCAATATGTTGGAAAGACCAATGTTATTGTAAGCGCTGCCTTGGCTATGTGAGAGGTGCGTTGCTATGAATCATGCCTGCAGGCCTCTTTAGATGCACAAAAACCAAAACAGACAAGACGGGGAGATTTGTTCTTGTGTAGGGTTTGTTATGTGGCACAACAGCACTTCTTTGGTGAACCATTCTACTCAACTTCTCTCACTTGGTCTCACTTTCCTTGGATCATAGGGGGAGACTTTAATACTATGTTGAATGTTAATCAAAATAGGTCAACCCCCCAATCTCTCTACCTCACTCCCTTACGATCCACATTGCTAAATATTTAATGCAATGGGTCTCACACTGATCTTTGGTGGATGCTTGGTGGGTCTTTTACTCACATAGTATGGAATAATCCTTCTACTCTACCCTTACGATCTCCATGTCCTCCGAGCACGATTCCTGTGCCCCACCACTATAAAACTCCTAACCTACAATATTGAATATGTTGCCAAGACGATCTCGGACAATAATCTGTTCCTTTTACAACTCAACTGGGGTATATGTATTTCACAGGTCATGACATGGCAGCTACAGCCCTCTGTACTAGAAGATTTGGCTTTTTGCGAACAGATTTGTGAATCCATAATCCACTATTATTCTGACAAGAGCGGAATGGCCTTCTTATGATTAGTGCAGTGGAAATGGGGGCAATGCATAAGGACCTTGGGCGGAGGTCCCATAGTGATTGAACAAGACTCGTCGGACCTGGAGGGTGTCCTGGGTGACCACGAACGTGCTACGCTGGCTGCGGGTTCCATTGCACCCCTCCTAGCTGCTAGGGAACGTCCTGCCCAGATGACTGAAACTTTGTGCTGCATACATTTTAAAGTCCATTTGATTAAACACACTCTGAGGGTGACAAGTCTGGAAGGCTCCTTGCATGACTGGTCAAGCAAGATGCCACAATGACCTCCATCTCTGCCATATGCCTCTCCTAAGATGGTGGTGTACACTTCCAAACAGCCATACACTCTGCATTTTGCACATATTACCGTTTCATGTATGACCAAGCTCCTTCCCGTACCTGCATCAACGTTATGGCATCCCTGGAGGGATTGCCCTTACCGAACCCTGGCCATCCTTCAAAACTACTGCAAGATCCTTAGTAAGATTCTGGTGTCCAGGCTCTGGGAATTCCGATTGAATTGACCACACTGGTCACAATGGCTTTAGCCCTGGGAGATCCACATCTCTCAATATCTGTTGACTCGACAATTCGCAACCAGAGACACCGTAGCTATGGCCTTTCACTGTTTGTCTGGTCCTAGATCTGGAGAAGGCCTTTCACATGTTAGACTGGAAATACATGTTCATAGTGCTGCAGATGGCTGGGCTAGGCCACAAAATTATAAACATGATTCAATACTCAACTGTCTTTTAGGGTACAAATTGGCCATCTCACTTCCAAACTCATCCCTGTAGGGTAGGTTACGTGGCAGGGATGCCCATTGTTACCCTTGCTGTTTGCACTGGTGATAGAACCTTTAGCGCTTTGACTTTGGCAGCTGGGTGGCGAGTGAAGTATCCCACTAAGCAATGAAACCCATGAGGTATCCCTGTACTAAACCAAGGCATATCGAAAGTGACGCAAATGCCGAGTGATTCCAGAAAAGCCTAAGACATTGGTGACAACTGGTCGAAATCTTGCTTATTCCCGCTTAGTCCAAATTGTCCCTTTCATCCCCTAACTGTGCACGAGCACCAGATTGCGTGGAAGTCCATGACTTTTCAGAACCTTGGTATCCACATATATCACACTGATAAAGACATTCTTTAGGGTAACTTAAGGAAAGCAATATCTGTGGGCCAATCCCAAATCTCTTTCTAGAAGTCTCTTCCCCTGACAGTTCAGGGCGGAGCAGCTCTTACTAAAGTGATAATGTTGCCTAAACTCCTTTATTACTTCTCCAACCTCCATATTCCTGTGGCCCGTAGATAGCATGATGGGGAACTTAATCTGGAAAACTGGCAGGCGCAGGGTGGTCCTGGCCAAGCTGAAGCTTCCCACGGATCTAGGAGGACTAGGTGTTCCTGATTTTGAACATAACTACCTTGGGGCACAGCCTACGGGGCCTGCCTGCTGGTTTGCTGGGTGGTATTTACCTGAAGGAAGGCACATCTAAATGTGGAACACTGTGCACTATCTCCACAAGGCCTTCCTGCCTAAATCTCTCCCGCCAAGGGAATCTTAACAAACTCTTACATATTACCTAAGAAAGCTTCTGTGGAGCCTTTAAACGTTCCCCAACTGTTCACTCCATTCTACACACCTGTTATCCCTCTAAAGCAGTGCTTCCTACACTATTTTGAACCACAACCTAATTTTTAAAACAAACCTTTGTGCCCCTCCTACCTTTACTGGAATGGACAGGCAATTTTTTTAATGTTCAAGCCAAGTCCTGGGCATACGTTCAAAGAAACATTAAAGAGTGTCAATCCACGGTTATTAAATTGCAAGTGAAATAACAGCAAGGGTCGACACCAGTGGATACTTTTTTCGAATTGTATTTATAACCACCCGCGAATCTTCAGGGCTGGGAAAGAAATAATAAGTGTAATGAAAAACAGAATACAACAAAGGAGGGGGGCAGACAGTCCAAAAGGACAGTGAAACTGACATGAAATGATAAAGGCATTTGTAAAGCGTATGGTTACCCTAGGGCATTCCAACGCTATTCATAGCGCCCTTCAGCTATAACAGATCAAGGGAAAAGGAAGGTTATAAGATGTTTTCTGAATGTCAGATAATTGGGTTCAAGCCGTATGTAGTCGGGCAGGCTATTCCAAATCTTGCCATTAAGTGCTTTGTGTGCAATGCACACATCCGTGAGGTGACAACAAATGAGGCACCACTCTGTTTGTGGAAACCTTAAAAGTATAGTGAAAAAAAGACATTAAAAAAAGACTTCACAACATATGGGACAGAAACCACATGTGATGTGAATGCAGTGGAAATACATAAAATGTAGGATCACCTGTAAGAAAAAGATACACATTATTTATAATAAACTTCAAGAATTAGCGACGATGGTGCAGTAACATGTGAATAAGTGATATAAATGTGACACAAGAAGTATGTGTTGAGTATAAAAACACCTAGATACTCCTGGGGAAAGGGCATGGGGAGCAGAATAACAATCCAAATGAAAAAGAGTCCTAGGACTGCGAAAACTGAAAAATATGTGGATATTTAAGACACATGTATTCAGACAATGACTCAAAAGGCGATGATCCGGCAACATAGGCAATAGGTAAAAGTAAAAACACAATTGCATGAAGGGAAACAGGTGAGGCAGATCTAGGACAGCGATAACTGAAAAATAGAATGTATGTTACGACGCAGGTATTAAGAAATAGCTCAAAAGGCGATAAATAGGCAACCTAGGCAACTGATAAATTAACATAAAAAATGCATGGAGACCTAGAACAGCGATAACTAAACAATAATATGTATATAAGACGCATGCATTAAGAAATGGCTCAAAAAGCGATGAACAGGCAACCTGGGCAACAGGTAAACTAACAGCAAGAAATGCATGGAGGGAAAACAGGTGAAGCAGAATACATGTAAGCAGAGAAGAGAACGCAGAAGTACGGGAGAGAACAGGCTCAAGTGCAGTGTAAAGGGAAATGCCACAACAGGGAATGGAAATTAATTAAGTGCAACTACCTGAATGGAGATACAAAAAGAATTGCAGTTTCTGGGAGAGGGAGGCAGCGAAAGAAATGGCCACATGAATACCAAAAGTGCAAAGGATAAAACATTGAGCCAGTAAAGGAAGGGAATCACAGGAGTCTCAGCCTGCACTCACTGCTGGACCGGTGATAGTTCCAACCCAGTCAGAACGGGTAAAGGCAATCTAAAGTTGATAGCGTGCAGGTAGAATGAAAGGGGAGGACGGGTTGGTCCCTTAGTTTACCTGTTGTCCAGGTTGCCTGTTCATCGCCTTTTGAGCTATTTCTTAATACATGTGTCTTAACATACATATTATTGTTTAGTTATCGCTGTCTTAGGTCTTCATACATTTTTTGTTGTTAATTTACCGGTTGCCTGTTCATCGCCTTTTGAGCCATTTCTTAATACATGTGTCTTAACATACATACTATTTTTCAGTTATCGCTGTCCTAGGTCTGCCTCACCGGCTTTCCTTCATGCAATTGTGTTGCTATTTTACCTATTGCCTATGTTGCCGGATCATCGCCTTTTGAGCCATTATCTGAATACGTGTGTCTTAAATATCGACTTTTTTTTTCAGTTTTCACGGTCCTAGGACTCCTTCTCATTTGGATTGTTATTCTGCTCCCCATGCCCTTTCCCCAGGAGTACTAGGTGTTTTTATACTCAACACATACTTCTTATGTCACATTTATATCACTTATTCACATGTCACTGCACCATCGTCGCTAATTCTTGGAGTTTATTACAAATAATGTGTATCTTTTTCTTACTGTGGATCCTACATTTTATGTATTCCCAGTGCACTCACATCACGTGTGGTATACGTCCTATGTGCTGTGAAGTCACGTTTTTGTGTCTTTTTTCACTATACTTTTAAGGTTTCCACACACAGAGAGGTGCCTCATTTGTTGTCACCTCACGGATGTCAGTTTCAGTGTCCTTTTGGACTGTCTGCCCGCCTCCTTTGTTGTATTATGTTTTTCCTTACACTTATTATTTCTTTACCAGCCCTGAGGAGTCACGGGTGAATACCCAGGTGACAAAACACGTGTCGGCTGGTTATAAATACAATTCGGAAAAGTATCCACAGGTGTCGACCCTTGCTGTTATTTCACTTGCAATTTAATAACTGTGGATTGACACTCTTTGATGTTTCTTTGAACGTGTGCCCAGGACTTGGCTTGCATTTCACTGTGTGGGCCCGTGCCCTCATGTTTCAGGGGTTGTTTGGGTTTTCATCTGATGTGGCAGCACTGTGAGTATTCTGTAAATTTCTTACTCTACCGCAAACTGTCTTGAGCGCCAATCTTCCTGTTCACTGAAAACCCCACATAGAAACAGTAATTTTTTTTATGTAACTAAAGCATTGTGTGGTAGGCCATTGTCATTTATAGACAACACATTTCCCATTGAAATGGCCACTAAATGTTCACAGATATACAGTTTTACTGATAATGCTATATTGCACACAAATGATAATGTGTGAAAATCGGGTTTCAGCGAACATTTATCATTTGTGCATCACCAAGTAGTAAGGTGTTTGAATTTGTTCTAACCCTATTAAAATCTTTGTTTTCATCACACTTCAGAATTACAAAAATTTACATTTTTTTGAGTGTTACAAAAATGAAATCCTACTGCCTTTCCTTTCACATTCCCAGTATCCCAGCAAGATTGTCACATAATGCACTTCACTTTTCTTTCTCTGACTGAAAAGTGACAGGAGTTTGTAAACCTCTATCCCCATATTAAAAAATAAGCAGCAATGACAGAAGACATAGCCTGACATTTGACCTCTGCCCTTGAAGGGAAGTAAATATGACAAGATAAATACAGAATATGAAGGCATCTTTATTTATTGCTTGGACTTTTGTGACCCACCAAAAATAGTTTTGTGAACATCCACTGTTGTGGACACACTGCTCTTAAAAGTATCCTTTGCTTCAGGAGGAGTATCACAAAGAACACAACTGAGAAATGGGATCCCTCAGGACTCACTTGCATAGGAGAACTTTCAGGACGGGGCTTTAATCCCCCTTAACAACCTAGTTGAACAGCCAGTCCTGTCTACAGGCCAGTTTCTTACACATAGATGTCTGGTTGCTGTATTCAACTACCTATGGGAATATCTAACACAGACTCCCTTTACGATCCCTTGGCTCACACGTTTACCATTGGGCTTGGATTAAAACGTACCTTTTGGCTAATTTGAGTCTTTCCAGACGGTTCAACAGACCCACTGGCAAATCTTTGTAGTACATGGGAGGAAATGTAGGTCACCCCTTCAACCAAAAACAGTGGGAGTGATTATTTTACCGAACCCCAAATTGTCTCCTGCAACATCAGATTTCAATATTTCCAATTTAACATACTCCATCATGCCTATCTAATATACTCCTGCTAGACTGGTGAAAATCTACACGTTGCTATGTCCTCGCTGCCAAATTCCAAATGCAGATTTTAAGCCTATGCTATGCCTGCAGTGAGTGTATACTTGAAATAGATCGACTCTGAACTGACTGTTGTGACTGTTTGTCGTGGGTTGTACACCCTAGATGGTGGAATATTGGGACTTCATAATTGCCTTAAGATTGAAAAAGTGGCAGCTAGATAACTAGATTTAGCCTTCGTCCTAGCTAGATGCTCAATAACAATTGAAATGGAAGGCCTCATCCATTCCTAGAATATCTCAGTGGCAAGAGGTGATGGGTTAGCTAGGCTTAGGTGGAGGCTCTTTTGCAGCACAGAGAGAAAGCAACAGGTTTACGCAAATATCGATTATAAGTCATGGCCGGAGGCGAGGATTATGTTTTTTTCCTTCGCTTTATTACACATCTGATCAAACAGCAGCCATTAAAAAGCGTTTTCAAAAACGAACTTTCCCAGAAACACCTGGGACCTTAAGCATGCTATAATCCAATCAGCTAACAGTGTTGATATAACATTGTATGCCTTTTTCTATTCCCCCTCTTTTTTTGCTGCTCATGCAGTCACAAATAAGTGCCTCTTGCTCCTGGTAAAACTGCTTTGCCTGTTTACAGTTTTTTTCCCTTCTCAGGTGCAGTTGGCTCACCTTAGTTGGATTAAGGGCAGCAGGAATGTGATTTGCGCTCCTTACTCTGCAAATGTAACAGCTTCCATGGTGATTCAGATGGGGAGGCGGGGCCCTGTAGACCTTGACATGCAACTTCCTTAACGTGCTTCCACACAGGGGGCAGTCCACCTCTCACTCTAAGTCAGTTATGCTCGACCTAGACAATATGCTCCATCCCAGATCTTCCGATTCGGACCTGGCCTATCCTTGGAGGACAAGGTCGCCCTTACTCCTTAGATCAACCTCAAAATGCCCACCTTTGTGGCAAAGTATATTAAGCACTCTAAGAAAGGGATTGATAGGTATTAGTGCTCCTGCCAAGACAAACTTCTCTATGTCACCAGACCCCCACTAAAATATTGGATATGGCAAAAGGGCCCAAGCAGCCAATTGTGTGTTAACTGCAGAGAGGTGCTGGGGTGTGACCAGGCCGAGCGCCAAGATGGCCGCTCGACCGTGAAGCTCCAGAGCTGCCGCATCACAGACGCAGCCTCTCTCCACTTCACTGGTGTTCTTGCGGCTGCTGCTGGGTGAGGAGATGTCCCTCAGACCTGGACCGGTGTGTGGACGGCTGAGCAGTGCCGGAGAGATGTGGCAGCCTGCACTGTCTGCGGCCTGACACGGCCCTCAGAGGTCCAGCGAAGACAGGGATCACGGTTGTCCTCCAGTGCTTTGATGTAGGAGGCAGCATGAGATCGTCGTAGAAGATTGGCTAGAGTCCTACCGGGACGGTCACCCTCGCCGTAGCAAAGCGCCCTCGCCTCCCTTCCCAGAAATGAGAGTTCACTGTCAGCTTCTTGTTTGAATTAGGAGAGTTTACCACAGAGCTGTGCAAGGGTGTTGGGTGGGGGATGACCGAATGCTGAGAATCAAGGGCCTTAATTTCTCCCTCCAGGCGCTCAAGAATGCCACGGATAAAGCGCAGGACACCCGACTGCTTAGAGAGGCATTCGACCCTAACCACCACCTTAAAGCCTTCCGAAAGTGTGGAGGGGGCTCCATCGAGCCGGCAATAAGTTCGAAATAGTTCTCTATTACAGTTTGGATTTCAGCGCAGAACACAGAGTCGCGAAACACGTTGGGGGGAAGAAGCCAAGCAAACATCCGACTCAGGCATGCAGGGGGAGTAGACTGAGACTTAGGGGTGCGTGGTCCGAGAGGGTGCACGCCATGTGCTCAACTGATGTGACTCATGCATATGCATTGCGAGTGGTGATCCAAAGATCCAGGTGGGACCAGCAGCCAGGAGTGCCTGTAACGCAGGTGCCCTCGCGCATGTCCGGGTGAGCATGGTGCCAAGCGTCCAACAGAGAATTGTCGGCCAGGATGGGACTCAGAAGGGAGGTGGAGCGTGGGTGCAAAGTGCGGGGCCCAGAGCGGCCGAGGGTATAATGTTAAAATCGCCCCCTTCCTTCCCCCCCCCCCCCCCAGCATTGCAGCAGGACCCAGGGAGGAAATGTGTTGCCATACCTGCGCAGGAAAGTCAGGATCATCAGAATTAGGGCCATAAATCACAGCAAGGATCAAGGGCTGGGCTAAAAGGGTACCAAGCAGGATGACAAAGTGCCCCAAGGGATCAGTAATGGCCCTGGTGGAGCCCTTTATGTAAAAGGATAGACTCCCCACGTGAGTTGCTAGAAATAGAAGGAGGAGTGGATTTCACCTAGTGTCGAGAGTGGTGCCTGGAGGCAGTAGCAGGGAGCAGATGAGTTTCCTGGAGGAAACAGATGTCGACTTTGTAGCTAATGAGGTGCGCATGTACAAGGCGGGCCTTTCGATAATCATTCAGGCCACAGACGTTCCAAGTCCAGAGTGTAGTTGCCATCATAGAGCTGTGCCAGGAAGGAGAATGCCGGATAGGGCTGTGTGCAACAGAGGAACTTGAGAAGTGTAAGATGGGGTGTGCAGTACAAAGAGCAGTATATCAGACAGTACGGTACAAAATAGGTCTGAGAAGAAAAATAAAGAAAACAACAACAGGCCTCGAAGGAGAGGCAACAGCACCCAGAGAATCCCCCCCACCCCACCCCACCCACACCAACCCCCCAATCAGTTTGAGAGACCAACCCCACCTGCCCAGGGAACCCCCACCTGGGAAAGGAAAAAGCAACATGAGAACAAAGGGGAATCATCCCGTAGAGGCTTGGCTCGGTGCAGCATATGCCCCTGCCACTAGGACAGGGTAGCCAAGCCGTGGGTAAAGGCGGACTGCAGAGGAGGGGGATGGGGACTCGATATAACTACTCAAAACCCAGGACCAAACAGGTATGCAAATACAATACAATACAAGTGCCAGTGCTGCGTAAAGAAGGAAAGAGAAATGCAAGTCAATGGGATCCGGTATATTAACAAAAGTCGCATCAGCAGAAAGGAGCAGCCGGGACTAAGAGCTGGGGAGGATGAAGGCAGTCTCAGTGAGTCAACTTAGGAAAAATGGAATGATAACAGGAAGGGGCAAGTTCGTGCCACGTAAAGAAGGAGATCTGATCTCAGTCATTGTCACTTAGATCATCGGTTGCAGCCACTTGGGAGCCGGAGGGAGTGGAGCGCTGGGATTGCCCAGTTTCTTGGTGTAGGCCATCGCTGCTGTGGGTTCCAGAAAGGTGTGGATCTGCGAGCTGTGTCTGAAGCGGTACTTGGCCGGGTACGCAAGGGAGTAGGAGATGTCGTGTTTTTGCAGCAGACATTTAGCCGGGAGAAATTCGCGGCAAGCAGCCTGAACCGCCATTGTATAATCAGGGTAGAAGGAGATCAAGTTCCCCTGATGACAAATTTCTCCTTTCTACCTGGCATCTGGAAGGACCGCGTCCCGGTCGTAGAAATTTTGTAGTTTGGCGATGATAGATCGAGCTGGAAGACCAGGAGAAAGCCAGGGTCCCAGAGAGCGGTGGGCACGCTCGATGATGAATACTGGGGAAAGGACCTCCCCGAATATGTCTCGGAGCAGTTGTTCAACAAATCTTCCATTTTGGCTATGTTGGAGAATTCGGGCACTCTCGTGATACGGAGATTAGTTCTGCGGGAGCGCGCCTCCAAATCCTCATTCTTATTTTTAATGAGCTCCAAAACTTTGTCCATTTGTAAAAGAGAGTGGTGATCCCGGGCGGCAGCATCCTCTGCATCAGACACCCTAGCCTCAACTTGAGTTAAGCTTGTCATGAGAGTCCACTCGTGTCTTGACAGTGTCAAGGAGGGTGGAGAGCTGGTCAAGCTGGGGGGCGATGCCAATGACTGTAGATTTTACATCCAACATGATAGCTTTGAGGTCATCCTCGCGAGTAGGGTCATTTTCGGGCAATTTGCGCTGGTCGAAAGCTATCTTCGGTTGCTTCGGATCAGTTCGCCCCATGGTCAAGCACCAGCGTGCCCAGCAGGTCAGGGAGCAGCGGAGCAGTGTATGCGGAGCCCGCGGCAAGCAGGAGAGGAAGGGATAGAGGAAGGGCGCCTGGGGAGATGATGGCAGCCAGGCCCACAGGGCAGAGCAGGAGCAGGTGTGACGCAGCCAACCAGCCCAATGAGGAGAGTCCCAGCGCTAAACAGGGCGGGAAGCCCAGCAATGTAGAGTCAGGCCTTCGGAGCAGCAGAGCTGGCTAGGGCAGGTGTAGCCACAGCGTGCCACCATGAGATCTTGGGGAGGTCCAGCAGGCTGAGTGAGAGATGAGGGGCCTGGAAGAGTGAGGCGCTCCCAGGGCTGGGCTCTCCTGGCTGAAGGTTCTAAATCAGGTCCTTGCAAGGCAGGTGGCTCTCAAGCAATAGAGAGGATGGCCGGCTAGCAAGAGAAGGCCCCCGTCCCAACAGAGTGTCAGTATCTATGAGCCCAGGAGGAAGGCGAAGTGAAGGAGCAGCCAGCGATCTGCCACGGAGCCAGGCCTGGCGGGGGATCGTCCAAGCTACGAGAAACTGGTGAGGGGCCCGCTCGCTGTTACAGGCGGCAGGTCCATGTCAGGGCGGAGGAGAGTGCACTCCCCGTGTGAGGCCACTCTGGGCTGTGCAGGCAGCAGAGGAGGCATGAACCGCAGAAGCAAAGCAGCTGGTCGGTAGGAGAGGCAGGTGGGGGCTCTGATGTCCGCGGCCCAAAGCCAGAGGAACAGCTAAGAGCAAGCGCCTGTGGGGCCACTGGGCAGCTTGGTGTCACGGGGGTGCACCACCTCCGTCACTTAGCCTGAAGCAGGCCGAGGCAGCGGGCACCGGGAGGAGGAGAAAGGCACCAGCGTGGAGAGCCACCTCAGGCCCAGCGGAGAGGCGCGCGCGGGTCCTACCCCGCCGCAGGGCACCAGCCACAGAGGCGACTCACCGGATCCGGAGGAGCAGTGTATCAAGGCAGCTCCGATGAGGGAACCCGGTCCACTGGAAGCCGATCAGGCAGGATGTCGGAGCAAGGACAGCGCAGCAGCTAAGATCGAGCTCCCCCAGAGTGTAAGCAGCGAGGCCCAGTCGCTGCACAAAGCCCAAGCACATATCCCGGCATGTTGGCATGTGTGGAGGCCCGGTAAGGCAGCAACAGAAGCCCCAAGGTGAGGTGAGTCTCTGTTACCTGGTGTCGAAAGGCAGCACTTCAGTAGTCTGCAGGATGATTACGGATTATCGGCTTGGCCGCTAGAGCCCATTTAGAATGCAGTCATCTTGCAGCTGCCCAAGCCACGCCCCTTGGGACTGAATGTACTTTGACACTTCCAGCGATACTTATGTTACACTGCAGCCACCTACCTCCAGACCCAAAAATATTTGGCAGCCACTGCAGACTTATTTATTACTTCATCCTGAGAAAAAGGAGGGAATGTGTGGTGCTTAACCCCTTCGATGCTTGTGACAAGGTCAACTCGTCATGGGTGTTACCTGCACTGTGCTTATGACGAGTTGACCTTGTCACAAACAATGGGATTTTTGAAAATTGCAGCACACAGCGGGAATATACGATAGCAATGATGCGGTTAAGCCTGGCTCTGTTGGAGTACATGTGCATACAATAGACAAGTAGGAGTCTTTTTCAATATGTAAAATGCTGTGCTTATATTTATGATGCAATAACCTTACTATGGTACACACTTCTACATTGCTTGTATCTCCTGGTTCTTCTTCATATTCCCCTACGGTTATTTTTTAATGCAACTGCACTGTATGACTTTTTTCTTTCTGTATGTGGATTGCCCTCTACTGAACATAATGGAACTTGGGTTATGGATGGCGCAAATGCTGATGCGCTTTTGTGACAATTTTGACACCCCTGTATGTTCCTTTGTTTCCCTTCCCCCTTTCTGTTGATCCTTTATTTTTATTTGTTGGAAATATTCCATAAATAATGTTTCTTTTTTAAAAAAAAAAAAAAACACTACAGGAAGGTGCTAATCCTAGCTGATTAAGATGGGCCCAAAGTTGGGTGACCTCCCGTCCATGGAGGCGGGAGCGTGTCCCAGGGCAGACTATTTGGCGACCCATACCTCCCCATCGTTGAGCCATTGGGAATGTTTGTGGAAACGTTCATCTCCCTAGACAAGGTGCAGGTCTTTATTAAGAGAATTTTCCAAGGGGATGGGTCGTGGCAGGGGCCTCTCGACCGACCAACCAATTTTCTTCACAACTTCACCCCTCCTCCCACCCCAACAACAGGGCTTCAAGCACAGCGAATGGCAAGATCAATCTCACATCTGCGCATTCTTCCCCTCAAGAGGTCTGAGGCAGAGGAGGATTCAGGGGTCACGTCATCCACACTTCCTCTAGTGGTAAGTTTGCCCTTCTTCTGAACAAAAGTAGGGGGGTCGTCTGCTGAATTTTTTCCACTGATGGTTAACAAGAACATCGGAAGCATAGGTCTTGCAGACAGTCACAGGATACCAGATAGAGTTCTACAAGTCCCAAATCAGGCATCATGTCTTCGTCCCATTGTATTTTCAGAGCAAGCGTCCACTCTAGAAGACGCAGAAGTTGCAGCTCTCCTGGACAAAGAGGCTATATGTCCAACTGAGCTCCATCCTAATGGGTGTGTCAGCAATCTGTTTCTGGTTGACAAGAGTTACAGTGGTCAGCGCCCAGTAATTAACCTCCAGGAATTCAACAAATGGCTGGTCTACCGCCACTTCAACGTGGAGGGGTTTCACCTCCCCAGGGACGTCTTGAGACCCCTCGACTGATAGCTTACCTGTATCTGAAGGACGCAAATCTAACAATTCCTATTTTTCCTCTGCATCAGCAGTTCCTACTGTTCGTGTGGTGCCTACAGACCTTATAGTTCCCCACGCTTTCGTTCATTCTCTCATCGGCCTGTGATGCTTCACAATGGTCCTCAAACCTGTGGTGAAAAAGTTGTGCGTGCAGGGCACACACAAGTCATGGTCGACTTAGACTACATCCTTCTTTTCTGTAAGTTCCTGTGGAAGCTATCCCTACACCTCCAGACAGCTGACAACTTCCTGGAAAGTTTGGGGTTCGCCATAAATGAAAAGAAGTTGCTTCTAACTCCATCCCAAAGGACAACATTACTTGAGTTTGTGATAGATTCCCCCATATCAACTTTGAGTCTTATGGGATGGAAAGTGTTAAAGATTTGGCAAGAGCTAAAGAAGACTCTCTCCAAATGTCAAACTTCACTTTGACAGATCTTCCGCCTGGTGGGCCTTCTCTCTTCCTCTATCCAGGCGATATTTTTGGGTCCCCTACATTTTCAGGAGTTACAACGCCACCACCTCCACAAGGGATTGATCTACTCTCAGCTAGTACAGCTGTTGGAAGAAGCAAAGGAGGAACTCAATTGGTGGCTTTCCATATGGAAGCCTGGAATGGCAGAGCAATTTTCAGCTGCAATCCAGATTAGGTCCTAAAACCTAACAACAGCAAACAGGGATGGGGCGCTCATTGTGAGGATTTGTCATAGGCGGAAAATGTTCAGAAACGAATAGAGGTTACACATCAACTGCTTGGAACTTCTCTCTGGATCGTTTTCAGTCTGGTGGTGGAACAAGAACAGAGTTAAATCATGTGTTGTTCTGTAAAAGAACAATGTCTCAAGCAGTCCGTTATATCAACCATCTAGGGGAAATGAGGTACAAAGCTCTCAGATCATGCACAGAACTTCTGGCAATACTGCTTGGACCATACTAGGCAGGCAAATCAAGTGGCGGACTGGCATTCTCTGCACCTCCAAGATACAAGCTTGCGGCGGCTGGACCCTCAGGTATTCACAATCATTTGAACAGACAGGTCTTCTTCTTAGTGGACATTTTCATCTCAAGCCGGGATCACCACGTGAACTAGACCCGAAACAACATGCGTTGACTGTACCTTCTTTGGGATCCTTACAGCTTGGAGATACCTGGCTGCTAAAACATGGAACTCACTCCCCGCTTACCTTCGCCTCACCCAGAACCACCTAGCATTCAGAAAGCAACTTAAGACGTGGATATTTGACAAGTAATCCTCCTCCCATTTCTAAGCGCCTTGAGACCCTCTGGGTAGGTAGTGCGCTATATAAATTATCTGACTTGACTTGACTTGACTTGACACAATGCTGCAAATATGTTTGGGTGAATGCGGGTCTGGGCCCACTAATATTTTGTACTATATTGTTTGCTTATTGAAAAGTGTTAATAATGAAAATTGGAGAGAAAACATTTATTTTCTTAAAATGCATACTATAACTTTATTTAACACTAGCAGCCCGTCCCGACGTTGTCCGGGTATGAATTGCTGCCGGCCAGTAGTATATTGTTTTGTAGGATTTCGTTTTGATAGCAATTCTTATCTGTGGCAGGCCTGTGAAACGCTCCGATTCACAGTGCACTGCTGATGCACTTAAGAGTGCGTGTTCAGTAGTGTGTGAACTTGAGTTTCCCTACTTTTTTTTTCCTTGCAATATTATATAGCGCGAACTCGACAACATGGCATGAGCACAATTTACATTACAGCAGAACACATTCATTTGTGGTAGGCACGGGGAGACAAAGCGATTTGCCTGGAATCACAGGATGTTGAGCTGATGCCGAGATTCGAACGCAGCTCCCCAGCTCTAAAGTTCGCCATTCTAGAACTTGTGGCGGGAGGTGTGCCTAAAAGTGTATGTCGGTGCTGGCCATCAATGAGAGAGACCTGTGCATTTTTCAAATGGGTGGTGAAAAAATATGAGTATGTTGCTGGAGATGTGGGCCGCCGTGCCACCAATGTACTTATCGGGGGAGGGTAAACACCCATTATTCCGCAACTTTCTTTCCGCATACCATCACTCCGCATACTTTCATTACGAAAGTACCATGACTCCGCAATGCCATTATAACGCATGGCATTACATTGTATATGCTTTTACCACGCATACATTTACAACGAAATTCGTTGTAAATGCATGAATGGTAAAAGCATGTTTTTTTTTTTAATGTTTGGATAAGGTAAGTATGGGTATATGTTTTGGGGTACTGAAGTATATGTTTTGGGGTGTTTGGGTATTTTAAGGGTTTAGATATAGTTTTGGGTAATGGGGTACAGGGGTAGTTTTAGGGTTTAGGGATAGGTATGGGTTTTGGGGTACAAGGGTATTTTTAGGATTCAGGGCTAGGTTTGGGTTTTGGGGTATAGGGGAATTTTTAGGGTTCAGGGGTAGGTTTGGGTTTTGGGGTACAGGGGTATTTTAAGAGTTCAGGGCTAGGTTTGGGTTTTGGGTTACAGGGTTATTTTCAGGGTTATGGGGTAGGTTTGGGGTTTGGGGTGCAGGGGTATTTTAGGATTCAGGGGTAGGTTTGGGTTTTGGGGTACAGTGGTATTTTTATGGTTCCGGGTTAGGTTTGGGTTTTGGGGTACAGGGGTATTTTTGGGGTTCAGGGGTAGGTTTGTGTTTTGAGGTGCAGGGGTATTTTTAGGGTTTAGGAATAGGTTTGGGTTTTGGGGTACAGGGTATATTTATAGGGTTAAGATGGGTGAACCGGGCTTCTCCCTGGTATACGGAAGAGCTTCGACAACTGAAGTTGAGCTGTAAACGTGCGGAGAGGGCTTGGAGGAAGCAATATTTACCATCAGCAAAGGCCTCTTTCAGGCTCGCATTACAGGGCTATAAAGGGCAGATTAAGCTTGCTAAGGCGGCCTTTTTGGAATCCACTTTGAATCAAGCGCCCAATAAATCGCAAGCACTATTTAAAATCAAATCGTCAGGGACATGTCCCACCCTATATGCGTGGCTAATACGGTCCCTACATCGCAGGCCTTATGCGATTCCCTGGCGGGTGCTTTTGAAGAGAAAAGTGCTAAGATCTTAGAGGGCTTAAAACATCCCTTGCCCAATACTCTCGGTCTGGGAGCTCCGGTTAGCCCGCTCAGTCGAACCCGGCCAGTCGGCTCTTGTCCTGGCTTGGGAGCTCCGAACGGTTATCCAGTCGACCCCAGTCGACCGAATTGTGCCTTCCAACTGCAGTCCCTGTCCTGGGAGCTCCGGTTGACCTGTCCAGTCGACCCCAGACAGATGCCTTTGGCCCTGGTCTGGGAGCTCCGGACGGCTCACCCAGTCGACCCCAGTTGACTATTCCAGCTTTTAGTTTGGGAGCTCCTGTTTTTATCTCCAGTCGACCCCAACTAAAATCCTTTCCTCGTCCCTCTTTTGAGGAATTCTGCAGTTTGGCTAACACGGTGTCCTCTGGTTCTCCGCGTGATCCACTGCCTCCCAAATTTTGGAAGGCTTTTCAGGCGGAACTCTTTCCACCGTTGCATTCCATCTGCCTTCAGTCTCTGGAGTTGGCATCCGTCCCCGAGTGTTGGAAGTTAGCAGTAGTGTCACCTCTGCTTAAGAAGCCAACGCTGGACCCGGCCTGTCTGTCCAACTATCGGCCAATTTCCTTGCTCCCCTTTCCTATTAAAATCATGGAAAAATGGGTAACCCGCTCGCTCTCAGGTTTCCTGGAAAAGATCGGTTGGTTCGATGAGGCACAGTTTGGCTTCCGCCCCGGGCACGGGACTGAGTCCGCGCTCGTAACCGTATTGAACAACCTTCGCTCGCGTGTCGACAGTGGTCGGGCAGCCTTTTTAGTGCTGCTCGACATGTCGGCCGCGTTCGATACGGTTTGCCATCGAACCCTCATCGGGAGACTTGAAGAGTGTGGGGTCACAGAGGACGCAAGAGATTGGCTCATATCCTATCTTGACAGTCGGCAACAGCTGGTCTCGCTTCCTCCTTTTTGTTCTGAGCCAAGGAAAGTAGGGCAGGGGGTGCCACAGGGCTCGGCCATCAGCCCAATACTTTTCAATCTGTACCTCCGCCCCTTGGTCCAGCTTATAAAATCTTTCGGTGTCTCGGCTTTCAATTATGCCGATGACACCCAGCTGGTCTTTTCCTTGGAGGGCATTAAGGCAGTCTCGCTGGAGACATTCCATCGCTGCATGGCAGCCACAGCGGACTGGCTACGGGCCAACTCCCTACAATTTAACAGCGCTAAGACTGAGGTCCTCTACTATTCCACAGATCGGATCTCGCGGGCACTTCCAGAGAACTTTTGGCCGGCCTCCTTCCCCGAGCCAGTCTCGGCTGCGTCATCTGCCCATAACTTGGGGGTGATCTTCGGCCCAAATTTGCAGCTTGACATGCACGTCAATAAAACCATGTCTACTTGCATGATGCTGTTACGCATGCTGCGTAAAGTTCTGCCCCTTCTCCCCGCCCAAGCAAGGCCGGAAGTAGTTCGCGGTACTATACTAAGTCGCTTAGATTATTGTAACGCGCTACTTCTGGAGGCCCCAAAAAATCTAGTGGGGAAGTTACAACGAGTGCAGAACATGGCCGCCAAGTTGGCTCTCTCACGGCCTAGGTCTAGTTCTTCTACCCTGGCTTTGAGAGAGTTACACTGGCTCCCGGTACATCTGAGAGTGCTGTACAAAGCCGCCTGTTTAGTGTTCAAAGCTGTACATCATCTGGGCCCGATACCTCTGCAGAATATGTTCTCTTGGTACTCTGCCCCGCGACTTCTCCGGTCTTCTTCTGCGCATCTCTTGGTAGTCCCGAGGTTTCAGAGAGTCAGGATGGGTGGCCGCTCATTCAGTGTGGCAGCGGCCAAACTTTGGAACTCCCTGCCTCTCTCCTTGAGAAGCCACAGCAACTATCTTCCGTTCCGAAAGCTCTTAAAACACACTTATTTCCTAAAAATGCTGTGTAAGTGAATAGTGCTGTCGCTCAAGTTCAAGCGCCAGGATGCCCTTTGGGTGACAGGCTGCACTCTATAAATATACTAAATAAATAAATAATTAAGGGTGTTGGGGTATTTTAAGGATTAAGGGTGGGTTATGATTATGGGGTGCAGGGGTATTTAAAGGGATCAGGGTGGGATTAGCACACGATATGAGACATGGCATGAAGGGCGGAATGTACCACACGCCCC
Source organism: Lissotriton vulgaris (assembly GCF_964263255.1). Classification (NCBI taxonomy): domain Eukaryota; kingdom Metazoa; phylum Chordata; class Amphibia; order Caudata; family Salamandridae; genus Lissotriton; species Lissotriton vulgaris. The sequence continues at coordinate 220,049,530 of NC_141694.1, read as the reverse complement.
CAGCACAACGCAGACACGCCCACAAGGGACTACTTTGCTGGCACGGTTCTTTTACCTTTTAAATGTATATGGTGGGCGTCTGCATAGCCTATGTCCTTCTGCTGCTACCGCCCTTTCCACGCTGTATTGGGTGTTGTGATTGGTTCTGTGGTTCCTGAGATTACCCACCTCAAAGGTTTGGGCTCTCTCTTTATTATATTAGTATGGATGAAATATTATACCAATCCTGAGTTACTTCACAAAGTCAATGAATACTTTCGTGTTTTGCTACTGTGAATGTGCCACCTATTAAAAGTTGCCTTTGTGATGTATAAATCCTACAATGGCCATCATCCTTTCACTCTAAAGTTTTGAGAAGAGGCATATTCCACAACTGAGATTACACCCTTCCATTAAAATTATTTTCAGTCAATTATTGTATACTGATGTTGTTTTCCTCTCCCATCGTCCCAGAAGTGACATTTAGGATGGATCTTGAACCTTTCCACAAGACATCCATTTCTTTCCTACTTACCTCAAAGATATGGAGGCCCACCATAAACAGTAGTTCAGAGAAGTTTTACCACAACTATACAACTACAAATTGAGATTTGGCAGGGTTTTCCACACTGTTTGTTGGGCCTGCAAATCATGCTGGTTCATGCATCTCTATCCTGACTATTGTTTTGATATGGAGTTTCCTCAATCAAAGAAGTAGGATTTGCACACACTGGAAAATGTACAATTTCTTGAAGTTAACAGTGCAACGTCATCCTGGACACTGAAGAAAGAAGTTAGGAAGAGCAAAGTTTGAGTAGCAGCACTTACCTGGGCCGCCGCCCTGCTGAAGCTGTTTAATTTTTTCATTTAAAGATTGTTTCTCAGGAATCAGATGGCTTAGCTTACTTTGATACTCCTAAAGAAAGAAACAAGCCTGAATTAGGCATATAATGCAATTGAACACTTTCTTACAAACATCAATGTAGTCACATGCTAAAAGAATAGGACATGCAGATAGGTAACACATAGGTTTCTCACTGTTCACATGGCAACATAGTCATCTGACACTTTGAACGGATACAATTTGACTATTCAAGGTGATTTAAGTACTCTCAGAAAAATTCTTCTATCTGTCTTTTTCCATGCCATAAGTTTCAGGACTGCAAGACGTGCAATATACCATTAAGATAATGTCCTAAATAATTTAAAAACATAACACTCTGAAATAATTCTCTTTCCTAAATATATACAGTTATCATGTTTGCTGATAGCAAGGTATCATTTTTTTCAGTACCACCTCCTCGTTTCAACAATACATTCATTGGCCTACAATGGCAGGCTCACTAACCAAAACATGTCACCTAAAGTGTATCTATCACATTTTTAGGCTACGAGCTCGTGGAAGTGGGGGTGATGGGAAACAAATACAGTGCTTTCCAGGCTGTTTTTGTAAACTATAAAACCAGCTGAATCCTATCCCCATGCATGTACATTCTCCCTTTTATAAAAACAGTAAGCAAAATAATGTCCATGCAGTTTTTGCAATGCATCACCAGAACGCCGAGAAAAGGAACTCTGGGCCACGCCCACACTGCTGACGCAGTTTTACGCTAGGCCCGAGCCCTATAAAAAGAATTAGGCTGGTACCAAGGCCCTGAGATTCGTTGTGTTGCTGTAAAAGCATAAAAACGTTTATTTGTATAACAGAAAACTTTTTGGAAACAGAGTGTAGACCTATATACGGTACCAAACACGGCAACATTCAATTACCACATATATGTCACATGTTGTTATAAAGCAGTCAGAGTGGGTTATACAGCGACTCTTTAAACATGAAACACATTGAATGTATCTTTGAGAGTTCTGCGCTGATGATTACAAAGTTTATTGGTTTGCATGTCCTATACTGGTTGGTATAAGAAATCAATATCTTCGATACTGCTAAGGTATACAATAATTAATTATTTGTTTTTTATCAGAGACACCATACGGTTTAAGGTGTATGACTATGTTCCCAATATGTTGATGTGTAGCTCAATAGAACACTGCTGTGTTTATTTAGTGCATTGGTGTGTGCACAGTAAATACTAGAGGGGGTTGTGTATATATAACACAATGGTAAACTTGCAAAATGTACTGATTTCTAGGCACGGGTGCAGAAGTGTAACATATCAGTTGCGGTGCATAATATACAAGGTTGACATCATAATGTAATGGTTAAATGGCAATCACACTGATTCACATGCATATCGGACTACTTTCGAAGAGCAACACATGAGTGCAGATAATGTTTAATATGCTTGTTCATATACATAATATATTGACTCTCACTTGTAATGATTTAATAGTCTGTGCGAAATGTACAACCTACAGATTTTAATCAGATTACTTGTGTGATGCGATGGTTCACATGCATATTCTACTTTCCATGAATACCACATTGATTTGCATGCACACTGAATTGATCGACCTACACAAGTATATTGTTACATACGTAAATAGTGTTTCATTCTTTTGATGAACGGGTCTGTATGTGTAAAATATTGGTTTAAATATACAACCCATTGGTTTGAAACCATTGTATTGAATGATGTACTGGTTCTCATGCTTAACCTGACAGCTTGCATATTTAGCCAACTACTGATTTGCATGCCTAAAGTACTGGCAGACATACACAACTCTATTTCTCTCATGAATAGACTATGGTTTACAAGTACACTATGTGTGTCTGAATACAAAATTAACTACTTCTAAATATCACTTACTGATTTGTGTGCAAAATATACAGGTATATATTTTTGTATGCCCATTGCATGCTATGTATTTGTTGTTCCCTCAATCAAACTGGTTAATGAAAAGCAAACACCTTGAATTTAATGGGTTAAATACTGAAGCCTGTCTTTCATAAATTGGTTTGCTCGCACTATACTATACTATGGTTTGAATTAGTGGATGTGAAGGGGCAGAGACAATGGCAGGGGCACGTGGTCTCAGGAAGATAAAGGCTCCGTTTTCTCGAGTCGTGGGGGATGCAACCTCCTGTGAAGTTGAGAAAGCTGTGTGTTACCACTTCTTGCCACCGTGAGGAACGCAGGCAGATGTGTATTCCTTTAATAGCAGTGTCAGATAGCTTACACTTTCAAAATTATTATATAGAAAAGAAAACATTTGGCTTACAACTGTTCCTTTTCAGTTTTGCATAGGGTCCCATGCTAATTTGACATCTGTAAATTTTGACATTCTGTAAAGCATGAGTCTTTTGATATTGAAGGACATCAGGGCCTCATATTTGTGTTAAATAAAGGAAACCCAAGTTCTGGTAGTCCATGGAACTGTCTGAAAGGGGCTAGTGCAACACACATCATTATATACAAGAGATTGTTAGTTTGAATGTAAAAAGCAACTATTTAAAGTTCACTTGGGGGCCTATTTGTGCGCTTAAGTGTGCGCTACGAGGCAGCGAGCCACAGTGCACCATATCCGTTATAAAGAACTTTGTTTCCTTAGCTTGTACTTTAACAGTCAAGCAGTCAATATAGAATATATTTTCATGGAATGTAATTTTATAATTATGCTTCATCCAGAGATGGTGAATAAAAAGGCCAATGCGTTGTCGCAAAACTTTGGCTCCATTGGAACTCCTATGTTACACTTTGGAAATGTATAATCAAACAGGCTCTGCCATGTTTCTGGATAAGATCATTAGGGCAATGCTTTCAGAGACATGGTCTTGGCAGAGTGCAGTAAAGGAAAATATAATTTATTTTGTAAGCATCTGTTCATCGTGTAAGGTGCTAGGAGTATTTGGTATTGCACCTTGGACAGAAGTGAAAGGGTGTGTGTAGCATCATCCCTTCCTGCAAATATTCTCTGAGGCAAGCTCCATGGAGACAGAAGAAGGCTCAGACGGATTGAAGAAAACGACATTGGCGTCAGGACATCAAGATGAAATGGTTGCAGTCGGTTGACGGACCGCGCTGATCGTTATCAGTCAACGGTCTTAAAAAGTGGAGCAGTTAGTCTCGAAACAATTGTGAGGATTGCGTCAGTATCCAAGCTGTTGCTGGTCATGTCCGAAATCGATGGAAGACACAAAACAATCTAGGGAGGAGTCAGTGCCCATTGTGGACTCAAGTCACAGCACACCCAGTGACTCAAAACGTTTTAGAAGAAAAGCAAATAGTAATGCCTGAGCCCAACACTAGAAGGCAGGAGTACAGAGCATATGTATCCAATGCCACACTTACTAAGCACAGATTGATTTGTTTGACAATCTTCCTTATCAATGATCTTCTCTCGACACACATCAACAAATTCTCTAAAAGAGAAGGCACAGACCTAGTTTCATAACAGCTCTAAAACAGTACATCCTCGGAGATAAAATGCATTTACAGAGGTACAAATGTATATTTGTCAGATAAATAAGGCTAAAGTTGCTGCGAATATTAATACATGTTAACAATGATGTCGGGACATGCTATGTTAAAGATCAGGGGTGTGAGCTCATTCCTGGGTTACCAATATCATCACTGTATTCACCAATACCTCACTGTAATGACACATTTCACAACTCTTAAGAAGCTCTAACCCTTCTAAATACTGTGGTCAAATTACATGGTTCAGCTACTTAAGATTGTTTTGGACTAGGGATCACAACTAATACTCCACTACCGAAAGGTGTTTTGTCCGTACCTACAAAATGAATTCATATACCTATCAGTTAACATATACAGATTGATGAACATGCTTAAAGATTTACTTGAAGAAATGTGTTACCTGTAACTGCAGTTATCCAGTATTGGTATCTTTCATAGATTCACATGCCTGAATCATTCCCCGTCGTCGGGGTGGGAGTCCCCGGTACACAAAAAGAGTAATGTCATATAGACATATACATAGTAATAGGCCAGAGGCCTCTCATTAGTAACATATCCATGTCTTTTTGTAAAAAGGACCAAACTTTGGCCAAGAGCCAATCAGATATCACCACCCTCTAGAACCTTCGTGGAAGGAGCCCTAGTCCCTCAGATTTTCGTAAGCACAGTGCTAAGTAGTACCTACTGAGAGAACCAAGGTGAGCCCTTCCAGGGAAGGCGGGTGGGTTGCAGGTGAATCTATTTCTTATCCACTATTATAGGTATCTTTCATAGATTCACATGCCTGAATCAGAGTAGCAAGTAATAACCAGCACATATCGTATAGTACAACATGTAAAATCACTTGATAATAGAATATCAATCGTGAAATACAGCACGTAATAAGATACTGTAAACATAGAGAAATGTGCAAGAAGGTAATAGAATGGAGGGATGAAAGGAAGAAGACTCACCTCTAGTGAAATAGATGGCGGAGTACCGCTTGACCCACCGCTGCATCCTTCATCAGTTCTGAATCCAAGCTGTAGTGCTTGGTGAACGTATGAAGTGTCTTCCATGTCGCCGCTCTGCATATGTCGATGATGGATACTCCAGCGAAGAGCGCCATAGAGGTGGAGACCACTCTAGTGGAGTGGGCCCGGACTTTAGAATGCAGAGGATGTCCTGCCTGCTGGTGACAGAAAGTAATGGCTGCCGAGATCCACCTTGAGATGGACTGCTTTATTAATGGAAGACCTTTCCTGGGACTGCTAAAGGCAATAAATAGTTGGTTGGATTTCCGAAATTGTTCTGTTCTATGGATGTAGAACTTCAGACATCTCTTTAGGTCTAAGGAATGGAGACACCTTTCTGCTGCGTTGCTTGGATTCGGGAAGAAGGACCGCAAAACTATAGGTTCATTCAGATGAAAGTTGGACGGAACCTTTGGTATGAATTTAGGATTAGTTCTTAAGATAACTGTGGCCTGTTTGAACTGCAAGAAAGGGTCGTGAATGGAGAAGCCTTGGAGCTCACTCACTCTCCTTGCTGATGTGAGCGCTAGTAAGAGAGCTGCTTTCCATGACAGATATTTGATGTCGGCTTTGTGTATTGGCTCAAAGGGATGTTTCATTAACTGAGCCAGTACGATGTTGAGCTGCCAGGTAGGTGGCAAAGCCCCCACTGGAGGCAATGTCCTGAACAATCCTTTCAGAAACTGCTTGATCAGTCTATTGGACCAGAGAAAAGCACCAGACGAAGAACGCCTATACCGAGATATTGCCGCCAGGTGAACTTTTATTGAGGCGTGGGCCAACCCCGAGTTAGCCAAATGAAGCAGATAAGGCAGATTCTGTGCCGGCGAAGACTCGAATGGGTGTATCCTGTTTGTCTTACACCATATACAGAATCTTTTCCACTTCAGGGAATACATCTTGTTGGTACTGTCGGCCCGGGCCCGGGCCAAGACTACCCTGCATTCTTGAGGAATGTCTACGTTCTGGAACTCTCTGTACTCAGGAGCCAAGCCGATAATTTGAGAGATGCTGGATCCGGATGTTGGACTTGCCCGTGGTTCATTGTCAGGAGAGTCGGACTTGGCCTGAATGGAATTGGCGGTTCCAGCGACCGGAGGTGAAGTTCCGTAAACCAGTGTTGGCGTGGCCACGCCGGGGCTATCAGGATTAGGGTGCAATGCTCCGCCTTCATTTTCCTGAGAACCCTGGGAATCAGGGGAAATGGAGGAAATGCGTAAGTAAAGACGTTGCACCATGCGATGGAAAATGCATTCCCGAGAGACCCCTTCTGGGGATGCCAGCTTGCGTAGTATTGGCATTTTGCGTTGAGTTGTGTCGCAAATACATCCAGGTGAGGTTTGCCCCAACGGGAGAATACGGTGTTGAGAAGATGTTGATCCAGCTCCCACTCGTGGCAGATGGAGCGTTGCCTGCTTAGAGAGTCCGCCAGGGTATTGTCATTCCCTGGGACATACTCTGCCCGTAAAGAAATGTTGTTTTGAAGTAGCCACTTCAAAATACGTTGAGATTCTTGCGATAGCGTCAGAGATCGAGTTCCCCCTTGTTTGTTCAGATAGTGGATTGTGGTGGTGGTGTCCGTTCTCACAAGCACTGGGGAATCCTTGATCCGGGGCAGGAATGCTCTTAGTGCCAGGTAGACTGCCCTCAATTCGAGAAGGTTGATGTGCAGATGTTTTTCTGTCCGAGACCATAGCCTGTTGATCTGGAGTTCCTGCAGAAACGCACCCCATCCCTCCAATGAAGCATCTGTGGTGATCACATGTGGTGAGATTGGTAGTAGGAATGGAAGGCCCTGGTCCAGGGCCGTGATGGCAATGCCGGGCACCGGGCAATCCCCTGGTAGGCTGCCAGGTGTGGGGGCCGTTTTTTGGCAGGGGGCCGGTTTTGTTGCTGCTGGGGCCGAATTTTAGGTCCTACGATAGCGTTAGTCAGAAAACAAATCAGAGAACTGCCTACCCTGCTTCACAGACTGCGTCTCTCCTCGCACCGGGCATGAGCAAAAAAAAGCACTGAACAACTATATCATCACTCTCTCTGGATTATCTACACTGCTACGCTGCAATCTTCATCATCTGTATATGCATTGGAATTGGCGCACATTTAATAGGTGGTGGGTCGGTACGCGCTCCTGCGCAGCGCGCAGATGTCTCACCGGCGCCGTCACGTCTGCGCGGTCTTAGTTCACCCAACTTAGGTTGAGGCGGCCGTTGTGTTGACATGCGCATTGGGGGTATGCGTATTAAAGTGTGCGTGACCGCTGCCACCATGAGGCCAGGTCGAGAGGACCTGCAGCATTCCAGAATAACTAAGCCACCCCATAATTTAATTATTTCCAGCCCCTGCCTGCCTGTCCCTCCGTCACTGCTGATTGACTGTCGCCCGCCGCCCGCAGGTGAGTCACTGTGATGTGTCGTTTGTTTTTTACAAATTATCATCAGATTAATCATGATTTGGCACTGTGGGCTGACCGGGATTAAACAAAGGTTATAGCTTGGCCTAAGTAATGACCTACGGCTACGCCCGCCTATACTTTTTTGTTTAATCCAAGGCCCAGTTCACAGCGCACTAGCGCCCTGGGGCTGCCCCTGCAGTGTGGATTTATTTAATTATAAGTACTGAGCAGGCCTCCTGGCTGTTGGTGAGCAGGGGCCAGGGTGTCAACCCGGTCGTGCTGACTGCTGCCAGTCCGGAGCGAGGTGGTGGTGGCTGGCTCAGGCAGCAGGCTGCCTGGCCTACCTGTGCCTGCAAGCAAGAGTCCGGCTATGCTAGTGTTGGTGTATGCATTATATTCAAATAGCAAAAGAACAAACTACGAGGTTATATCCTCACTATCAATGTACCATTTTTTTTCTATCACCAAGCGGTTGTTTTTGCCTATTAATAATATATTATTAACAGTTAAATTCCAGAATTCGCTGTATTACTGTACCTCAACTAATAAATAAAGGTTCGCAAATCTGCTCCTCAGCCCTGTATATTTCATGAGGTATCATTTGCCGAAAAGAATGATGCGTAATTATGTGGCTTAGTGCCTAAACTTGTGTAAATGATAGTATTTGAAAAAGGAGGTCCTAATAAAGGTTTCCCGATTTAACTCATTTTCATCAAAATAGCCTCGGATTTTTAGCTTCATCTAGGATGTAGAGTCTCTGCAAAGTGGGTTCATTAAAAACAAAATTCCCGCACATCTTGAGACTTGCACGTATCTAGTAACCAGGGTGGTCGGCGGACTGGCATCACAACGAGGATTGAACCCCAGATGAGAGCGGTCAACTTGTAACCTTGCAGCCCAGTCAATAAATGAATTCTTATGATAAACGAGAGCAACATTTATTCTGTTTTTTAAGCAACTAGTTAGTCTTATTTTTAAAGGCAGAGTAACAGACCTATTTATTTAAATGTGTGTGTCCATCGGTCTTTAAAGTCTCTGAGCACTGATCAATGTGATGCCATAAATTGTTAACAACCAATTGCCTCCTTCCTTTTTTTACTCCTCGGATGCCTTACTCATGAGAAGGCTTCCCCTTGCTGACAGACTGACTCTAGTGTTACTGTTATGGTCTCCACCTGGTAGGTGTTGTGGATCCTTGGAGATACATCATCCCTCCCAGGCCCGGTCCTCGGATTTTCGGGGCCCAGGGCAAAAGGGAATGTGCAAGCGGTTTTGTGGAGACTCCACCAGGGCCACAGCTCCACCTCTAAGCCACCCCAAGCACAGTACATTTTGGAATGAAGGTGTGAGAATTGCTTGGGGGCTGAGTTAAACCTGTCGCTAAAGTGCTGACAATGGACGCCCTGCGGAGTCTCTGAATGGGCAGCCCGAGAGGTGTACCCCTCCCCTAGGCCTTCCCACACCATCCCTTAGAGGACCTTGGAGGGGGGGCCCCCTCGCATGAGCACAATTGTAAAGAAACTCATTTCTGTCACTTTGATTGGCAGGGGTACACGAGGACTGGTGGTGTGCTGCCAGTGTGTGGGGGGCGGGGGGGGCCATCCTGGTAGGCAGAGTGAGAGGCCCTGGGCAGCTGGCCACATGCCTAGCACCGGCTCTGATCCCTCCCTCCATGCTAGTAGTCCTACCTTCCCCTCCTTTTGTAGGCAACCCTTTGGTTCCTCCTGCCACGGCCGCCGCGCCGGATGGGGGCTGGTCTGGCGAAATTTGCCAGGGCTGCTTTCAGTTCCCAGTCCGGCCCTGCCCTGGTCCAGATTTTGAGGTTGAAGCCACCAGTCTAGGGCCTGCACCATGGATGGAGTGATCAGGATTAGATCGTCGAAGGAACCTGTAAACTGGATCCATTGAGTGGATTGCGCCTCCTGCAGCGGCCGCATACGAATACGGCAGTCATACGGCAGTGTGGGATCAACAGGATGTTGGAAGACATCATCCCCAATAATGACTTGTACAGGCGCACCATGATGGTCTTCTTGGCCTGAATCCGGGCTGCCAGAGACCTGAGTTTGAACTGACGTTCCTGTGAAGGAAAGGCTTTTTCCTGATCCGTATCCAGGACTGCCCCCAAGAAAGTGAGGCGTTGGGAAGGCTGAAGTACAGACTTTTCCTGGTTGAGAGTGAGTTCCAGGTTTTCAAAGAGTTGTAGACAGGCGTCTGAGGACCTGCTCACGCCTGCGAAAGTAGGTGCCTTGACGAGCCAGTCGTCCAAGTATGGGAAGACTTGGTGAGGGTGTTGGCGAAGATATGCTGCCACCGGAGACAGACATTTTGTAAAAATGCGAGGAGCCGATTTCAGTCCGAAGGGCAGCACCCGGAATTGGTAGTGTCTGCCCGCCACCGCAAACCTGAGGAATTGTCTGTGGTTCTTGTGGATCGGTATGTGGAAATAGGCGTCTTGTAGGTCTAAAGACACCATGAAGTCTTTTGAATCGAGCAGCTGCAGCACCTCCTGTATGGACACCATACGGAACGACTGTTTCTTCAGGTATCCGTTGAGGTCTCGTAAGTCCAATATAGGTCTCCATTTTTTCTCCTTTTTCCGTATTAGGAAGAATCGGGAATAGAATCCTTTGCCTTTCTAATCCCGAGGTACTTTTTCTATAGCTCTTTTGTGGAGCATTATAGAGAGTTCCTTTTGTAGGAGATGTAGATTCTTGTGGTTCATTGGACGTGGAGGATTCGAAGGAGGATTTTCTACAAACTCCAATGAATGTCCGAACTGCACTAGCTGAAGGACCCAGCGATCCGTTGTAATTTGCTGCCAATTGTGGAGGAAAGATGAGATTTTTCCTCCAACTGCGTAAGGTGGAGAAGAAATGGAGGCCTGCGGTAGAAAGAGGTCATTGCCTTCTGGCTTTGTCTTTCTTCCCTCCTCGTCCACGAAAGGAAGATTTGTTGTTTGATGACTGATTTTGTTGCTGCTGCCTTTGTTGGTACTGGGGTTTGTACTGCTGGTTTGAGCTGTATGATGATTTGTACCCCTGATAGCTACCTCTTGAAGGTTGTCCTCTTCCTCTGGAGCCCCGAAAGGAAGTATTTCTGAACTGGAGAGTACCTAGGGCTTTTGCGGTATCAGTATCCTTTTTTATTCCTTGCAGCATCTCGTCTATGTCTTTCCCAAACAGTAGCTGGCCATCAAACGGCATGTCCAATATCTTGGCCTGCACTTCCGGTCGAAAAGATGTGGCCTTAAGCCATCCTTGGCACCTTAGGACCGCAGCCCCTGCCAGTTGTCTGAATCCTGTGGAGGCGATAGCGAGATCCATCGCCACGTCGATCATCTCCGAGGCTGAACGTTCGCCCTCAAAGAGAATCTTTTTTGCTTCCTCTTTTTTGGTCTTCTGGGATAGTACCCAAATATGGAGCAATATCCGCCCACATTTGGCGGTTGTAGCGCCCTAACAGGGCTAAGGAGTTAGTCACTCGTACAGTGAGGGCCAACATGGATGAAAACCTTTTGCCAATATTATCCAGTTTACGACCCTCCTTATCTGGTGGCGCAGTCAACGCCGCCGACGGATTATTAGATTTACGCTGCGCAGCCTGGGTAATGACAGAGTCTGGTTTTGTGTGACTTGTAAGGCATGCAGGAGCTGTGTCAGGAGCCTTATACTTTTTGTCGAGCCTGGGTAGAACTAGAGGCAAAGATGAAGGATTCTTCATTATTTTCACTCCCTGATCCCAAATATAATCAATAATGGGAATGGATCTCACAGCCTTTTTAAATGGCTCTTTAAAGTCATACAGGAAGCAAATCTGAGGTTGCGTGGTCATTTGGATCTTGAATCTTGAACCAGCCCTTTCCAAGATGTTATGGAACCCTCCAATGTTTTACGGAGGCGAGTCTGCCTGTGCTTGGTCAGGGGAAGCCGGATCTGGAATAACGGAATCATTCCATTCGTCGTCCTGCAGTTCTCCTTCTTCTTGCTGTTCCTCCTCGTCTTGTGCTCCTTCTTCCTCTTCCTCATCAGAAGATGGTAAAGGAGGCAAATAAGCAGTGTCCAGTTGAATGACCTAGGGCGAGGTGATGGGGTAGGTGTCACAAGTGGCGGTTGCGGCCCTACTGGAGGAGGTGGATTGGAAGGAAACCGCTGCTTATAATCCGCAATGAGAAATCGTAAATCCGTCACTATGGATGCTGGAAGACACACCATAGGTTGTGAAGGTGGAGGAGGAGTAGAGTGATATTCCTCCTGGAAATGCATTCCTTCCAGATCCAGTTCTTCACACTCAAAACTTTCATGGATTTTAATGTCAAGTTCTGATGGGTTGGTAGCTGTCGGAAACAGTGAGCCATCATCAGAATCCTCTGTGTCCAACAAATGAGCCGGTGGCAGTGGCTGGACTCTATTTGGTGACGTCAATTCTGGCGTCAAAGTACGCTTAGTTATCCTGAAGTGTGTGTAAGAGTACTTAAATGAAGGTGATCCTGTCGTTGGCGAGCCCGTCGACGGTGTGGACGTCGACGGGGGAACGTCGACGGCTATAGCAGGCGTCGACGTCGTCGTCGTCGACGATGGAACTGTCGACGGCAGCGTCATCGACGGTGTTTTGTTCGTCGACGGCAGAGTCATCGACGGTGTTTTGTTCGTCGACGGCAGCGTCGACGCTGGAGACGTCGTTGATGGTCCCGTCGACGGCTTTCGTCGATGGTCTCGTCAATGGCTTCGTCGACGATAGAACTGTCGACGGAGGCTTCACTGTCGTCGACGAATATTTCGTCGACGATGAAGAAGGTTTCATCGACGTCTATGGGGCTTTAGTCGTCGACGATGATTTTTGTTTCGTCGACGAGAAAGCGCTCGTAGCCGGGGGCTTCGTCGCCGATTTTTTAATTATTATTACAGATGGAATGGACCTACCCGTCGACGACGAGGCTGAAGTAGTCGTCGACGTTGAGGAGGATGACGATGCCATCGATGTGGAGATTGTTGTCGTCGACGTTGTTACAGACACCACTGAAGATGTCATGAGAGACTTTTTGAAGTTAGTATACTGAAGAGAAACCTTCTCAGCCATGGCCTTTGAACGAACCTCTGAAGACTTGGGCGTCTTCTTTTGAGGTGGCTCCAAAGATGGTCCTAGGGATGACGTTCTAGGCCTTTTGGGAGAGGAATGAGTACTTTTGATGGAACACTCACTCTCCCCTGAAGAGACCCGGTCCTTGTCCTTAATTCTCTGGAGCCAGAGCAGCAGGCGTCCCTCTCTGTCCTTCCGAGTTTTGGTCGAAAAAGTGTGGCAGACCTTGCAATCCTTTGCAGCGTGGTCGAGGTAGAGACAGTAAAGGCAGTCCTCATGTCTGTCATCAACATGAAGCCTCTTTTTCCCACAAGAGGCACAGGATCTAAATAGCCCTTTTTTAGGAGTGTCAGCCATGTTCAACTGAAGAACTCCTCACAGAGAACAATTTCTGAGAGAAAAATATCGACGTGCGGTAGAAAATCTGAGGGACTAGGGCTCCTTCCAGGAAGGTTCTAGGGGGTGGTGATGTCCGATTGGCTCTTGGCCAAAGTGTGGTCCTTTTTAAAAAAGGACATGGATATGTTACTAATGAGAGGCCTCTGGCCTATTACTATGTATATGTCAATTTGACATTACTCTTTTTATGTACCAGGGACTCCCACCCCGACGACGGGGAATGATTCAGGCATGTGAATCTATGAAAGATACCTATAATACTGGATAACTCTAAAACAATATTTATGTTGATGCTACTTTGTGTGAGTCTAAAAGATTGTGTGGGATGTGCTTTGTAACCAGAAATTCGATGTAGAAAATCATTGAATTATGCTAGTCACTAATCTTCCCAGCTACCTCCTTTGTTTCAGATTCACGGCCCCAACCTGAGTTTATTGCTAGTTTCCATGCCTGCAGCTGATTCACTACCAATTGTGAACTAACGTCTCTAACATCTCCCTTACAGGCATAATTATATCTCACAAACCTAAACTGAATTCAGAATTGATGCTGGCACCTCCACCGATCTCTTGCAAAGACTCCAGACAATCCAGAACGCAGCAGCCAGACTGATCCTCAACCTGCCCAAGGGACCCACATCACCCAGCACCTGAAAGACCTCCACTGGCTCCCCATCTAGAAGTTATGCTAGTATAAGGACCTGACCCACGCATACAAAGTCCTCCACAACTAAGAACCAGACTACATGAACCATGCCTGGTCTTGAACCAACCCTCCAGAAGCCTCCGCACACCTCGCCGTCGCTTTGACACCACATATCTGCCGCAGCTGCTCCGGTGGATGCTCTTTCTCCAACTTCGCCGCCTAAGCCTGGAACACCCTCCACCTCTGCACTTCTCCTTCGCTGAACTACTTTAGGAAGGCACTAAAGACCTGGCTCTTCAACTGATACCTGCAGCACCTCGCCTGGATACCCTTGGGGTGATTAGCCACGCTATACAAATACTACTTGATTGATTGATGATTTGTGAGCCAATAAAATATGGAAGAAAGGTCCTTCAGAAAACATAGACAATAAAATATGGCTGTCCAGCACGGACATCACATTTAAGGCATTTTGTAAATTAAAGTCACATTTCATATCACTGATTCTCATTTTGAAACACAATAACCCTGTGACATACTAGATGCAACTGCCACAGGGCATTAAAATCTAGCATGAATTCCATATCTCATTGTTCAAATTTTCTCCTTAATACAAGTAGTTAGGATGTCTGACTCCCTTACTGGTGGTTGACGGTCGACTGGAAAATGAAGTATGAGAATGCTAGATTCCATGTCCCTTTCCTCCTCCGGAATTCCTCAGGTAAACTGCCTTCTGCTTAAGCTTCACTCACCAACTTCCCCAATTGTGTGTGTGGTAACTTACAGACCCCCCCTTTACATGCCTACCTTTCCTCAAGCTTTTGGAAACATTATGTTATGTTATGTTAAAGGAATTTAGTACCGCGCACATACACCATTTGGTTTCTTGGCGCTCGGAGACCAGTGGAAGGACACAGGGGAGCGAGTGCAGCTAGCCATGAGCAAGTCGGAACAGATATGTTTTCAAGAATTTACGGAAAGTAGAATAGTCAGGAGTGAGACGGATTAAGAGAGGAAAGGAGTTCCAAGTGGACGGAGCAAGAAAAAAGAAACAGGCACCACCGTGCTTCTTGCGATTGAACCTAGGAGTAATCAGAAGATTGTGAGCAGAGGATCTGAGGTGTCGAGAGGGAACATAGGGGTGCAAGCAGAGAGAAATAAAGACAGGAGCAGAGGCAAAGAGAGATTTAAAAATGGTAGATCCAAATTTAAAGATACAACGTTGCGCAACCGGGAGCCAGTGTAGAGTTTTTAGCATCGGGGTAACGTGTTGGTGTTTGGGCTGCTGAAAGATTAATCTGGCTGCCTGGTTTTGCACCAGTTGGAGTCGGTGGAGATGGTATGCAGGAATCCCCACGTATAGACAGTTGGCATATTCTAAACGTGAGGTGACTAGGGCCATGATGACAAGGGTGAGAGCCTCTGGTGATAGGAACCTTCGGATCTTCCCGATTCTGCGAAGATGATAAAAGCAGGCCGAGGTAACAGCGTTGATGTGCGGCCGCATCGAAAGGTCACTAGAGATAGTAACACCTAGGCTCTTCACAGAGTTGACTGGGCAGGGAGGGGGACCAAGGGCAGGGGCCAGAAGTTGGGAGTCCAGGGATGTGGGAGCCCGCCAATCAAAACCAGCTCTGTCTTGCTAGGATTGAGCTTCAGCTGGCTGAAGTTCATCCACTCATAGATGGTAAGCATTGTGGTTTGAAAATTGGAGCAGGAAAGAGGGGAGGGGGTCGATGGGAAAAATAAGTTGCAGATCATCTGCATAGTTGAAGGTGGTGACAGAGGAGTGACGGAGAGAGACAAGGAGGGGCTGCATATAAAGATTAAACAAAAGAGGGGACAAAGCAGAGCCCTGGGGAACACCACAGGAAAGTGAAATTCGGGGAGCAGAGAAGGAAGACAGGTGAACCGATTGGGAGCGGAATTGGAGAAAGGACACATTCCAGGATAGGGCCCGGCCCGAGATGCCAGCATTTCTGACACGGTCGACCAAAATGTCATGGTCGACCGTGTCAAAAGCGGCCGAGAGATCAAGTAGCACTAGGGCCTGGGCCAGGTTCTTATCAGCCCCCTGTCTCAGCGTGTCCATAACCGCCACCACCACTGCCTCCGTGGAATGGGCCGGTCTAAAACCTGCCTGTTGATCATCGAGGAAATGGGTTTCCTCGATGAAAGTGCTCAGGCAGCGGGTGACGTAGGTCTCCAAGACATTCCCCAAATAGGGGAGGAGGGAGATAGGTCGATAGTTACCCAAGATCGCAGAGTCAGAACCAGGTTTTTTTAAAATAGGTACCACCACAGCGCTTTTGAAAGCATTGGGGACAGAGCCTGTAGAGAGTGATCGATTTAGAAGGTCAAGAGGAGGGCCGGGACAGGCCATAAAGGCATCTCTTAGGATTGAAGGAGGGCAACAGTCATTAGGGGAACCAGAGCCGACAGCCTGGAGTAATGAAAAAAAAGTATCCAAGGAGATAGGGGGAAATTCGTGCAGGGAGTGAGGATTCGGGGAGGGGAGGGCGCTAACCTGAGACAAGGTGGTAGGAGGGATGTTGTTTTTAATTGTGGAGATTTTGTCGATAAAAAAAGAATTAAGGGAGTCGCACAAAACTTGTGAGGGTAGAGGCTGAGGTGTAACTCGATCAGGTAGGGAAAGTTCAGCTACGATGGAAAAAATTTATTTTGTTTTGGATGCAGAATTGATAACTTTCTGGGAGTAATGGGAGGATTTGGCCAAAATAATAGATTTTTTGTAGGATTTTAATAGGTCAATATAAGTGGACTTTAATAAAGGATCATAGTTGCGCCTCCAACGGCGCTCAGCCTGTCTGAGAAGGAGTTTGTCAGCCTTCAGTTGGTCGGTGAACCAACGCTGAGCGTCGTGAGGGCGTTTAGATTTAATGATTTTAATGGGGGCGACCACGTCACTGGCTTGAGACAGCCATTGGTCCAATGTGGCTGCTTGAGAATTCAAGTCAGGGTGGTCAGGGGGGAGTGTGGAAGCAAGAGTCGAATGAAGGAGGGAAATGTAGGCGTGCTTCCAATTACGTGCCGAAAAATTAGAAACTAAAGGGGGACGGGTAGGTGCTGAGAGTTGTAGGGAAAAAGAAATAAAAAAATGATCGGACCAGGTGCAGGGATAGACCAAAGGGGGGGAAATATCGAGGTTGGTGGTCCATACCTGGTCCAAGGTATGGCCCTTATTGTGTGTAGCAACAGAGATATGTTGTGAGAAATTTAAACCAAGTAGCAGACCGGAGAATTCGAGTGAAAGAGAGGATTCAAGGGGGTCTAGTGGCCAATAATTGAAATCACCAATGATCAAGACCCTGGCGGAATTAATGGCCGTCTGCGAAATTAAATCGCTAAACAAGGATGGGAAGGAGGGCATGTTGACAGGGGGGCGATATACTAAAACACAAATGAAAGAAAGTTTAGGAGATGTGAATTTCAACGAGAGGATATCAGAATTTAGTATAGGGGTGGTTGTAAGGGAAGTGAATTGTAGGTTGGAGCAGATGATGGCAGCAACTTCACCGCCAGGTCTACCAGAAGTCCTATTAGAGTGAAGATATAATAGCCCGAGGGTATAGCGGCCAGGATGTCAGGATAGGTTATTCAACATTATAGCTGAACTCGCCAAAAATACGCCAGACTTCTTGTTATCGGCGATTTTAACTTTTGGCAAGGCGACACTCACGAGTGCCCAACGTCGGTAGCCTTCACAGAGCGACTCAGTGAGATGAATCTCTCACAGCATATTAAGCTAGCCACCCACACTAAGGGGCATATTCTTGACCAGGTCTGGTCTGCTAATATGGAGATCCTAGATCTACAGATCACACCATGCACCTGGTCAGATCATTTCCTCATCTCCTTTTACCCCCCCATATCCCCCTGTGCCAAAACCCCTCACTCAGTGATTAGTAAGGTAAGGAATTGGAGCCGAGTCGACATCGCCAAACTCTGTTCCTTCCTAGCCACCTCTAAACCCCCCTGCCCCTTACCCCACGACCCCCATCCCTCTCTTCATGCTCAGGCCGAAAATCTCAATGCCTGGCTGGCCACAGGCAGAGATAGCCTGGCTCCACTCAGGAACGTAAATCATAAAATACCCCATGACGCACAACCCTGGTTCACCCAACACCTGAAAGAGATGAAACTGTCCCTGCGCCAATCAGAGCGAAAGTGGAGACAGAACTATTGCCCCATGTTGAAATTCTCCTTCATAACGGCTTTGCAGGAATATAAAGCTGCTATTCTGAAGGCAAAAGCCGATTATTTTTCGCAAAAAATTCTCAGCGCCGACAACAAAGCAAAGGAAATATTTTCCATTGTGGAGGAACTTGTCAAACCTGATCGGATTACCACCAAACCAGCCCCCTCCCAACAGCTCTGTGACTCCCTCAATACCTACTTCTTCGATAAAATAGCCATGATTAAAGCCAGTAACCCCAAGACCACTCCCCCCCCCCCCCGGAGCCCATTCAGATATATTATAATTCATCCGCATTTGATTTTTTCCCGCCCATCACACAAGAGATCTTTTTCTCTCTCCTTAAAAAAGTCTGTTCCGGTTCCCCCACAGATAGCTGCCCCCCCGAAGGCGCCGGCATCCATGGTATCCCTTTAAAATGGATTTCCTCCTTTCTCAGTAATCGTCATCAAGCCGTCCGCTTATCCGACTTCATGTCGGAAAAAAAGGAACTTACCTGTGATGTACCCCAGGGTTCTTCTCTTTCCCCACTCCTATTTAACCTTTACATCCGGCCATTAATATCAGATCTACGGAAGAGGGACGTAGCCATCTTCAACTACGCTGAAGACATTCAGCTCGCCTTCACCATCAATCCCTCTCCTCCTGCAATCGAATCCTTTCAGTCCACCTTGACGTTCATTCGAACCTGGATGAACACAAGTCAACTCAAATTAAATCCAGACAAGACTGAACTAGTACTAACCAGGCCCTCATCAAACTCCTGGAATCCTAGCTTTTGGCCACCCACCCTGGGCCTTCCACCTACCCCTGCTAAAACAGTAAAAAGCCTTGGGGTCTCCATTAGCAGCGACCTTACTCTAAAGACCCAAGTTAACTCCGTAGTCTCATCCTGCTTCTTTCACTTGCGCAGGATTAGAAAAATCCGCAAATTCCTCTCCTTTGAGGCCCTGGTTCAGGTTACCTTGGCCTTAGTAATATCACAAATCGACTATTCTAACTCCTTGTATGCCGGGATTCCCGCCTATCAGATGCAGAGGCTTCAGCTGGTTCAGAACCAGGCGGCCAGACTTGTACACGGCCTACCCAAGTCGCACCAAGCCAAACTTCTTCTCAAAGGCCTTCACTGGCTCCCTGTGGCGCAACGCTCCCTCTTCAAGATTGGTTGCCTGACCCACAGAGCCCTTTCATCCCATGGGCCAGCCTTCATCTCTAACAGAGTCCGGCGCTACATTCCCCGCCGTACCCTTCGCTCTGCAAACGCAAATCTCCTGACACCCTCCACCTTCAAGCGCAAGAAACACGGGGGGATGAGATTCACATTCCTCGCACCCCAGTTCTGGAACTCACTGCCACCCTCACTACGTCTAATGGAGTCCTACCCCATGTTCAGGAAATCCCTCAAAACCTGGCTGTTCTCCCAGGCCTATGATCAATAACTCACACCTTCCCTTCTGTTCACGCCTCCCTACCCCAGCGCCAAGAAACCATTGGTGAACGAGCGCTATATAAATCCTTTTTATCATATCATATCATATCATCATGGTTACCTTTGGCAAACAGGGAAATGTAATTGATTTTGGCTCTGAGAATCGCCTGTTTCAGTGGTTAAATTTCATTGCCATTTTCATAATAGGAAGTGAGTCTCACATTTGCCTAAGATGGCTATCATGGTCAGGTTCTAGCCACCCACCTACGTGCATTGAATTAATGTTCTAGCATCATTTCTCTCTCAAGACACAAAAAAGGTGTCTCTTCTTCCACTCAACATCTAGGTTTCGGGTACAGTTTTTGGAACTGGCTTATGACTGTACACATTCAACTCCCCCGAGATCAAAGAAAACTTTTTGTTATCATAGAGAATATAGATTTGTAAAGTAGGGGGCTTCTCCTATATGAATAAATTACTTTGTTATAAGAGATGACTAAAAAGTGTCCCCTCTACAGCCAAGCAGCAGCTGACTGGAACAGGAATGTTACCACAAACAAAGTGAATGCAGTATGAACTTACACAGGTACATACCAAAACATACAAATGATGCAGGTTAACTAAAGTTATAACACATCTTCCCCCTTAGCAAATAAAAAAAAAACAGTACCACAAAAATAAAAAACAGCAATAGTAAATATAAGTTACAAGAATTCAAACTTTACACTGCATAATCATGTAAGTATCTCAGTGGTCTGGGTTCTCTGCGTGAGCTTTGAGTCTCAGGAGGTTCTGTCCTTTTCTCCAACAAATTTCTGGTGGAAGAGAAATTGTAGTGTGGGCTAAGCCTGGTTTGCACACATGTTATGTTAGCATGGCTTATTAAAAGTTTAAACGCCATTTTACCATTTGCTGCTTTTGCACACGACACTGCATATAGCTGTTTTTGTTAGTTAGGCTGCGCAAATGTCTTCACATGGGAAAGGCTTGTTTTCGACATCCCTAGACTTACATCGTGACCATAGTCTGCACAGTGAGTGCTGAAGCCTTCAAGGTTATCCTAACATGGTAGCTGTTGTTCGAACTGATTGGCTAACGTTTTTTAGACACAACAAATGGCAGATGCGAGCCAACTGAAATCCTGGCGCCTTTATTATCACACTGCAGCCATGATTAAACACACTTGGAGAAATTTTCCGTTTCAAGGGATGCAGATAGCTTTTGCTGATCCTGAAGTGATTCACTCTTGCTGAGCTGAGAGGTAATGGGGTCCCCGTACAAGCCTAAGAGACCTTCTTTAGTTTATAAAACATAGTTCCTAATAGGGAGGGTGTTATAAGTAGGTGCTATAAGACCTGTTTTCACCACCATTGTAAGATGCTTTCTCCTTTTGTATTTTATGGGATTGTAACAATGGTGATCATATTATTTCTAATCATATCTATGCTTATGTTGGCAAAGATACTGCACCTGAGAGCACGTCGTTAAAATAAATATTTTAACCTTGCCCATGTCTCTTATTTACTCCTGTTGTGGACTGGTATGAGAGTATAACAAAAGAGTGTTCTCCCTTCCAACCATTCCTGAGTTTGTCCTAAGTCGCATGTTCTAGGTTGTCTAATCATTGGTTACTTTGCTATAGGACGAAGAGCTAATGTGACACTGATGCTAGCTGGTTGGGGTTTTCTGGGTACTGAGGCGAGTTTCTGGTACACCAACATTCAATGATGTCCTGGATCTCTGTGCACAGTTCTGTGTCGGAGCAGGATCCTTGCAACATGGCGCACCTAACGTAGTGGTCTTATGGTGAGACTCTTGAGTAGTGCTTGTATCAGTCCACGACCCCCCTCACTATTGTTTCCGGTTGACAGTGGTGACGAATAAACCTACCTATAGTTGAATAGGTCTATTCAAGATTGATATTTTAAAACGGTTTCTATTGAATTACTACCCAGTTGTGCTATATTTTATTGCATTGTAATTAGCTCTTTCTGTGTCGCTATGACTGCCTTTTATATCCCGGTGCACAGTCGTTTGGCTGTACGCACTTACTTGCAGAATTTCAACGTCTCCTTGGAAGGCATGGCAGTAGTTTTTGTATTATCTGCTGACGCAGCGGACCCGTTGGAGCTGTTTTACTCATGATTCAAGTTTCCTGCGGTTGATGCTAATACTAATGTGTTTCATTCTTACACTCCCACTGTCGTACCTGTGGAGTACGCTCCATATAGAACACTGGAAGTTCCGATTTCTGCTTGGCAGCACAGTGTTTGGTTTAATGGTGCCCTCCCCCACACTTTAACAGCGGTTAGAATGGGACCGTTGTCAATTCCAGGTGCTTCTTGGCCTGTTTTAGCTGGTTTTACCCCGCACCCTGCTGCTGCGCGGTGTACAGCTGTTGAATTAAGGCCCCTTTATGCCTCTGCAGTAGCAGTTATAAGGCGTCTGATTCATTACATTTCCTGCAAGCTCCTGGGTGGGGCCCATGGTGGTGCGTCGCATCCAGTTGGACCGAATGGAATGAAGCTTAGTCCCGTTATGGTTAATGCGTTTATGGGCAAGCGTCCCCAGGATAAGGATGAGATGCCTTTCTAGCTTGCCGAGAAATTTGACCAACTTGAGGCAGTTTTTCCTAATACCACTCCTATGGAGAAACACATGATCCTTACCATAAGTTTGCTGAAAGACTTAGTACCGGACGTAAATGACTGTACTACATGGGGTGTGATTTTTGCGGCAGTCTATACTAGGTGCTTTGGCATTCCGTCAATGGCTGTCCTACCCTCTGTCATTAAACAGGTTCAAGATAAACACGGGCCGGAGGCGACTGTTGAGTTGGGAAGCGCCTCGTGGGAGCGTTTGACTTGGTTTGCGATATCATCCTTGTTAATGTTAAGGGAAATGCGGTAAGCTTCCAGGTGTCTAATGCTTTGCGCGATGTTCCCGAAGCTGAGAAACTCTGTCAGTTACCGAGAATTATTACGGAGGCTTATAAGACCATTGGCCGTAATAGTTTGGGTGTTAAGCCTTTTGATAAAAAACAAGCAGAGCAGCAAACTCAGTCGGCGAATTCTGATAAAGATTACCACCAGAAAGTTCTGAAACAAAATTGGAATAAGAATAAAAAACTGGGGAAACAGCAACAGAAACAGGGGTACCGTCCAGCTTTGCCAATACCTGCGCCTGCTGAGCGTACATATGAGTCGTGCAACCGCACTACGATTAAGTCACCTGATAGATTTCAGGTTCCTGATCAACGTTCTCCTCGCTCTTTGCAGGAAACATCGGTCTCACCCACCGGTGGAGGAGGAGGCAGAGGACAAGGTGCCCAACAGAGCTGTGAGTAGCCTCGCAAGGCTGACGGAAGAGGCAAGCAGGACGAGTCACCGAGTCAAAGACCACAGTTTCAAAAGAAGAAAGTTGCTGCTTTAACAGCGAGATATGCCACAGATAGTGAGAACGCAGCTTCGGAATCCGACATGGGTGCTGACGCTTTCGGACAGCGCAGCGGAGATTACCATAGTACGAGAGGCGCTGTGTCCACTACTGAAGGTGACAGCGATTGACACCTTCGTTTTAGTCGAGACAGCTGACACTAGAGTGGCTCCCCCTGATAGGCTTTTTTTTAAATTGACCTTTTAATTGAAGATGACATGCAACGTACTATACAAGTATTTTGGGGGGAAAACCTAACTACTACTTATGTTATTTTGTTGGCGGAGGTCGACTGGCCCCCAACCTTTGTCTTAGCTGTTCCACAAGGGGAGGAGGTAATCATCCCTGCTTTCGCACTTACTGTGACAAAAGGGCAGGCCATGCAGTTTGCGGAAGATTGGGCTAAGGTGCTTGCGCCGGCATCGTACCGTACTCATTGTGGGTGGGACAAATTATCCCCCAGACATGAGATACCTTTGAGGTCTATGCCAAAGCCACAACCCCAATACCCCATGCGACATGAAACAAACACTCCCGAGGCACAAATCCTTGAGCAATTGGAATATCAAGGTGTGAGGTATCGAGCTCCAGTTCCTGTGCTTGGCATGCAGGGTACAAGAACAGTCATTTTACATCCTCTTCCTGGACGAAAGGGGAACAGGTACATCTCCATTGACAATGTCAAACTACACAGAGTGGCCGATTAGTCTTAGTATGACACCTGCCGTCTCTTGTCCAGCTATGCTGCGAAACTCTGTTTTGGCCCCAGGTCCTATCATCAGGCTATGATGTTGCCATTGAGATGAATACAATTACGAATCCTTTATTGAATCCACCGGCTGGTGATCCTCTTAATGATACTGAATATACTTACCCCACTGACTTCTATATGCCTGATTTGGAGACTTGTGTGGCTAATCAATCACGTTTTTCATTTGACACTGGCTCTACCACATCAAAGTCCCCTTCAAAAGTTTTGATTTTTGTTGCTTGGTTTAAAGAACATTTTTTGATTCGCCCTTGGACTTACATTTGGCTGGTGCTTTTTTCAATTTTTTTGTTCATGTCCATTGGATTTGTGGTGTATTTTTTCCGTCTTGTCAATGGACACTATGTAAAGGAAAGAAATACAATTAGACTAATTGATGGAACTTTGGCGCCCACTCCTCTTCACACAAAATGAAGAGGGACCAGACTTTCGTGAACATAACTGCTTGGCCTATCTTAGATGTAATTGTATGGGATGCTGTAAAGTTCCAGATTCATGGACCCACAGAGGTTATTAATGTCCCTAATGTACTTCGTGTTTCTATGGGGGATGTGGTTGAACCAAATATTCGCTCTGATGATTGGGACGTCCAGGCTGTAGAGGCTCTATTTTCTGCCTTTGATGCTGAAGATTTGTATCTAGATTCAACTAATTATGCCGTTTTATTCTGTTACCAGCACTATGGAAATCACTTTCTGCACAAAGCAAACACATTTAGAAATGTAGTTAATTACACACAATGGGAACATTGTCCCGCACCTATTGAAGGCAGCTCTCAAACTCTTTTAAAGAAGTATTCATACTTTACTGATTTTAATCACTCCAACCCTGGTGCATTTTATTTTAAATGACTGAGAAGTCCTCTTCCAAAGTTAGATTTACGCACACAAAATTGATGTATTCGAAGTCCTTTATTGACCAGTTGGTTGTAGGGAGCTATGAGCTGTGGAAAGACACAATTGATCTTAAATCTGTTCGGGGTTGTAAAAGTTGGCACGTGCAAGGCACCGAAGCTTTGCATTGTGCATGTCTCATCCCGAATCATATGTTGTTTCTGAACACTAACATTTCACAAACTACCTTCTTTGGATTGTCTAGGTCTAAAAAATTAAATGCTCCTTCATTTCCTGATTTGGGTGAATACCCCCAATGGAATAATTACACCAGTACTTCCCTTAGTGATTCACAGTCGTTGTTGCGAAACTCCTCTTTTAATGTTTCCAGCATGAATCCCGAAGGATGGATGCTGTGGCAAAAAAGTGCAGATTCCTGCCAGCACCGTTGTCTAGGTCTGTCCCGTGGCTATACACAGGTTTGAGTAGATCCCCGTTTTGAGAATGGCCATTATGTCACTACCCATTCTGTGGGTAAATGATGTCAGAGTTGGCTTAAACACTCCACGTTGGCGTCGGTGAAAGTGCACTTATCCAAATTAACTGACACCGTTGATTTGAATGATTTTGTGAAAGGCCGTGCCACTGGCAGATCAAAAAGATGGATCTATGTTGTTTACAACGAGGTCTGGAAACTGTCCCAAATTGAAGCTGCTTCTAGGCTCAGGGCTATTGATCAAGCCAATTTAGAAAAATTGTTTGCGGATGTAGATAATAGCATTAACACCCTTTCTTACGTATTTACATGTTAGATAATATTGTTTCATCTGTCGTTGATATTGCACAATAAGATGTTGCTGTTCTGTACCATGGTCAAAATCAACTGCGTTCTATTATGCAGTTTGCATGGACTCTTCAAACGATAAAGGTTGGGAAGATGCCTTGGGATTACATAAACACGACTTCGCTATTTCTGCCTTTTAATTTGACTGTTAACCAACAATTTATGTCAATGAAAGATGCCACGTTTTCTCTGTTACATTTCAAAAAGTTAGAATCATTACCATTTTCTGTGGCCGAAATAAATTCGGCAGTTTGGCTTATCCATGGGTTAATAACTCTACCTTTCCCTCAGTTCAAATTTGAAGCATGCATGAAACACTATGCCATAGGCAGATTTGAGCCCTTGGGTTGCGCTTTTCTTCATGAGGTGGGGAATCTCCCATTTACATAGAGGTGCTTGAGAGAAGGAAAAGAAGTTTATTTAAAAGGTGAAGACTGCACTTCTACTCCCGATCACTCACTAGTCTGTCGGAATTTACAATTGCACGGTTCGTGTAACATGACAGCACCGAATCTGGCGTGTGTTTTGAAAGGCACACCCGCACTTCGGTGCTTTGATTCACACAATATTGAATGCCTCTTCAACCTCGGGCCTGGCACACGTTTTGAAAGTAGTAAGTTCTGGCCTTGTGACCTCATTCCAAACTATATTTGGTGTGATACCGGCATCTTTTCATTCTATTTTTTACAAACTCTTTGGAGGATGCCCATTAATTCTCGCTCTCGGAGCCGGCGTAATACTGTTGATTGTCTTGCTGGAAAATGGGTACACAACCTGTACCCCTTGACAACCTGCCTCGGCTTCTCCAGCTTCGTAACCGGATGCTTGAATACTATGGATCTCTACCTCTAGCTACTTTGAGCGTGGCGTATGGTTTATCCTTCCGGATTTCATATTTTACATGCGTGCAGCCAGTTTTCCACTGCCTGGATTGCGATTTTGAATGGGCTCTGGATTTGTGTCTATGCAATACGGTGTCTCCCAACCCGAATTATGATTTACTAATGAGCCCCTTAGTTGCTCATGAACTAGATTGTTCTGGGCAATTGGAATATATGGTCTGCAGCCCATGACTTCTTGGCACGCAGTTATCTCGAAGAACACCCTAGTTGTCCTCTGAGGGTGCGAGAAGGCTCTGGCTGTTGAAGAACATGTGTGTTCCTTTCCATTACTGAATTGGATGGCTGGAATGTTCACGGATGATAACAACGACTTCCTGTTGGAGGCGGTTGCAACATAATGTGCCTATATGCTGTTGGACTGAAGTGACATTTTTTTTTCTCTACTTCATAGACACGTACTGGACTTGTGTTTTTTTTCACTGATACATCATTTTTTTCTTCCAACTTTTTTCTTTGAGGTTTTGTTCAACGCCTTGGCCGTCCATGATTGTTTTAATACATTTCATATTTATTCATTCGGATTTTTACTTCCAATTATGTTTGGCAAAATTTTGAACTTTGTTCTGTCTCATTCGAACTTGAACTCTGCGTTCTACAAATATTGCCCCCTTTATTGTGCTTTCTCCGATCAAGGGAGGGGGTAGTGTGGGCTAGGCCTGGTTTGCACACGTTATGTTAGCATGGCTTATTAGAAGTTTAAACGCCATTCTACCTTTTGCTGCTTTTGCACACAAATCTGCATATAGCTATTTTTGTAAGTTAGGCTGCGCAAATGTCTTCACAGAGGAAAGGCTTGTTTTCAACATCCTAGACTTACATCGTGACCCTAGTCTGCACAGTGAGTGCTGAAGCCGTCAAGGTTATCATAACATGGTAGCTGTTGTTCGAACTGATCGGCTAACGTTTTTCAGACTAAACAAATGGCAGCTGCGAGCCAACTGAAATTCTGGCACCTTTATTATCACACTGCAGCCATGATTTCACACACTTGGAAGATTTTCCGTTTCCAGGGCTGTAGAGAGCTTTTGCTGATCCTGATGTGATTCCCACTTGCTGAGCTGAGAGGTAATGGGGTCCCCCGTACAAGCCTAAGAGACCTTCTTTAGTTTATAAAACATAGTTCCTAGATAGGGAGGGTGTTAAAACTGGGCGCTGTAAGACCTGTTTTCACCATCATTCAGCTTTCTCCCTTTGTATTTTATGGAATTATAACAATGGTGATCATATTATTTCCAATCATGTCTGCTTATGTTGGCAAAGATACTGCACCTGAGAGCACGTCATTAAAATAAATATTTTAACCTTGCCCGTGTCTCTTATTTACTCCTGTTGTGGACTGGTATGAGAGTATAACAAAAGAGTGTTCTCCCTTCCCACCATTCCTGAGTGTGTCCTAAGTCGCATGTACTAGATTGCCAAATCATTGGTTACTTTGCTATAGGACGAAGAGCTAATGTGACACTGATGCAAGCTGGTTGGGGTTTTCTAGGTACTGAGGTGAGTTTCTGGTACACCACAATTCACTGATGTCCCGGGTCTCTGTGCACAGTTTTGTGTAGGAACAGGATCATTGCAACAAAACCCCTGGCAGATTAAACACCTTGTGGTCTCATCCCAATTTCAATTGGTCTTTTCAACATTTCATTATCATCTATCAACATAAAACTACCACAACCTCTTTCTAGCTCATCTCTCTCATCACCTCTTCTACTATACAACGCTACTCTCCTCAAATTCTATCTTTCAACATTTCCCAGAATAACAAACAAACCATTTACTTCTTTGACTTTTCACTACCCACGGAACTTCGACATACATCCTTCGATGTGCCCCAAACTTACTTTGACCAAATTCTCCTCTTAAATTCTGGTACCATTTCCCTCCTTCTCAACACATTCATAACTCTCCTTACTCCGTAATGCTTTCACCAATTCAGGTAATATTTTAGTATTTGCTTTTCTTCCTCTCCTCACAAACTGAATTTTATTGGCTTTACCATTTTTTGACACCATGACCTTAATATCCCACCTATTAGTTATAGCCATTTGAATAGTACCTTTCTTCATACAGTTCTTTCTCTCCACTCTCTCTTCGGTTTGGGGGTTATACAAAGATGTGCAAGAATGTGAAACCCCACAAAACTATAAAAACACATTTTTTTTTAAAATCATCTGATGTCAGCTGTGATTAGTCGAGACAGATAACCTTCTTTACAAACTTCTCCCAGAGCTCTAATGGTAGCTTTAGCTGTTATTTCACAGAAAATTTCACAACTAACCACCAAGTACACATCAACCAAAACCAGGGCAAATCTCAACTCTCCATTTACACCAGAAAAGAGCTAATAAAAACAAAGTACACACTACGTAGTGGTTTACCAGGATCGTAAATCTCCCCCATGACATATTGTTTCCCTACTCTTAACCTCGTCTCCCCTTCTTTGCATGCTATACTCCTCTCGCCCAAACACTGATATCACTGTAGATACCAGCCCACCAAATATTTTATCTCAATCTCTTTTTCGTTATTGTTTGACCTAGATGTCCCTCATGCGCTATCTTAAACAATTTCAACCTCAACCCTTCGGGTGGCACAAACTTATCTCTCAAAGTAACTTTGCCTTCCACCACAGATAATTAATTCTGAATTTTACAATTCAGTTCACCCGAAACTGGAACTTGATTTTCGCCCTTGCACCCTTTCCAGATTACCAAAAAAGAGCACTTTGTAAAACCAGATCATTTTCTATACTCTGGACACCATTCCTCTTTGGATATTGTACCCTGACTCCATTCATATATGTCACTCATACTCACAACAGCCCCTTCACTTTCAAAGGTTCCAACTACCTCACTATCTACATATTGCCAATTCAATGGCAAGCAAGACAGTCCATCTGCACGGGCATTGCACCAACCTGGTATAAACTCAATTTAATGCTGGAACTCTTGAAGAGGAGCAGCCAAACGGGCCAACCTTGCTGACATCTGTACTGCTCCCCTCAACAACAACATTTTCATCAAAGGTTTATGATCAGTGCATAGGATTTTAGGAAAACCCCACAGTAAGCCCTAACATATTCTGCACCCTATATGCTGCAGTCAATGCCTGCCTTTCGATAACACACTGGTTTCTTTCTGTATGAGACAAAGAATGCAAGGCAAAGGCTACAGTCTTCTCACCACCTTTATGCATTTTTGATAAGACGGTTCCTAAGCCTATAGCACTCACATCAACTGCAAGTAACAATCGGTTTAGTGGCAAAGCGAGTCAACAAACATTTGCTGTGCAAATCTCACGTTTTACATTAGAAAAACATTTCTGCTGTACACTATCCCAAACAAAAATGCAAAGTTTTCTCAAAAGTATTCTTAGCTCTTCTGTTTTCTCTGCAAAACTCTTCACAAATTTTGAATATTATTCAATGGGACCCATCTTTGTGCCTGGAAGCATGAGCCAATCTTATTGGCTCCAGAAAATCCGAGGCTGACAAGGTGCAACCTAAATACTCAATAACTTCAAACAAAAAAGTAAAGTTTTCTCTTTTGAGAGTTAATCTTGCCTCAGCAGCTGTATCTAACACACTCTTGAGAGCAATGTTATGACTCTCAATGGTTTCACCAAACACCAGGATACTGGCTTGAAAATTTATTACATTATCCATGTCTTTGAATACCAACCCCATCATCCTTGGAAATACACTTGCTCCCGACGAGAAGACAAATGACATTCTGTTCATTTGAAAAATACAATACTTCGTAATGAAGGCGGTGAGAAGCTTTGAACCTTTATGCAGTCAAATCTAATGGTAAGCACACTTAAGGTCTAATTTACTAAAGAACTTGCCACCCTTCAGCAACAATACCACTTCATTCATATTTGGTAGAAGGTAGTAATCCACAACAATATTGTGATTAACAGTGCGAACATCGGCACAGAATCTAAGGAAATGGTCAGATTTTTCTGTAGTAACCACCGGAGATATCAAATTAGAAGTTTCCATGGGCATGATAATACCATCTTTAACTTTACTTCTTGCCTAGCCAAAATTGGTACCCCCTCATTATGTGGTGAACGGGACAGCATCAGGTTTGACCACAATCTTATGAACAAAACTTCTCAATTCTCCCAAATTGTTAAACAATACCTCTTTCACCCACTCTACAATTTCGTGTACTATGATGTCCTAGACTATGATGACCTGGTTGGGAGCCCTAGGACTGATGATTAAGGGAAAATGATACTGATATGCCCATCCCAAAATTGGGAACCACTCTCAGCCACATATACCTACCCTTCCACATATCTACCTTGAAGGTCTATTTTTGTTAACATGTATCAAATGATATCAATTCCCTCCCTCTGATAGCCACCTGGGTTTATATCCTTAAGAAGGAGACAAACATGTGGCCACTTCACCATTAACATGTCTCTGGGAATGATGAACCTGAAGCTACCATGACATGAGCTGTCCTACCTAGGATTATAAATTTTGCTTTTGGTCTGCACTATCCACCTGCAGTACTCACTTTTCCTCCTACACATAGTACTCTATCAATATCTTCACATTCAATTCCTACTCTTTGCATTGCAGCAACCATGGACCTTGAATTTTGCCTGCATATGAGTGCAAAATGTCCTTTACATTTCACATTTTCTACATTCTTTTTCCAATGCAAAACATTTTTTTTTTTATCGGAATTATGAAAACTGCTCCCACATCCAATGCAGAATTTATTCACTTGCTTTGGCTACTTAAAAGTAGAACAGGCTTGTTTGCCCATTATATCCTTTACTTGTACTAAGTACTTCCTCCTCTCTATCTAAGCAAAAGACTTGTCCAGTGTAATCTTTCTATTCCATTTATTGCATACAATAGTCAGATTCCTCTACCACCTTTGCTATCTCTACGGTATCTTTAAGAGAGGGATTCTTTGCTGCCCAAAGCCTCCACTGCATCTTCTTGCTCCTACATTGAATGATCAGTTGATCATGAATTAATCTGTCTATCATTGCACCAAATTGACACTTAACAGACAACTCCAGAAATCTTGAGGTAAACTCATCCACTATTTTGCACATTCTCTGAGGTTGCATATAAAATGTAAACCTACACAACAATAGAGTCTTCCGCAAATCTGCTGTCGAATCTTTTCTTTGCTTCTTTATACATATCCGCAATCTCTTGCCCATCACTCTCCCTGGTATTAGGTAAGTACTTAAAGACCTGCTGGCTCTCTTTCCGCAGAGCATTCAATCATATAGCTTTCTTTCTTCACAGACTAAAATCTTGACCCTCCACCGCTTCGAAGTCATTTTAAAATATGCCTATACACTGCTCCCAATCAACTGGTGGATTCCTTGATTGGTGTTGCAGCTGTTGACTCCATATTTCAAAAGACAGAAGCAACAAACAGTGCAAAAGTAAATAGAACGCTTAGAGAAAAAAAAAGTATTTTAGCACTATCAAAGTTCTATTTTAGTTGTTTATAATAAACACAATCCTAGAGGGTAACCGTAGTCCTCTTCCTATTTCTGTAGAAGGTAGAAGATTCAGAGAGTGCCAACAGTCCTTTTTCTATTTTTGTTGAAGATGGAGTACGTGGTTAGAAGAGAAAAGGGAATGCTTTGGAGGGCAGCAAACTTCGACACAAAGTGACCAGAAAGTAAAATCTAGCATTACATCTTTAAAGTTTGCACTATCAGTCACCTCTTCACTTTGTCCTACAACTGAGAATGCACAAGCACTTTGAAATAGGTTGAAAGCGCCACTAAATCTGCACACTGTGCACTTCCTCGCATAAAAGTAGTTTGTTGCACTGCTCAATAGGTACGTTTATGCACTCAACTCATCTGCCCCTATACACTCCAGGAGCCACCCCAGTCTAATCACGCAGTAATTAATGCCCAACAAGACTTTTCGGCACTCTGGCTCTTCCATACAGGAACTATAAAATCCAGACATAACTCGAAGGGACAGGGTCAATATCAGTGGATAAGTGCTCTACTCCCTTCAGGCAATATTTTGTCAAGAAGATTCCTGAAAATCTTTCAATTTCATACAGAGATCCAAATGCACGTCTGTCAGTGGTGCGTTCTTTAAGCACCACAAAAGTCACTCTGGTACCTTTACAACTTGGCCAGGGCTTGTCGCCAATTTAGTACAGTACAATGCTTCTCTTATATGAATAAATGACTTTAATATAAGAGATTACTTAAACTGAAGGAGTGTTACCACTAACAGAGTGAACACAATTAGAACGTACACTGCCACATTCAGAAACATACAAATGATGCATGATAATTAACGTTACAAAATATAGCCTTTTTGTAGGAAAGGATATCTGTTGGGATGGTCTTCACCTTTCTGTTTCACATGCTTATAAGAGAAGGCCAAGCCAAGATGCAGGAAGTCATTGACATTCCTGCATCTTAGTAGTCATTGCTGTGCTTTGCCAGGTTCCCTGTTGGATCTAACAGCCACCTTTATGAGACTTCTGAAGTTTTTCTTTGAGCCTCAGTCTAAAGCTGTTCATTACCCCAATTCATCATTTCACCAATTCACAGAAAGTTAGTAGAAAGCATGTTCAGCGACAAACAAGTTACTTACCTTCGGTAACGATGTATCTGGTAGAGACATAGTCTAGCCGCAGATTCCTTAATTTAGAATATCCCCAAGCGTCAGACTGGTCTGGAAAATTTTGCGCAGCAGCACCTTTGCGTGCCGGGGGGCGGCACTGTATGGCTCCGCCCAGACGTCAGCGGAGCCATATATGCCCTGCCCAGGTGCTCCAACTTTTCCTCGTGAGAACGCGAAGCCACCACCAAAAACTGCGAAATATGGGAACAGTGTGCAGAAAAAGAAAAAACAAGGGCTGGTGGAAAACATCACCATAGAAGGACAGTGCCATGCACAGTATATTGTAAACTTGAGGGAGAGGAAAAGAACAGAGCACCACTCTGGGAGGGACCCCTGCAATTGTTTAGTCCAAAACCTCCCCCGGAGGTAGAAGCAGAAGATGCAGCACAGAGGCAGAATCCGAATCCTTGGCCTGTGAGAGCCTGTGCAACCAGAGGCACAAGACTTACTATTGAGCCATAGCTCTTTGGCGAACCGTCACAGCAGCAGACAGAAAGGCTGCAACCATAATATATGACAGTGAAGGACAACCAGTCCAGAACCCAGGAGTAAGGGCAACCTACCATAAGGCCTCACCCAAATGGAGACGTCAGATGCAAATAATGGACCTACCGAATGCAGCCTTGTCAGAGACTGCAACCGCTAGAGGATAGAAGGGAAGGACGGGGGGGTTTGGGGAGGGATTTAGACTCACATCGGGCAACCCAGGTAAGGGTTGTAAAGGGCACATGGCATATGGGCCTAGTGTCCAATCACAAGGATGGGTAGAGCAGAGCCACAAAACAGAATGTAGCCTAGTGGGTCGGAGTAAAGAGAAGAAGTCACCAGCAGAGGAATAAAGCCACCCAAAAGGAGGCGAAGGCAAGAAGCCCAACCTGAGAAGGTTGTCGCAGGATGGGGAGGACGGGCGGGCGTTAAGGAATCTACCAGATACATAGTTACCGAAGGTAAGCAACTTGTTCATCTGATAGAGACGTCTAGCCACAGATTCCTTAACTTAGAATAGATACCAAAGCCATACCCCTAGAGGAGGCGGGACTCCGATTGAACCCCACTAAAGTCCAGAGAGAACCTAGCCGTCAATAAGAT